>NC_140676.1:20231190-20847156 GCF_054131305.1 Coturnix japonica | reverse complement strand
AACAACCCTAACCCTAACCCTAACCCTAACCCTAACCCTAACCCTAACCCTAACCCTAACCCTAACCCTAACCCTAACTAACCCTAACCCTAACCCTAACCCTAACCCTAACCCTAACCCTAACCCTAACCCTAACCCTAACCCTAACCCTAACCCTAACCCTAACCCTAACCCTAACCCTAACCCTAACCCTAACCCTAACCCTAACCCTAACCCTAACCCTAACCCTAACCCTAACCCTAACCCTAACCCTAACCCTAACCCTACCCTAACCCTAACCCTAACCCTAACCCTAACCCTAACCCTAACCCTAACCCCTAACCCTAACCCTAACCCTAACCCTAACCCTAACCCTAACCCTAACCCTAACCCTAACCCTAACCCTAACCCTAACCTAACCCTAACCCTAACCCTAACCCTAACCCTAACCCTAACCCTAACCCTAACCCTAACCCTAACCCTAACCCTAACCCTAACCCTAACCTAACCCTAACCCTAACCCTAACCCTAACCCTAACCCTAACCCTAACCCTAACCCTAACCCTAACCCTAACCCTAACCCTAACCCCTAAACCTAACCCTAAACCCTAACCCTAACCCTAACCCTAACCCTAACCCCTAACCCCTAACCCTAAACCCTTTTCTCGGATTTCTGCTGCTCTAACCGCGCTTTTCCTCGTTTTCTTCCTCTCTAAATTCTTTTTCTTGGTTTGCCTCCGATCTAACCCCGCTTTTCTCGGTTTTCCTCCGCACTTATTCTGCTTTTCTTGGTTTTCCTCCGCTCTAACTTCGCTTTTCTTGGTTTTCCTCCGCTCTAAACCCGCTTTTCTTGGTTTTCCTTCGCTCTAACCCCGCTTTTCTTGGTTTTCCTCCGCTCTAACCCCGCTTTTCTTGGTTTTCCTCCGCACTAACCCCGCTTTTCTTTGTTTTTCTCCACTCTAACCCAGCTTTTCATGGTTTTTCTCTACTCTAACCATGCTTTTCTTGGATTTCTGCTGCTCTAACCGCGCTTTTCCTCGTTTTCTTCCTCTCTAAATTATTTTCTTGGTTTTCCTCCGATCTAACCCCGCTTTTCTTGGTTTCCCTCCGCTCTAACCCCGCTTTTCTTGGTTTTCCTCCGCTCTATCCCCGCTTTTCTTGGTTTTTCTCCGATCTAACCCCGATTTTCTTTGTTTTCCTCCGCTCTAACCCCGCTTTTCTTGGTTTTCCACTGCTCTAACCCCGCTTTTCTTGGTTTTCCTCGGCACTAACCCCGCTATTCTTGGTTTTTCTCCACTCTAACCCAGCTTTTCTTGGTTTTTCTCCACTCTAACCATGCTTTTCTCGGATTTCTGCTGCTCAAACTGCGCTTTTCTTCGTTTTCCTCCTCTCTAACTTCTTTTTCTTGGTTTTCCTCCGCTCTAACCCCGCTTTTCTTGGTTATCCTCCGCACTTATTCTGCTTTTCTTGGTTTTTCTCCGCACTAACTTCGCTTTTCTTGGGTTTCCTCCGCTCTAACCCCGCTTTTCTTGGTTTTCCTCCGCTCTAACCCCGCTTTTATTAATTTTCCTCCGCTCTAACCCAGTTTTCTTGGTTTTTCTCCGCTCTAACCCCGCTTTTCTTGGTTTTCCTCCCTTCTATCCTCGCTCTTCTTGTTTTTTCTGCGCTCTAACCCCGCTTTTCTTGGTTTTTCTCCGCTCTAACCCCATTTCTCTTGGTTTTCCTCCGCTCTAACACCGCTTTTCTTGGTATTCCTCCGCTCTAACCCCGCTTTTCTTGGTTTTCCTCTGGACTAACCCCGCTTTTCTTGGTTTTTCTCCACTCTAACCCAGCTTTTCATGGTTTTTCTCCACTCTATCCATGCTTTTCTCGGATTTCTGCTCCTCCAACCACGCTTTTCTACGTTTTATTCCGTTCTAACTCTGCTTTACTTGGTTTTCCTCCGCTC
Organism: Coturnix japonica; assembly: GCF_054131305.1. Classification (NCBI taxonomy): domain Eukaryota; kingdom Metazoa; phylum Chordata; class Aves; order Galliformes; family Phasianidae; genus Coturnix; species Coturnix japonica. Next base: position 20,845,229 of record NC_140676.1, on the reverse strand, counting down.
TAACCCCGCTTTTCATGCTTTTCCTTTGCTCTAAGCCCGCTTTTCTTGCTTTTCCTCTGCACTAACCCCTCTTTTCTTGGTTTTCCTCCGCACTAACCCCGCTTTTCTTGGTTTTTCTCCACTCTAACCCAGCTTTTCATGGTTTTTCTCCACTCTAACCATGCTTTTCTCGGATTTCTGCTGCTCTAACCGCGCTTTTCCTCGTTTTCTTCCTCTCTAAATTCTTTTTCTTGGGTTTCCTCCGCTCTAACCCAGCTTTTCTTGGTTTTCCTCCGCTCTAACTTCGCTTTTCTTGGTTTTCCTTTGTACTAACCCTGCTTTTCTTGGGTTTCCTCCGCTCTAACCCCGCTTTTCTTGGTTTTCCTCCGCACTTATTCCGCTTTTCTTGGTTTTCCTCAGCTCAAACCCAGCTTTTCTTGGTTTTCCTTTGCTCTAACCCTGTTTTTGTTGGTTTTTCTCTGCTCTAACGCCGCTTTTCTTGGTTTTCCTCCCTTCTATCCCTGCTTTTCTTGGTTTTTCTCCGCTCTAACCCCGTTTCTTTTGGTTTTCCTCCGCTCTAACCCTGCTTTACTTGGTTTTCCTCCACACTAACCCCTTTTTTCTTTCTTTTCCTCTGCACTAACCCCGCTTTTCTTGGTTTTTCTCCGCTCTAACCCAGCTTTTCATAGTTTTTCTCCACTCTAACCATGCTTTTCTCGGATTTCTGCTGCTCTAACCGCGCTTTTCTTCGTTTTCTTCCTCTCTAAATTCTTTTTCTTGGTTTTCCTCCGATCTAATCCCGCTTTTCTTGGTTTCCCTCTGCACTTATTCTGCTTTTCTTGGTTTTCCTCCGCTCTAACTTCGCTTTTCTTGGTTTTCCTCCGCCCTAACCCTGCTTTACTTGGTTTTCCTCCGCACTAACCCCTTTTTTCTTGGTTTTCCTCTGCACTAACCCCGCTTTTCTTGATTTTCCTCCGCTCTAAGCCCGCTTTTCTTGGTTTTCCTCTGCTATAACCCCGCTTTTCTTGGTTTTCCTCCGCTCTAACCCAGCTTTTCTTGGTTTTCCTCCGCTCTAACTTCGCTTTTCTTGGTTTTCCTTTGCTCTAACCCTGCTTTTCTTGGGTTTCCTCCGCTCTAACCCTGATTTACTTGGTTTTCCTCTTTTCTAACCCCTCTTTTCTTGGTTTTCCTCCGCTCTATCCCAGCTTTTCTTGGTTTTCCTCCTCTGTAACCCCGCTTTTCTTGGTTTTCCTCCGCACTTGTTCCGCTTTTCTTGGTTTTCCTCCGCTCTAACCCAGCTTTTCTTGGTTTTCCTTTGCTCTAACCCTGTTTTTGTTGGTTTTTCTCTGCTCTAACGCCGCTTTTCATGGTTTTCCTCCCTTCTATCCCTGCTTTTCTTGGTTTTTCTCCGCTCTAACCCCATTTCTTTTGGTTTTCCTCCGCTCTAACCCCGCTTTTCTTGGTTTTCCTCTGCACTAACCCCGCTTTTCTTGGCTTTTCTCCGCTCTAACCCAGCTTTTCATCGTTTTTCTCCACTCTACCCATGCTTTTCTCGGATTTCTGCTGCTCCAACCATGCTTTTCTACGTTTTATTCCGTTCTAACTCTGCTTTTCTTCGTTTTCCTCCGCTCTAACCCCGCTTTTCTTGGTTTTCCTTTGCTCTAACCCCGCTTTTCTTGGTTTTCCTCCGCACTAACCCCTCTTTTCTTGGTTTTCCTCCGCACTAATCCCGCTTCTCTAGGTTTTTCTCCGCTCTAACCCAGCTTTTCATCATTTTTCTCCACTCTAGCCATGCTTTTCTCGGATTTCTGCTGCTCTAACCACGCTTTTCTTCGTTTTCTTCCATTCTAACTCTGCTTTATATGGTTTTCCTTTGCTCTAACCCTGCTTTACATGGTTTTCCTCCGCTCTAACGCCGCTTTTCTTGGTTTTCCTCCTTTCTAACCCCTCTTTTCTTGGTTATCCTGCGCTCTAACCCCGCTTTTCTTGGTTTTCCTCCGCTCTAACTTCGCTTTTCTTAGTTTTCCTCCGCTCTAACCTTGCTTTTCTTGGTTTTCCTCCGCTCTAACCCCTTTTTTCTTGGTTTTTCTCCGCTCTAACCCCGCTTTTCTTGGTTTTCCTCTGCACTAACCCCGCTTTTCTTGGTTTTCCTCCGCTCTAACCCAGCTTTTCTTGGTTTTCCTCCGCTCTAACTTCACTTTTCTTGGTTTTCCTTTGCGCTATCACCGCTTTTCGTGGTTTTCCTACGCTCTATCACCACTTTTCTTGGTTTTCCTCCGCTCTATCACCGCTTTTCTTGGTTTTCCTTCGCTCTAACCCCGCTTTTCTTGGTTTTCCTTTGCTCTAACCCCGCTTTTCTTGGTTTTCCTCCGCACTAACCCCTCTTTTCTTGGTTTTCCTCTGCACTAACCCCGCTTTTCTTGGTTTTCCTCCGCACTAACCCCTCTTTTCTTGGTTTTCCTCCGCACTAACCCCGCTTTTCTTGGTTTTCCTCCGCACTAACCCCGCTTTTCTTGGTTTTCCTCCGCACTAACCCCTCTTTTCTTGGTTTTCCTCCGCACTAATCCCGCTTCTCTAGGTTTTTCTCCGCTCTAACCCAGCTTTTCATCGTTTTTCTCCACTCTAGCCATGCTTTTCTCGGATTTCTGCTGCTCTAACCACGCTTTTCTTCGTTTTCTTCCATTCTAACTCTGCTTTATATGGTTTTCCTTTGCTCTAACCCTGCTTTACATGGTTTTCCTCCGCTCTAACGCCGCTTTTCTTGGTTTTCCTCCTTTCTAACCCGTCTTTTCTTGGTTATCCTCCGCTCTAACCCCGCTTTTCTTGGTTTTCCTCCGCTCTAACTTCGCTTTTCTTGGTTTTCCTCCGCTCTAACCCCACTTTTCTTGGTTTTCCTCCGCTCTAACCCCTTTTTTCTTGGTTTTTCTCCGCTCTAACCCCGCTTTTCTTGGTTTTCCTCCGCACTAACCCCGCTTTTCTTGGTTTTCCTCCGCTCTAACCCAGCTTTTCTTGGTTTTCCTCCGGTCTAACTTCACTTTTCTTGGTTTTCCTTTGCGCTATCACCGCTTTTCGTGGTTTTCCTACGCTCTATCACCACTTTTCTTGGTTTTCCTCCGCTCTATCACCGCTTTTCTTGGTTTTCCTCCGCTCTAACCCCGCTTTTCTTGGTTTTCCTTTGCTCTAACCCCGCTCTTCTTGGTTTTCTTCCGCACTAACCCCTCTTTTCTTGGTTTTCCTCCGCACTAACCCCGCTTTTCTTGGTTTTCCTCCGCTCTAACCCAGCTTTTCTTGGTTTTCCTCCGCTCTAACTTCGCTTTTCTTGGTTTTCCTTTGTACTAACCCTGCTTTTCTTGGGTTTCCTCTGCTCTAACCCTGTTTTTGTTGGTTTTTCTCTGCTCTAACCCTGCTTTTCTTGGTTTTCCTCCCTTCTATCCCTGCTTTTCTTGGTTTTTCTCCGCTCTAACCCCGTTTCTTTTGGTTTTCCTCCGCTCTAACCCTGCTTTACTTGGTTTTCCTCCACACTAACCCCTTTTTTCTTTCTTTTCCTCTGCACTAACCCCGCTTTTCTTGGTTTTTCTCCGCTCTAACCCAGCTTTTCATCGTTTTTCTCCACTCTAACCATGCTTTTCTCGGATTTCTGCAGCTCTAACCGCGCTTTTCTTCGTTTTCTTCCTCTCTAAATTCTTTTTCTTGGTTTTCCTCCGATCTAATCCCGCTTTTCTTGGTGTCCCTCTGCACTTATTCCGCTTTTCTTCGTTTTCCTCCGCTCTAACTTCGCTTTTCTTGGTTTTCCTCCGCTCTAACCCCGCTTTTCTTGGTTTCCCTCCGCTCTAACCCCGCTTTTCTTGGTTTTCCTCCGCTCTAACTTCGCTATTCTTGGTTTTTCTCCGCTCTAACCCCGATTTTCTTGGTTTTCCTCCGCTCTAACCCCGCTTTTCTTGGTTTTCCACCGCTCTAACCGCGCTTTTCTTGGTTTTCCTCCGCACTAACCCCGCTTTTCTTGGTTTTTCTCCACTCTAACCCAGCTTTTCTTGGTTTTTCTCCACTCTAGCCATGCTTTTCTCGGATTTCTGCTGCTCTAACCGCGCTTTTCTTCGTTTTCCTCCTCTCTAACTTCTTTTTCTTGGTTTTCCTCCGCTCTAACCCCGCTTTTCTTGGTTATCCTCGCACTTATTCCGCTTTTCTTGGTTTTCCTCCTCTCTAACTTCGCTTTTCTTGGTTTTCCTCCGCTCTAACCCCGCTTTTCTTGGTTTTCCTCCGCTCTAACCCCGCTTTTATTAATTTTCCTCCTCTCTAACCCAGTTTTCTTGGTTTTTCTCCGCTCTAACCCCGCTTTTCTTGGTTTTCCTCCCTTCTATCCTCGCTCTTCTTGTTTTTTCTGCGCTCTAACCCCGCTTTTCTTGGTTTTTCTCCGCTCTAACCCCATTTCACTTGGTTTTCCTCCGCTCTAACACCGCTTTTCTTGGTATTCCTCCGCTCTAACCCCGCTTTTCTTGGTTTTCCTCTGCACTAACCCCGCTTTTCTTGGTTTTTCTCCGCTCTAACCCAGCTTTTCATGGTTTTTCTCCACTCTATCCATGCTTTTCTCGGATTTCTTCTGCTCCAACCACGCTTTTCTACGTTTTATTCCGTTCTAACTCTGCTTTACTTGGTTTTCCTCCGCTCTAACCCCGCTTTTCTTGGTTTTCCTCTGCTCTAACCCTGCTTTTCTTGGTTTTCCTACGCTATAACCACGATTTTCTTGGTTTTCCTACGCTATAACCCAGCTTTTCTTGGTTTTCCTCTGCACTAACCCCGCTTTTCTTGGGTTTTCTCCACTCTAACCCAGCTTTTCATGGTTTTTCTCCACTCTAACCATGCTTTTCTCGGATTTCTGCTGCTCCAACCTTGCTTTTCTACGTTTTATTCCTTTCTAACTCTGCTTTACTTGGTTTTCCTCCACTCTAACCCCGCTTTTCTTGGTTTTCATCCGCTCTAACACTGCTTTTCTTGGTTTTCCTCCGCACTAACCCCTCTTTTCTTTCTTTTCCTCCACTCTAACCCCACTTTTCTTGGTTTTCCTCCACACTAACACCGCTTTTCTCGGTTTTCCTACGCTGTAACCCAGCTTTTCTTCGTTTTCCTACGTACTAACTTCGCTTTACTTGGTTTTCTTTTGCTCTAACTATGCTTCTCTTGGTTTTCCTCCGCTCTAATCCCGCTTTTCTTTGTTTTCCTCCTTTCTAACCCCGCTTTTCTTGGTTTTCCTCTGTTCTATCCCAGCGTTTCTTGGTTTTCCTCCCTACTATCTCCGATTTTCTTTGTTTTTCTCCGCTCTAACCCCGTTTCTCTTGGTTTTCCTCCGCTCTAAGACCGCTTTTCTTGGTTTTCCTTTGCTCTAACACCGCTTTTCTTGATTTTCCTACGCTCTAACCCCTCTTTTCTTGGTTTTCCTCAGCTCTAACCCCACTTTTCATGCTTTACCTCTGCTCTAACCCTCTTTTCTTGGTTTTCATCCGCTCTAACCCCGCTTTTCTTGGTTTTCCTCCACTCTAACTTCACTATTCTTGGTTTTCCATTGCTCTAACCCTGCTTTTCTTGGTTTTCCTCCGCTCTAATCCCGCTTTTCTTGGTTTTTCTCCGCTCTAACCCAGCTTTTCATCGTTTTTCTCCACTCTAGCCATGCTTTTCTCGGATTTCTGCTGCTCTAACCACGCTTTTCTTCGTTTTCTTCCATTCTAACTCTGCTTTACTTGGTTTTCCTCTGCTCTAACCTCGCTTTTCTTGGTTTTCCTCTGCTCTAACCCTGCTTTTCTTGTTTTTCCTCCCTTCTATCCACGCTTTTCTTGATTTTCCTCCGCTCTAACCCAGCTTTTCTTAGTTTTCCTCCGCACTAACTTCGCTTTTCTTGGTTTTCCTTTGCTCTAACCCCGCTTTTCTTGGTTTTCCTCCACTCTAACCCAGCTTTTCTTGTTTTTCCTCCGCTCTAACTTCGCTTTTCTTGGTTTTCCTTTGCTCTAACCCTGCTTTTCTTGGGTTTCCTCAGCTCTAACCCCGCTTTTCTTGGTTTTCCTCCTTTCTAACCCCACTTATCTTGGTTTTCTTCTGCTCTATCCCCGCTTTTCTTGGTTTTCCTCCGCTCTAACCCCGCTTTTCTTGGTTTTCCTCCGCACTTGTTCCGCTTTTCTTGGTTTTCCTCCCTTCTATCCCTGCTTTTCTTGGTTTTTCTCCGCTCTAACCCCGTTTCTCTTGGTTTTCCTCCGCTCTAACACCGCTTTTCTTGGTTTTCCTCCGTACTAACCCCGCTTTTCTTGGTTTTTCTCTGCTCTATCCCAGCTTTTCATGTTTTTTCTCCACTCTAGCAATGCTATTCTCGGATTTCTGCTGCTCTAACCGCGCTTTTCTTCGTTTTCTTCCTCTCTAAATTCTTTTTCTTGGTTTTCCTCCGCTCTAACTTCGCTTTTCTTGGTTTTCCTCCGCTCTAACCCCGCTTTTCTTGGTTTTCCTCCGCTCTAACCCCGCTTTTCTTGGTTTTCCTCCGCTCTAACCCCTCTTTTCTTGGTTTTCCTCCGAACTAACCCCGCTTTTCTTAGTTTTTCTCCGCTCTAACCCAGCTTTTTATGGTTTTTCTCCACTCTAACCATGCTTTTCTCGGATTTCTGCTGCTCTAACCGCGCTTTTCTTCATTTTCTTCCACTCTAAATTCTTTTTCTTTGTTTTCCATTGATCTAACCCCGCTTTTCTTGATTTTCCTCTGCACTTATTCTGCTTTTCTTGGTTTTCCTCCGCTCTAACTTCGCTTTTCTTGGTTTTCCTCCGCTCTAACCCTGCTTTTCTTGGTTTTTCTTTGCTCTAACCTTGGTTTTCTTGGTTTTCCTCCACACTATCACCGCTTTTCGTGTTTTTCCTACGCTCTATCACCACTTTTCTTGGTTTTCCTCCGCTCTATCACCGCTTTTCTTGGTTTTCCTACGCTCTAACACCACTTTTCTTGGTTTTCCTCCGCTCTAACCCCGCTTTTCTTGGTTTTCCTCCGCTCTAACCCCGCTTTTCTTGGTTTTCCTCCGCTATAACCCCGCTTTTCTTGGTTTTCCTCCGCTCTATCCCAGCTTTTCTTGGTTTTCCTCCGCTCTAACCCCGCTTTTCTTGGTTTTCCTCCGCTCTAACCCCGCTTGTCTTGGTTTTCCTCCGTTCTAACTCTGCTTTACTTGGTTTTTCTCCGCTCTAACCCAGCTTTTCATGGTTTTTCTCCACTCTAACCATGCTTTTCTCGGATTTCTGCAGCTCTAACCGCGCTTTTCTTCGTTTTCTTCCACTCTAAATTCTTTTTCTTGGTTTTCCTCCGATCTAACCCCGCTTATCTTGGTTTTCCTCTGCACTTATTTTGCTTTTCTTGGTTTTCCTCCGCTCTAACTTCGCTTTTCTTGGTTTTCCTCCGCTCTAACCCCGCTTTACTTGGTTTTCCTCCGCACTAACCCCTTTTTTCTTGGTTTTCCTCCGCTGTAACCCTGCTTTTCTTGGTTTTCCTCTGCTATAACCCCGCTTTTCTTGGTTTTCCTCCGCTCTAACCCAGCTTTTCTTGGTTTTCCTCAGCTGTAACTTCACTTTCCTTGGTTTTCCTTTGCTCTAACCCTGCTTTTCTTGGGTTTCCTCCGCTCTAAACCCGCTTTTCTTGGTTTTCCTCTTTTCTAACCCCTCTTTTCTTGGTTTTCCTCCGCTCAATCCCAGCTTTTCTTGGTTTTCCTCCGCTCTAACCCCGCTTTTCTTGGTTTTCCTCCGCACTTGTTCCGCTTTTCTTGGTTTTCCTCCGCTCTAACCCAGCTTTTCTTGGTTTTCCTTTGCTCTAACCCTGTTTTTGTTGGTTTGTCTCTGCTCTAACGCCGCTTTTCTTGGTTTTCCTCCCTTCTATCCCTGCTTTTCTTGGTTTTTCTCCGCTCTAACCCCGTTTCTTTTGGTTTTCGTCCGCTCTAACCCCGCTTTTCTTGGTTTTCCTCCACTCTATCACCGCTTTTCTTGGTTTTCCTACGCTCTAACACCACTTTTCTTGGTTTTCCTCTGCTCTAACCCCGCTTTTCTTGGTTTTCCTCCTCTCTAACCCCGCTTTTCTTGGTTTTTCTACGCTCTAACCCCGTTTCTTTTGGTTTTCCTCCGCTCTAACCCCGCTTTACTTGGTTTTCCTCCGCACTAACCCCTTTTTTCTTGGTTTTCCTCTGCACTAACCCCGCTTTTCTTGGTTTTTCTCCGCTCTAACCCAGCTTTTCATCGTTTTTCTCCACTCTAACCATGCTTTTCTCGGATTTCTGCTCCTCCAACCACGCTTTTCTACGTTTTGTTCCGTTCTAACTCTGCTTTACTTGGTTTTCCTCCGCTCTAACCCCGCTATCCTGCTTTTCCTTTGCTCTAACCCCACTTTTCTTGCTTTTCCTCCGCACTAACCCCTCTTTTCTTGGTTTTCCTCCGCACTAACCCCGCTTTTCTTGGTTTTTCTCCACTCTAACCCAGCTTTTCATGGTTTTTCTCCACTCTAACCATGCTTTTCTCGGATTTCTGCTGCTCTAACCGCGCTTTTCCTCGTTTTCTTCCTCTCTAAATTCTTTTTCTTGGTTTTTCTCCGCTCTAACCCAGGTTTTCATCGTTTTTCTCCACTCTAGCCATGCTTTTCTCGGATTTCTGCTGCTCTAACCGCGCTTTTCTTCGTTTTCTTCCTCTCTAAATTCTTTTTCTTGGTTTTCCTCCGATCTAACCCCGCTTATCTTGGTTTTCCTCTGCACTTATTTTGCTTTTCTTGGTTTTCCTCAGCTCTAACTTCACTTTCCTTGGTTTTCCTTTGCTCTAACCCTGCTTTTCTTGGGTTTCCTCCGCTCTAACCCCGCTTTTCTTGGTTTTCCTCTTTTCTAACCCCTTTTTTCATGGTTTTCCTCCGCTCTAACCCTGCTTTTCTTGGTTTTCCTCTGCTATAACCCCGCTTTTCTTGGTTTTCCTCCGCTCTAACCCAGCTTTTCTTGGTTTTCCTCCGCTCTAACTTCACTTTCCTTGGTTTTCCTTTGCTCTAACCCTGCTTTTCTTGGGTTTCCTCCGCTCTAACCCCGCTTTTCCTGGATTTCCTCTTTTCTAACCCCTCTTTTCTTGGTTTTCCTCCGCTCAATCCCAGCTTTTCTTGGTTTTCATCCGCTCTAACCCCGCTTTTCTTGGTTTTCCTCCGCTCTAACTTCGCTTTTCTTGGTTTTCCTCCGCTCTAACCCCGCTTTTCTTGGTTTTCCTCCGCTCTAACCCCTTTTTTCTTGGTTTTCCTCCGCTCTAACCCCGCTTTTATTGGTTTTCCTCCGCACTAACCCCGCTTTTCTTGGTTTTCCTCCGCTCCAACCCAGCTTTTCTTGGTTTTCCTCCGCTCTAACCCCTTTTTTCTAGGTTTTCCTCCACTCTAACCCCGCTGTTCGTGGTTTTCCTACGCCCTATCACCACTTTTCTTGGTTTTCCTCCGCTCTATCACCGCTTTTCTTGGTTTTCCTCCGCTGTAACCCCGCTTTTCTTGGTTTTCCTTTGCTCTAACCCCGCTTTTCTTGGTTTTCCTCCGCACTAATACCTCTTTTCTTGGTTTTCCTCCGCACTAACCCCGCTTTTCTTGGTTTTCCTCCGCTCTAACCCAGCTTTTCTTGGTTTTCCTCCGCTCTAACTTCGCTTTTCTTGGTTTTCCTTTGTACTAACCCTGCTTTTCTTGGGTTTCCTCCGCTCTAACCCCGCTTTTCTTGGTTTTCCTCCGCACTTATTCCGCTTTTCTTGGTTTTCCTCAGCTCAAACCCAGCTTTTCTTGGTTTTCCTTTGCTCTAACCCTGTTTTTGTTGGTTTTTCTCTGCTCTAACGCCGCTTTTCTTGGTTTTCCTCCCTTCTATCCCTGCTTTTCTTGGTTTTTCTCCGCTCTAACCCCGTTTCTTTTGGTTTTCCTCCGCTCTAACCCTGCTTTACTTGGTTTTCCTCCACACTAACCCCTATTTTCTTTCTTTTCCTCTGCACTAACCCCGCTTTTCTTGGTTTTTCTCCGCTCTAATTCAGCTTTTCATCGTTTTTCTCCACTCTAACCATGCTTTTCTCGGATTTCTGCTGCTCTAACCGCGCTTTTCTTCGTTTTCTTCCTCTCTAAATTCTTTTTCTTGGTTTTCCTCCGATCTAATCCCACTTTTCTTGGTTTCCCTCTGCACTTATTCTGCTTTTCTTCGTTTTCCTCCGCTCTAACTTCGCTTTTCTTGGTTTTCCTCCGCCCTAACCCTGCTTTACTTGGTTTTCCTCCGCAATAACCCCTTTCTTCTTGGTTTTCCCCTGCACTAACCCCGCTTTTCTTGATTTTCCTCCGCTCTAAGCCCGCTTTTCTTGGTTTTCCTCCGCTATAACCCCGCTTTTCTTGGTTTTCCTCCGCTCTAACCCAGCTTTTCTTGGTTTTCCTCCGCTCTAACTTCGCTTTTCTTGGTTTTCCTTTGCTCTAACCCTGCTTTTCTTGGGTTTCCTCCGCTCTAACCCTGATTTACTTGGTTTTCCGCTTTTCTAACCCCTCGTTTCTTGGTTTTCCTCCGCTCTATCCCAGCATTTCTTGGTTTTCCTCCTTTGTAACCCCGCTTTTCTTGATTTTCCTCGGCACTTGTTCCGCTTTTCTTGGTTTTCCTCCACTCTAACCCTGTTTTTGTTGGTTTTTCTCTGCTCTAACGCCGCTTTTCATGGTTTTCCTCCCTTTTATCCCTGCTTTTCTTTGTTTTTCTCCGCTCTAACCCCATTTCTTTTGGTTTTCCTCCGCTCTAACCCCGCTTTTCTTGGTTTTCCTCTGCACTAACCCCGCTTTTCTTGGTTTTTCTCCGCTCTAACCCAGCTTTTCATCGTTTTTCTCCACTCTACCCATGCTTTTCTCGGATTTCTGCTGCTCCAACCATGCTTTTCTACGTTTTCTTCCATACTAACTCTGCTTTACTTGGTTTTCCTCCGCTCTAACCCCGCTTTTCTTGGTTTTCCTTTGCTCTAACCCCGCTTTTCATGGTTTTCCTCCGCACTAACCCCTCTTTTCTTGGTTTTCCTCCGCACTAATCCCGCTTCTCTAGGTTTTTCTCCGCTCTAACCCAGCTTTTCATCGTTTTTCTCCACTCTAGCCATGCTTTTCTCGGATTTCTGCTGCTCTAACCACGCTTTTCTTCGTTTTCTTCCATTCTAACTCTGCTTTATTTGGTTTTCCTTTGCTCTAACCCTGCTTTACATGGTTTTCCTCTGCTCTATCCCAGCTTTTCTTGGTTTTATTCCGCTCTAACCCCGCTTTTCTTGGTTTTCATCCGCTCTAAGCCCGCTTTTCTTGGTTTTCCTCCGCTCTAACTTCACTATTCTTGGTTTTCCATTGCTCTAACCCCGCTTTTCTTGGTTTTCCTCCGCTCTAATCCTGCTTTTCTTGGTTTTTCTTTGCTCTAACCCAGCTTTTCATCGTTTATCTCCACTCTAGCCATGCTTTTCTCGGATTTCTGCTGCTCTAACCACGCTTTTCTTCGTTTTCTTCCATACTAACTCTGCTTTATTTGGTTTTCCTTTGCTCTAACCCTGCTTTACATGGTTTTCCTCCGCTCTAACGCCGCTTTTCTTGGTTTTCCTCCTTTCTAACCCCTCTTTTCTTGGTTATCCTCCGCTCTAACCCCGCTTTTCTTGGTTTTCCTCCGCTCTAACCCCTTTTTTCTAGGTTTTCCTCCGCTCTAACCCCGCTTTTGTTGGTTTTCCTCCGCTCTATCTTCGCTTTTCTTGGTTTTCCATTGCTCTAACCCTGCTTTTCTTGGTTTTTCTTTGCTCTAACCTTGCTTTTCTTGGTTTTCCTCCGCGCTATCACCGCTTTTCGTGGTTTTCCTACGTTCTATCACCGCTTTTCTTGGTTTTCCTACGCTCTAACACCACTTTTCTTGGTTTTCCTCCGCTCTAACCCCGCTTTTCTTGGTTTTCCTCCGCTCTAACCCCGCTTTTCTTGGTTTTCCTCCGCTATAACCCCGCTTTTCTTGGTTTTCCTCCGCTCTAACCCAGCTTTTCTTGGTTTTCCTCCGCTCTAACTTCGCTTTTCTTGGTTTTCCTTTGCTCTAACCCTGCTTTTCTTGGGTTTCCTCCGCTCTAACCCCGCTTTTCTTGGTTTTCCTCTTTTCTAACCCCTCTTTTCTTGGTTTTCCTCCGCTCTATCCCAGCTTTTCTTGGCTTTACTCCGCTCTAACCCCGCTTTTCTTGGTTTTCCTCCGCACTTGTTCCGCTTTTCTTGGTTTTCCTCCGCTCCAACCCAGCTTTTCTTGGTTTTCCTTTGCTCTAACCCTGTTTTTGTTGGTTTTTCTCTGCTCTAACGCCGCTTTTCTTGGTTTTCCTCCCTTCTATCCCTGCTTTTTTTGGATTTCTCCGCTCTAACCCCGTTTCTCTTGGTTTTCCTCCGCTCTAACGCTGCTTTTCTTGGTTTTCCTCCGCACTAACCCCTCTTTTCTTGGTTTTCCTCCGCACTAACCCCGCTTTTCTTGGTTTTTCTCCACTCTAACCCAGCTTTTCATGGTTTTTCTCCACTCTAGCCATGCTATTCTCGGATTTCTGCTGCTTTAACCGCGCTTTTCTTCGTTTTCTTCCTCTCTAACTTCTTTTTCTTGGTTTTCCTCCGCTCTAACCCCACTTTTCTTGGTTATCCTGTGCGCTTATTCCGCTTTTCTTGGTTTTCCTCCGCTCTAACTTCGCTATTCTTGGTTTTCCTCCGCTCTAACCCAGCTTTTCTTGGTTTTCCTCCCTTCTATCCTCTCTTTTCTTGGTTTTTCTCCGCTCTAACATCGCTTCTCTTGGTTTTCCTCCGCACTAACCCCTCTTTTCTTGGTTTTCCTCCGAACTAACCCCGCTTTTCTTAGTTTTTCTCCGCTCTAACCCAGCTTTTTATGGTTTTTCTCCACTCTAACCATGCTTTTCTCGGATTTCTGCTGCTCTAACCGCGCTTTTCTTCGTTTTCTTCCACTCTAAATTCTTTTTCTTGGTTTTCCACCGATCTAACCCCGCTTTTCTTGGTTTTCCTCCGCTCTAACCCCGCTTTTCTTGGTTTTCCTCCGCTCTAACTTCGCTTTTCTTGGTTTTCCTCCGCTCTAACCCAGCTTTTCTTTATTTTTCTTTGCTCTAACCTTGGTTTTCTTGGTTTTCCTCCACGCTATCACCGCGTTTCGTGTTTTTCCTACGCTCTATCACCACTTTTCTTGGTTTTCCTCCGCTCTATCACCGCTTTTCTTGGTTTTCCTACGCTCTAACACCACTTTTCTTGGTTTTCCTCCGCTCTAACCCCTCTTTTCTTGGTTTTCCTCCGCTCTAACCCCGCTTTTCTTGGTTTTCCTCCGCTATAACCCCGCTTTTCTTGGTTTTCCTCCGCTCTAACCCAGCTTTTCTTGGTTTTCCTCCGCTCTAACCCCGCTTTTCTTGCTTTTCCTTTGCTCTAACCCCGCTTTTCTTGCTTTTCCTCCGCACTAACCCCTCTTTTCTTGGTTTTCCTCCGCACTAACCCCGCTTTTCTTGGTTTTTCTCCACTCTAACCCAGCTTTTCATGGTTTTTCTCCACTCTAACCATGCTTTTCTCGGATTTCTGCTGCTCTAACCGCGCTTTTCCTCGTTTTCTTCCTCTCTAAATTCTTTTTCTTGGTTTTTCTCCGCTCTAACCCAGCTTTTCATCGTTTTTCTCCACTCTAGCCATGCTTTTCTCGGATTTCTGCTGCTCTAACCACGCTTTTCTTCGTTTTCTTCCATTCTAGCTCTGCTTTATTTGGTTTTCCTTTGCTCTAACCCTGCTTTACATGGTTTTCCTCTGCTCTATCCCAGCTTTTCTTGGTTTTATTCCGCTCTAACCCCGCTTTTCTTGGTTTTCATCCGCAGTAACCCCGCTTTTCTTGGTTTTCATCCGCTCTAAGCCCGCTTTTCTTGGTTTTCCTCCGCTCTAACTTCACTATTCTTGGTTTTCCATTGCTCTAACCCCGCTTTTCTTGGTTTTCCTCCGCTCTAATCCCGCTTTTCTTGGTTTTTCTTTGCTCTAACCCAGCTTTTCATCGTTTTTCTCCACTCTAGCCATGCTTTTCTCGGATTTCTGCTGCTCTAACCACGCTTTTCTTCGTTTTCTTCCATACTAACTCTGCTTTATTTGGTTTTCCTTTGCTCTAACCCTGCTTTACATGGTTTTCCTCCGCTCTAACGCCGCTTTTCTTGGTTTTCCTCCTTTCTAACCCCTCTTTTCTTGGTTATCCTCCGCTCTAACCCCGCTTTTCTTGGTTTTCCTCCGCTATATCTTCGCTTTTCTTGGTTTTCCTCCGCAATAACCCTGCTTTTCTTGGTTTTTCTTTGCTCTAACCTTGCTTTTCTTGGTTTTCCTCCGCGCTATCACCGCTTCTTGTGGTTTTCCTACGCTCTATCACCACTTTTCTTGGTTTTCCTCCGCTATATCACCGCTTTTCTTGGTTTTCCTACGCTCTAACACCACTTTTCTTGGTTTTCCTCCGCTCTAACCCCGCTTTTCTTGGTTTTCCTCCGCTCTAACCCCGCTTTTCTTGGTTTTCCTCCGCTATAACCCCGCTTTTCTTGGTTTTCCTCAGCTCTAACCCAGCTTTTCTTGGTTTTCCTCCGCTCTAACTTCGCTTTTCTTGGTTTTCCTTTGCTCTAACCCTGCTTTTCTTGGTTTTTCTCCGCTCTAAACCCGTTTCTCTTGGTTTTCCTCCGCTCTAACACTGCTTTTCTTGGTTTTCCTCCGCACTAACCCCTCTTTTCTTGGTTTTCCTCCGCACTAACCCCGCTTTTCTTGGTTTTTCTCCACTCTAACCCAGCTTTTCATGGTTTTTCTCCACTCTAGCCATGCTATTCTCGGATTTCTGCTGCTTTAACCGCGCTTTTCTTCGTTTTCTTCCTCTCTAACTTCTTTTTCTTGGTTTTCCTCCGCTCTAACCCCGCTTTTCTTGGTTATCCTGTGCACTTATTCCGCTTTTCTTGGTTTTCCTCCGCTCTAACCCCGCTTTTCTTGGTTTTTCTCCGCTCTAACCCAGCTTTTCATCGTTTTTCTCCACTCTAACCATGCTTTTCTCGGATTTCTGCTGCTCTAACCGCGCTTTTCTTCGTTTTCTTCCTCTCTAAATTCTTTTTCTTGGTTTTCCTCCGATCTAATCCCGCTTTTCTTGGTTTCCCTCTGCACTTATTCCGCTTTTCTTCGTTTTCCTCCGCTCTAACTTCGCTTTTCTTGGTTTTCCCCCGCCCTAACCCTGCTTTACTTGGTTTTCCTCCGCACTAACCCCTTTTTTCTTGGTTTTCCTCTGCACTAACCCCGCTTTTCTTGATTTTCCTCCGCTCTAACCCCGCTTTTCTTGGTTTTCCTCCGCTATAACCCCGCTTTTCTTGGTTTTCCTCTGCTCTAACCCAGCTTTTCTTGGTTTTCCTCCGCTCTAACTTCGCTTTTCTTGGTTTTCCTTTGCTCTAACCCTGCTTTTCTTGGGTTTCCTCCGCTCTAACCCCGCTTTACTTGGTTTTCCTCTTTTCTAACCCCTCTTTTCTTGGTTTTCCTCCGCTCTATCCCAGCTTTACTTGGTTTTCCTCCGCTCTAACCCCGCTTTTCTTGGTTTTCCTCCGCACTTGTTCCGCTTTTCTTGGTTTTCCTCCGCTCTAACCCAGCTTTTCTTGGTTTTCCTTTGCTCTAACCCTGTTTTTGTTGGTTTTTCTCTGCTCTAACGCCGCTTTTCGTGGTTTTCCTCCCTTCTATCCCTGCTTTTCTTGGTTTTTCTTCGCTCCAACCCCGTTTGTTTTGGTTTTCCTCCGCTCTAACCCTGCTTTACTTGGTTTTCCTCCACACTAACCCCTTTTTTCTTTCTTTTCCTCTGCACTAACCCCGCTTTTCTTGGTTTTTCTCCGCTCTAACCCAGCTTTTCATCGTTTTTCTCCACTCTAACCATGCTTTTCTCGGATTTCTGCTGCTCTAACCGCGCTTTTCTTCGTTTTCTTCCTCTCTAAATTCTTTTTCTTGGTTTTCCTCCGATCTAATCCCGATTTTCTTGGTTTCCCTCTGCACTTATTCCGCTTTTCTTCGTTTTCCTCCGCTCTAACTTCGCTTTTCTTGGTTTTCCTCCGCCCTAACCCTGCTTTACTTGGTTTTCCTCCGCACTAACCCCTTTTTTCTTGGTTTTCCCCTGCACTAACCCCGCTTTTCTTGATTTTCCTCCGCTCTAACCCCGCTTTTCTTGGTTTTCCTCCGCTATAACCCCGCTTTTCTTGGTTTTCCTCCGCTCTAACCCAGCTTTTCTTGGTTTTCCTCCGCTCTAACTTCGCTTTTCTTGGTTTTCCTTTGCTCTAACCCTGCTTTTCTTGGGTTTCCTCCGCTCTAACCCCGCTTTACTTGGTTTTCCTCTTTTCTAACCCCTCTTTTCTTGGTTTTCCTCCGCTCTATCCCAGCTTTACCTGGTTTTCCTCCGCTCTAACCCCGCTTTTCTTGGTTTTCCTCCGCACTTGTTCCGCTTTTCTTGGTTTTCCTCCGCTCTAACCCAGCTTTTCTTGGTTTTCCTTTGCTCTAACCCTGTTTTTGTTGGTTTTTCTCTGCTCTAACGCCGCTTTTCGTGGTTTTCCTCCCTTCTATCCCTGCTTTTCTTGGTTTTTCTTCGCTCCAACCCCGTTTGTTTTGGTTTTCCTCCGCTCTAACCCTGCTTTACTTGGTTTTCCTCCACACTAACCCCTTTTTTCTTTCTTTTCCTCTGCACTAACCCCGCTTTTCTTGGTTTTTCTCCGCTCTAACCCAGCTTTTCATCGTTTTTCTCCACTCTAACCATGCTTTTCTCGGATTTCTGCTGCTCTAACCGCGCTTTTCTTCGTTTTCTTCCTCTCTAAATTCTTTTTCTTGGTTTTCCTCCGATCTAATCCCGATTTTCTTGGTTTCCCTCTGCACTTATTCCGCTTTTCTTCGTTTTCCTCCGCTCTAACTTCGCTTTTCTTGGTTTTCCTCCGCCCTAACCCTGCTTTACTTGGTTTTCCTCCGCACTAACCCCTTTTTTCTTGGTTTTCCCCTGCACTAACCCCGCTTTTCTTGATTTTCCTCCGCTCTAACCCCGCTTTTCTTGGTTTTCCTCCGCTATAACCCCGCTTTTCTTGGTTTTCCTCAGCTCTAACCCAGCTTTTCTTGGTTTTCCTCCGCTCTAACTTCGCTTTTCTTGGTTTTCCTTTGCTCTAACCCTGCTTTTCTTGGGTTTCCTCCGCTCTAACCCCGCTTTACTTGGTTTTCCTCTATTCTAACCCCTCTTTTCTTGGTTTTCCTCCGCTCTATGCCAGCTTTACCTGGTTTTCCTCCGCTCTAACCCCGCTTTTCTTGGTTTTCCTCCGCACTTGTTCCGCTTTTCTTGGATTTCCTCTGCTCTAACCCAGCTTTTCTTGGTTTTCCTTTGCTCTAACCCTGTTTTTGTTGGTTTTTCTCTGCTCTAACGCCGCTTTTCGTGGTTTTCCTCCCTTCTATCCCTGCTTTTCTTGGTTTTTCTCCGCTCTAACCCCGTTTCTTTTGGTTTTCCTCCGCTCTAACCCCGCTTTTCTTGGTTTTCCTCTGCACTAACTCCGCTTTTCTTGGTTTTTCTCTGCTCTAACCCAGCTTTTCATCGTTTTTCTCCACTCTAACCATGCTTTTCTCAGATTTCCGCTGCTCCAACCTCGCTTTTCTACGTTTTATTCCGTTCTAACTCTGCTTTACTTGGTTTTCGTCCGCTCTAACCCTGCTTTTCTTGGTTTTCCTTTGCTCTAACCCCGCTTTTCTTGGTTTTATTCCGCACTAACCCCTCTTTTCTTGGTTTTCCTCCGCACTAATCTCGCTTTTCTTGGTTTTTCTCCGCTCTAACCCAGCTTTTCATCGTTTTTCTCCACTCTAGCCATGCTTTTCTCGGATTTCTGCTGCTCTAACCACGCTTTTCTTCGTTTTCTTCCATACTAACTCTGCTTTATTTGGTTTTCCTTTGCTCTAACCCTGCTTTACATGGTTTTACTCTGCTCTATCCCAGCTTTTCTTGGTTTTATTCTGCTCTAACCCCGCTTTTCTTGGTTTTCATCCGCACTAACCTCGCTTTTCTTGGTTTTCATCCGCTCTAAGCCCGCTTTTCTTGGTTTTCCTCCGCTCTAACTTCACTATTCTTGGTTTTCCATTGCTCTAACCCCGCTTTTCTTGGTTTTCCTCCGCTCTAATCCCGCTTTTCTTGGTTTTTCTTTGCTCTAACCCAGCTTTTCATCGTTTTTCTCCACTCTAGCCATGCTTTTCTCGGATTTCTGCTGCTCTAACCACGCTTTTCTTCGTTTTCTTCCATACTAACTCTGCTTTATTTGGTTTTCCTTTGCTCTAACCCTGCTTTACATGGTTTTCCTCCGCTCTAACGCCGCTTTTCTTGGTTTTCCTCCTTTCTAACCCCTCTTTTCTTGTTTATCCTCCGCTCTAACCCCGCTTTTCTTGGTTTTCCTCCGCTCTATCTTCGCTTTTCTTGGTTTTCCTTTGCTCTAACCCTGCTTTTCTTGGATTTCTTTGCTCTTACCTTGCTTTTCTTGGTTTTCCTTTGCGCTATCACCGCTTTTTGTGGTTTTCCTACGCTCTATCACCACTTTTCTTGGTTTTCCTCCGCTCTATCACCGCTTTTCTTGGTTTTCCTACGCTCTAACACCACTTTTCTTGGTTTTCCTCCGCTCTAATCCCGCTTTTCTTGGTTTTCCTCCGCTCTAACCCCGCTTTTCTTGGTTTTCCTCCGCTATAACCCCGCTTTTCTTGGTTTTCCTCAGCTCTAACCCAGCTTTTCTTGGTTTTCCTCCGCTCTAACTTCGCTTTTCTTGGTTTTCCTTTGCTCTAACCCTGCTTTTCTTGGGTTTCCTCCGCTCTAACCCCGCTTTTCTTGGTTTTCCTCTTTTCTAACCCCTCTTTTCTTGGGTTTCCTCCGCTCTATCCCAGCTTTTCTTGGTTTTCCTCCGCTCTAACCCCGCTTTTCTTGGTTTTCCTCCGCACTTGTTCCGCTTTTCTTGGTTTTCCTCCGCTCTAACCCAGCTTTTCTTGGTTTTCCTTTGCTCTAACCCTGTTTTTGTTGGTTTGTCTCTGCTCTAACGCCGCTTTTCTTGTTTTTCCTCCCTTCTATCCCTGCTTTTCTTGGTTTTTCTCCGCTCTAACTCCGCTTTTCTTGGTTTTCCTTTGCTCTAACCCTGCTTTACTTGGTTTTCCTCCGCACTAACCCCTTTTTTCTTGGTTTTCCTCTGCACTAACCCCGCTTTTCTTGATTTTCCTCCGCTCTAACCCCGCTTTTCTTGGTTTTCCTCCGCTATAACCCCGCTTTTCTTGGTTTTCCTCTGCTCTAACCCAGCTTTTCTTGGTTTTCCTCCGCTCTAACTTCGCTTTTCTTGGTTTTCCTTTGCTCTAACCCTGCTTTTCTTGGGTTTCCTCCGCTCTAACCCCGCTTTACTTGGTTTTCCTCTTTTCTAACCCCTCTTTTCTTGGTTTTCCTCCGCTCTATCCCAGCTTTACTTGGTTTTCCTCCGCTCTAACCCCGCTTTTCTTGGTTTTCCTCCGCACTTGTTCCGCTTTTCTTGGTTTTCCTCCGCTCTAACCCAGCTTTTCTTGGTTTTCCTTTGCTCTAACCCTGTTTTTGTTGGTTTTTCTCTGCTCTAACGCCGCTTTTCGTGGTTTTCCTCCCTTCTATCCCTGCTTTTCTTGGTTTTTCTTCGCTCCAACCCCGTTTGTTTTGGTTTTCCTCCGCTCTAACCCTGCTTTACTTGGTTTTCCTCCACACTAACCCCTTTTTTCTTTCTTTTCCTCTGCACTAACCCCGCTTTTCTTGGTTTTTCTCCGCTCTAACCCAGCTTTTCATCGTTTTTCTCCACTCTAACCATGCTTTTCTCGGATTTCTGCTGCTCTAACCGCGCTTTTCTTCGTTTTCTTCCTCTCTAAATTCTTTTTCTTGGTTTTCCTCCGATCTAATCCCGATTTTCTTGGTTTCCCTCTGCACTTATTCCGCTTTTCTTCGTTTTCCTCCGCTCTAACTTCGCTTTTCTTGGTTTTCCTCCGCCCTAACCCTGCTTTACTTGGTTTTCCTCCGCACTAACCCCTTTTTTCTTGGTTTTCCCCTGCACTAACCCCGCTTTTCTTGATTTTCCTCCGCTCTAACCCCGCTTTTCTTGGTTTTCCTCCGCTATAACCCCGCTTTTCTTGGTTTTCCTCCGCTCTAACCCAGCTTTTCTTGGTTTTCCTCCGCTCTAACTTCGCTTTTCTTGGTTTTCCTTTGCTCTAACCCTGCTTTTCTTGGGTTTCCTCCGCTCTAACCCCGCTTTACTTGGTTTTCCTCTTTTCTAACCCCTCTTTTCTTGGTTTTCCTCCGCTCTATCCCAGCTTTACCTGGTTTTCCTCCGCTCTAACCCCGCTTTTCTTGGTTTTCCTCCGCACTTGTTCCGCTTTTCTTGGTTTTCCTCCGCTCTAACCCAGCTTTTCTTGGTTTTCCTTTGCTCTAACCCTGTTTTTGTTGGTTTTTCTCTGCTCTAACGCCGCTTTTCGTGGTTTTCCTCCCTTCTATCCCTGCTTTTCTTGGTTTTTCTTCGCTCCAACCCCGTTTGTTTTGGTTTTCCTCCGCTCTAACCCTGCTTTACTTGGTTTTCCTCCACACTAACCCCTTTTTTCTTTCTTTTCCTCTGCACTAACCCCGCTTTTCTTGGTTTTTCTCCGCTCTAACCCAGCTTTTCATCGTTTTTCTCCACTCTAACCATGCTTTTCTCGGATTTCTGCTGCTCTAACCGCGCTTTTCTTCGTTTTCTTCCTCTCTAAATTCTTTTTCTTGGTTTTCCTCCGATCTAATCCCGATTTTCTTGGTTTCCCTCTGCACTTATTCCGCTTTTCTTCGTTTTCCTCCGCTCTAACTTCGCTTTTCTTGGTTTTCCTCCGCCCTAACCCTGCTTTACTTGGTTTTCCTCCGCACTAACCCCTTTTTTCTTGGTTTTCCCCTGCACTAACCCCGCTTTTCTTGATTTTCCTCCGCTCTAACCCCGCTTTTCTTGGTTTTCCTCCGCTATAACCCCGCTTTTCTTGGTTTTCCTCAGCTCTAACCCAGCTTTTCTTGGTTTTCCTCCGCTCTAACTTCGCTTTTCTTGGTTTTCCTTTGCTCTAACCCTGCTTTTCTTGGGTTTCCTCCGCTCTAACCCCGCTTTACTTGGTTTTCCTCTATTCTAACCCCTCTTTTCTTGGTTTTCCTCCGCTCTATGCCAGCTTTACCTGGTTTTCCTCCGCTCTAACCCCGCTTTTCTTGGTTTTCCTCCGCACTTGTTCCGCTTTTCTTGGATTTCCTCTGCTCTAACCCAGCTTTTCTTGGTTTTCCTTTGCTCTAACCCTGTTTTTGTTGGTTTTTCTCTGCTCTAACGCCGCTTTTCGTGGTTTTCCTCCCTTCTATCCCTGCTTTTCTTGGTTTTTCTCCGCTCTAACCCCGTTTCTTTTGGTTTTCCTCCGCTCTAACCCCGCTTTTCTTGGTTTTCCTCTGCACTAACTCCGCTTTTCTTGGTTTTTCTCTGCTCTAACCCAGCTTTTCATCGTTTTTCTCCACTCTAACCATGCTTTTCTCAGATTTCCGCTGCTCCAACCTCGCTTTTCTACGTTTTATTCCGTTCTAACTCTGCTTTACTTGGTTTTCGTCCGCTCTAACCCTGCTTTTCTTGGTTTTCCTTTGCTCTAACCCCGCTTTTCTTGGTTTTATTCCGCACTAACCCCTCTTTTCTTGGTTTTCCTCCGCACTAATCTCGCTTTTCTTGGTTTTTCTCCGCTCTAACCCAGCTTTTCATCGTTTTTCTCCACTCTAGCCATGCTTTTCTCGGATTTCTGCTGCTCTAACCACGCTTTTCTTCGTTTTCTTCCATACTAACTCTGCTTTATTTGGTTTTCCTTTGCTCTAACCCTGCTTTACATGGTTTTACTCTGCTCTATCCCAGCTTTTCTTGGTTTTATTCTGCTCTAACCCCGCTTTTCTTGGTTTTCATCCGCACTAACCTCGCTTTTCTTGGTTTTCATCCGCTCTAAGCCCGCTTTTCTTGGTTTTCCTCCGCTCTAACTTCACTATTCTTGGTTTTCCATTGCTCTAACCCCGCTTTTCTTGGTTTTCCTCCGCTCTAATCCCGCTTTTCTTGGTTTTTCTTTGCTCTAACCCAGCTTTTCATCGTTTTTCTCCACTCTAGCCATGCTTTTCTCGGATTTCTGCTGCTCTAACCACGCTTTTCTTCGTTTTCTTCCATACTAACTCTGCTTTATTTGGTTTTCCTTTGCTCTAACCCTGCTTTACATGGTTTTCCTCCGCTCTAACGCCGCTTTTCTTGGTTTTCCTCCTTTCTAACCCCTCTTTTCTTGTTTATCCTCCGCTCTAACCCCGCTTTTCTTGGTTTTCCTCCGCTCTATCTTCGCTTTTCTTGGTTTTCCTTTGCTCTAACCCTGCTTTTCTTGGATTTCTTTGCTCTTACCTTGCTTTTCTTGGTTTTCCTTTGCGCTATCACCGCTTTTTGTGGTTTTCCTACGCTCTATCACCACTTTTCTTGGTTTTCCTCCGCTCTATCACCGCTTTTCTTGGTTTTCCTACGCTCTAACACCACTTTTCTTGGTTTTCCTCCGCTCTAATCCCGCTTTTCTTGGTTTTCCTCCGCTCTAACCCCGCTTTTCTTGGTTTTCCTCCGCTATAACCCCGCTTTTCTTGGTTTTCCTCAGCTCTAACCCAGCTTTTCTTGGTTTTCCTCCGCTCTAACTTCGCTTTTCTTGGTTTTCCTTTGCTCTAACCCTGCTTTTCTTGGGTTTCCTCCGCTCTAACCCCGCTTTTCTTGGTTTTCCTCTTTTCTAACCCCTCTTTTCTTGGGTTTCCTCCGCTCTATCCCAGCTTTTCTTGGTTTTCCTCCGCTCTAACCCCGCTTTTCTTGGTTTGCCTCCGCACTTGTTCCGCTTTTCTTGGTTTTCCTCCGCTCTAACCCAGCTTTTCTTGGTTTTCCTTTGCTCTAACCCTGTTTTTGTTGGTTTGTCTCTGCTCTAACGCCGCTTTTCTTGTTTTTCCTCCCTTCTATCCCTGCTTTTCTTGGTTTTTCTCCGCTCTAACTCCGCTTTTCTTGGTTTTCCTTTGCTCTAACCCCGCTTTACTTGGTTTTCCTCCGCACTAACCCCTCTTTTCTTGGTTTTCCTCTGCACTAACCCCGCTTTTCTTGGTTTTTCTCCACTCTAACCCAGCTTTTCATGGTTTTTCTCCACTCTAACCATGCTTTTCTCGGATTTCTGCTGCTCTAACCGCACTTTTCCTCGTTTTCTTCCTCTCTAAATTCTTTTTCTTCGTTTTTCTCCGATCTAACCCTGCTTTTCTTGGTTTTCCTCCGCACTTATTCTGCCTTTCTTGGTTTTCCTCCGCTCTAACTTTGCTTTTCTTGGTTTTCTTTGCTCCAAACCCGCTTTTCTTGGTTTTCCTCCGCGCTATCACCGCTTTTTGTGGTTTTGCTACGCTCTATCACCACTTTTCTTGGTTTTCCTCCACTCTATCACCGCTTTTCTTAGTTTTCCTGCGCTCTAACACCACTTTTCTTGGTTTTCCTCCGCTCTAATCCCGCTTTTCTTGGTTTTCTTCCGCTCTAACCCCGCTTTTCTTGGTTTTCCTCCGCTATAAGCCCGCTTTTCTTGGTTTTCCTCCGCTCTAACCCAGCTTTTCTTGGTTTTCCTCCGCTCTAACTTCGCTTTTCTTGGTTTTCCTTTGCTCTAACCCTGCTTTTCTTGGGTTTCCTCCACTCTAACCCCGGTTTTCTTGGTTTTCCTCTTTTCTAACTCCTCTTTTCTTGGTTTTCCTCCGCTCTATCCCAGCTTTTCTTGGTTTTCCTCCGCTCTAACCCCGCTTTTCTTGGTTATCCTGTGCACTTGTTCCGCTTTTCTTGGTTTTCCTCCGCACTAACCCCTCTTTTCTTGGTTTTCCTCCGCACTAACCCCGCTTTTCTTGGTTTTTCTCCACTCTAACCCAGCTTTTCATGGTTTTTCTCCACTCTAGCCATGCTATTCTCGGATTTCTGCTGCTTTAACCGCGCTTTTCTTCGTTTTCTTCCTCTCTAACTTCTTTTTCTTGGTTTTCCTCCGCTCTAACCCCGCTTTTCTTGGTTATCCTGTGCACTTATTCCGCTTTTCTTGGTTTTCCTCCGCTCTAACCCCGCTTTTCTTGGATTTCCTCCGCTCTAACCCCGCTTTTCTTGGTTTTCCTCCGCTCTAAGCCCGCTTTTCTTGGTTTTCCTCCGCTCTAACCCCGCTTTTCTTGGTTTTCCTCCCTTCTATCCTCCCTTTTCTTGGTTTTTCTGCGCTCTAACCCTGCTTTTCTTGGTTTTTATCCGCTCTAACACCGTTTCTCTTGTTTTTTCTCCACTCTAACCATGCTTTTCTCGGATTTCTGCTGCTCTAACCGCGCTTTTCTTCGTTTTCTTCCACTCTAAATTTTTTTTCTTTTTTTTTCTCCGCTCTAAACCCCGTTTCTCTTGTTTTTTCTCCACTCTAACCATGCTTTTCTCGGAATTCTGCTGCTCCAACCACGCTTTTCTACGTTTTATTCCGTTCTAACTCTGCTTTTCTTGGTTTTCCTCCACTCTAACCCCGTTTCTCTTTATTTTCCTCTGCTCTAACACTGCTTTTCTTGGTTTTCCTCCGCACTAACCCCTCTTTTCTTGGTTTTCTTCCGCACTAACCCCGCTTTTCTTGGTTTTTCTCCACTCTAACCCAGCTTTTCATGGTTTTTCTCCACTCTAACCATGCTTTTCTTGGATTTCTGCTGCTCTAACCGCGCTTTTGCTCGTTTTCTTCCTCTCTAAATTCTTTTTCTTGGTTTTTCTCCGATCTAACCCTGCTTTTCTTGGTTTTCCTCTGCACTTATTCTGCCTTTCTTGGTTTTCCTCCGCTCTAACTTTGCTTTACTTGGTTTTCCTCCGCTGTACCCCCGCTTTTCTTGGTTTTCCTCCGCTCTAACCCAGCTTTTCTTGGTTTTCCTCCGCTCTAACTTCGCTTTTCTTGGTTTTCCTCCGCTCTAACCCCGCTTTTCTTGGAAAGCCAAGAAAAGCGGGGTTAGAGCAAAGGAAAACCAAGAAAAGCGAAGTTAGAGCGGAGGAAAACCAAGAAAAGCGGAATAAGTGCACAGGATAACCAAGGAAAGCGGGGTTAGAGTGGAGGAAAACCAAGAAAAAGAAGTTAGAGAGGAAGAAAATGAAGAAAAGCGCGGTTAAAGCAGCAGAAATCCGAGAATAGCATGGCTAGAGTGGAGAAAAACCACGAAAAGCTGGGTTAGAGTGGAGAAAAACCAAGAAAAGCGGGGTTAGTGCGGAGGAAAACCAAGAAAAGAGGGGTTAGTGCGGAGGAAAACCAAGAAAAGCGGTGTTAGAGCGGAGGAAAACCAAGAGAAACCGGGTTAGAGCGGAGAAAAACCAAGAAAAGCAGGGATAGAAGGGAGGAAAACCAAGAAAAGCGGCGTTAGAGCAGAGACAAACCAACAAAAACAGGGTTAGAGCAAAGGAAAACCAAGAAAAGCTGGGATAGAGCGGAGGAAAACCAAGAAAAGAGGAGTTAGAAAAGAGGAAAACCAAGAAAACCGGGGTTAGAGCGGAGGAAACCCAAGAAAAGCAGGTTTAGAGCAAAGGAAAACCAAGAAAAGCGAAGTTAGAGCGGAGGAAAACCAAGAAAAGCTGGGTTAGAGCGGAGGAAAACCAAGAAAAGCGGGGTTATAGCAGAGGAAAACCAAGAAAAGCGGGGTTAGAGCGGAGGAAAACCAAGAAAAGCGAGGTTAGAGCGGAGGAAAACCAAGAAGAGTGGTGTTAGAGCGTAGGAAAACCAAGAAAAGCGGAATAAGTGCACAGGATAACCAAGAAAAGCGGGGTTAGAGCGGAGGAAAACCAAGAAAAAGAAGTTAGAGAGGAAGAAAATGAAGAAAAGCGCGGTTAAAGCAGCAGAAATCCGAGAATAGCATGGCTAGAGTGGAGAAAAACCATGAAAAGCTGGGTTAGAGTGGAGAAAAACCAAGAAAAGCGGGGTTAGTGCGGAGGAAAACCAAGAAAAGAGGGGTTAGTGCGGAGGAAACCAAGAAAAGCATTGTTAGAGCTGAGGAAAACCAAGAGAAACGGGGTTAGAGCGGAGAAAAACCAAGAAAAGCAGGGATAGAAGGGAGGAAAACCAAGAAAAGCGGCGTTAGAGCAGAGACAAACCAACAAAAACAGGGTTAGAGCAAAGGAAAACCAAGAAAAGCTGGGTTAGAGCGGAGGAAAACCAAGAAAAGCGGAACAAGTGCGGAGGAAAACCAAGAAAAGCGGGGTTAGAGGGGAGGAAAACCAAGAAAAGCTGGGATAGAGCGGAGGAAACCCAAGAAAAGAGGGGTTAGAAAAGAGGAAAACCAAGAAAAGCGGGTTTAGAGCGGAGGAAACCCAAGAAAAGCAGGGTTAGAGCAAAGGAAAACCAAGAAAAGCGAAGTTAGAGCGGAGGAAAACCAAGAAAAGCTGGGTTAGAGCTGAGGAAAACCAAGAAAAGCGGAACAAGTGCGGAGGAAAACCAAGAAAAGCGGGGTTAGAGCGGAGGAAAACCAAGAAAAGCTGGGATAGAGCGGAGGAAAACCAAGAAAAGAGGAGTTAGAAAAGAGGAAAACCAAGAAAACCGGGGTTAGAGCGGAGGAAACCCAAGAAAAGCAGGGTTAGAGCAAAGGAAAACCAAGAAAAGCGAAGTTAGAGCGGAGGAAAACCAAGAAAAGCTGGGTTAGAGCGGAGGAAAACCAAGAAAAGCGGGTTTATAGCGGAGGAAAACCAAGAAAAGCGGGGTTAGAGCGGAGGAAAACCAAGAAAAGTGGAGTTAGTGCGGAGGAAAACCAAGAAAAGCGGTGATAGAGTGGAGGAAAACCAAGAAAAGTGGTGATAGAGCGTAGGAAATCCACGAAAAGCGGTGATAGCGTGGAGGAAAACCAAGAAAAGCGGGGTTAGAGCAAAGAAAAACCAAGAAAAGCAAAGTTAGAGTGGAGGAAAACCAAGAAAGGCAGAATAAGTGCGGAGGAAAACCAAGAAAAGCGGGGTTAGATCGGAGAAAAACGAAGAAAAAGAATTTAGAGAGGAAGAAAACGAGCAAAAGCGCGGTTAGAGCAGCAGAAATCCGAGAAAAGCATGGTTAGAGTGGAGAAAAACCATGAAAAGCTGGGTTAGAGTGGAGAAAAACCAAGAAAAGCGGGGTTAGTGCGGAGGAAAACCAAGAAAAGAGGGGTTAGTGCGGAGGAAAACCAAGAAAAGCGGGGTTAGAGCAAAGGAAAACCAAGAAAAGCGGGGTTAGAGTGGAGGAAAACCAAGAAAAGCAGAGTTAGAACGGAATAAAACGTAGAAAAGCGTGGTTGGAGCAGCAGAATTCCCAGAAAAGCATGGTTAGAGTGGAGAAAAACGATGAAAAGCTGGGTTAGAGCGGAGAAAAACCAAGAAAAGCGGGGTTAGTGCAGAGGAAAACCAAGAAAAAAGAGGTTAGTGCGGAGGAAAACCAAGTAAAGCGGGGTTAGAGCGGAGGAAAACCAAGAAAAGCGAAGTTAGAGCGGAGGAAAACCAAGAAAAGAGGAGTTAGAAAAGAGGAAAACCAAGAAAACCGGGGTTAGAACGGAGGAAAACCAAGAAAAAGAATTTAGAGAGGAAGAAAACGAAGAAAAGCGCGGTTAGAGCAGCAGAAATCCGAGAATAGCATGGCTAGAGTGGAGAAAAACCATGAAAAGCTGGGTTAGAGTGGAGAAAAACCAAGAAAAGCGGGGTTAGTGCGGAGGAAAACCAAGAAAAGAGGGGTTAGTGCGGAGGAAAACCAAGAAAAGCAGTGTTAGAGCGGAGGAAAACCAAGAGAAACGGGGTTAGAGCGGAGAAAAACCAAGAAAAGCAGGGATAGAAGGGAGGAAAACCAAGAAAAGCGGCGTTAGAGCGGAGACAAACCAACAAAAACAGGGTTAGAGCAAAGGAAAACCAAGAAAAGCTGGGTTAGAGCGGAGGAAAACCAAGAAAAGCGGAACAAGTGTGGAGGAAAACCAAGAAAAGCGGGGTTATAGCGGAGGAAACCCAAGAAAAGCAGGGTTAGAGCAAAGGAAAACAAAGAAAAGCGAAGTTAGAGCGGAGGAAAACCAATAAAAGCTGGGTTAGAGCTGAGGAAAACCAAGAAAAGCGGGGTTATAGCGGAGGAAAACCAAGAAAAGCGGGGTTAGAGCGGAGGAAAACCAAGAAAAGCGGGGTTAGAGCGGAGGAAAACCAAGAAAATTGGTGTTAGAGCGTAGGAAAACCAAGAAAAGCGGTGATAGAGCGGAGGAAAACCAAGAAAAGTGGTGATAGAGCGTAGGAAAACCACGAAAAGCGGTGATAGCGCGGAGGAAAACCAAGAAAAGCAAGGTTAGAGCAAAGAAAAACAAAGAAAAGCAGGGTTAGAGCAAAGGAAAACCAAGAAAAGCGAAGATATAGCGGAGGAAAACCAAGAAAAGCGGGGTTAGAGCGGAGGAAAACCTAGAAAAAAAGGGGTTAGAGCGGAGGAAAACCAAGAAAAGCGAAGTTAGAGCGGAGGAAAACCAAAAAAAGCGGGGTTAGAACGGAGGATAACCATGTAAAGCAGGGTTAGAGCAAAGGAAAACCAAATAAAGCAGAGTTAGAATGGAAGAAAACGAAGAAAAGCGTGGTTAGAGCAGCAGAAATCCGAGAAAAGCATGGCTAGAGTGGAGATAAACGATGAAAAGCTGGGTTAGAGCGGAGAAAAACCAAGAAAAGCGGGATTAGAGCGGAGGAAAACCAAGAAAAGCGGGGTTAGAGCAATGGAAAACCAAGAAAAGCGGGGTTAGAGCGGAATAAAACCAAGAAAAGCTGGGATAGAGCAGAGGAAAACCATGTAAAGCAGGGTTAGAGCAAAGGAAAACCAAATAAAGCAAAGTTAGAATGGAAGAAAACGAAGGAATACATGGTCAGAGCAGCAGAAATCCGAGAAAAGCATGGCTAGAGTGGAGAAAAACGATGAAAAGCTGGGTTAGAGCGGAGAAAATCCAAGAAAAGCGAAGTTAGTGCAGAGGAAAACCAAGAAAAAAGGGGTTAGTGCAGAGGAAAACCAAGTAAAGCGGGGTTAGAGCATAGGAAAACCAAGAAAAGCGAAGTTAGAGCGGAGGAAAACCAAGAAAAGCAGAATAAGTGCAGAGGAAAACGAAGAAAAGCGGGGTTAGATCGGAGGAAAACCAAGAAAAGAGGGGTGAGAAAAGAGGAAAACCAAGAAAAGCGGGGTTAGAGCGGAGGAAACCCAAGAAAAGCAGGGTTAGAGCAAAGGAAAACCAAGAAAAGCGAAGTTAGAGCGGAGGAAAACCAAGAAAAGCTGGGTTAGAGCGGAGGAAAACCAAGAAAAGCGGGGTTAGAGCGGAGGAAAACCAAGAAAAGTGGTGTTAGAGCGTAGGAAAACCAAGAAAAGCGGTGATAGAGCGTAGGAAAACAACGAAAAGCGGTGATAGCGCGGAGGAAAACCAAGAAAAGCAAGGTTAGAGCAAAGAAAAACCAAGAAAAGCAGGGTTAGAGCAAAGGAAAACCAAGAAAAGCGAAGATAGAGCGGAGGAAAACCAACAAAAGCGGGGTTAGAGCGGAGGAAAACCAAGAAAAGCGGGGTTAGAGCGGAGGATAACCAAGAAAAGAAGGGT
Source organism: Coturnix japonica (assembly GCF_054131305.1). NCBI lineage: Eukaryota > Metazoa > Chordata > Aves > Galliformes > Phasianidae > Coturnix > Coturnix japonica. Next base: position 20,815,620 of record NC_140676.1, on the reverse strand, counting down.
TAGAAAGGAGGAAAACCATGAAAAGCGGCGTTAGAGCGGAGGAAAACCGTGTAAAGCAGGGTTAGAGCAAAGGAAAACCAAATAAAGCAGAGTTAGTATGGAAGAAAACGAAGAAAAGCGTGGTTAGAGCAGCAGAAATCCGAGAAAAGCATGGCTAGAGTGGAGAAAAACGATGAAAAGCTGGGTTAGAGCAAAGAAAAACCAAGAAAAGCGGGATTAGAGCGGAGGAAAACCAAGAAAAGCGGGGTTAGAGCAATGGAAAACCAAGAATAGTGAAGTTAGAGTGGAGGAAAACCAAGAAAAGCGGGGTTAGAGTGGATGAAAACCAAGAAAAGCGGGGTTAGAGCGGAATAAAACCAAGAAAAGCTGGGATAGAGCAGAGGAAAACCATGGAAAGCAGGGTTAGAGCAAAGGAAAACCAAATAAAGCAGAGTTAGAATGGAAGAAAACGAAGAAAAGCGTGGTTAGAGCAGCGGAAATCCGAGAAAAGCATGGCTAGAGTGGAGAAAAACGATGAAAAGCTGGGTTAGAGCGGAGAAAAACCAAGAAAAAGAATTTAGAGAGGAAGAAAACGAGGAAAAGCGCGGTTAGAGCAGCAGAAATCCGAGAAAAGCATGGTTAGAGTGGTGAAAAACCATGAAAAGCTGGGTTAGAGTGGAGAAAAACCAAGAAAAGCGGGGTTAGTGCGGAGCAAAACCAAGAAAAGAGGGGTTAGTGCGGAGGAAAACCAAGAAAAGCGGGGTTAGAGCAAAGGAAAACCAAGAAAAGCGGGGTTAGTGCGGAGGAAAACCAAGTAAAGCAGAGTTAGAACGGAATAAAACGTAGAAAACGTGGTTGGAGCAGCAGAAATCCGAGAAAAGCATGGGTAGAGTGGAGAAAAACGATGAAAAGCTGGGTTAGAGCGGAGAAAAACCAAGAAAAGCGGGATTAGAGCGGAGGAAAACCAAGAAAATCAGGGTTAGTAGAAAGGAAAACCAAGAAAAGCGAAGTTAGAGCGGAGGAAAACCAAGAAAAGCTGGGTTAGAGCGAAGGAAATCCAAGAAAAGCGGGGTTGTAGCGGAGGAAAACCAAGAAAAGCGAATAAGTGCACAGGATAACCAAGGAAAGCGGGGTTAGAGTGGAGGAAAACCAAGAAAAAGAAGTTAGAGAGGAAGAAAACGAAGAAAAGCGCGGTTAAAGCAGCAGAAATCCGAGAATAGCATGGCTAGAGTGGAGAAAAACCATGAAAAGCTGGGTTAGAGTGGAGAAAAACCAAGAAAAGCGGGGTTAGTGCGGAGGAAAACCAAGAAAAGAGGGGTTAGTGCGGAGGAAAACCAAGAAAAGCGGTGTTAGAGCGGAGGAAAACCAAGAGAAACCGGGTTAGAGCGGAGAAAAACCAAGAAAAGCAGGGATAGAAGGGAGGAAAACCAAGAAAAGCGGCGTTAGAGCAGAGAAAAACCAACAAAAACAGGGTTAGAGCAAACGAAAACCAAGAAAAGCTGGGTTAGAGCGGAGGAAAACCAAGAAAAGCGGAACAAGTGCGGAGGAAAACCAAGAAAAGCAGGGTTAGAGCGAAGGAAAACCAAGAAAAGCTGGGATAGAGCGAAGGAAAACCAAGAAAAGAGGAGTTAGAAAAGAGGAAAACCAAGAAAACCGGGGTTAGAGCGGAGGAAACCCAAGAAAACCAGGGTTAGAGCAAAGGAAAACCAAGAAAAGCGAAGTTAGAGCGGAGGAAAACCAAGAAAAGCGTGCTTATAGCGGAGGAAAACCAAGAAAAGCGGGGTTAGAGCGGAGGAAAACCAAGAAAAGCGAGGTTAGAGCGGAGGAAAACCAAGAAAAGTGGTGTTAGAGCGTAGGAAAACCAAGAAAAGCGGAATAAGTGCACAGGATAACCAAGAAAAGCGGGGTTAGAGCGGAGGAAAACCAAGAAAAAGAAGTTAGAGAGGAAGAAAATGAAGAAAAGCGCGGTTAAAGCAGCAGAAATCCGAGAATAGCATGGCTAGAGTGGAGAAAAACCATGAAAAGCTGGGTTAGAGTGGAGAAAAACCAAGAAAAGCGGGGTTAGTGCGGAGGAAAACCAAGAAAAGAGGGGTTAGTGCGGAGGAAACCAAGAAAAGCAGTGTTAGAGCGGAGGAAAACCAAGAGAAACGGGGTTAGAGCGGAGAAAAACCAAGAAAAGCAGGGATAGAAGGGAGGAAAACCAAGAAAAGCGGCGTTAGAGCAGAGACAAACCAACAAAAACAGGGTTAGAGCAAAGGAAAACCAAGAAAAGCTGGGTTAGAGCGGAGGAAAACCAAGAAAAACGGAACAAGTGCGGAGGAAAACCAAGAAAAGCGGGGTTGGAGGGGAGGAAAACCAAGAAAAGCTGGGATAGAGCGGAGGAAACCCAAGAAAAGAGGGGTTAGAAAAGAGGAAAACCAAGAAAAGCGGGGTTAGAGCGGAGGAAACCCAAGAAAAGCAGGGTTAGAGCAAAGGAAAACCAAGAAAAGCGAAGTTAGAGCGGAGGAAAAGCAAGAAAAGCTGGGTTAGAGCGGAGGAAAACCAAGAAAAGCGGGTTTATAGCGGAGGAAAACCAAGAAAAGCGGGGTTAGAGCGGAGGAAAACCAAGAAAAGCGGGGTTAGAGCGGAGGAAAACCAAGAAAAGTGGTGTTAGTGCGGAGGAAAACCAAGAAAAGCGGTGATAGAGTGGAGGAAAACCAAGAAAAGTGGTGATAGAGCGTAGGAAATCCACGAAAAGCGGTGATAGCGTGGAGGAAAACCAAGAAAAGCGGGGTTAGAACAAAGAAAAACCAAGAAAAGCAAAGTTAGAGTGGAGGAAAACCAAGAAAGGCAGAATAAGTGCGGAGGAAAACCAAGAAAAGCGGGGTTAGATCGGCGAAAAACGAAGAAAAAGAATTTAGAGAGGAAGAAAACGAGGAAAAGCGCGGTTAGAGCAGCAGAAATCCGAGAAAAGCATGGTTAGAGTGGAGAAAAACCATGAAAAGCTGGGTTAGAGTGGAGAAAAACCAAGAAAAGCGGGGTTAGTGCGGAGGAAAACCAAGAAAAGAGGGGTTAGTGCGGAGGAAAACCAAGAAAAGCGGGGTTAGAGCAAAGGAAAACCAAGAAAAGCGGGGTTAGAGTGGAGGAAAACCAAGAAAAGCAGAGTTAGAACGGAATGAAACGTAGAAAAGCGTGGTTGGAGCAGCAGAATTCCCAGAAAAGCATGGTTAGAGTGGAGAAAAACGATGAAAAGCTGGGTTAGAGCGGAGAAAAACCAAGAAAAGCGGGGTTAGTGCAGAGGAAAACCAAGAAAAAAGGGGTTAGTGCGGAGGAAAACCAAGTAAAGCGGGGTTAGAGCGGAGGAAAACCAAGAAAAGCGAAGTTAGAGCGGAGGAAAACCAAGAAAAGAGGAGTTAGAAAAGAGGAAAACCAAGAAAACCGAGGTTAGAACGGAGGAAAACCAAGAAAAAGAATTTAGAGAGGAAGAAAACGAAGAAAAGCGCGGTTAGAGCAGCAGAAATCCGAGAAAAGCATGGTTAGAGTGGAGAAAAACGATGAAAATCTGGGTTAGAGCGGAGAAAAACCAAGAAAAGCAGGGTTAGTGCGGAGGAAAACCAAGAAAAGCGGGGTTAGAGCGGAGGAAAACCAAGAAAAGCGAAGTTAGTGCGGAGGAAAACCAAGAAAAGCGGAATAAGTGCACAGGAAAACCAAGAAAAGCAAAGTTAGAGCGGAGGAAAACCAAGAAAAAGAAGTTAGAGAGGAAGAAAACGAAGAAAAGCGCGGTTAAAGCAGCAGAAATCCGAGAATAGCATGGCTAGAGTGGAGAAAAACCATGAAAAGCTGGGTTAGAGTGGAGAAAAACCAAGAAAAGCGGGGTTAGTGCGGAGGAAAACCAAGAAAAGAGGGGTTAGTGCGGAGGAAAACCAAGAAAAGCAGTGTTAGAGCGGAGGAAAACCAAGAGAAACGGGGTTAGAGCGGAGAAAAACCAAGAAAAGCAGGGATAGTAGGGAGGAAAACCAAGAAAAGCGGCGTTAGAGCAGAGACAAACCAACAAAAACAGGGTTAGAGCAAAGAAAAACCAAGAAAAGCTGGGTTAGAGCGGAGGAAAACCAAGAAAAGCGGAACAAGTGCGGAGGAAAACCAAGAAAAGCGGGGTTAGAGCGGAGGAAACCCAAGAAAAGCAGGGTTAGAGCAAAGGAAAACAAAGAAAAGCGAAGTTAGAGCGGAGGAAAACCAATAAAAGCTGGGTTAGAGCAAAGGAAAACCAAGAAAAGCGGGGTTATAGCGGAGGAAAACCAAGAAAAGCGGGGTTAGAGCGGAGGAAAACCAAGAAAAGCGGGGTTAGAGCGGAGGAAAACCAAGAAAATGGTGTTAGAGCGTAGGAAAACCAAGAAAAGCGGTGATAGAGTGGAGGAAAACCAAGAAAAGTGGTGATAGAGCGTAGGAAAACCACGAAAAGCGGTGATAGCGCGGAGGAAAACCAAGAAAAGCAAGGTTAGAGCAAAGAAAAACCAAGAAAAGCAGGGTTAGAGCAAAGGAAAACCAAGAAAAGCGAAGATATAGCGGAGGAAAACCAAGAAAAGCGGGGTTAGAGCGGAGGAAAACCTAGAAAAAAAGGGGTTAGAGCGGAGGATAACCATGTAAAGCAGGGTTAGAGCAAAGGAAAACCAAATAAAGCAGAGTTAGAATGGAAGAAAACGAAGAAAAGCGTGGTTAGAGCAGCAGAAATCCGAGAAAAGCATGGCTAGAGTGGAGAAAAACGATGAAAAGCTGGGTTAGAGCGGAGAAAAACCAAGAAAAAGAATTTAGAGAGGAAGAAAACGAGGAAAAGCGCGGTTAGAGCAGCAGAAATCCGAGAAAAGCATGGTTAGAGTGGAGAAAAACCATGAAAAGCTGGGTTAGAGTAGAGAAAAACCAAGAAAAGCGGGGTTAGTGCGGAGGAAAACCAAGAAAAGCGGGGTTAGAGCAAAGGAAAATCAAGAAAAGTGGGTTTAAAGCGGAGGAAAACCAAGTAAAGCAGAGTTAGAACGGAATAAAACGTAGAAAAGCGTGGTTGGAGCAGCAGAAATCCGAGAAAAGCATGGTTAGAGTGGAGAAAAACGATGAAAATCTGGGTTAGAGCGGAGAAAAACCAAGAAAAGCGGGGTTAGTGCAGAGGAAAACCAAGAAAAAAGGGGTTAGTGCAGAGGAAAACCAAGTAAAGCGGGGTTAGAGTATAGGAAAACCAAGAAAAGCGAAGTTAGAGCGGAGGAAAACCAAGAAAAGCAGAATAAGTGCAGAGGAAAACGAAGAAAAGCGGGGTTAGATCGGAGGAAAACCAAGAAAAGAGGGGTGAGAAAAGAGGAAAACCAAGAAAAGCGGGGTTAGAGCGGAGGAAACCTAAGAAAAGCAGGGTTAGAGCAAAGGAAAACCAAGAAAAGCGAAGTTAGAGCGGAGGAAAACCAAGAAAAGCTGGGTTAGAGCGGAGGAAAACCAAGAAAAGCGGGGTTAGAGCGGAGGAAAACCAAGAAAAGTGGTGTTAGAGCGTAGGAAAACCAAGAAAAGCGGTGATAGAGCGTAGGAAAACCACGAAAAGCGGTGATAGCGCGGAGGAAAACCAAGAAAAGCAAGGTTAGATCAAAGAAAAACCAAGAAAAGCAGGGTTAGAGCAAAGGAAAACCAAGAAAAGCGAAGATAGAGCGGAGGAAAACCAAGAAAAGCGGGGTTAGAGCGGAGGAAAACCAAGAAAAGCGGGGTTAGAGCGGAGGATAACCAAGAAAAGAAGGGTTAGAAAGGAGGAAAACCAAGAAAAGCGGCGTTAGAGCGGAGGAAAACCATGTAAAGCAGGGTTAGAGCAAAGGAAAACCAAATAAAGCAGAGTTAGTATGGAAGAAAACGAAGAAAAGCGTGGTTAGAGCAGTAGAAATCCGAGAAAAGCATGGCTAGAGTGGAGAAAAACGATGAAAAGCTGGGTTAGAGCAAAGAAAAACCAAGAAAAGCGGGATTAGAGCGGAGGAAAACCAAGAAAAGCGGGGTTAGAGCAATGGAAAACCAAGAATAGTGAAGTTAGAGTGGAGGAAAACCAAGAAAAGCGGGGTTAGAGTGGATGAAAACCAAGAAAAGCGGGGTTAGAGCGGAAAAAAACCAAGAAAAGCTGGGATAGAGCAGAGGAAAACCATGGAAAGCAGGGTTAGAGCAAAGGAAAACCAAATAAAGCAGAGTTAGAATGGAAGAAAACGAAGAAAAGCGTGGTTAGAGCAGCGGAAATCCGAGAAAAGCATGGCTAGAGTGGAGAAAAACGATGAAAAGCTGGGTTAGAGCGGAGGAAAACCAAGAAAAGCGGAACAAGTGCGGAGGAAAACCAAGAAAAGCGGGGTTAGAGCAATGGAAAATCAAGAATAGTGAAGTTAGAGCGGAGGAAAACCAAGAAAAGCGGGGTTAGAGCGGATTAAAACCAAGAAAAGCAGAATAAGTGCGGAGGAAAACCAAGAAAAGCGGGGTTAGAACGAAGCAAAACCAAGAAAAGCGGGGTTAGAGCGGAGGTAAAGCATGAAAAGTAAGGTTAGAGCTGAGGAAAACAAAGAAAAGAGGGGTTAGAGCGTAGGAAAACCAAGAAAAGCGGTGTTATAGCAAAAGAAAACCAAGAAAAGCGGTGTTAGAGCGGAGGAAAACCAAGAAAAGCGGTGATAGAGCGGAGGAAAACCAAGAAAAGTGGTGATAGAGCGGAGGAAAACCAAGAAAAGCAAGGTTAGAGCAAAGAAAAACCAAGAAAAGCAGGGTTAGAGCAAAGGAAAACCAAGAAAAGCGAAGATATAGCGGAGGAAAACCAAGAAAAGCGGGGTTAGAGCGGAGGAAAACCAAGAAAAGCGGGGTTAGAGCGGAGGATAACCATGTAAAGCAGGGTTAGAGCAAAGGAAAACCAAATAAAGCAGAGTTAGAATGGAAGAAAACGAAGAAAAGCGTGGTTAGAGCAGCAGAAATCCGAGAAAAGCATGGCTAGAGTGGAGATAAACGATGAAAAGCTGGGTTAGAGCGGAGAAAAACCAAGAAAAGCGGGATTAGAGCGGAGGAAAACCAAGAAAAGCGGGGTTAGAGCAATGGAAAACCAAGAAAAGCGGGGTTAGAGCGGAATAAAACCAAGAAAAGCTGGGATAGAGCAGAGGAAAACCATGTAAAGCAGGGTTAGAGCAAAGGAAAACCAAATAAAGCAAAGTTAGAATGGAAGAAAACGAAGGAATACATGGTCAGAGCAGCAGAAATTTGAGAAAAGCATGGCTAGAGTGGAGAAAAACGATGAAAAGCTGGGTTAGAGCGGAGAAAAACCAAGAAAAAGAATTTAGAGAGGAAGAAAACGAGGAAAAGCGCGGTTAGAGCAGCAGAAATCCGAGAAAAGCATGGTTAGAGTGGAGAAAAACCATGAAAAGCTGGGTTAGAGTAGAGAAAAACCAAGAAAAGCGGGGTTAGTGCGGAGGAAAACCAAGAAAAGCGGGGTTAGAGCAAAGGAAAATCAAGAAAAGTGGGTTTAAAGCGGAGGATAACCAAGTAAAGCAGAGTTAGAACGGAATAAAACGTAGAAAAGCGTGGTTGGAGCAGCAGAAATCCGAGAAAAGCATGGTTAGAGAGGAGAAAAACGATGAAAAGCTGGGTTAGAGCGGAGAAAAACAAAGAAAAGCGGGGTTAGTGCAGAGGAAAACCAAGAAAAAAGTTGTTAGTGCGGAGGAAAACCAAGTAAAGCGGGGTTAGAGCATAGGAAAACCAAGAAAAGCGAAGTTAGAGCGGAGGAAAACCAAGAAAAGCAGAATAAGTGCAGAGGAAAACCAAGAAAAGCGGGGTTAGAGAGGAGGAAAACCAAGAAAAAGAATTTAGAGTGGAAGATAACGAAGAAAAGCGCGGTTAGAGCAGCATAAATCCGAGAAAAGCAGGGTTAGAGTGGAGAAAAACCAACAGAAACGGGGTTAGAGCGGAGAAAAACCAAGAAAAGCGATGTTAGAGCGGAGAAAAACCAAGAAAAGAGAGGATAGAAGGGAGGAAAATGAAGAAAAGCGGGGTTAGAGCGGAGGAAAACCAAGAAAAGTGGTGTTAGAGCGTAGGAAAACCAAGAAAAGCGGTGATAGAGTGGAGGAAAACCAAGAAAAGTGGTGATAGAGTGTAGGAAAACCAAGAAAAGCGGTGATAGCGCGGAGGAAAACCAAGAAAAGCAAGGTTAGAGCAAAGAAAAACCAAGAAAAGCAGGGTTAGAGCAAAGGAAAACCAAGAAAAGCGAAGATATAGCGGAGGAAAACCAAGAAAAGCGAAGTTAGAGCGGAGGAAAACCAAGAAAAGCGGGGTTAGAGCGGAGGAAAACCATGTAAAGCAGGGTTAGAGCAAAGGAAAACCAAATAAAGCAGAGTTAGAATGGAAGAAAACGAAGAAAAGCATGGTTAGAGCAGCAGAAATCCGAGAAAAGCATGGCGAGAGTGGAGATAAACGATGAAAAGCTGGGTTAGAGCGGAGAAAAACCAAGAAAAGCGGGATTAGAGCGGAGGAAAACCAAGAAAAGCGGGGTTAGAGCAATGGAAAACCAAGAAAAGCGGGGTTAGAGCGGAATAAAACCAAGAAAAGCTGGGATAGAGCAGAGGAAAACCATGTAAAGCAGGGTTAGAGCAAAGGAAAACCAAATAAAGCAAAGTTAGAATGGAAGAAAACGAAGGAATACATGGTCAGAGCAGCAGAAATCCGAGAAAAGCATGGCTAGAGTGGAGAAAAACGATGAAAAGCTGGGTTAGAGCGGAGAAAAACCAAGGAAAGTGAAGTTAGAGCTGAGGAAAACCAAGAAAAGCAAAATAAGTGAAGAGGAAAACCAAGATAAGCGGGGTTAGATCGGAGGAAAACCAAGAAAAAGAATTTAGAGTGGAAGAAAACGAAGAAAAGCGCGGTTAGAGCAGCAGAAATCCGAGAAAAGCATGGCTAGAGTGGAGAAAAACGATGAAAAGCTGGGTTAGAGCGGAGAAAAACCAAGAAAAAGAATTTAGAGAGGAAGAAAACGAGGAAAAGCGCGGTTAGAGCAGCAGAAATCCGAGAAAAGCATGGTTAGAGTGGAGAAAAACCATGAAAAGCTGGGTTAGAGTAGAGAAAAACCAAGAAAAGCGGGGTTAGTGCGGAGGAAAACCAAGAAAAGCGGGGTTAGAGAAAAGGAAAATCAAGAAAAGTGGGTTTAAAGCGGAGGAAAACCAAGTAAAGCAGAGTTAGAACGGAATAAAACGTAGAAAAGCGTGGTTGGAGCAGCAGAAATCCGAGAAAAGCATGGTTAGAGTGGAGAAAAACGATGAAAAGCTGGGTTAGAGCGGAGAAAAACAAAGAAAAGCGGGGTTAGTGCAGAGGAAAACCAAGAAAAAAGGGGTTAGTGCGGAGGAAAACCAAGTAAAGCGGGGTTAGAGCATAGGAAAACCAAGAAAAGCGAAGTTAGAGCGGAGGAAAACCAAGAAAAGCAGAATAAGTGCAGAGGAAAACCAAGAAAAGCGGGGTTAGAGAGGAGGAAAACCAAGAAAAAGAATTTAGAGAGGAAGAAAACGAAGAAAAGCGCGGTTAGAGCAGCAGAAATCCGAGAAAAGCATGGTTAGAGTGGAGAAAAACCAACAGAAACGGGGTTAGAGCGGAGAAAAACCAAGAAAAGCGATGTTAGAGCGGAGAAAAACCAAGAAAAGAGAGGATAGAAGGGAGGAAAATCAAGAAAAGCGGGGTTAGAGCGGAGGAAAACCAAGAAAAGCGGGGTTAGAGCGGAGGAAAACCAAGGAAAGCGGGGTTAGAACGGAGGAAAACCAAGAAAAGAGGGGTTAGAAAAGGGAAAAACCAAGAAAAGCGGGGTTAGAGCGGAGGAAACCCAAGAAAATCAGTGTTAGAGCAAAGGAAAACCAAGAAAAGCGAAGTTAAAGCGGAGGAAAACCAAGAAAAGCTGGGTTAGAGCGGAGGAAAACCAAGAAAAGCGGGTTTAGAGCGGAGGAAAACCAAGAAAAGTGGTGTTAGAGCGTAGGAAAACCAAAAAAAGCGGTGATAGAGCGTAGGAAAACCACGAAAAGCGGTGATAGCGCGGAGGAAAACCAAGAAAAGCAAGGTTAGAGCAAAGAAAAACCAAGAAAAGCAGGGTTAGAGCAAAGGAAAACCAAGAAAAGCGAAGATATAGCGGAGGAAAACCAAGAAAAGCGGGGTTAGAGCGGAGGAAAACCTAGAAAAAAGGGGTTAGAGCGGAGGAAAACCAAGAAAAGCGGGGTTAGAGCGGAGGATAACCAAGAAAAGAAGGGTTAGAAAGGAGGAAAACCAAGAAAAGCGGCGTTAGAGCGGAGGAAAACCATGTAAAGCAGGGTTAGAGCAAAGGAAAACCAAATAAAGCAGAGTTAGTATGGAAGAAAACGAAGAAAAGTGTGGTTAGAGCAGCAGAAATCCGAGAAAAGCATGGCTAGAGTGGAGAAAAACGATGAAAAGCTGGGTTAGAGCAAAGAAAACCAAGAAAAGCGGGATTAGAGCTGAGGAAAACCAAGAAAAGCGGGGTTAGAGCAATGGAAAACCAAGAATAGTGAAGTTAGTGTGGAGGAAAACCAAGAAAAGCGGGTTTAGAGCGGATGAAAACCAAGAAAAGTGGGGTTGGAGCGGAATAAAACCAAGAAAAGCTGGGATAGAGCAGAGGAAAACCATGGAAAGCAGGGTTAGAGCAAAGGAAAACCAAATAAAGCAGAGTTAGAATGGAAGAAAACGAAGAAAAGCGTGGTTAGAGCAGCAGAAATCCGAGAAAAGCATGGCTAGAGTGGAGAAAAACGATGAAAAGCTGGGTTAGAGCGGAGAAAAACCAAGAAAAAGAATTTAGAGAGGAAGAAAGCGAGGAAAAGCGCGGTTAGAGCAGCAGAAATCCGAGAAAAGCATGGTTAGAATGGAGAAAAACCATGAAAAGCTGGGTTAGAGTGGAGAAAAACGAAGAAAAGCGGGGTTAGTGCGGAGGAAAACCAAGAAAAGAGGGGTTAGTTCGGAGGAAAACCAAGAAAAGCGGGGTTAGAGCAAAGGAAAAGCAAGAAAAGCGGGGTTGGAGCGGAGGAAAACCAAGTAAAGCAGAGTTAGAACGGAATAAAACGTAGAAAATCATGGTTGGAGCAGCAGAAATCCGAGAAAAGCATGGGTAGAGTGGAGAAAAACGATGAAAAGCTGGGTTAGAGCGGAGAAAAACCAAGAAAAGCGGGGTTAGAGCGGAGGAAACCCAAGAAAAGCAGGGTTAGTACAAAGGAAAACCAAGAAAAGCGAAGTTAGAGCGGAGGAAAACCAAGAAAAGCTGGGTTAGAGCGGAGGAAAACAAAGAAAAGCGGGGTTGTAGCGGAGGAAAACCAAGAAAAGCGGGGTTAGAGCGGGGGAAAACCAAGAAAAGCGGGGTTAGAGCGGAGGAAAACCAAGAAAAGTGGTGTTAGAGCGTAGGAAAACCAAGAAAAGCGGTGATAGAGCGGAGGAAAACCAAGAAAAGTGGTGATAGAGCGTAGGAAAACCACGAAAAGCTGTGATAGCGAAAAGGAAAACAAAGAAAAGCAAGGTTAGAGCAAAGAAAAACCAAGAAAAGAAGGGTTAGAGCAAAGGAAAACCAAGAAAAGCGAAGATAGTGCGGAGGATAACCAAGAAAAGCGGGGTTAGAGCGGAGGAAAACCAAGAAAAGCGGGGTTAGAGCGGAGGAAAACCAAGAAAAAGAATTTAGAGAGGAAGAAAACGAAGAAAAGCGCGGTTAGAGCAGCAGAAATCCGAGAAAAGCATGGTTAGAGTGGAGAAAAACCAACATAAATGGGGTTAGAGCGGAGAAAAACCAAGAAAAGCGGGGTTAGAGCGGAGAAAAACCAAGAAAAGAGAGGATAGAAGGGAGAAAAACCAAGAAAAGAGAGGATAGAAGGGAGGAAAACCAAGAAAAGCGGGGTTAGAGCGGAGGAAAACCAAGAAAAGCGGGGTTAGAGCGGAGGAAAACCAAGAAAAGAGGGGTTAGAAAAGAGGAAAACCAAGAAAAGCGGGGTTAGAGCGGAGGAAACCCAAGAAAAGCAGGGTTAGAGCAAAGGAAAACCAAGAAAAGCGAAGTTAGAGCGGAGGAAAACCAAGAAAAGCTGGGTTAGAGCGGAGGAAAACCAAGAAAAGCAGTGTTAGAGCGGAGGAAAACCAAGAGAAACGGGGTTAGAGCGGAGAAAAACCAAGAAAAGCAGGGATAGAAGGGAGGAAAACCAAGAAAAGCGGCGTTAGAGCAGAGACAAACCAACAAAAACAGGGTTAGAGCAAAGGAAAACCAAGAAAAGCTGGGTTAGAGCGGAGGAAAACCAAGAAAAACGGAACAAGTGCGGAGGAAAACCAAGAAAAGCGGGGTTGGAGGGGAGGAAAACCAAGAAAAGCTGGGATAGAGCGGAGGAAACCCAAGAAAAGAGGGGTTAGAAAAGAGGAAAACCAAGAAAAGCGGGGTTAGAGCGGAGGAAACCCAAGAAAAGCAGGGTTAGAGCAAAGGAAAACCAAGAAAAGCGAAGTTAGAGCGGAGGAAAAGCAAGAAAAGCTGGGTTAGAGCGGAGGAAAACCAAGAAAAGCGGGTTTATAGCGGAGGAAAACCAAGAAAAGCGGGGTTAGAGCGGAGGAAAACCAAGAAAAGCGGGGTTAGAGCGGAGGAAAACCAAGAAAAGTGGTGTTAGTGCGGAGGAAAACCAAGAAAAGCGGTGATAGAGTGGAGGAAAACCAAGAAAAGTGGTGATAGAGCGTAGGAAATCCACGAAAAGCGGTGATAGCGTGGAGGAAAACCAAGAAAAGCGGGGTTAGAGCAAAGAAAAACCAAGAAAAGCAAAGTTAGAGTGGAGGAAAACCAAGAAAGGCAGAATAAGTGCGGAGGAAAACCAAGAAAAGCGGGGTTAGATCGGCGAAAAACGAAGAAAAAGAATTTAGAGAGGAAGAAAACGAGGAAAAGCGCGGTTAGAGCAGCAGAAATCCGAGAAAAGCATGGTTAGAGTGGAGAAAAACCATGAAAAGCTGGGTTAGAGTGGAGAAAAACCAAGAAAAGCGGGGTTAGTGCGGAGGAAAACCAAGAAAAGAGGGGTTAGTGCGGAGGAAAACCAAGAAAAGCGGGGTTAGAGCAAAGGAAAACCAAGAAAAGCGGGGTTAGAGTGGAGGAAAACCAAGAAAAGCAGAGTTAGAACGGAATAAAACGTAGAAAAGCGTGGTTGGAGCAGCAGAATTCCCAGAAAAGCATGGTTAGAGTGGAGAAAAACGATGAAAAGCTGGGTTAGAGCGGAGAAAAACCAAGAAAAGCGGGGTTAGTGCAGAGGAAAACCAAGAAAAAAGGGGTTAGTGCGGAGGAAAACCAAGTAAAGCGGGGTTAGAGCGGAGGAAAACCAAGAAAAGCGAAGTTAGAGCGGAGGAAAACCAAGAAAAGAGGAGTTAGAAAAGAGGAAAACCAAGAAAACCGAGGTTAGAACGGAGGAAAACCAAGAAAAAGAATTTAGAGAGGAAGAAAACGAAGAAAAGCGCGGTTAGAGCAGCAGAAATCCGAGAAAAGCATGGTTAGAGTGGAGAAAAACCATGAAAAGCTGGGTTAGAGCGGAGAAAAACCAAGAAAAGCAGGGTTAGTGCAAAGGAAAACCAAGAAAAGCGGGGTTAGAGCGGAGGAAAACCAAGAAAAGCGAAGTTAGAGCGGAGGAAAACCAAGAAAAGCGGAATAAGTGCACAGGAAAACCAAGAAAAGCAAAGTTAGAGCGGAGGAAAACCAAGAAAAAGAAGTTAGAGAGGAAGAAAACGAAGAAAAGCGCGGTTAAAGCAGCAGAAATCCGAGAATAGCATGGCTAGAGTGGAGAAAAACCATGAAAAGCTGGGTTAGAGTGGAGAAAAACCAAGAAAAGCGGGGTTAGTGCGGAGGAAAACCAAGAAAAGAGGGGTTAGTGCGGAGGAAAACCAAGAAAAGCAGTGTTAGAGCGGAGGAAAACCAAGAGAAACGGGGTTAGAGCGGAGAAAAACCAAGAAAAGCAGGGATAGTAGGGAGGAAAACCAAGAAAAGCGGCGTTAGAGCAGAGACAAACCAACAAAAACAGGGTTAGAGCAAAGAAAAACCAAGAAAAGCTGGGTTAGAGCGGAGGAAAACCAAGAAAAGCGGAACAAGTGCGGAGGAAAACCAAGAAAAGCGGGGTTAGAGCGGAGGAAACCCAAGAAAAGCAGGGTTAGAGCAAAGGAAAACAAAGAAAAGCGAAGTTAGGTCGGAGGAAAACCAATAAAAGCTGGGTTAGAGCTGAGGAAAACCAAGAAAAGCTGGGTTAGAGCGGAGGAAAACCAAGAAAAGCGGGGTTAGAGCGGAGGAAAACCAAGAAAAGCGGGGTTAGAGCGGAGGAAAACCAAGAAAAGCGGTGATAGAGCGGAGGAAAACCAAGAAAAGTGGTGATAGAGCGTAGGAAAACCACGAAAAGCGGTGATAGCGCGGAGGAAAACCAAGAAAAGCAAGGTTAGAGCAAAGAAAAACCAAGAAAAGCAGGGTTAGAGCAAAGGAAAACCAAGAAAAGCGAAGATATAGCGGAGGAAAACCAAGAAAAGCGGGGTTAGAGCGGTAGAAAACCTAGAAAAAAAGGGGTTAGAGCGGAGGATAACCATGTAAAGCAGGGTTAGAGCAAAGCAAAACCAAATAAAGCAGAGTTAGTATGGAAGAAAACGAAGAAAAGCGTGGTTAGAGCAGCAGAAATCCGAGAAAAGCATGGCTAGAGTGGAGAAAAACGATGAAAAGCTGGGTTAGAGCGGAGAAAAACCAAGAAAAAGAATTTAGAGAGGAAGAAAACGAGGAAAAGCGCGGTTAGAGCAGCAGAAATCCGAGAAAAGCATGGTTAGAGTGGAGAAAAACCATGAAAAGCTGGGTTAGAGTAGAGAAAAACCAAGAAAAGCGGGGTTAGTGCGGAGGAAAACCAAGAAAAGCGGGGTTAGAGCAAAGGAAAATCAAGAAAAGTGGGTTTAAAGCGGAGGAAAACCAAGTAAAGCAGAGTTAGAACGGAATAAAACGTAGAAAAGCGTGGTTGGAGCAGCAGAAATCCGAGAAAAGCATGGTTAGAGTGGAGAAAAACGATGAAAATCTGGGTTAGAGCGGACAAAAACCAAGAAAAGCGGGGTTAGTGCAGAGGAAAACCAAGAAAAAAGGGGTTAGTGCAGAGGAAAACCAAGTAAAGCGGGGTTAGAGTATAGGAAAACCAAGAAAAGCGAAGTTAGAGCGGAGGAAAACCAAGAAAAGCAGAATAAGTGCAGAGAAAAACGAAGAAAAGCGGGGTTAGATCGGAGGAAAACCAAGAAAAGAAGGGTGAGAAAAGAGGAAAACCAAGAAAAGCGGGGTTAGAGCGGAGGAAACCTAAGAAAAGCAGGGTTAGAGCAAAGGAAAACCAAGAAAAGCGAAGTTAGAGCGGAGGAAAACCAAGAAAAGCTGGGTTAGAGCGGAGGAAAACCAAGAAAAGCGGGGTTAGAGCGGAGGAAAACCAAGAAAAGTGGTGTTAGAGCGTAGGAAAACCAAGAAAAGCGGTGATAGAGCGTAGGAAAACCACGAAAAGCGGTGATAGCGCGGAGGAAAACCAAGAAAAGCAAGGTTAGATCAAAGAAAAACCAAGAAAAGCAGGGTTAGAGCAAAGGAAAACCAAGAAAAGCGAAGATAGAGCGGAGGAATACCAACAAAAGCGGGGTTAGAGCGGAGGAAAACCAAGAAAAGCGGGGTTAGAGCGGAGGATAACCAAGAAAAGAAGGGTTAGAAAGGAGGAAAACCAAGAAAAGTGGCGTTAGAGCGGAGGAAAACCATGTAAAGCAGGGTTAGAGCAAAGGAAAACCAAATAAAGCAGAGTTAGTATGGAAGAAAACGAAGAAAAGCGTGGTTAGAGCAGCAGAAATCCGAGAAAAGCATGGCTAGAGTGGAGAAAAACGATGAAAAGCTGGGTTAGAGCAAAGAAAAACCAAGAAAAGCGGGATTAGAGCGGAGGAAAACCAAGAAAAGCGGGGTTAGAGCAATGGAAAACCAAGAATAGTGAAGTTAGAGTGGAGGAAAACCAAGAAAAGCGGGGTTAGAGTGGATGAAAACCAAGAAAAGTGGGGTTAGAGCGGAAAAAAACCAAGAAAAGCTGGGATAGAGCAGAGGAAAACCATGGAAAGCAGGGTTAGAGCAAAGGAAAACCAAATAAAGCAGAGTTAGAATGGAAGAAAACGAAGAAAAGCGTGGTTAGAGCAGCGGAAATCCGAGAAAAGCATGGCTAGAGTGGAGAAAAACGATGAAAAGCTGGGTTAGAGCGGAGGAAAACCAAGAAAAGCGGAACAAGTGCGGAGGAAAACCAAGAAAAGCGGGGTTAGAGCGGAGGAAACCCAAGAAAAGCAGGGTTAGAGCAAAGGAAAACAAAGAAAAGCGAAGTTAGAGCAGAGGAAAACCAATAAAAGCTGGGTTAGAGCTGAGGAAAACCAAGAAAAGCGGGGTTATAGCGGAGGAAAACCAAGAAAAGCGGGGTTAGAGCGGAGGAAAACCAAGAAAAGCGGGGTTAGAGCGGAGGAAAACCAAGAAAAGTGGTGTTAGAGCGTAGGAAAACCAAGAAAAGCGGTGATAGAGCGGAGGAAAACCAAGAAAAGTGGTGATAGAGCGTAGGAAAACCAAGAAAAGCGGTGATAGCGCGGAGGAAAACCAAGAAAAGCAAGGTTAGAGCAAAGAAAAACCAAGAAAAGCAGGGTTAGAGCAAAGGAAAACCAAGAAAAGCGAAGATATAGCGGAGGAAAACCAAGAAAAGCGGGGTTAGAGCGGAGGAAAACCAAGAAAAGCGGGGTTAGAGCGGAGGATAACCATGTAAAGCAGGGTTAGAGCAAAGGAAAACCAAATAAAGCAGAGTTAGAATGGAAGAAAACGAAGAAAAGCGTGGTTAGAGCAGCAGAAATCCGAGAAAAGCATGGCTAGAGTGGAGATAAACGATGAAAAGCTGGGTTAGAGCGGAGAAAAACCAAGAAAAGCGGGATTAGAGCAGAGGAAAACCAAGAAAAGCGGGGTTAGAGCAATGGAAAACCAAGAAAAGCGGGGTTAGAGCGGAATAAAACCAAGAAAAGCTGGGATAGAGCAGAGGAAAACCATGTAAAGCAGGGTTAGAGCAAAGGAAAACCAAATAAAGCAAAGTTAGAATGGAAGAAAACGAAGGAATACATGGTCAGAGCAGCAGAAATTTGAGAAAAGCATGGCTAGAGTGGAGAAAAACGATGAAAAGCTGGGTTAGAGCGGAGAAAAACCAAGAAAAAGAATTTAGAGAGGAAGAAAACGAGGAAAAGCGCGGTTAGAGCAGCAGAAATCCGAGAAAAGCATGGTTAGAGTGGAGAAAAACCATGAAAAGCTGGGTTAGAGTAGAGAAAAACCAAGAAAAGCGGGGTTAGTGCGGAGGAAAACCAAGAAAAGCGGGGTTAGAGCAAAGGAAAATCAAGAAAAGTGGGTTTAAAGCGGAGGATAACCAAGTAAAGCAGAGTTAGAACGGAATAAAACGTAGAAAAGCGTGGTTGGAGCAGCAGAAATCCGAGAAAAGCATGGTTAGAGTGGAGAAAAACGATGAAAAGCTGGGTTAGAGCGGAGAAAAACAAAGAAAAGCGGGGTTAGTGCAGAGGAAAACCAAGAAAAAAGTTGTTAGTGCGGAGGAAAACCAAGTAAAGCGGGGTTAGAGCATAGGAAAACCAAGAAAAGCGAAGTTAGAGCGGAGGAAAACCAAGAAAAGCAGAATAAGTGCAGAGGAAAACCAAGAAAAGCGGGGTTAGAGAGGAGGAAAACCAAGAAAAAGAATTTAGAGAGGAAGATAACGAAGAAAAGCGCGGTTAGAGCAGCATAAATCCGAGAAAAGCATGGTTAGAGTGGAGAAAAACCAACAGAAACGGGGTTAGAGCGGAGAAAAACCAAGAAAAGCGATGTTAGAGCGGAGAAAAACCAAGAAAAGAGAGGATAGAAGGGAGGAAAATCAAGAAAAGCGGGGTTAGAGCGGAGGAAAACCAAGAAAAGTGTTGTTAGAGCGTAGGAAAACCAAGAAAAGCGGTGATAGAGCGGAGGAAAACCAAGAAAAGTGGTGATAGAGCGTAGGAAAACCAAGAAAAGCGGTGATAGCGCGGAGGAAAACCAAGAAAAGCAAGGTTAGAGCAAAGAAAAACCAAGAAAAGCAGGGTTAGAGCAAAGGAAAACCAAGAAAAGCGAAGATATAGCGGAGGAAAACCAAGAAAAGCGAAGTTAGAGCGGAGGAAAACCAAGAAAAGCGGGGTTAGAGCGGAGGAAAACCATGTAAAGCAGGGTTAGAGCAAAGGAAAACCAAATAAAGCAGAGTTAGAATGGAAGAAAACGAAGAAAAGCGTGGTTAGAGCAGCAGAAATCCGAGAAAAGCATGGCGAGAGTGGAGATAAACGATGAAAAGCTGGGTTAGAGCGGAGAAAAACCAAGAAAAGCGGGATTAGAGCGGAGGAAAACCAAGAAAAGCGGGGTTAGAGCAATGGAAAACCAAGAAAAGCGGGGTTAGAGCGGAATAAAACCAAGAAAAGCTGGGATAGAGCAGAGGAAAACCATGTAAAGCAGGGTTAGAGCAAAGGAAAACCAAATAAAGCAGAGTTAGAATGGAAGAAAACGAAGAAAAGCGCGGTTAGAGCAGCAGAAATCCGAGAAAAGCATGGTTAGAGTGGAGAAAAACCATGAAAAGCTGGGTTAGAGTAGAGAAAAACCAAGAAAAGCGGGGTTAGTGCGGAGGAAAACCAAGAAAAGCGGGGTTAGAGAAAAGGAAAATCAAGAAAAGTGGGTTTAAAGCGGAGGAAAACCAAGTAAAGCAGAATTAGAACGGAATAAAACGTAGAAAAGCGTGGTTGGAGCAGCAGAAATCCGAGAAAAGCATGGTTAGAGTGGAGAAAAACGATGAAAAGCTGGGTTAGAGCGGAGAAAAACAAAGAAAAGCGGGGTTAGTGCAGAGGAAAACCAAGAAAAAAGGGGTTAGTGCGGAGGAAAACCAAGTAAAGCGGGGTTAGAGCATAGGAAAACCAAGAAAAGCGAAGTTAGAGCGGAGGAAAACCAAGAAAAGCAGAATAAGTGCAGAGGAAAACCAAGAAAAGCGGGGTTAGAGAGGAGGAAAACCAAGAAAAAGAATTTAGAGAGGAAGAAAACGAAGAAAAGCGCGGTTAGAGCAGCAGAAATCCGAGAAAAGCATGGTTAGAGTGGAGAAAAACCAACAGAAACGGGGTTAGAGCGGAGAAAAACCAAGAAAAGCGATGTTAGAGCGGAGAAAAACCAAGAAAAGAGAGGATAGAAGGGAGGAAAATCAAGAAAAGCGGGGTTAGAGCGGAGGAAAACCAAGAAAAGCGGGGTTAGAGCGGAGGAAAACCAAGAAAAGCGGGGTTAGAACGGAGGAAAACCAAGAAAAGAGGGGTTAGAAAAGGGAAAAACCAAGAAAAGCGGGGTTAGAGCGGAGGAAACCCAAGAAAATCAGTGTTAGAGCAAAGGAAAACCAAGAAAAGCGAAGTTAAAGCGGAGGAAAACCAAGAAAAGCTGGGTTAGAGCGGAGGAAAACCAAGAAAAGCGGGGTTAGAGCGGAGGAAAACCAAGAAAAGTGGTGTTAGAGCGTAGGAAAACCAAAAAAAGCGGTGATAGAGCGTAGGAAAACCACGAAAAGCGGTGATAGCGCGGAGGAAAACCAAGAAAAGCAAGGTTAGATCAAAGAAAAACCAAGAAAAGCAGGGTTAGAGCAAAGGAAAACCAAGAAAAGCGAAGATAGAGCGGAGGAAAACCAAGAAAAGCGGGGTTAGAGCGGAGGAAAACCAAGAAAAGCGGGGTTAGAGCGGAGGATAACCAAGAAAAGAAGGGTTAGAAAGGAGGAAAACCAAGAAAAGAAGGGTTAGAAAGGAGGAAAACCAAGAAAAGCGGCGTTAGAGCGGAGGAAAACCATGTAAAGCAGGGTTAGAGCAAAGGAAAACCAAATAAAGCAGAGTTAGTATGGAAGAAAACGAAGAAAAGTGTGGTTAGAGAAGCAGAAATCCGAGAAAAGCATGGCTAGAGTGGAGAAAAACGATGAAAAGCTGGGTTAGAGCAAAGAAAAACCAAGAAAAGCGGGATTAGAGCTGAGGAAAACCAAGAAAAGCGGGGTTAGAGCAATGGAAAACCAAGAATAGTGAAGTTAGTGTGGAGGAAAACCAAGAAAAGCGGGTTTAGAGCGGATGAAAACCAAGAAAAGTGGGGTTGGAGCGGAATAAAACCAAGAAAAGCTGGGATAGAGCAGAGGAAAACCATGGAAAGCAGGGTTAGAGCAAAGGAAAACCAAATAAAGCAGAGTTAGAATGGAAGAAAACGAAGAAAAGCGTGGTTAGAGCAGCAGAAATCCGAGAAAAGCATGGCTAGAGTGGAGAAAAACGATGAAAAGCTGGGTTAGAGCGGAGAAAAACCAAGAAAAAGAATTTAGAGAGGAAGAAAGCGAGGAAA
Source organism: Coturnix japonica (assembly GCF_054131305.1). Taxonomy (NCBI): domain Eukaryota; kingdom Metazoa; phylum Chordata; class Aves; order Galliformes; family Phasianidae; genus Coturnix; species Coturnix japonica. Next base: position 20,795,255 of record NC_140676.1, on the reverse strand, counting down.
AGCGCGGTTAGAGCAGCAGAAATCCGAGAAAAGCATGGTTAGAATGGAGAAAAACCATGAAAAGCTGGGTTAGAGTGGAGAAAAACGAAGAAAAGCGGGGTTAGTGCGGAGGAAAACCAAGAAAAGAGGGGTTAGTGCGGAGGAAAACCAAGAAAAGCGGGGTTAGAGCAAAGGAAAAGCAAGAAAAGCGGGGTTGGAGCGGAGGAAAACCAAGTAAAGCAGAGTTAGAACGGAATAAAACGTAGAAAATCATGGTTGGAGCAGCAGAAATCCGAGAAAAGCATGGGTAGAGTGGAGAAAAACGATGAAAAGCTGGGTTAGAGCGGAGAAAAACCAAGAAAAGCGGGGTTAGAGCGGAGGAAACCCAAGAAAAGCAGGGTTAGTACAAAGGAAAACCAAGAAAAGCGAAGTTAGAGCGGAGGAAAACCAAGAAAAGCTGGGTTAGAGCGGAGGAAAACAAAGAAAAGCGGGGTTGTAGCGGAGGAAAACCAAGAAAAGCGGGGTTAGAGCGGGGGAAAACCAAGAAAAGCGGGGTTAGAGCGGAGGAAAACCAAGAAAAGTGGTGTTAGAGCGTAGGAAAACCAAGAAAAGCGGTGATAGAGCGGAGGAAAACCAAGAAAAGTGGTGATAGAGCGTAGGAAAACCACGAAAAGCTGTGATAGCGAAAAGGAAAACAAAGAAAAGCAAGGTTAGAGCAAAGAAAAACCAAGAAAAGAAGGGTTAGAGCAAAGGAAAACCAAGAAAAGCGAAGATAGAGCGGAGGATAACCAAGAAAAGCGGGGTTAGAGCGGAGGAAAACCAAGAAAAGCGGGGTTAGAGCGGAGGAAAACCAAGAAAAAGAATTTAGAGAGGAAGAAAACGAAGAAAAGCGCGGTTAGAGCAGCAGAAATCCGAGAAAAGCATGGTTAGAGTGGAGAAAAACCAACATAAATGGGGTTAGAGCGGAGAAAAACCAAGAAAAGCGGGGTTAGAGCGGAGAAAAACCAAGAAAAGAGAGGATAGAAGGGAGAAAAACCAAGAAAAGAGAGGATAGAAGGGAGGAAAACCAAGAAAAGCGGGGTTAGAGCGGAGGAAAACCAAGAAAAGCGAGGTTAGAGCGGAGGAAAACCAAGAAAAGAGGGGTTAGAAAAGAGGAAAACCAAGAAAAGCGGGGTTAGAGCGGAGGAAACCCAAGAAAAGCAGGGTTAGAGCAAAGGAAAACCAAGAAAAGCGAAGTTAGAGCGGAGGAAAACCAAGAAAAGCTGGGTTAGAGCGGAGGAAAACCAAGAAAAGCGGGGTTAGAGCGGAGGAAAACCAAGAAAAGTGGTGTTAGAGCGTAGGAAAACCAAGAAAAGCGGTGATAGAGCGTAGGAAAACCACGAAAAGCGGTGATAGCGCGGAGGAAAACCAAGAAAAGCAAGGTTAGAGCAAAGAAAAACCAAGAAAAGCAGGGTTAGAGCAAAGGAAAACCAAGAAAAGCGAAGATAGAGCGGAGGAAAACCAAGAAAAGCGGGGTTAGAGCGGAGGAAAACCTAGAAAAAAGGGGTTAGAGCGGAGGAAAACCAAGAAAAGCGGGGTTAGAGCGGAGGATAACCAAGAAAAGAAGGGTTAGAAAGGAGGAAAACCAAGAAAAGCGGCGTTAGAGCGGAGGAAAACCATGTAAAGCAGGGTTAGAGCAAAGGAAAACCAAATAAAGCAGAGTTAGTATGGAAGAAAACGAAGAAAAGCGTGGTTAGAGCAGCAGAAATCCGAGAAAAGCATGGCTAGAGTGGAGAAAAACGATGAAAAGCTGGGTTAGAGCAAAGAAAAACCAAGAAAAGCGGGATTAGAGCTGAGGAAAACCAAGAAAAGCGGGGTTAGAGCAATGGAAAACCAAGAATAGTGAAGTTAGAGTGGAGGAAAACCAAGAAAAGCGGGGTTAGAGCGGATGAAAACCAAGAAAAGCGGGGTTAGAGCGGAATAAAACCAAGAAAAGCTGGGATAGAGCAGAGGAAAACCATGGAAAGCAGGGTTAGAGCAAAGGAAAACCAAATAAAGCAGAGTTAGAATGGAAGAAAACGAAGAAAAGCGTGGTTAGAGCAGCAGAAATCCGAGAAAAGCATGGCTAGAGTGGAGAAAAACGATGAAAAGCTGGGTTAGAGCGGAGAAAAACCAAGAAAAAGAATTTAGAGAGGAAGAAAGCGAGGAAAAGCGCGGTTAGAGCAGCAGAAATCCGAGAAAAGCATGGTTAGAATGGAGAAAAACCATGAAAAGCTGGGTTAGAGTGGAGAAAAACGAAGAAAAGCGGGGTTAGTGCGGAGGAAAACCAAGAAAAGAGGGGTTAGTGCGGAGGAAAACCAAGAAAAGCGGGGTTAGAGCAAAGGAAAAGCAAGAAAAGCGGGGTTAGAGCGGAGGAAAACCAAGTAAAGCAGAGTTAGAACGGAATAAAACGTAGAAAATCATGGTTGGAGCAGCAGAAATCCGAGAAAAGCATGGGCAGAGTGGAGAAAAACGATGAAAAGCTGGGTTAGAGCGGAGAAAAACCAAGAAAAGCAGGGTTAGAGCGGAGGAAACCCAAGAAAATCAGGGTTAGTACAAAGGAAAACCAAGAAAAGCGAAGTTAGAGCGGAGGAAAACCAAGAAAAGCTGGGTTAGAGCGGAGGAAAACAAAGAAAAGCGGGGTTGTAGCGGAGGAAAACCAAGAAAAGCGGGGTTAGAGCGGGGGAAAACCAAGAAAAGCGGGGTTAGAGCGGAGGAAAACCAAGAAAAGTGGTGTTAGAGCGTAGGAAAACCAAGAAAAGCGGTGATAGAGCGGAGGAAAACCAAGAAAAGTGGTGATAGAGCGTAGGAAAACCACGAAAAGCTGTGATAGCGAAAAGGAAAACCAAGAAAAGCAAGGTTAGAGCAAAGAAAAACCAAGAAAAGCAGGGTTAGAGCAAAGAAAACCAAGAAAAGCGAAGATAGAGCGGAGGATAACCAAGAAAAGCGGGGTTAGAGCGGAGGAAAACCAAGAAAAGCGGGGTTAGAGCGGAGGAAAACCAAGAAAATGAATTTAGAGAGGAAGAAAACGAAGAAAAGCGCGGTTAGAGCAGCAGAAATCCGAGAAAAGCATGGTTAGAGTGGAGAAAAACCAACAGAAATGGGGTTAGAGCGGAGAAAAACCAAGAAAAGCGATGTTAGAGCGGAGAAAAACCAAGAAAAGAGAGGATAGAAGGGAGGAAAACCAAGAAAAGCGGGGTTAGAGCGGAGGAAAACCAAGAAAAGCGGGGTTAGAGCGGAGGAAAACCAAGGAAAGCGGGGTTAGAGCGGAGGAAAACCAAGAAAAGAGGGGTTAGAAAAGAGGAAAACCAAGAAAAGCGGGGTTAGAGCGGAGGAAACCCAAGAAAAGCAGGGTTAGAGCAAAGGAAAACCAAGAAAAGCGAAGTTAGAGCGGAGGAAAACCAAGAAAAGCTGGGTTAGAGCGGAGGAAAACCAAGAAAAGCGGGGTTAGAGCGGAGGAAAACCAAGAAAAGTGGTGTTAGAGCGTAGGAAAACCAAGAAAAGCGGTGATAGAGCGTAGGAAAACCACGAAAAGCGGTGATAGCGCGGAGGAAAACCAAGAAAAGCAAGGTTAGAACAAAGAAAAACCAAGAAAAGCAGGGTTAGAGCAAAGGAAAACCAAGAAAAGCAAAGATAGAGCGGAGGAAAACCAAGAAAAGCGGGGTTAGAGCGGAGGAAAACCTAGAAAAAAGGGGTTAGAGCGGAGGAAAACCAAGAAAAGAGGGGTTAGAGCGGAGGAAAACCAAGAAAAGCGAAGTTAGAGCGGAGGAAAACCAAGAAAAGCGGGGTTAGAGCGGAGGATAACCAAGAAAAGAGGGGTTAGAAAGGAGGAAAACCAAGAAAAGCGGCGTTAGAGCGGAGGAAAACCATGTAAAGCAGGGTTAGAGCAAAGGAAAACCAAATAAAGCAGAGTTAGAATGGAAGAAAACGAAGAAAAGCGTGGTTAGAGCAGCAGAAATCCGAGAAAAGCATGGCTAGAGTGGAGAAAAACGATGAAAAGCTGGGTTAGAGCGGAGAAAAACCAAGAAAAGCAGGATTAGAGCGGAGGAAAACCAAGAAAAGCGGGGTTAGAGCAATGGAAAACCAAGAATAGTGAAGTTAGAGCGGAGGAAAACCAAGAAAAGCGGGGTTAGAGCGGATGAAAACCAGGAATAGCGGGGTTAGAGCGGAATAAAACCAAGAAAAGCTGGTATAGAGCAGAGGAAAACCATGTAAAGCAGGGTTAGAGCAAAGGAAAACCAAATAAAGCAGAGTTAGAATGGAAGAAAACGAAGAAAAGCGTGGTTAGAGCAGCAGAAATCCGAGAAAAGCATGTCTAGAGTTGAGAAAAACGATGAAAAGCTGGGTTAGAGCGGAGAAAAACCAAGAAAAAGAATTTAGAGAGGAAGAAAACGAGGAAAAGCGCGGTTAGAGCAGCAGAAATCCGAGAAAAGCATGGTCAGAGTGGAGAAAAACCATGAAAAAGCTGGGTTAGAGTGGAGAAAAACCAAGAAAAGCGGGGTTAGTACGGAGGAAAACCAAGAGAAGAGGGTTTAGTGCGGAGGAAAAGCAAGAAAAGCGGGGCTAGAGCAAAGGAAAACCAAGAAAAGCAAGGTTAGAGCGGAGGAAAACCAAGTAAAGCAGAGTTAGAACGGAATAAAACGTAGAAAAGCGTGGTTGGAGGAGCAGAAATCCGAGAAAAGCATGGTTAGAGTGGAGAAAAACGATGAAAAGCTGGGTTAGAGCGGAGAAAAACCAAGAAAAGCGGGGTTAGTGCAGAGGAAAAGAAAGAAAAAAGGGGTTAGTGCGGAGGAAAACCAAGAAAAGCGGGGTTAGAGCGGAGGAAAACCAAAAGAAACGGGGTTAGAGCGGAGAAAAACCAAGAAAAGCAGGGATAGAAGGAAGGAAAACCAAGAAAAGCGGCGTTAGAGCAGAGAAAAACCAACAAAAACAGGGTTAGAGCAAAGGAAAACCAAGAAAAGCTGGGTTAGAGCGGATGAAAACAAAGAAAAGCGGGGTTAGAGCGGAATAAAACCAAGAAAAGCTGGGATAGAGGAGAGGAAAACCATGTAAAGCAGGGTTAGAGCAAAGGAAAACCAAATAAAGCAGAGTTAGAATGGAAGAAAACGAAGAAAAGCGTGGTTAGAGCAGCAGAAATCCGAGAAAAGCATGGCTAGAGTGGAGAAAAACGATGAAAAGCTGGGTTAGAGCGGAGAAAAACCAAGAAAAAGAATTTAGAGAGGAAGAAAACGAGGAAAAGCGCGGTCAGAGCAGCAGAAATCCGAGAAAAGCATGGTTAGAGTGGAGAAAAACCATGAAAAAGCTGGGTTAGAGTGGAGAAAAACCAAGAAAAGCGGGGTTAGTACAGAGGAAAACCAGGAAAAGCGGGGTTAGTGCGGAGGAAAAGCAAGAAAAGCGGGGTTAGAGCAAAGGAAAACCAAGAAAAGCGGGGTTAGAGCGGAGGAAAACCAAGTAAAGCAGAGTTAGAACGGAATAAAACGTAGAAAAGCGTGGTTGGAGGAGCAGAAATCCGAGAAAAGCATGGTTACAGTGGAGAAAAACGATGAAAAGCTGGGTTAGAGCGGAGAAAAACCAAGAAAAGCGGGGTTAGTGCAGAGGAAAAGAAAGAAAAAAGGGGTTAGTGTGGAGGAAAACCAAGTAAAGCGGGGTTAGAGTGGAGAAAAACCAAAAGAAACGGGGTTAGAGCGGAGAAAAACCAACAAAAGCAGGGATAGAAGGAAGGAAAACCAAGAAAAGCGGCGTTAGAGCAGAGAAAAACCAACAAAAACAGGGTTAGAGCAAAGGAAAACCAAGAAAAGCTGAGTTAGAGCGGAGGAAAACCAAGAAAAGCGGAACAAGTGCGGAGGAAAACCAAGAAAAGCGGGGTTAGAGCGGAGGAAAACCAAGAAAAGCTGGGATAGAGCGGAGGAAAACCAAGAAAAGAGGGGTTAGAAAAGAGGAAAACCAAGAAAAGCGAGGTTAGAGCGGAGGAAACCCAAGAAAAGCAGGGTTAGAGCAAAGGAAAACCAAGGAAAGTGAAGTTAGAGCGGAGGAAAACCAAGAAAAGCAGGGTTAGAGCGGAGGAAAACCAAGAAAAGCGGTGTTAGTGTGGAGGAAAACCAAGAAAAGTGGGGTTAGAGTGGAGGAAAAGGAAGAAAAGAAAGGTTAGTGCAGAGGAAAACCAAGAAAAGCAGTGTTAGAGCGGATGAAAACCAAGAAAAGCGGGGTTAGAGCGGAGGAAAACCAAGAAAAGCGAAGTTAGAGCGGAGGAAACCAAGAAAAGCAGAATAAGTGCAGAGGAAAACCAAGAAAAGCCCGGTTAGAGCGGAGGAAAACCAAGAAAAAGAATTTAGAGTGGAAGAAAACGAAGAAAAGCGCGGTTAGAGCTGCAGAAATCCGAGAAAAGCATGGTTAGAGTGGAGAAAAACCATGAAAAGCTGGGTTAGAGCGGAGAAAAACCAAGAAAAGCGTTGTTAGAGCGGAGGAAAACCAAGACAAGCGGGGTTACAGCGGAGGAAAACCAAGAAAACCGGGGTTAGAGCGGAAGAAAACGAAGAAAAGCTGGGATAGAGCGGAGGAAAACCAAGAAAAGAGGGGTTAGAAAAGAGGAAAACCAAGAAAAGCGGGGTTAGAGCGGAGGAAAACCAAGTAAAGCGGGGTTAGAGCGGAGGAAAACCAAGAAAAGCGAAGTTAGAGCGGAGGAAAACCAAGAAAAGCAGAATAAGTGCAGAGGAAAACCAAGAAAAGCAGGGTTAGAGCGGAGGAAAACCAAGAAAAAGAATTTAGAGTGGAAGAAAACGAAGAAAAGCGTGGTTAGAGCTGCAGAAATCCGAGAAAAGCATGGTTAGAGTGGAGAGAAACCATGAAAAGCTGGGTTACAGCGGAGAAAAACCAAGAAAAGCGATGTTAGAGCGGAGGAAAACCAAGACAAGCGGGGTTAGAGCGGAGGAAAACCAAGAAAAGCTGGGATAGAGCGGAGGAAAACCAAGAAAAGAGGGGTTAGAAAAGAGGAAAACCAAGAAAAGCGGGGTTAGAGCGGAGGAAACCCAAAAAAAGCAGGGTTAGAGCAAAGGAAAACCAAGAAAAGCAAAGTTAGTGCGGAGGAAAACCAAGAAAAGCTGGGTTAGAGCGGAGGAAAACCAAGAAAAGCGGGGTTATAGCGGAGAAAAACCAAGAAAAGCGTGGTTAGAGCGGAGGAAAACCAAGAAAAGCGGGGTTAGAGCGGAGGAAAACCAAGAAAAGCGAAGTTAGAGCGGAGGAAAACCAAGAAAAGCAGAATAAGTGCAGAGGAAAATCAAGAAAAGCGGGGTTAGAGCGGAGGAAAACCAAGAAAAAGAATTTAGAGTGGAAGAAAACGAAGAAAAGCGCGGTTAGAGCTGCAGAAATCCGAGAAAAGCATGGTTAGAGTGGAGAAAAACCATGAAAAGCTGGGTTAGAGTGGAGAAAAACCAAGAAAAGCGATGTTAGAGCGGAGGAAAACCAAGAAAAGCGAGGTTAGAGCGGAGGAAAACCAAGAAAAGCTGAGATAGAGCGGAGGAAAACCAAGAAAAGAGGGGTTAGAAAAGAGGAAAACCAAGAAAAGCGGGGTTAGAGCGGAGGAAACCCAAAAATAGCAGGGTTAGAGCAAAGGAAAACCATGAATAGCAAAGTTAGAGCGGAGGAAAACCAAGAAAAGCTGGGTTAGAGCAGAGGAAAACCAAGAAAAGCGGGGTTATAGCGGAGGAAAACCAAGAAAAGCGGGGTTAGAGCGGAGGAAAACCAAGAAAAGCGGGGTTAGAGCGGAGGAAAACCAAGAAAAGCGGGGTTAGAGCGGAGGAAAACCAAGAAAAGTGGTGTTAGAGCGTAGGAAAACCAATAAAAGCGGTGATAGAGCGGAGGAAAACCAAGAAAAGTGGTGATAGTGCGTAGGAAAACCACGAAAAGCAGGGTTAGAGCGGAGGAAAACCAAGAAAAGCGGAGTTAGAGCGGAGGAAAACCAAGAAAAGCAGAATAAGTGCAGAGGAAAACCAAGAAAAGCGGGGTTAGATCGGTGGAAAACCAAGAAAATAATTTAGAGTGGAAGAAAACGAAGAAAAGCGCGGTTAGAGCAGCAGAAATCCGAGAAAAGCATGGTTAGAGTGGAGAAAAACCATGAAAAGCTGGGTTAGAGCGGAGAAAAACTAAGAAAAGCGGGGTTAGTGCGAAGGAAAACCAAGAAAAGCAGGGTTAGTGCGGAGGAAAACCAAGAAAAGCGGGGTTAGAGCGGAGGAAAACCAAGAAAAGCAGGGTTAGAGCGGAGGAAAACCAAGAAAAGCGAAGTTAGAGCGGAGGAAAACCAAGAAAAAGAAGTTAGAGAGGAAGAAAACGAAGAAAAGCGCGGTTAGAGCAGCAGAAATCCGAGAATAGCATTGATAGAGTGGAGAAAAACCATGAAAAGCTGGGATAGAGCAGTGAAAAACCAAGAAAAGCGGGGTTAGTACGGAGGAAAACCAAGAAAAGCGGTGTTAGAGCGGAGGAAAACCAAGAGAAACGGGGTTAGAGCGGAGAAAAACCAAGAAAAGCAGGGATAGAAGGGAGGAAAACGAAGAAAAGCGGCGTTAGAGCAGAGAAAAACCAACAAAAACAGGGTTAGAGCAAAGGAAAACCAAGAAAAGCTGGGATAGAGCGGAGGAAAACCAAGAAAAGCGGAACAAGTGCAGAGGAAAACCAAGAAAAGCAAGGTTAGAGCGGAGGAAAACCAAGAAAAGCGGGGATAGAGCAGAGGAAAACCAAGAAAAGTGGAGTTAGAAAAGAGGAAAACCAAGAGAAGCGGGGTTAGAGCGGAGGAAACCCAAGAAAAGCAGGGTTAGAGCAAAGGAAAACCAAGAAAAGCGAAGTTAGAGCGGAAGAAAACCAAGCAAAGCAGGGTTAGAGCGGAGGAAAACCAAGAGAAACGGGGTTAGAGCAAAGGAAAACCAAGAAAAGCGAAGTTAGTGCGGAGGAAAACCAAGAAAAGCTGGGTTAGAGCGGAGGAAAATCAAGAAAAGCACGGATAGAAGGGAGGAAAAACAAGAAAAGCGGGGTTAGAGCAGAGGAAAACCAAGAAAAGCGAGGTTAGAGCGGAGGAAAACCAAGTAAAGCAGAGTTAGAATGGAAGAAAAGGAAGAAAAGCGTGGTTAGAGCAGCAGAAATCCGAGAAAAGCATGGCTAGAGTGGAGAAAAACGATGAAAAGCTGGGTTAGAGCGGAGAAAAACCAAGAAAAGCGGGATTAGAGCGGAGGAAAACCAAGAAAAGCGGGGTTAGAGCAATGGAAAACCAAGAATAGTGAAGTTAGAGCGGAGGAAAACCAAGAAAAGCGGGGTTAGAGCGGATTAAAACCAAGAAAAGCAGAATAAGTGCGGAGGAAAACCAAGAAAAGCGGGGTTAGAACGAAGCAAAACCAAGAAAAGCGGGGTTAGAGCGGAGGTAAAGCATGAAAAGTAAGGTTAGAGCTGAGGAAAACAAAGAAAAGAGGGGTTAGAGCGTAGGAAAACCAAGAAAAGCGGTGTTATAGCAAAAGAAAACCAAGAAAAGCGGTGTTAGAGCGGAGGAAAACCAAGAGAAGCGGGGTTAGAGCGGAGAAAAACAAAGAAAAGCGGGGTTAGAGCAATGGAAAACCAAGAATAGTGAAGTTAGAGCGGAGGAAAACCAAGAAAAGCGGGGTTAGAGCGGATGAAAACCAGGAATAGCGGGGTTAGAGCGGAATAAAACCAAGAAAAGCTGGTATAGAGCAGAGGAAAACCATGTAAAGCAGGGTTAGAGCAAAGGAAAACCAAATAAAGCAGAGTTAGAATGGAAGAAAACGAAGAAAAGCGTGGTTAGAGCAGCAGAAATCCGAGAAAAGCATGTCTAGAGTTGAGAAAAACGATGAAAAGCTGGGTTAGAGCGGAGAAAAACCAAGAAAAAGAATTTAGAGAGGAAGAAAACGAGGAAAAGCGCGGTTAGAGCAGCAGAAATCCGAGAAAAGCATGGTCAGAGTGGAGAAAAACCATGAAAAAGCTGGGTTAGAGTGGAGAAAAACCAAGAAAAGCGGGGTTAGTACGGAGGAAAACCAAGAGAAGAGGGTTTAGTGCGGAGGAAAAGCAAGAAAAGCGGGGCTAGAGCAAAGGAAAACCAAGAAAAGCAAGGTTAGAGCGGAGGAAAACCAAGTAAAGCAGAGTTAGAACGGAATAAAACGTAGAAAAGCGTGGTTGGAGCAGCAGAAATCCGAGAAAAGCATGGTTAGAGTGGAGAAAAACGATGAAAAGCTGGGTTAGAGCGGAGAAAAACCAAGAAAAGCGGGGTTAGTGCAGAGGAAAAGAAAGAAAAAAGGGGTTAGTGCGGAGGAAAACCAAGAAAAGCGGGGTTAGAGCGGAGGAAAACCAAAAGAAACGGGGTTAGAGCGGAGAAAAACCAAGAAAAGCAGGGATAGAAGGAAGGAAAACCAAGAAAAGCGGCGTTAGAGCAGAGAAAAACCAACAAAAACAGGGTTAGAGCAAAGGAAAACCAAGAAAAGCTGGGTTAGAGCGGATGAAAACAAAGAAAAGCGGGGTTAGAGCGGAATAAAACCAAGAAAAGCTGGGATAGAGGAGAGGAAAACCATGTAAAGCAGGGTTAGAGCAAAGGAAAACCAAATAAAGCAGAGTTAGAATGGAAGAAAACGAAGAAAAGCGTGGTTAGAGCAGCAGAAATCCGAGAAAAGCATGGCTAGAGTGGAGAAAAACGATGAAAAGCTGGGTTAGAGCGGAGAAAAACCAAGAAAAAGAATTTAGAGAGGAAGAAAACGAGGAAAAGCGCGGTCAGAGCAGCAGAAATCCGAGAAAAGCATGGTTAGAGTGGAGAAAAACCATGAAAAAGCTAGGTTAGAGTGGAGAAAAACCAAGAAAAGCGGGGTTAGTACAGAGGAAAACCAGGAAAAGCGGGGTTAGTGCGGAGGAAAAGCAAGAAAAGCGGGGTTAGAGCAAAGGAAAACCAAGAAAAGCGGGGTTAGAGCGGAGGAAAACCAAGTAAAGCAGAGTTAGAACGGAATAAAACGTAGAAAAGCGTGGTTGGAGGAGCAGAAATCCGAGAAAAGCATGGTTACAGTGGAGAAAAACGATGAAAAGCTGGGTTAGAGCGGAGAAAAACCAAGAAAAGCGGGGTTAGTGCAGAGGAAAAGAAAGAAAAAAGGGGTTAGTGTGGAGGAAAACCAAGTAAAGCGGGGTTAGAGTGGAGAAAAACCAAAAGAAACGGGGTTAGAGCGGAGAAAAACCAACAAAAGCAGGGATAGAAGGAAGGAAAACCAAGAAAAGCGGCGTTAGAGCAGAGAAAAACCAACAAAAACAGGGTTAGAGCAAAGGAAAACCAAGAAAAGCTGAGTTAGAGCGGAGGAAAACCAAGAAAAGCGGAACAAGTGCGGAGGAAAACCAAGAAAAGCGGGGTTAGAGCGGAGGAAAACCAAGAAAAGCAGGGATAGAGCGGAGGAAAACCAAGAAAAGAGGGGTTAGAAAAGAGGAAAACCAAGAAAAGCGAGGTTAGAGCGGAGGAAACCCAAGAAAAGCAGGGTTAGAGCAAAGGAAAACCAAGGAAAGTGAAGTTAGAGCGGAGGAAAACCAAGAAAAGCAGGGTTAGAGCGGAGGAAAACCAAGAAAAGCGGTGTTAGTGTGGAGGAAAACCAAGAAAAGTGGGGTTAGAGTGGAGGAAAAGGAAGAAAAGAAAGGTTAGTGCAGAGGAAAACCAAGAAAAGCAGTGTTAGAGCGGATGAAAACCAAGAAAAGCGGGGTTAGAGCGGAGGAAAACCAAGAAAAGCGAAGTTAGAGCGGAGGAAACCAAGAAAAGCAGAATAAGTGCAGAGGAAAACCAAGAAAAGCCCGGTTAGAGCGGAGGAAAACCAAGAAAAAGAATTTAGAGTGGAAGAAAACGAAGAAAAGCGCGGTTAGAGCTGCAGAAATCCGAGAAAAGCATGGTTAGAGTGGAGAAAAACCATGAAAAGCTGGGTTAGAGCGGAGAAAAACCAAGAAAAGCGTTGTTAGAGCGGAGGAAAACCAAGACAAGCGGGGTTACAGCGGAGGAAAACCAAGAAAACCGGGGTTAGAGCGGAAGAAAACGAAGAAAAGCTGGGATAGAGCGGAGGAAAACCAAGAAAAGAGGGGTTAGAAAAGAGGAAAACCAAGAAAAGCGGGGTTAGAGCGGAGGAAAACCAAGTAAAGCGGGGTTAGAGCGGAGGAAAACCAAGAAAAGCGAAGTTAGAGCGGAGGAAAACCAAGAAAAGCAGAATAAGTGCAGAGGAAAACCAAGAAAAGCAGGGTTAGAGCGGAGGAAAACCAAGAAAAAGAATTTAGAGTGGAAGAAAACGAAGAAAAGCGTGGTTAGAGCTGCAGAAATCCGAGAAAAGCATGGTTAGAGTGGAGAGAAACCATGAAAAGCTGGGTTACAGCGGAGAAAAACCAAGAAAAGCGATGTTAGAGCGGAGGAAAACCAAGACAAGCGGGGTTAGAGCGGAGGAAAACCAAGAAAAGCTGGGATAGAGCGGAGGAAAACCAAGAAAAGAGGGGTTAGAAAAGAGGAAAACCAAGAAAAGCGGGGTTAGAGCGGAGGAAACCCAAAAAAAGCAGGGTTAGAGCAAAGGAAAACCAAGAAAAGCAAAGTTAGTGCGGAGGAAAACCAAGAAAAGCTGGGTTAGAGCGGAGGAAAACCAAGAAAAGCGGGGTTATAGCGGAGAAAAACCAAGAAAAGCGTGGTTAGAGCGGAGGAAAACCAAGAAAAGCGGGGTTAGAGCGGAGGAAAACCAAGAAAAGCGAAGTTAGAGCGGAGGAAAACCAAGAAAAGCAAAATAAGTGCAGAGGAAAATCAAGAAAAGCGGGGTTAGAGCGGAGGAAAACCAAGAAAAAGAATTTAGAGTGGAAGAAAACGAAGAAAAGCGCGGTTAGAGCTGCAGAAATCCGAGAAAAGCATGGTTAGAGTGGAGAAAAACCATGAAAAGCTGGGTTAGAGTGGAGAAAAACCAAGAAAAGCGATGTTAGAGCGGAGGAAAACCAAGAAAAGCGAGGTTAGAGCGGAGGAAAACCAAGAAAAGCTGAGATAGAGCGGAGGAAAACCAAGAAAAGAGGGGTTAGAAAAGAGGAAAACCAAGAAAAGCGGGGTTAGAGCGGAGGAAACCCAAAAATAGCAGGGTTAGAGCAAAGGAAAACCATGAAAAGCAAAGTTAGAGCGGAGGAAAACCAAGAAAAGCTGGGTTAGAGCAGAGGAAAACCAAGAAAAGCGGGGTTATAGCGGAGGAAAACCAAGAAAAGCGGGGTTAGAGCGGAGGAAAACCAAGAAAAGCGGGGTTAGAGCGGAGGAAAACCAAGAAAAGCGGGGTTAGAGCGGAGGAAAACCAAGAAAAGTGGTGTTAGAGCGTAGGAAAACCAATAAAAGCGGTGATAGAGCGGAGGAAAACCAAGAAAAGTGGTGATAGTGCGTAGGAAAACCACGAAAAGCAGGGTTAGAGCGGAGGAAAACCAAGAAAAGCGGAGTTAGAGCGGAGGAAAACCAAGAAAAGCAGAATAAGTGCAGAGGAAAACCAAGAAAAGCGGGGTTAGATCGGTGGAAAACCAAGAAAATAATTTAGAGTGGAAGAAAACGAAGAAAAGCGCGGTTAGAGCAGCAGAAATCCGAGAAAAGCATGGTTAGAGTGGAGAAAAACCATGAAAAGCTGGGTTAGAGCGGAGAAAAACTAAGAAAAGCGGGGTTAGTGCGAAGGAAAACCAAGAAAAGCAGGGTTAGTGCGGAGGAAAACCAAGAAAAGCGGGGTTAGAGCGGAGGAAAACCAAGAAAAGCAGGGTTAGAGCGGAGGAAAACCAAGAAAAGCGAAGTTAGAGCGGAGGAAAACCAAGAAAAAGAAGTTAGAGAGGAAGAAAACGAAGAAAAGCGCGGTTAGAGCAGCAGAAATCCGAGAATAGCATTGATAGAGTGGAGAAAAACCATGAAAAGCTGGGATAGAGCAGTGAAAAACCAAGAAAAGCGGGGTTAGTACGGAGGAAAACCAAGAAAAGCGGTGTTAGAGCGGAGGAAAACCAAGAGAAACGGGGTTAGAGCGGAGAAAAACCAAGAAAAGCAGGGATAGAAGGGAGGAAAACGAAGAAAAGCGGCGTTAGAGCAGAGAAAAACCAACAAAAACAGGGTTAGAGCAAAGGAAAACCAAGAAAAGCTGGGATAGAGCGGAGGAAAACCAAGAAAAGCGGAACAAGTGCAGAGGAAAACCAAGAAAAGCAAGGTTAGAGCGGAGGAAAACCAAGAAAAGCGGGGATAGAGCAGAGGAAAACCAAGAAAAGTGGAGTTAGAAAAGAGGAAAACCAAGAAAAGCGGGGTTAGAGCGGAGGAAACCCAAGAAAAGCAGGGTTAGAGCAAAGGAAAACCAAGAAAAGCGAAGTTAGAGCGGAAGAAAACCAAGCAAAGCAGGGTTAGAGCGGAGGAAAACCAAGAGAAACGGGGTTAGAGCAAAGGAAAACCAAGAAAAGCGAAGTTAGTGCGGAGGAAAACCAAGAAAAGCTGGGTTAGAGCGGAGGAAAATCAAGAAAAGCACGGATAGAAGGGAGGAAAAACAAGAAAAGCGGGGTTAGAGCAGAGGAAAACCAAGAAAAGCGAGGTTAGAGCGGAGGAAAACCAAGTAAAGCAGAGTTAGAATGGAAGAAAAGGAAGAAAAGCGTGGTTAGAGCAGCAGAAATCCGAGAAAAGCATGGCTAGAGTGGAGAAAAACGATGAAAAGCTGGGTTAGAGCGGAGAAAAACCAAGAAAAGCGGGATTAGAGCGGAGGAAAACCAAGAAAAGCGGGGTTAGAGCAATGGAAAACCAAGAATAGTGAAGTTAGAGCGGAGGAAAACCAAGAAAAGCGGGGTTAGAGCGGATTAAAACCAAGAAAAGCAGAATAAGTGCGGAGGAAAACCAAGAAAAGCGGGGTTAGAACGAAGCAAAACCAAGAAAAGCGGGGTTAGAGCGGAGGTAAAGCATGAAAAGTAAGGTTAGAGCTGAGGAAAACAAAGAAAAGAGGGGTTAGAGCGTAGGAAAACCAAGAAAAGCGGTGTTATAGCAAAAGAAAACCAAGAAAAGCGGTGTTAGAGCGGAGGAAAACCAAGAGAAGCGGGGTTAGAGCGGAGAAAAACAAAGAAAAGCGGAGATAGTAGGAAGGAAAACCAAGAAAAGCTGGGATAGAGCAGAGGAAAACCAAGAAAAGCGGGGTTAGAAAGGAGGAAAACAAAGAAAAGCGGGATCAGATCGGAGGAAAACCAAGAAAAGCATAGTTAGAGCAAAAGAAAACCAAGAAAAGCGATGTTAGTACGGAGGAAAACGAAGAAAAGCTGGGTTAGAGCGTAGGAAAACCAAGAAAAGCGGTGTTAGTGTGGAGGAAAACCAAGAAAAGTGGGGTTAGAGTGGAGGAAAAGGAAGAAAAGAAAGGTTAGTGCAGAGGAAAACCAAGAAAAGCAGTGTTAGAGCGGATGAAAACCAAGAAAAGCGGGGTTAGAGTGGAGGAAAACCAAGTAAAGCAGAGTTAGAATGGAATAAAACGTAGAAAAGCGTGGTTGGAGCAGCAGAAATCCGAGAAAAGCAGCGTTAGAGTGGAGAAAAACCATGTAAAGCTGGGTTAGAGTGGAGAAAACCCAAGAAAAGCGGGGTTAGTGCAGAGGAAAACCAAGAAAATCTGGGTTAGAGCGTAGGAAAACCAAGAAAATCGTGGTTATAGCGTAGGAAAACCAAGAAAAGCAGGGTTAGAGCAGAGGAAAACCAAGAAAAGCGGGGTTAGAGCGGAGGAAAACCAAGTAAAGCAGAGTTAGAATGGAATAAAACGTAGAAAAGCGTGGTTGGAGCAGCAGAAATTTGAGAAAAGCATGGATAGATTGGAGAAAAACCATGAAAAGCTGGGTTAGAGTGGAGAAAAACCAAGAAAAGCGGGGTTAGGGCAGAGGAAAACCAAGAAAAGCGAGGTTAGAGCAGAGGAATACCAAGAAAAGCGGTGTTAGAGCGGAGGAAAACCAAGAGAAATGGGGTTAGAGCGGAGAAAAACCAAGAAAAGCGGGGTTAGAGCGCAGAAAAAACAAGAAAAGCGAGGATAGAAGGGAGGAAAACCAAGAAAAGCGGGGTTAGAGTGGAGAAAATCCAAGAAAACGGGGTTAGAGCGGAGGAAAATTAAGAAAAGCGGGGTTAGAGCGGAGGAAAACCAAGAAAAGCGGGGTTAGAGCGGAGGAAAACCAAGAAAAGCGGGGTTAGAGCGGAGGAAAACCAAGAAAAGCGGAATAAGTGCGGAGGATAACCAAGAAAAGCGGGGTTAGAGCGGAGGAAAACCAAGAAAAAGAAGTTAGAGAGGAGGAAAACGAGGAAAAGCTGGGTTAGAGCAGCAGAAATCCGAGAAAAGCATGGTTAGAGTGGAGAAAAACAAAGAAAAGCTGGGTTAGAGTGGAGAAAAACCAAGAAAAGCGGGGTTAGAGCGGAGGAAAACCAAGAAAAGCGGGGTTAGAGCGGTGGAAAACCAAGAAAAGCGGGGTTAGAGCGGAGGAAAACCAAGAAAATCGGGGTTAGAGCGGCGAAAAACCAAGAAAAGCGGGGTTAGAGCGGAGGAAAACCAAGAAAAGCGGGGTTAGAGCGAAGGGAAACCAAGAAAAGCGGGGTTAGAGCGGAGGAAAACCAAGAAAAGCAAGGTTAGAGCCAAGGAAAACCAAGAAAATAATATAGAGAGGAAGAAAACGAGGAAAAGCGCGGTTAGAGCAGCAGAAATCCGAGAAAAGCATGGTTAGAGTAGAGAAAAACCATGAAAAGCTGGGTTAGAGTGGAGAAAAACCAAGAAAAGCGGGGTTAGTGCGGAGGAAAACCAAGACAAGCGGGGTTAGAGCGGAGGAAAACCAAGAAAAGCGGGGTTAGAGCGGAGGAAAACCAAGAAAAGCGGGGTTAGATCGGAGGAAAACCAAGAAAAGCGAAGTTAGAGCGGAGGAAAACCAAGAAAAGCAGAATAAGTGCGGAGGAAAACCAAGAAAAGCTGGGTTAGATCAAAGGAAAACCAAGAAAAAGAATTTAGAGAGGAAGAAAACGAGGAAAAGCTGGGTTAGAGCAGCAGAAATCCGAGAAAAGCATGGTTAGAGTGGAGAAAAACCAAGAAAAGCAGGGTTAGAGCAAAGGAAAACCAAGAAAAGCGGGGTTAGTGCGGAGGAAAACCAAGAAAAGCGGGGTTAGAGCGGAGGAAAAGCAAGAAAAGCGGGGTTAGAGCAAAGGAAAACCATGAAAAGCAGGGTTAGAGCGGAGGAAAACCAAGTAAAGCAGAGTTAGAACGGAATAAAACGTAGAAAAGCGTGGTTGGAGCAGCAGAAATCCGAGAAAAGCATGGTTAGAGTGGAGAAAAACGATGAAAAGCTGGGTTAGAGCAGAGAAAAACCAAGAAAAGCGGGGTTAGTGCAGAGGAAAACCAAGAAAAAAGGGGTTAGTGCGGAGGAAAACAAAGTAAAGCGGGGTTAGGGCGGAGGAAAACCAAGAAAAGCGGAGTTAGAGCAGAGGAAAACGAAGAAAAGCGGAATAAGTGCAGAGGGAAACCAAGAAAAGCGGGATTAGATCGGAGGAAAACAAAGAAAAAGAATTTAGAGAGGAAGAAATCGAAGAAAAGCACGGTTAGAGCAGCAGAAATCCGAGAAAAGCATGGTTAGAGTGGAGAAAAACCATGAAAAGCTGGGTTAGAGTGGAGAAAAACCAAGAAAAGAGGGGTTAGTGTGGAGGAAAACCAAGAAATGCTGGGTTAGAGCGTAGGAAAACCAAGAAAAGCGGGGATAGAAGGGAGGAAAACCAAGAAAAGCGGGGTTAGAGCAGAGGAAAACCAAGAAAAGCGAGGTTAGAGCGAAGGAAAACCAAGTAAAGCAGAGTTAGAATGGAAGTAAACGAAGAAAAGCGTGGTTAGAGCAGCAGAAATCCGAGAAAAGCACGGCTAGAGTGGAGAAAAACGATGAAAAGCTGGGTTAGAGCGGAGAAAAACCAAGAAAAGCGGGATTAGAGCGGAAGAAAACCAAGAAAAGCGGGGTTAGAGCAATGGAAAACCAAGAATAGTGAAGTTAGAGCGGAGGAAAACCAAGAAAAGCGGAATAAGTGCGGAGGATAACCAAGAAAAGCGGGGTTAGAGCGGAGGAAAACCAAGAAAACCAGGGTTAGAGCGGATGAAAACCAAGAAAAGCGAGGTTAGAGCGGAGGAAAACCAAGAAAAGCTGGGATAGAGCGGAGGAAAACCAAGAAAAGCAGGGTTAGAAAGGAGGAAAACAAAGAAAAGCGGGGTTAGAGCGGAGGAAAACCAAGAAAAGCTGGGTTAGAGCGTAGGAAAACCAAGAAAAGCAGGGTTATAGCGGAGGAAAACCAAGAAAAGCGGGGTTAGAGCAGAGGAAAACCAAGAAAAGCGGGGTTAGAGCGGAGGAAAACCAAGTAAAGCAAAGTTAGAACGGAATAAAACGTAGAAAAGCGTGGTTGGAGCAGCAGAAATCTGAGAAAAGCATGGTTAGATTGGAGAAAAACGAAGAAAAGCTGGGTTAGAGCGGAGAAAAACCAAGAAAAGCGGGGTTAGTGCAGAGGAAAACCAAGAAAAAAGGGGTTAGGGCGGAGGAAAACCAAGTAAAGCAGGGTTAGAGCGGAGGAAATCCAAGAAAAGCAGAATAAGTGCAAAGGAAAACCAAGAAAAGCGGGGTTAGAAAGGAGGAAAACCAAGAAAAGCGGGGTTAGAGCGGAGGAAAAGCATGAAAAGTGGGGTTAGAGCTGAGGAAAACCAAGAAAAGCTGTGTTAGATCCAAGGAAAACCAAGAAAAGCGGGGTTAGAGCAGAGGAAAACCAAGAAAAGCGGGGTTAGAGCGGAGGAAAACCAAGTAAAGCAAAGTTAGAACGGAATAAAACGTAGAAAAGCGTGGTTGGAGCAGCAGAAATCTGAGAAAAGCATGGTTAGAGTGGAGAAAAACGAAGAAAAGCTGGGTTAGAGCGGAGAAAAACCAAGAAAAGCGGGGTTAGTGCAGAGGAAAACCAAGAAAAAAGGGGTTAGGGCGGAGGAAAACCAAGTAAAGCAGGGTTAGAGCGGAGGAAATCCAAGAAAAGCAGAATAAGTGCAAAGGAAAACCAAGAAAAGCGGGATTAGAAAGGAGGAAAACCAAGAAAAGCGGGGTTAGAGCGGAGGAAAAGCATGAAAAGTGGGGTTAGAGCTGAGGAAAACCAAGAAAAGCTGGGTTAGAGCCAAGGAAAACCAAGAAAAGCGGGGTTAGAGCAAAGGAAAACCAAGAAAAGCGGTGTTAGAGCGGAGGAAAACCAAGAGAAACGGGTTTAGAGCGGAGAAAAACCAAGAAAAGCGGGGATAGAAGGGAGGAAAACCAAGAAAAGCTGGGATAGAGCAGAGGAAAACCAAGAAAAGCGGGGTTAGAGCAGAGGAAAACCAAGAAATGCGTGGTTAGAAAGGAGGAAAACAAAGAAAAGCGGGATTAGAGCGGAGGAAAACCAAGAAAAGCGGGGTTAGAGCAAAGTAAAACCAAGAAAAGCGGGGTTAGAGCGGAGGAAAACCAAGTAAAGCAGAGTTAGAACGGAATAAAACGTAGAAAAGCGTGGTTGGAGCAGCAGAAATCCGAGAAAAGCATGGTTAGAGTGGAGAAAAACGATGAAAAGCTGGGTTAGAGCGGAGAAAAACCAAGAAATGCGGGGTTAGTGCAGAGGAAAACCAAGAAAAAAAAGGTTAGTGCGGAGGAAAACAAAGTAAAGCTTGGTTAGGGCGGAGGAAAACCAAGAAAAGCGGAGTTAGAGCAGAGGAAAACGAAGAAAAGCGGAATAAGTGCAGAGGGAAACCAAGAAAAGCGGGATTAGATCGGAGGAAAACCAAGAAAAAGAATTTAGAGAGGAAGAAAACGAAGAAAAGCGCGGTTAGAGCAGCAGAAATCCGAGAAAAGCATGGTTAGAGTGGAGAAAAACCATGAAAAGCTGGGTTAGAGCGGAGAAAAACCAAGAAAAGCGGGGTTAGTGTGGAGGAAAACCAAGAAAAGAGGGGTTAGTGGGGAGGAAAACCAAGAAAAGCGGGGTTAGACCGGAGGAAAACCAAGAAAAGCGGGGTTAGAGCGGAGGAAAACCAGGAAAAGCGAAGTTAGAGCGGAGGAAAACCAAGAAAAGTGGAATAAGTGCACAGGATAACCAAGAAAAGCGGGGTTAGAGCGGAGGAAAACCAAGAAAAAGAAGTTAGAGAGGAAGAAAACGAGGAAAAGCGAGGTTAACGCAGCTGAAATCTAAGAATAGCATGGCTAGAGTGGAGAAAAACCATGAAAAGCAGGGTTAGATCGGAGAAAAACGAAGAAAAGCTGGGTTAGAGCGGAGAAAAACCAAGAAAAGCGGGGTTAGTGCAGAGGAAAACCAAGAAAAAAGGGGTTAGGGCGGAGGAAAACCAAGTAAAGCAGGGTTAGAGCGGAGGAAATCCAAGAAAAGCAGAATAAGTGCAAAGGAAAACCAAGAAAAGCGGCGTTAGAAAGGAGGAAAACCAAGAAAAGCGGGTTTAGAGCGGAGGAAAAGCATGAAAAGTGGGGTTAGAGCCAAGGAAAACCAAGAAAAGCGGGGTTAGAGCAGAGGAAAACCAAGAAAAGCGGGGTTAGAGCGGAGGAAAACCAAGTAAAGCAAAGTTAGAACGGAATAAAACGTAGAAAAGCGTGGTTGGAGCAGCAGAAATCTGAGAAAAGCATGGTTAGAGTGGAGAAAAACGAAGAAAAGCTGGGTTAGAGCGGAGAAAAACCAAGAAAAGCGGGGTTAGTGCAGAGGAAAACCAAGAAAAAAGGGGTTAGGGCGGAGGAAAACCAAGTAAAGCAGGGTTAGAGCGGAGGAAATCCAAGAAAAGCAGAATAAGTGCAAAGGAAAACCAAGAAAAGCGGGGTTAGAAAGGAGGAAAACCAAGAAAAGCGGGGTTAGAGCGGAGGAAAAGCATGAAAAGTGGGGTTAGAGCTGAGGAAAACCAAGAAAAGCTGGGTTAGAGCCAAGGAAAACCAAGAAAAGCGGGGTTAGAGCAAAGGAAAACCAAGAAAAGCGGTGTTAGAGCGGAGGAAAACCAAGAGAAACGGGTTTAGAGCGGAGAAAAACCAAGAAAAGCGGGGATAGAAGGGAGGAAAACCAAGAAAAGCTGGGATAGAGCAGAGGAAAACCAAGAAAAGCTGGGATAGAGCAGAGGAAAACCAAGAAATGCGTGGTTAGAAAGGAGGAAAACCAAGAAAAGCGGGATTAGAGCGGAGGAAAACCAAGAAAAGCGGGGTTAGAGCAAAGTAAAACCAAGAAAAGCGGGGTTAGAGCGGAGGAAAACCAAGTAAAGCAGAGTTAGAACGGAATAAAACGTAGAAAAGCGTGGTTGGAGCAGCAGAAATCCGAGAAAAGCATGGTTAGAGTGGAGAAAAACGATGAAAAGCTGGGTTAGAGCGGAGAAAAACCAAGAAAAGCGGGGTTAGTGCAGAGGAAAACCAAGAAAAAAAAGGTTAGTGCGGAGGAAAACAAAGTAAAGCGGGGTTAGGGCGGAGGAAAACCAAGAAAAGCGGAGTTAGAGCAGAGGAAAACGAAGAAAAGCGGAATAAGTGCAGAGGGAAACCAAGAAAAGCGGGATTAGATCGGAGGAAAACCAAGAAAAAGAATTTAGAGAGGAAGAAAACGAAGAAAAGCGCGGTTAGAGCAGCAGAAATCCGAGAAAAGCATGGTTAGAGTGGAGAAAAACCATGAAAAGCTGGGTTAGAGCGGAGAAAAACCAAGAAAAGCGGGGTTAGTGTGGAGGAAAACCAAGAAAAGAGGGGTTAGTGGGGAGGAAAACCAAGAAAAGCGGGGTTAGAGTGGAGGAAAACCAAGAAAAGCGGGGTTAGAGCGGAGGAAAACCAAGAAAAAGAAGTTAGAGAGGAAGAAAACGAGGAAAAGCGAGGTTAAAGCAGCTGAAATCTAAGAATAGCATGGCTAGAGTGGAGAAAAACGATGAAAAGCTGGGTTAGATCGGAGAAAAACCAAGAAAAGCGGGGTTAGTGCGGAGGAAAACCAAGAAAAGAGGGGTTAGAGAAGAGGAAAACCAAGAGAAACGGGGTTAGAGCCAAGAAAAACCAAGAAAAGCAGGGATAGAAGGGAGGAAAACCAAGAAAAGCGGCGTTAGAGCAGAGAACAACCAACATAAACAGGGTTAGAGCAAAGGAAAACCAAGAAAAGCGGGGTTAGAGCGGAGGAAAACCAAGATAAGCTGGGTTAGAGCGTAGGAAAACCAAGAAAAGCGGGGTTATAGCGGAGGAAAACAAAGGAAAGCGGGGTTAGAGCGGAGGAAAACCAAGAAAAGCAAGGTTAGAGCGGAGGAAAACCAAGAAAAGTGGTGTTAGAACGTAGGAAAACCAAGAAAAGCGGTGATAGAGCGGAGGAAAATAAAGAAAAGTGGTGATAGAGCGTAGGAAAACCACGAAAAGCGGGATTAGAGCGGAGGAAAACCAAGAAAAGCGGGGTTAGAGTAAAGAAAAACCAAGAAAAGCAGGGTTAGAGCAAAGGAAAACCAAGACAAGCGAAGATAGAGCAAAGGAAAACCAAGAAAAGCGGGGTTAGAGCGGAGGAAAAACAAGAAAAGCGGGGTTAGAGCGGAGGAAAACCAAGAAAAGCGGGGTTAGAGCGGAGGAAAAACAAGAAAAGCGAAGTTAGAGCGGAGGAAAACCAAGAAAAGCGGGGTTAGAGCGGAGGATAACCAAGAAAAGAGGGGTTAGAAAGGAGGAAAACCAAGAGAAGCAGCGTTAGAGCGGAGGAAAACCAAGTATAGCAGTGTTAGAGCAAAGGAAAACCAAGAACGGCGAAGTTAGTGTGGAGGAAAACCAAGAAAAGCTGGGTTAGAGCGTAGGAAAACCAAGAAAAGCGGGGATAGAAGGGAGGAAAAACAAGAAAAGCGGGGTTAGAGCAGAGGAAAACCAAGAAAAGCGAGGTTAGAGCGGAGGAAAACCAAGTAAAGCAGAGTTAGAATGGAAGTAAACGAAGAAAAGCGTGGTTAGAGCAGCAGAAATCTGAGAAAAGCACGGCTAGAGTGGAGAAAAACGATGAAAAGCTGGGTTAGAGCGAAGAAAAACCAAGAAAAGCGGGATTAGAGAGGAGGAAAACCAAGAAAAGCGGGGTTAGAGCAATGGAAAACCAAGAATAGTGAAGTTAGAGCGGAGGAAAACCAAGAAAAGCGGAATAAGTGCGGAGGATAACCAAGAAAAGCGGGGTTAGAGCGGAGGAAAACCAAGAAAAGCGGGGTTAGAGCGGATGAAAACCAAGAAAAGCGAGGTTAGAGCGAAGGAAAACCAAGAAAAGCTGGGATAGAGCGGAGGAAAACCAAGAAAAGCAGGGTTAGAAAGGAGGAAAACAAAGAAAAGCGAAGTTAGTGCGGAGGAAAACCAAGAAAAGCTGGGTTAGAGCGTAGGAAAACCAAGAAAAGCAGGGTTATAGCAGAGGAAAACCAAGAAAAGCGGGGTTAGAGCAGAGGAAAACCAAGAAAAGCGGGGTTAGAGCGGAGGAAAACCAAGTAAAGCAAAGTTAGAACGGAATAAAACGTAGAAAAGCGTGGTTGGAGCAGCAGAAATCTGAGAAAAGCATGGTTGGAGTGGAGAAAAACGATGAAAAGCTGGGTTAGAGCGGAGAAAAACCAAGAAAAGCGGGGTTAGTGCAGAGGAAAACCAAGAAAAAAGGGGTTAGTGCGGAGGAAAACCAAGTAAAGCAGGGTTAGAGCGGAGGAAATCCAAGAAAAGCAGAATAAGTGCAAAGGAAAACCAAGAAAAGCGGGGTTAGAAAGGAGGAAAACCAAGAAAAGCGGGGTTAGAGCGGAGGAAAACCAAAAAAAGTGGGGTTAGAGCTGAGGAAAACCAAGAAAAGCTGGGTTAGAGCCAAGGAAAACCAAGAAAAGCAGGGTTAGAGCAAAGGAAAACCAAGAAAAGCGGTGTTAGAGCTGAGGAAAACCAAGAGAAACGGGTTTAGAGCGGAGAAAAACCAAGAAAAGCGGGGATAGAAGGGAGGAAAACCAAGAAAAGCTGGGATAGAGCAGAGGAAAACCAAGAAATGCGTGGTTAGAATGGAGGAAAACAAAGAAAAGCAGGATTATAGCGGAGGAAAACCAAGAAAAGCGGGGTTATAGCGTAGGAAAACCAAGAAAAGCGAAGTTAGAGCGGAGGAAAACCAAGAAAAGAAGGGTTAGAGCAGAGGAAAACCAAGAAAAGCGGGGTTAGAGCGGAGGAAAACCAAGTAAAGCAGAGTTAGAACGGAATAAAATGTAGAAAAGCGAGGTTGAAGCAGAGGAAATCAGAGAAAAGCATGGTTAGAGTAAAGAAAAACCATGAAAAGCTGGGTTAGAGTGGAGAAAAACCAAGAAAAGTGGGGTTAGTGCGAAGGAAAACCAAGAAGAGCGGGGTTAGTGCGGAGGAAAACCAAGAAAAGCGGGGTTAGAGCGGAGGAAAACCAAGAAAAGCGGGGTTAGAGCGGAGGATAACCAAGAAAAGAGGGGTTAGAAAGGAGGAAAACCAAGAGAAGCAGCGTTAGAGCGGAGGAAAATCAAGTATAGCAGTGTTAGAGCAAAGGAAAACCAAGAACGGCGAAGTTAGTGTGGAGGAAAACCAAGAAAAGCTGGGTTAGAGCGTAGGAAAACCAAGAAAAGCGGGGATAGAAGGGAGGAAAAACAAGAAAAGCGGGGTTAGAGCAGAGGAAAACCAAGAAAAGCGAGGTTAGAGCTGAGGAAAACCAAGAAAAGCTGGGTTAGAGCCAAGGAAAACCAAGAAAAGCGGGGTTAGAGCAAAGGAAAACCAAGAAAAGCGGTGTTAGAGCAGAGGAAAACCAAGAGAAACGGGTTTAGAGCGGAGAAAAACCAAGAAAAGCGGGGATAGAAGGGAGGAAAACCAAGAAAAGCTGGGATAGAGCAGAGGAAAACCAAGAAATGCGTGGTTAGAATGGAGGAAAACAAAGAAAAGCAGGATTATAGCGGAGGAAAACCAAGAAAAGCGGGGTTATAGCGTAGGAAAACCAAGAAAAGCGAAGTTAGAGCGGAGGAAAACCAAGAAAAGCAGGGTTAGAGCAGAGGAAAACCAAGAAAAGCGGGGTTAGAGCGGAGGAAAACCAAGTAAAGCAGAGTTAGAACGGAATAAAATGTAGAAAAGCGAGGTTGAAGCAGCGGAAATCCGAGAAAAGCATGGTTAGAGTAAAGAAAAACCATGAAAAGCTGGGTTAGAGTGGAGAAAAACCAAGAAAAGTGGGGTTAGTGCGAAGGAAAACTAAGAAGAGCGGGGTTAGTGCGGAGGAAAACCAAGAAAAGCGGGGTTAGAGCGGAGGAAAACCAAGAAAAGCGGGGTTAGAGCGGAGGATAACCAAGAAAAGAGGGGTTAGAAAGGAGGAAAACCAAGAGAAGCAGCGTTAGAGCGGAGGAAAATCAAGTATAGCAGTGTTAGAGCAAAGGAAAACCAAGAACGGCGAAGTTAGTGTGGAGGAAAACCAAGAAAAGCTGGGTTAGAGCGTAGGAAAACCAAGAAAAGCGGGGATAGAAGGGAGGAAAAACAAGAAAAGCGGGGTTAGAGCAGAGGAAAACCAAGAAAAGCGAGGTTAGAGCGGAGGAAAACCAAGTAAAGCAGAGTTAGAATGGAAGTTAACGAAGAAAAGCGTGGTTAGAGCAGCAGAAATCCGAGAAAAGCACGGCTAGAGTGGAGAAAAACGATGAAAAGCTGGGTTAGAGCGGAGAAAAACCAAGAAAAGCGGGATTAGAGCGGAGGAAAACCAAGAAAAGCGGGGTTAGAGCAATGGAAAACCAAGAATAGTGAAGTTAGAGCGGAGGAAAACCAAGAAAAGCGGAATAAGTGCGGAGGATAACCAAGAAAAGCGGGGTTAGAGCGGAGGAAAACCAAGAAAAGCGGGGTTAGAGCGGATGAAAACCAAGAAAAGCGAGGTTAGAGCGAAGGAAAACCAAGAAAAGCTGGGATAGAGCGGAGGAAAACCAAGAAAAGCAGGGTTAGAAAGGAGGAAAACAAAGAAAAGCGAAGTTAGTGCGGAGGAAAACCAAGAAAAGCTGGGTTAGAGCGTAGGAAAACGAAGAAAAGCAGGGTTATAGCGGAGGAAAACCAAGAAAAGCGGGGTTAGAGCAGAGGAAAACCAAGAAAAGCGGGGTTAGAGCGGAGGAAAACCAAGTAAAGCAAAGTTAGAACAGAATAAAACGTAGAAAAGCGTGGTTGGAGCAGCAGAAATCTGAGAAAAGCATGGTTAGAGTGGAGAAAAACGATGAAAAGCTGGGTTAGAGCGGAGAAAAACCAAGAAAAGCGGGGTTAGTGCAGAGGAAAACCAAGAAAAAAGGGGTTAGTGCGGAGGAAAACCAAGTAAAGCAGGGTTAGAGCGGAGGAAATCCAAGAAAAGCAGAATAAGTGCAAAGGAAAACCAAGAAAAGCGGGGTTAGAAAGGAGGAAAACCAAGAAAAGCGGGGTTAGAGCGGAGGAAAACCAAGAAAAGTGGGGTTAGAGCTGAGGAAAACCAAGAAAAGCTGGGTTAGAGCCAAGGAAAACCAAGAAAAGCGGGGTTAGAGCAAAGGAAAACCAAGAAAAGCGGTGTTAGAGCAGAGGAAAACCAAGAGAAACGGGTTTAGAGCGGAGAAAAACCAAGAAAAGCGGGGATAGAAGGGAGGAAAACCAAGAAAAGCTGGGATAGAGCAGAGGAAAACCAAGAAATGCGTGGTTAGAATGGAGGAAAACAAAGAAAAGCAGGATTATAGCGGAGGAAAACCAAGAAAAGCGGGGTTATAGCGTAGGAAAACCAAGAAAAGCGAAGTTAGAGCGGAGGAAAACCAAGAAAAGCAGGGTTAGAGCAGAGGAAAACCAAGAAAAGCGGGGTTAGAGCGGAGGAAAACCAAGTAAAGCAGAGTTAGAACGGAATAAAATGTAGAAAAGCGAGGTTGAAGCAGCGGAAATCCGAGAAAAGCATGGTTAGAGTAAAGAAAAACCATGAAAAGCTGGGTTAGAGTGGAGAAAAACCAAGAAAAGTGGGGTTAGTGCGAAGGAAAACCAAGAAGAGCGGGGTTAGTGCGGAGGAAAACCAAGAAAAGCGGGGTTAGAGCGGAGGAAAACCAAGAAAAGCGAGGTTAGAGCGGAGGAAAACCAAGAGAAACGGGATTAGAGCAGAGGAAAATTAAGCAAAGCGAGGTTAGAGCGGAGGAAAACCAAGAAAAGCGCGGTTAGAGCGGAGGAAAACCAAGTAAAGCAGAGTTAGAACGGAATAAAACGTAGAAAAGCGTGGTTGGAGCAGCAGAAATCCGAGAAAAGCATAGTTAGAGTGGAGAAAAACGATGAAAAGCTGGGTTAGAGCGGAGAAAAACCAAGAAAAGCGGGGTTAGTGCAGAGGAAAACCAAGAAAAAAGGGGTTAGTGCAGAGGAAAACCAAGTAAAGCGGGGTTAGGGCGGAGGAAAACCAAGAAAAGCGAAGTTAGAGCGGAGGAAAACGAAGAAAAGCGGAATAAGTGCAGAGGGAAACCAAGTAAAGCGGGGTTAGATCGGAGGAAAACCAAGAAAAAGAATTTAGAGAGGAAGAAAACGAAGAAAAGCGCGGTTAGAGCAGCAGAAATTTGAGAAAAGCATGGTTAGAGTGGAGAAAAACCATGAAAAGCTGGGTTAGAGCGGAGAAAAACCAAGAAAAGCGGGGTTAGTGCGGAGGAAAACCAAGAAAAGAGGGGTTAGTGCGGAGGAAAACCAAGAAAAGCGGGGTTAGAGCGGAGGAAAACCAAGAAAAGCGGGGTTAGAGCGTAGGAAAACCAAGAAAAGCGGGGTTAGAGCGGAGGAAAACCAAGAAAAGCGAAGTTAGAGCGGAGGAAAACCAAGAAAAGCGGAATAAGTGCACAGGATAACCAAGAAAAGCCGGGATAGAGCAGAGGAAAACCAAGAAATGCGTGGTTAGAAAAGAGGAAAACAAAGAAAAGCAGGATTAGAGCGTAGGAAAACCAAGAAAAGAGGGGTTATAGCGTAGGAAAACCAAGAAAAGCAGGGTTAGAGCAGAGGAAAACCAAGAAAAGCGGGGTTAGAGCGGAGGAAAACCAAGTAAAGCAGAGTTAGAACGGAATAAAACGTAGAAAAGCGTGGTTGGAGCAGCGGAAATCCGAGAAAAGCATGGTTAGAATAAAGAAAAACCATGAAAAGCTGGGTTAGAGTGGAGAAAAACCAAGAAAAGCGGGGTTAGTGCAGAGGAAAACCAAAAAGAGCGGGGTTAGTGCGGAGGAAAACCAAGAAAAGCGGGGTTAGAGCGGAGGAAAACCAAGAAAAGCGGTGTTAGAACTAAGGAAAACCAAGAGAAACGGGGTTAGAGAGGAGGAAAACCAAGAAAAGCGGGGTTAGAGCAAAGGAAAACCAAGAAAAGCGGGGTTAGTGCGGAGGAAAACCAAGTAAAGCAGAGTTAGAACGGAATAAAACGTAGAAAAGCGTGGTTGGAGCAGCAGAAATCCGAGAAAAGCATGGTTAGAGTGGAGAAAAACGATGAAAAGCTGGGTTAGAGCAGAGAAAAACCAAGAAATGCGGGGTTAGTGCAGATGAAAACCAAGAAAAAAGGGGTTAGTGCAAAGGAAAACCAAGAAAAGCGGGGTTAGAGCGGAGGAAAACCAAGAGAAACGGGGTTAGAGCGGAGAAATCCAAGAAAAGCGGGGATGAAAGGGAGGAAAACCAAGAAAAGCGGCGTTAGAGCAGAGAAAAACCAACAAAAACAGGGTTAGAGCAAAGGAAAACCAAGAAAAGCGGGGTTAGAGCGGAGGAAAACCAAGAGAAACGGGGTTAGAGCGGAGAAAAACCAAGAAAAGCAGGGATAGAAGGGAGGAAAACCAAGAAAAGCGGCGTTAGAGCAGAGAAAAACCAACAAAAACAGGGTTAGAGCAAAGGAAAACCAAGAAAAGCGGGGTTAGAGTGGAGGAAAACCAAGAAAAGCTGGGTTAGAGCGTAGGAAAACCAAGAAAAGCGGGGTTATAGCGAAGGAAAACCAAGAAAAGCGGGGTTATAGCGAAGGAAAACCAAGGAAAGCGGGGTTAGAGTGAAGGAAAACCAAGAAAAGTGGTGATAGAGCGAAGGAAAACCACGAAAAGCGGTGATAGAGCGGAGGAAAACCAAGAAAAGCGGGGTTAGAGCAAAGAAAAACCAAGAAAAGCAGGGTTAGAGCAAAGGAAAACCAAGAAAAGCGAAGATAGAGCGGAGGAAAACAAAGAAAAGCGGGGTTAGAGCGGAGGAAAACCAAGAAAAGCAGGGTTAGAGCGGAGGAAAACCAAGAAAAGCGGGGTTAGAGCGGAGGAAAACCAAGAAAAGCGGGGTTAGAGCGGAGGAAAACCAAGAAAAGCGGGGTTAGAGCGGAGGATAACCAAGAAAAGAGGGGTTAGAAAGAAGGAAAACCAAGAAAAGCGGCGTTAGAGCGGAGGAAAACCAAGTATAGCAGGGTTAGAGCAAAGGAAAACCAAGAAAAGCGAAGTTAGTGTGGTGGAAAACCAAGAAAAGCTGGGTTAGAGCGTAGGAAAACCAAGAAAAGCGGGGACAGAAGGGAGGAAAAACAAGAAAAGCGGGGTTAGAGCAGAGGAAAACCAAGAAAAGCGAAGTTAGAGCGGAGGAAAACCAAGAAAAGTGGGGTTAGAGCGGAGGATAACCAAGAAAAGAGAGTTTAGAGAGGAGGAAAACCAAGAAAAGCGGCGTTAGAGCGGAGGAAAACCAAGTAAAGCAGGGTTAGAGCAAAGGAAAACCAAGAAAAGCGAAGTTAGTGCGGAGGAAAACCAAGAAAAGCTGGGTTAGAGCGGAGGAAAATCAAGAAAAGCGTGGATAGAAGGGAGGAAATACAAGAAAAGCGGGGTTAGAGCAGAGGAAAACCAAGAAAAGCGAGGTTAGAGCGGAGGAAAACCAAGTAAAGCAGAGTTAGAATGGAAGAAAAGGAAGAAAAGTGTGGTTAGAGCAGCAGAAATCCGAGAAAAGCATGGCTAGAGTGGAGAAAAACGATGAAAAGCTGGGTTAGAGCGGAGAAAAACCAAGAAAAGCGGGATTAGAGCGGAGGAAAACCAAGAAAAGCGGGTTAGAGCAATGGAAAACCAAGAATAGTGAAGTTAGAGCGGAGGAAAACCAAGAAAAGCGGGGTTAGAGCGGATGAAAACCAAGAAAAGCAGAATAAGTGCGGAGGAAAACCAAGAAAAGCGGGGTTAGAACGAAGGAAAACCAAGAAAAGCGGGGTTAGAGCGGAGGAAAAGCATGAAAAGTGAGGTTAGAGCTGAAGAAAACCAAGAAAAGCAGGGTTAGAGCGGAGCAAAACCAAGAAAAGTGGGGTTAGAGCAAAGGAAAACCAAGAAAAGCGGTGTTAGAGCGGAGGAAAACCAAGTGAAACGGGGTTAGAGCGGAGAAAAACCAAGAAAAGCGGGGATAGTAGGGAGGAAAACCAAGAAAAGCTGGGATAGAGCAGAGGAAAACCAAGAAAAGTGGGGTTAGAAAGGAGGAAAACAAAGAAAAGTGGTGTTAGAGCGTAGGAAAACCAAGAAAAGCGGTGATAGAGCGGAGGAAAACCAAGAAAAGTGGTGATAGAGCGGAGGAAAACCACGAAAAGCGGTGATAGAGCGGAGGAAAACCAAGAAAAGCGGGGTTAGAGCAAAGAAAAACCAAGAAAAGCAGGGTTAGAGCAAAGGAAAACCAAGAAAAGCGAAGATAGAGCGGCGGAAAACAAAGAAATGCGGGGTTAGAGCGGAGGAAAACCAGGAAAAGCAGGGTTAGAGTGGAGGAAAACCAAGAAAAGCGGGGTTAGAGCGGAAAAAAACCAAGAAAAGCGAAGTTAGAGCGGAGGAAAACCAAGAAAAGTGGGGTTAGAGCGGAGGATAACCAAGAAAAGAGGGGTTAGAAAGGAGGAAAACCAAGAAAAGCGGCGTTAGAGCGGAGGAAAACCAAGTATAGCAGGGTTAGAGCAAAGGAAAACCAAGAAAAGCAAAGTTAGTGTGGTGGAAAACCAAGAAAAGCTGGGTTAGAGCGTAGGAAAACCAAGAAAAGCGGGGATAGAAGGGAGGAAAAACAAGAAAAGCGGGGTTAGAGCAGAGGAAAACCAAGAAAAGCGAAGTTAGAGCGGAGGAAAACCAAGAAAAGCGTAGTTAGAGCGGAGGATAACCAAGAAAAGAGGGGTTAGAAAGGAGGAAAACCAAGAAAAGCGGCGTTAGAGCAGAGGAAAACCAAGTAAAGCAGGGTTAGAGCACAGGAAAACCAAGAAAAGCGAAGTTAGTGCGGAGGAAAACCAAGAAAAGCGGGGTTAGAGCGGATGAAAACCAAGAAAAGCAGAATAAGTGCGGAGGAAAACCAAGAAAAGCGGGGTTAGAACGAAGGAAAACCAAGAGAAACGGGTTTAGAGCGGAGAAAAACCAAGAAAAGCGGGGATAGAAGGGAGGAAAACCAAGAAAAGCTGGGATAGAGCAGAGGAAAACCAAGAAATGCGTGGTTAGAAAAGAGGAAAACAAAGAAAAGCGGGATTAGAGCGGAGGAAAACCAAGAAAAGCGGGGTTATAGCGTAGGAAAACCAACAAAAGCAGGGTTAGAGCAGAGGAAAACCAAGAAAAGCGGGGTTAGAGCGGAGGAAAACCAAGTAAAGCAGAGTTAGAACGGAATAAAACGTAGAAAAGCGTGGTTGGAGCAGCGGAAATCCGAGAAAAGCATGGTTAGAATAAAGAAAAACCATGAAAAGCTGGGTTAGAGTTGAGAAAAACCAAGAAAAGCGGGGTTAGTGCAGAGGAAAACCAAAAAGAGCGGGGTTAGTGCGGAGGAAAACCAAGAAAAGCGGGGTTAGAGCGGAGGAAAACCAAGAAAAGCGGTGTTAGAACAAAGGAAAACCAAGAGAAACGGGGTTAGAGAGGAGGAAAACCAAGAAAAGCGGGGTTAGAGCAAAGGAAAACCAAGAAAAGCGGGGTTAGAGCGGAGGAAAACCAAGTAAAGCAGAGTTAGAACGGAATAAAACGTAGAAAAGCGTGGTTGGAGCAGCAGAAATCCGAGAAAAGCATGGTTAGAGTGGAGAAAAACGATGAAAAGCTGGGTTAGAGCAGAGAAAAACCAAGAAATGCGGGGTTAGTGCAGAGGAAAACCAAGAAAAAAGGGGTTAGTGCAGAGGAAAACCAAGTAAAGCGGGGTTAGGGCGGAGGAAAACCAAGAAAAGCGAAGTTAGAGCGGAGGAAAACGAAGAAAAGCAGAATAAGTGCAGAGGGAAACCAAGAAAAGCGGGATTAGATCGGAGGAAAACCAAGAAAAAGAATTTAGAGAGGAAGAAATCGAAGAAAAGCACGGTTAGAGCAGCAGAAATTTGAGAAAAGCATGGTTAGAGTGGAGAAAAACCATGAAAAGCTGGGTTAGAGCGGAGAAAAACCAAGAAAAGCGGGGTTAGTGCGGAGGAAAACCAAGAAAAGAGGGGTTAGTGCGGAGGAAAACCAAGAAAAGCGGGGTTAGAGCGGAGGAAAACAAAGAAAACTGAAGTTAGAGCGGAGGAAAACCAAGAAAAGCGGAATAAGTGCACAGGATAACCAAGAAAAGCGGGGTTAGAGCGGACGAAAACCAAGAAAAAGAAGTTAGAGAGGAAGAAAACGAAGGAAAGCACGGTTAGAGCAGCAGAAATCTGAGAATAGCATGGCTAGAGTGGAGAAAAACCATGAAAAGCTGGGTTAGATCGGAGAAAAACCAAGAAAAGCGGGGATAGAAGGGAGGAAAACCAAGAAAAGCGGCGTTAGAGCAGAGAAAAACCAACAAAAACAGGGTTAGAGCAAAGGAAAACCAAGAAAAGCGGGGTTAGAGCGGAGGAAAACCAAGAGAAACGGGGTTAGAGCGGAGAAAAACCAAGAAAAGCAGGGATAGAAGGGAGGAAAACCAAGAAAAGCGGCGTTAGAGCAGAGAAAAACCAACAAAAACAGGGTTAGAGCAAAGGAAAACCAAGAAAAGCGGGGTTAGAGCGGAGGAAAACCAAGAAAAGCTGGGTTAGAGCGGAGGAAAACCAAGAGAAACGGGGTTAGAGCGGAGAAAAACCAAGAAAAGCAGGGATAGAAGGGAGGAAAACCAAGAAAAGCGGAGTTAGAGCAGAGAAAAACCAACAAAAACAGGGTTAGAGCAAAGGAAAACCAAGAAAAGCGGGGTTAGAGCGGAGGAAAACCAAGAAAAGCTAGGTTAGAGCGTAGGAAAACCAAGAAAATCGGGGTTAGAGCGAAGGAAAACCAAGAAAAGTGGTGTTAGAGCGTAGGAAAACCAAGAAAAGCGGTGATAGAGCGGAGGAAAACCAAGAAAAGCGGTGATAGAGCGGAGGAAAACCAAGAAAAGCGGGGTTAGAGCAAAGAAAAACCAAGAAAAGCAGGGTTAGAGCAAAGGAAAACCAAGAAAAGCGAAGATAGAGCGGAGGAAAACAAAGAAAAGCGGGGTTAGAGCGGAGGAAAACCAAGAAAAGCAGGGTTAGAGCGGAGGAAAACCAAGAAAAGCGGGGTTAGAGCGGAGGAAAACCAAGAAAAGCGGGGTTAGAGCGGAGGAAAACCAAGAAAAGCGGGGTTAGAGCGGAGGATAACCAAGAAAAGATGGGTTAGAAAGAAGGAAAACCAAGAAAAGCGGCGTTAGAGCGGAGGAAAACCAAGTATAGCAGGGTTAGAGCAAAGGAAAACCAAGAAAAGCGAAGTTAGTGTGGTGGAAAACCAAGAAAAGCTGGGTTAGAGCGTAGGAAAACCAAGAAAAGCGGGGACAGAAGGGAGGAAAAACAAGAAAAGCGGGGTTAGAGCAGAGGAAAACCAAGAAAAGCGAAGTTAGAGCGGAGGAAAACCAAGAAAAGTGGGGTTAGAGCGAAGGATAACCAAGAAAAGAGGGTTTAGAAAGGAGGAAAACCAAGAAAAGCGGCGTTAGAGCGGAGGAAAACCAAGTAAAGCAGGGTTAGAGCAAAGGAAAACCAAGAAAAGCGAAGTTAGTGCGGAGGAAAACCAAGAAAAGCTGGGTTAGAGCGGAGGAAAATCAAGAAAAGCGTGGATAGAAGGGAGGAAAAACAAGAAAAGCGGGGTTAGAGCAGAGGAAAACCAAGAAAAGCGAGGTTAGAGCGGAGGAAAACCAAGTAAAGCAGAGTTAGAATGGAAGAAAAGGAAGAAAAGCGTGGTTAGAGCAGCAGAAATCCGAGAAAAGCATGGCTAGAGTGGAGAAAAACGATGAAAAGCTGGGTTAGAGCGGAGAAAAACCAAGAAAAGCGGGATTAGAGCGGAGGAAAACCAAGAAAAGCGGGGTTAGAGCAATGGAAAACCAAGAATAATGAAGTTAGAGCGGAGGAAAACCAAGAAAAGCGGGGTTAGAGCGGATGAAAACCAAGAAAAGCAGAATAAGTGCGGAGGAAAACCAAGAAAAGCGGGGTTAGAACGAAGGAAAACCAAGAAAAGCGGGGTTAGAGCGGAGGAAAAGCATGAAAAGTGAGGTTAGAGCTGAAGAAAACCAAGAAAAGCAGGGT
This sequence comes from Coturnix japonica, assembly GCF_054131305.1. Classification (NCBI taxonomy): domain Eukaryota; kingdom Metazoa; phylum Chordata; class Aves; order Galliformes; family Phasianidae; genus Coturnix; species Coturnix japonica. The sequence continues at coordinate 20,760,901 of NC_140676.1, read as the reverse complement.
TAGAGCGGAGGAAAACCAAGAAAAGTGGGGTTAGAGCAAAGGAAAACCAAGAAAAGCGGTGTTAGAGCGGAGGAAAACCAAGTGAAACGGGGTTAGAGCGGAGAAAAACAAAGAAAAGCGGGGATAATAGGGAGGAAAACCAAGAAAAGCTGGGATAGAGCAGAGGAAAACCAAGAAAAGTGGGGTTAGAAATGAGGAAAACAAAGAAAAGTGGTGTTAGAGCGTAGGAAAACCAAGAAAAGCGGTGATAGAGCGGAGGAAAACCAAGAAAAGTGGTGATAGAGCGGAGGAAAACCACGAAAAGCGGTGATAGAGCGGAGGAAACCCAAGAAAAGCGGGGTTAGAGCAAAGAAAAACCAAGAAAAGCAGGGTTAGAGCAAAGGAAAACCAAGAAAAGCGAAGATAGAGCGGAGGAAAACAAGGAAATGCGGGGTTAGAGCGGAGGAAAACCAAGAAAAGCAGGGTTAGAGTGGAGGAAAACCAAGAAAAGCGGGGTTAGAGCGGAAAAAAACCAAGAAAAGCGAAGTTAGAGCGGAGGAAAACCAAGAAAAGTGGGGTTAGAGCGGAGGATAACCAAGAAAAGCTGGGTTAGAGCGGAGGAAAACCAAGAAAAGCGGAATAAGTGCACAGGATAACCAAGAAAAGCTGGGATAGAGCAGAGGAAAACCAAGAAAAAGAATTTAGAGAGGAAGAAAACGAAGAAAAGCGCGGTTAGAGCAGCAGAAATTTGAGAAAAGCATGGTTAGAGTGGAGAAAAACGATGAAAAGCTGGGTTAGAGTGGAGAAAAACCAAGAAAAGTGGGGTTAGTGCGAAGGAAAACCAAGAAGAGCGGGGTTAGTGCGGAGGAAAACCAAGAAAAGCGGGGTTAGAGCGGAGGAAAACCAAGAAAAGCGGGGTTAGAGCGGAGGAAAACCAAGAAAAGCGGGGTTAGAGCGGAGGAAAACCAAGAAAAGCGAAGTTAGAGCGGAGGAAAACCAAGAAAAGCGGAATAAGTGTACAGGATAACCAAGAAAAGCTGGGATAGAGCAGAGGAAAACCAAGAAATGCGTGGTTACAAAAGAGGAAAACAAAGAAAAGCGGGATTAGAGCGGAGGAAAACCAAGAAAAGCGGGGTTATAGCGTAGGAAAACCAAGAAAAGCAGGGTTAGAGCAGAGGAAAACCAAGAAAAGCGGGGTTAGAGCGGAGGAAAACCAAGTAAAGCAGAGTTAGAACGGAATAAAACGTAGAAAAGCGTGGTTGGAGCAGCGGAAATCCGAGAAAAGCATGGTTAGAATAAAGAAAAACCATGAAAAGCTGGGTTAGAGTGGAGAAAAACCAAGAAAAGCGGGGTTAGTGCAGAGGAAAACCAAAAAGAGCGGGGTTAGTGCGGAGGAAAACCAAGAAAAGCGGGGTTAGAGCGGAGGAAAACCAAGAAAAGCGGTGTTAGAACAAAGGAAAACCAAGAGAAACGGGGTTAGAGAGGAGGAAAACCAAGAAAAGCGGGGTTAGAGCAAAGGAAAACCAAGAAAAGCGGGGTTAGAGCGGAGGAAAACCAAGTAAAGCAGAGTTAGAACGGAATAAAACGTAGAAAAGCGTGGTTGGAGCAGCAGAAATCCGAGAAAAGCATGGTTAGAGTGGAGAAAAACGATGAAAAGCTGGGTTAGAGCAGAGAAAAACCAAGAAATGCGGGGTTAGTGCAGAGGAAAACCAAGAAAAAAGGGGTTAGTGCAGAGGAAAACCAAGTAAAGCGGGGTTAGGGCGGAGGAAAACCAAGAAAAGCGAAGTTAGAGCGGAGGAAAACGAAGAAAAGCAGAATAAGTGCAGAGGGAAACCAAGAAAAGCGGGATTAGATCGGAGGAAAACCAAGAAAAAGAATTTAGAGAGGAAGAAATCGAAGAAAAGCACGGTTAGAGCAGCAGAAATTTGAGAAAAGCATGGTTAGAGTGGAGAAAAACCATGAAAAGCTGGGTTAGAGCGGAGAAAAACCAAGAAAAGCAGGGTTAGTGCGGAGGAAAACCAAGAAAAGAGGGGTTAGTGCGGAGGAAAACCAAGAAAAGCGGGGTTAGAGCGGAGGAAAACCAAGAAAAGCGGGGTTAGAGCGGAGGAAAACAAAGAAAACTGAAGTTAGAGCGGAGGAAAACCAAGAAAAGCGGAATAAGTGCACAGGATAACCAAGAAAAGCGGGGTTAGAGCGGAGGAAAACCAAGAAAAAGAAGTTAGAGAGGAAGAAAACGAAGGAAAGCACGGTTAGAGCAGCAGAAATCTGAGAATAGCATGGCTAGAGTGGAGAAAAACCATGAAAAGCTGGGTTAGATCGGAGAAAAACCAAGAAAAGCGGGGATAGAAGGGAGGAAAACCAAGAAAAGCGGCGTTAGAGCAGAGAAAAACCAACAAAAACAGGGTTAGAGCAAAGGAAAACCAAGAAAAGCGGGGTTAGAGCGGAGGAAAACCAAGAGAAACGGGGTTAGAGCGGAGAAAAACCAAGAAAAGCAGGGATAGAAGGGAGGAAAACCAAGAAAAGCGGCGTTAGAGCAGAGAAAAACCAACAAAAACAGGGTTAGAGCAAAGGAAAACCAAGAAAAGCGGGGTTAGAGCGGAGGAAAACCAAGAAAAGCTGGGTTAGAGCGGAGGAAAACCAAGAGAAACGGGGTTAGAGCGGAGAAAAACCAAGAAAAGCAGGGATAGAAGGGAGGAAAACCAAGAAAAGCGGCGTTAGAGCAGAGAAAAACCAACAAAAACAGGGTTAGAGCAAAGGAAAACCAAGAAAAGCGGGGTTAGAGCGGAGGAAAACCAAGAAAAGCTGGGTTAGAGCGTAGGAAAACCAAGAAAAGCGGGGTTATAGCGAAGGAAAACCAAGGAAAGCGGGGTTAGAGCGAAGGAAAACCAAGAAAAGTGGTGTTAGAGCGTAGGAAAACCAAGAAAAGCGGTGATAGAGCGGAGGAAAACCAAGAAAAGTGGTGATAGAGCGAAGGAAAACCAAGAAAAGCGGTGATAGAGCGGAGGAAAACCAAGAAAAGCGGGGTTAGAGCAAAGAAAAACCAAGAAAAGCAGGGTTAGAGCAAAGGAAAACCAAGAAAAGCGAAGATAGAGCGGAGGAAAACAAAGAAAAGCGGGGTTAGAGCGGAGGAAAACCAAGAAAAGCAGGGTTAGAGCGGAGGAAAACCAAGAAAAGCGGGGTTAGAGCGGAGGAAAACCAAGAAAAGCGGGGTTAGAGCGGAGGATAATCAAGAAAAGAGGGGTTAGAAAGAAGGAAAACAAAGAAAAGCGGCGTTAGAGCGGAGGAAAACCAAGTATAGCAGGGTTAGAGCAAAGGAAAACCAAGAAAAGCGAAGTTAGTGTGGTGGAAAACCAAGAAAAGCTGGGTTAGAGCGTAGGAAAACCAAGAAAAGCGGGGACAGAAGGGAGGAAAAACAAGAAAAGCGGGGTTAGAGCAGAGGAAAACCAAGAAAAGCGAAGTTAGAGCGGAGGAAAACCAAGAAAAGTGGGGTTAGAGCGAAGGATAACCAAGAAAAGAGGGTTTAGAAAGGAGGAAAACCAAGAAAAGCGGCGTTAGAGCGGAGGAAAACCAAGTAAAGCAGGGTTAGAGCAAAGGAAAACCAAGAAAAGCGAAGTTAGTGCGGAGGAAAACCAAGAAAAGCTGGGTTAGAGCGGAGGAAAATCAAGAAAAGCGTGGATAGAAGGGAGGAAAAACAAGAAAAGCGGGGTTAGAGCAGAGGAAAACCAAGAAAAGCGAGGTTAGAGCGGAGGAAAACCAAGTAAAGCAGAGTTAGAATGGAAGAAAAGGAAGAAAAGTGTGGTTAGAGCAGCAGAAATCCGAGAAAAGCATGGCTAGAGTGGAGAAAAACGATGAAAAGCTGGGTTAGAGCGGAGAAAAACCAAGAAAAGCGGGATTAGAGCGGAGGAAAACCAAGAAAAGCGGGGTTAGAGCGGATGAAAACCAAGAAAAGCAGAATAAGTGCGAAGGAAAACCAAGAAAATCGGGGTTAGAACGAAGGAAAACCAAGAAAAGCGGGGTTAGAGCGGAGGAAAAGCATGAAAAGTGAGGTTAGAGCTGAAGAAAACCAAGAAAAGCAGGGTTAGAGCGGAGGAAAACCAAGAAAAGTGGGGTTAGAGCAAAGGAAAACCAAGAAAAGCGGTGTTAGAGCGGAGGAAAACCAAGTGAAACGGGGTTAGAGCGGAGAAAAACAAAGAAAAGCGGGGATAATAGGGAGGAAAACCAAGAAAAGCTGGGATAGAGCAGAGGAAACCCAAGAAAAGTGGGGTTAGAAAGGAGGAAAACAAAGAAAAGCGAAGTTAGTGCGGAGGAAAACCAAGAAATGCTGGGTTAGAGCGTAGGAAAACCAAGAAAAGCAGGGTTAGAGCAAAGGAAAACCAAGAAAAGCGAAGTTAGTGCGGAGGAAAACCAAGAAAAGCGGGGTTAGAGCGGATGAAAACCAAGAAAAGCAGAATAAGTGCGGAGGAAAACCAAGAAAAGCGGGGTTAGAACGAAGGAAAACCAAGAGAAACGGGTTTAGAGCGGAGAAAAACCAAGAAAAGCGGGGATAGAAGGGAGGAAAACCAAGAAAAGCTGGGATAGAGCAGAGGAAAACCAAGAAATGCGTGGTTAGAAAAGAGGAAAACAAAGAAAAGCGGGATTAGAGAGGAGGAAAACCAAGAAAAGCGGGGTTATAGCGTAGGAAAACCAAGAAAAGCAGGGTTAGAGCAGAGGAAAACCAAGAAAAGCGGGGTTAGAGCGGAGGAAAACCAAGTAAAGCAGAGTTAGAACGGAATAAAACGTAGAAAAGCGTGGTTGGAGCAGCGGAAATCCGAGAAAAGCATGGTTAGAGTGGAGAAAAACGATGAAAAGCTGGGTTAGAGTGGAGAAAAACCAAGAAAAGTGGGGTTAGTGCGAAGGAAAACCAAGAAAAGCGGGGTTAGTGCGGAGGAAAACCAAGAAAAGCGGGGTTAGAGCGGAGGAAATCCAAGAAAAGCGGTGTTAGATCGGAGGAAAACCAAGAAAAAGAATTTAGAGAAGAAGAAAACGAAGAAAAGCGCGGTTAGAGCAGCAGAAATTTGAGAAAAGCATGGTTAGAGTGGAGAAAAACCATGAAAAGCTGGGTTAGAGCGGAGAAAAACCAAGAAAAGCGGGGTTAGTGTGGAGGAAAACCAAGAAAAGAGGGGTTAGTGTGGAGGAAAACCAAGAAAAGAGGGGTTAGTGGGGAGGAAAACCAAGAAAAGCGGGGTTAGAGCGGAGGAAAACCAAGTATAGCAGTGTTAGAGCAAAGGAAAATCAAGAACGGCGAAGTTAGTGTGGAGGAAAACCAAGAAAAGCTGGGTTAGAGCGTAGGAAAACCAAGAAAAGCGGGGATAGAAGGGAGGAAAAACAAGAAAAGCGGGGTTAGAGCAGAGGAAAACCAAGAAAAGCGAGGTTAGAGCGGAGGAAAACCAAGTAAAGCAGAGTTAGAATGGAAGTAAACGAAGAAAAGCGTGGTTAGAGCAGCAGAAATCCGAGAAAAGCATGGTTAGAGTGGAGAAAAACCAAGAAAAGCTGGGTTAGAGTGGAGAAAAACCAAGAAAAGCGGGGTTAGAGCGGAGAAAAACCAAGAAAAGCGGGGTTAGAGCAATGGAAAACCAAGAATAGTGAAGTTAGAGCGGAGGAAAACCAAGAAAAGCGGAATAAGTGCGGAGGATAACCAAGAAAAGCGGGGTTAGAGCGGAGGAAAACCAAGAAAAGCGGGGTTAGAGCGGATGAAAACCAAGAAAAGCGAGGTTAGAGCGGAGGAAAACCAAGAAAAGCTGGGATAGAGCGGAGGAAAACCAAGAAAAGCAGGGTTAGAAAGGAGGAAAACAAAGAAAAGCGAAGTTAGTGCGGAGGAAAACCAAGAAAAGCTGGGTTAGAGCGTAGGAAAACCAAGAAAAGCAGGGTTATAGCGGAGGAAAACCAAGAAAAGCGGGGTTAGAGCAGAGGAAAACCAAGAAAAGCGGGGTTAGAGCGGAGGAAAACCAAGTAAAGCAAAGTTAGAACGGAATAAAACGTAGAAAAGCGTGGTTGGAGCAGCAGAAATCTGAGAAAAGCATGGTTAGAGTGGAGAAAAACGAAGAAAAGCTGGGTTAGAGCGGAGAAAAACCAAGAAAAGCGGGGTTAGTGCAGAGGAAAACCAAGAAAAAAGGGGTTAGTGCGGAGGAAAACCAAGTAAAGCAGGGTTAGAGCGGAGGAAATCCAAGAAAAGCAGAATAAGTGCAAAGGAAAACCAAGAAAAGCGGGGTTAGAAAGGAGGAAAACCAAGAAAAGCGGGGTTAGAGCGGAGGAAAAGCATGAAAAGTGGGGTTAGAGCTGAGGAAAACCAAGAAAAGCTGGGTTAGAGCCAAGGAAAACCAAGAAAAGCGGGGTTAGAGCAAAGGAAAACGAAGAAAAGCGGTGTTAGAGCGAAGGAAAACCAAGAGAAATGGGTTTAGAGCGGAGAAAAGCCAAGAAAAGCGGGGATAGAAGGGAGGAAAACCAAGAAAAGCTGGGATAGAGCAGAGGAAAACCAAGAAATGCGTGGTTAGAAAGGAGGAAAACAAAGAAAAGCGGGATTAGAGCGGAGGAAAACCAAGAAAAGCGAAGTTAGAGCGGAGGAAAACCAAGAAAAGCAGAATAAGTGCGGAGGAAAACCAAGAAAAGCTGGGTTAGATCGGAGGAAAACCAAGAAAAAGAATTTAGAGAGGAAGAAAACGAGGAAAATCTGGGTTAGAGCAGCAGAAATCCGAGAAAAGCATGGTTAGAGTGGAGAAAAACCAAGAAAAGCAGGGTTAGAGCAAAGGAAAACCAAGAAAAGCGGGGTTAGAGCGGAGGAAAACCAAGTAAAGCAGAGTTAGAACGGAATAAAACGTAGAAAAGCGTGGTTGGAGCAGCAGAAATCCGAGAAAAGCATGGTTAGAGTGGAGAAAAACGATGAAAAGCTGGGTTAGAGCGGAGAAAAACCAAGAAAAGCGGGGTTAGTGCAGAGGAAAACCAAGGAAAAAAATGTTAGTGCGGAGGAAAACAAAGTAAAGCGGGGTTAGGGCGGAGGAAAACCAAGAAAAGCGGAGTTAGAGCAGAGGAAAACGAAGAAAAGCGGAATAAGTGCAGAGGGAAACCAAGAAAAGCGGGATTAGATCGGAGGAAAACCAAGAAAAAGAATTTAGAGAGGAAGAAAACGAAGAAAAGCGCGGTTAGAGCAGCAGAAATCCGAGAAAAGCATGGTTAGAGTGGAGAAAAACCATGAAAAGCTGGGTTAGAGCGGAGAAAAACCAAGAAAAGCGGGGTTAGTGTGGAGGAAAACCAAGAAAAGAGGGGTTAGTGGGGAGGAAAACCAAGAAAAGCGGGGTTAGAGCGGAGGAAAACCAAGAAAAGCGGGGTTAGAGCGGAGGAAAACCAAGAAAAGCGAAGTTAGAGCGGAGGAAAACCAAGAAAAGCGGAATAAGTGCACAGGATAACCAAGAAAACGGGGTTAGAGCGGAGGAAAACCAAGAAAAAGAAGTTAGAGAGGAAGAAAACGAGGAAAAGCGAGGTTAAAGCAGCTGAAATCTAAGAATAGCATGGCTAGAGTGGAGAAAAACCATGAAAAGCTGGGTTAGATCGGAGAAAAACCAAGAAAAGCAGGGTTAGTGCGGAGGAAAACCAAGAAAAGAGGGGTTAGAGAAGAGGAAAACCAAGAGAAACGGGGTTAGAGCGGAGAAAAACCAAGAAAAGCAGGGATAGAAGGGAGGAAAACCAAGAAAAGCGGCGTTAGAGCAGAGAACAACCAACAAAAACAGGGTTAGAGCAAAGGAAAACCAAGATAAGCTGGGTTAGAGCGTAGGAAAACCAAGAAAAGCGGGGTTATAGCGGAGGAAAACCGAGGAAAGCGGGGTTAGAGTGGAGGAAAACCAAGAAAAGCGGGGTTAGAGCAGAGGAAAACCAAGAAAAGTGGTGTTAGAGCGTAGGAAAACCAAGAAAAGCGGTGATAGAGCGGAGGAAAACCAAGAAAAGTGGTGATAGAGCGTAGGAAAGCCACGAAAAGCGGGATTAGAGCGGAGGAAAACCAAGAAAAGCGGGGTTAGAGCAAAGAAAAACCAAGAAAAGCAGGGTTAGAGCAAAGGAAAACCAAGACAAGCGAAGATAGAGCAAAGGAAAACCAAGAAAAGCGGGGTTAGAGCGGAGGAAAAACAAGAAAAGCGGGGTTAGAGCGGAGGAAAACCAAGAAAAGCGGGGTTAGAGCGGAGGAAAAACAAGAAAAGCGAAGTTAGAGCGGAGGAAAACCAAGAAAAGCGGGGTTAGAGCGGAGGATAACCAAAAAAAGAGGGGTTAGAAAGGAGGAAAAGCAAGAGAAGCAGCGTTAGAGCGGAGGAAAACCAAGTATAGCAGTGTTAGAGCAAAGGAAAACCAAGAACGGCAAAGTTAGTGTGGAGGAAAACCAAGAAAAGCTGGGTTAGAGCGTAGGAAAACCAAGAAAAGCGGGGATAGAAGGGAGGAAAAACAAGAAAAGCGGGGTTAGAGCAGAGGAAAACCAAGAAAAGCGAGGTTAGAGCGGAGGAAAACCAAGTAAAGCAGAGTTAGAATGGAAGTAAACGAAGAAAAGCGTGGTTAGAGCAGCAGAAATCCGAGAAAAGCACGGCTAGAGTGGAGAAAAACGATGAAAAGCTGGGTTAGAGCGGAGAAAAACCAAGAAAAGCGGGATTAGAGCGGAGGAAAACCAAGAAAAGCGGGGTTAGAGCAATGGAAAACCAAGAATAGTGAAGTTAGAGCGGAGGAAAACCAAGAAAAGCGGAATAAGTGCGGAGGATAACCAAGAAAAGCGGGGTTAGAGCGGAGGAAAACCAAGAAAAGCGGGGTTAGAGCGGATGAAAACCAAGAAAAGCGAGGTTAGAGCGAAGGAAAACCAAGAAAAGCTGGGATAGAGCGGAGGAAAACCAAGAAAAGCAGGGTTAGAAAGGAGGAAAACAAAGAAAAGCGAAGTTAGTGCGGAGGAAAACCAAGAAAAGCTGGGTTAGAGCGTAGGAAAACCAAGAAAAGCAGGGTTATAGCAGAGGAAAACCAAGAAAAGCGGGGTTAGAGCAGAGGAAAACCAAGAAAAGCGGGGTTAGAGCGGAGGAAAACCAAGTAAAGCAAAGTTAGAACGGAATAAAACGTAGAAAAGCGTGGTTGGAGCAGCAGAAATCTGAGAAAAGCATGGTTATAGTGGAGAAAAACGATGAAAAGCTGGGTTAGAGCGGAGAAAAACCAAGAAAAGCGGGGTTAGTGCAGAGGAAAACCAAGAAAAAGGGGTTAGTGCGGAGGAAAACCAAGTAAAGCAGGGTTAGAGCGGAGGAAATCCAAGAAAAGCAGAATAAGTGCAAAGGAAAACCAAGAAAAGCGGGGTTAGAAAGGAGGAAAACCAAGAAAAGCGGGGTTAGAGCAGAGGAAAACCAAGAAAAGTGGGGTTAGAGCTGAGGAAAACCAAGAAAAGCTGGGTTAGAGCCAAGGAAAACCAAGAAAAGCGGGGTTAGAGCAAAGGAAAACAAAGAAAAGCGGTGTTAGAGCGGAGGAAAACCAAGAAAAGCGGGGATAGAAGGGAGGAAAACCAAGAAAAGCTGGGATAGAGCAGAGGAAAACCAAGAAATGCGTGGTTAGAAAGGAGGAAAACAAAGAAAAGCGGGATTAGAGCTGAGGAAAACCAAGAAAAGCGGGGTTATAGCGTAGGAAAACCAAGAAAAGCGAAGTTAGAGCGGAGGAAAACCAAGAAAAGCAGGGTTAGAGCAGAGGAAAACCAAGAAAAGCGGGGTTAGAGCGGAGGAAAACCAAGTAAAGCAGAGTTAGAACGGAATAAAATGTAGAAAAGCGAGGTTGCAGCAGCGGAAATCCGAGAAAAGCATGGTTAGAGTAAAGAAAAACCATGAAAAGCTGGATTAGAGTGGAGAAAAACCAAGAAAAGTGGGGTTAGTGCGAAGGAAAACCAAGAAGAGCGGGGTTAGTGCGGAGGAAAACCAAGAAAAGCGGGGTTAGAGCGGAGGAAAACCAAGAAAAGCGAGGTTAGAGCGGAGGAAAACCAAGAGAAACGGGATTAGAGCAGAGGAAAATTAAGCAAAGCGGGGTTAGAGCGGAGGAAAACCAAGAAAAGCGCGGTTAGAGCAAAGGAAAACCAAGTAAAGCAGAGTTAGAACAGAATAAAACGTAGAAAAGCGTGGTTGGAGCAGCAGAAATCCGAGAAAAGCATAGTTAGAGTGGAGAAAAACGATGAAAAGCTGGGTTAGAGCGGAGAAAAACCAAGAAAAGCGGGGTTAGTGCAGAGGAAAACCAAGAAAAAAGGGGTTAGTGCAGAGGAAAACCAAGAAAAGCGGGGTTAGGGCGGAGGAAAACCAAGAAAAGCGAAGTTAGAGCGGAGGAAAACGAAGAAAAGCGGAATAAGTGCAGAGGGAAACCAAGAAAAGCGGGGTTAGATCGGAGGAAAACCAAGAAAAAGAATTTAGAGAGGAAGAAAACGAAGAAAAGCGCGGTTAGAGCAGCAGAAATTTGAGAAAAGCATGGTTAGAGTGGAGAAAAACCATGAAAAGCTGGGTTAGAGCGGAGAAAAAACAAGAAAAGCGGGGTTAGTGCGGAGGAAAACCAAGAAAAGAGGGGTTAGTGCGGAGGAAAACCAAGAAAAGCGGGGTTAGAGATGAGGAAAACCAAGAAAAGCGGGGTTAGAGCGGAGGAAAACCAAGAAAAGCGGGGTTAGAGCGGAGGAAAACCAAGAAAAGCGAAGTTAGAGCGGAAGAAAACCAAGAAAAGCGGAATAAGTGCACAGGATAACCAAGAAAAGCTGGGATAGAGCAGAGGAAAACCAAGAAATGCGTGGTTAGAAAAGAGGAAAACAAAGAAAAGCGGGATTAGAGCGGAGGAAAACCAAGAAAAGAGGGGTTATAGCGTAGGAAAACCAAGAAAAGCAGGGTTAGAGCAGAGGAAAACCAAGAAAAGCGGGGTTAGAGCGGAGGAAAACCAAGTAAAGCAGAGTTAGAACGGAATAAAACGTAGAAAAGCGTGGTTGGAGCAGCGGAAATCCGAGAAAAGCATGGTTAGAATAAAGAAAAACCATGAAAAGCTGGGTTAGAGTGGAGAAAAACCAAGAAAAGCGGGGTTAGTGCAGAGGAAAACGAAAAAGAGCGGGGTTAGTGCGGAGGAAAACCAAGAAAAGCGGGGTTAGAGCGGAGGAAAACCAAGAAAAGCGGTGTTAGAACTAAGGAAAACCAAGAGAAACGGGGTTAGAGAGGAGGAAAACCAAGAAAAGCGGGGTTAGAGCAAAGGAAAACCAAGAAAAGCGGGGTTAGAGCAAAGGAAAACCAAGAAAAGCGGGGTTAGAGCGGAGGAAAACCAAGAAAAGCGGGGTTAGAGCGGAGGAAAACCAAGAAAAGCGGGGTTAGAACGGAGGATAACCAAGAAAAGCGGGGTTAGAGCGGAGGAAAACCAAGAAAAGCGGCGTTAGAGCGGAGGAAAACCAAGTATAGCAGGGTTAGAGCAAAGGAAAACCAAGAAAAGCGAAGATAGTGTGGTGGAAAACCAAGAAAAGCTGGGTTAGAGTGTAGGAAAACCAAGAAAAGCGGGGACAGAAGGGAGGAAAAACAAGAAAAGCGGGGTTAGAGCAGAGGAAAACCAAGAAAAGCGAAGTTAGAGCGAAGGAAACCCAAGAAAAGTGGGGTTAGAGCGGAGGATAACCAAGAAAAGAGGGTTTAGAAAGGAGGAAAACCAAGAAAAGCGGCGTTAGAGCGGAGGAAAACCAAGTAAAGCAGGGTTAGAGCAAAGGAAAACCAAGAAAAGCGAAGTTAGTGCGGAGGAAAACCAAGAAAAGCTGGGTTAGAGCGGAGGAAAATCAAGAAAAGCGTGGATAGAAGGGAGGAAAAACAAGAAAAGCGGGGTTAGAGCAGAGGAAAACCAAGAAAAGCGAGGTTAGAGCGGAGGAAAACCAAGTAAAGCAGAGTTAGAATGGAAGAAAAGGAAGAAAAGCGTGGTTAGAGCAGCAGAAATCCGAGAAAAGCATGGCTAGAGTGGAGAAAAACGATGAAAAGCTGGGTTAGAGCGGAGAAAAACCAAGAAAAGCGGGATTAGAGCGGAGGAAAACCAAGAAAAGCGGGGTTAGAGCAATGGAAAACCAAGAATAGTGAAGTTAGAGCGGAGGATAACCAAGAAAAGCGGGGTTAGAGCGGATGAAAACCAAGAAAAGCAGAATAAGTGCGGAGGAAAACCAAGAAAAGCGGGGTTAGAACGAAGGAAAACCAAGAAAAGCGGGGTTAGAGCGGAGGAAAAGCATGAAAAGTGAGGTTAGAGCTGAAGAAAACCAAGAAAAGAGGGGTTAGAGCGGAGGAAAACCAAGAAAAGTGGGGTTAGAGCAAAGGAAAACCAAGAAAAGCGGTGTTAGAGCGGAGGAAAACCAAGTGAAACGGGGTTAGAGCGGAGAAAAACAAAGAAAAGCGGGGATTGTAGGGAGGAAAACCAAGAAAAGCTGGGATAGAGCAGAGGAAAACCAAGAAAAGTGGGGTTAGAAAGGAGGAAAAGCATGAAAAGTGAGGTTAGAGCGTAGGAAAACCAAGAAAAGCGGTGATAGAGCGGAGGAAAACCAAGAAAAGTGGTGATAGAGCGGAGGAAAACCACGAAAAGCGGTGATAGAGCGGAGGAAAACCAAGAAAAGCGGGGTTAGAGCAAAGAAAAACCAAGAAAAGCAGGGTTAGAGCAAAGGAAAACCAAGAAAAGCGAAGATAGAGCGGAGGAAAACAAAGAAATGCGGGGTTAGAGCGGAGGAAAACCAAGAAAAGCAGGGTTAGAGTGGAGGAAAACCAAGAAAAGCGGGGTTAGAGCGGAAAAAAACCAAGAAAAGCGAAGTTAGAGCGAAGGAAACCCAAGAAAAGTGGGGTTAGAGCGGAGGATAACCAAGAAAAGAGGGTTTAGAAAGGAGGAAAACCAAGAAAAGCGGCGTTAGAGCGGAGGAAAACCAAGTAAAGCAGGGTTAGAGCAAAGGAAAACCAAGAAAAGCGAAGTTAGTGCGGAGGAAAACCAAGAAAAGCTGGGTTAGAGCGGAGGAAAATCAAGAAAAGCGTGGATAGAAGGGAGGAAAAACAAAAAAGCGGGGTTAGAGCAGAGGAAAACCAAGAAAAGCGAGGTTAGAGCGGAGGAAAACCAAGTAAAGCAGAGTTAGAATGGAAGAAAAGGAAGAAAAGCGTGGTTAGAGCAGCAGAAATCCGAGAAAAGCATGGCTAGAGTGGAGAAAAACGATGAAAAGCTGGGTTAGAGCGGAGAAAAAGCAAGAAAAGCGGGATTAGAGCGGAGGAAAACCAAGAAAAGCGGGGTTAGAGCAATGGAAAACCAAGAATAGTGAAGTTAGAGCGGAGGATAACCAAGAAAAGCGGGGTTAGAGCGGATGAAAACCAAGAAAAGCAGAATAAGTGCGGAGGAAAACCAAGAAAAGCGGGGTTAGAACGAAGGAAAACCAAGAAAAGCGGGGTTAGAGCGGAGGAAAAGCATGAAAAGTGAGGTTAGAGCTGAAGAAAACCAAGAAAAGAGGGGTTAGAGCGGAGGAAAACCAAGAAAAGTGGGGTTAGAGCAAAGGAAAACCAAGAAAAGCGGTGTTAGAGCGGAGGAAAACCAAGTGAAACGGGGTTAGAGCGGAGAAAAACAAAGAAAAGCGGGGATTGTAGGGAGGAAAACCAAGAAAAGCTGGGATAGAGCAGAGGAAAACCAAGAAAAGTGGGGTTAGAAAGGAGGAAAAGCATGAAAAGTGAGGTTAGAGCGTAGGAAAACCAAGAAAAGCGGTGATAGAGCGGAGGAAAACCAAGAAAAGTGGTGATAGAGCGGAGGAAAACCACGAAAAGCGGTGATAGAGCGGAGGAAAACCAAGAAAAGCGGGGTTAGAGCAAAGAAAAACCAAGAAAAGCAGGGTTAGAGCAAAGGAAAACCAAGAAAAGCGAAGATAGAGCGGAGGAAAACAAAGAAATGCGGGGTTAGAGCGGAGGAAAACCAAGAAAAGCAGGGTTAGAGTGGAGGAAAACCAAGAAAAGCGGGGTTAGAGCGGAAAAAAACCAAGAAAAGCGAAGTTAGAGCGGAGGAAAACCAAGAAAAGTGGGGTTAGAGCGGAGGATAACCAAGAAAAGAGGGGTTAGAAAGGAGGAAAACCAAGAAAAGCGGCGTTAGAGCGGAGGAAAACCAAGTATAGCAGGGTTAGAGCAAAGGAAAACCAAGAAAAGCGAAGTTAGTGTGGTGGAAAACCAAGAAAAGCTGGGTTAGAGCGTAGGAAAACCAATAAAAGCGGGGATAGAAGGGAGGAAAAACAAGAAAAGCGGGGTTAGAGCAGAGGAAAACCAAGAAAAGCGAAGTTAGAGCGGAGGAAAACCAAGAAAAGCGTAGTTAGAGCGGAGGATAACCAAGAAAAGAGGGGTTAGAAAGGAGGAAAACCAAGAAAAGCGGCGTTAGAGCAGAGGAAAACCAAGTAAAGCAGGGTTAGAGCAAAGGAAAACCAAGAAAAGCGAAGTTAGTGCGGAGGAAAACCAAGAAAAGCGGGGTTAGAGCGGATGAAAACCAAGAAAAGCAGAATAAGTGCGGAGGAAAACCAAGAAAAGCGGGGTTAGAACGAAGGAAAACCAAGAGAAACGGGTTTAGAGCGGAGAAAAACCAAGAAAAGCGGGGATAGAAGGGAGGAAAACCAAGAAAAGCTGGGATAGAGCAGAGGAAAACCAAGAAATGCGTGGTTAGAAAAGAGGAAAACAAAGAAAAGCGGGATTAGAGCGGAGGAAAACCAAGAAAAGCGGGGTTATAGCGTAGGAAAACCAAGAAAAGCAGGGTTAGAGCAGAGGAAAACCAAGAAAAGCGGGGTTAGAGCGGAGGAAAACCAAGTAAAGCAGAGTTAGAACGGAATAAAACGTAGAAAAGCGTGGTTGGAGCAGCGGAAATCCGAGAAAAGCATGGTTAGAGTAAAGAAAAACCATGAAAAGCTGGGTTAGAGTGGAGAAAAACCAAGAAAAGTGGGGTTAGTGCGAAGGAAAACCAAGAAGAGCGGGGTTAGTGCGGAGGAAAACAAAGAAAAGCGGGGTTAGAGCGGAGGAAAACCAAGAAAAGCGGTGTTAGAGCGGAGGAAAACCAAGAAAAGCGGGGTTAGATCGGAGGAAAACCAAGAAAAAGAATTTGGAGAGGAAGAAAACGAAGAAAAGCGCGGTTAGAGCAGCAGAAATTTGAGAAAAGCATGGTTAGAGTGGAGAAAAACCATGAAAAGCTGGGTTAGAGTGGAGAAAAACCAAGAAAAGCGGGGTTAGTGCGGAGGAAAACCAAGAAAAGAGGGGTTAGTGCGGAGGAAAACCAAGAAAAGCGGGGTTAGAGCGGAGGAAAACCAAGAAAAGCAGGGTTAGAGCGGACTAAAACCAATAAAAGCGGGGTTAGAGCGGAGGAAAACAAAGAAAAGCGAAGTTAGAGCGGAGGAAAACCAAGAAAAGCGGAATAAGTGCACAGGATAACCAAGAAAAGCTGGGATAGAGCAGAGGAAAACCAAGAAATGCGTGGTTAGAAAAGAGGAAAACAAAGAAAAGCGGGATTAGAGCGGAGGAAAACCAAGAAAAGCGGGGTTATAGCGTAGGAAAACCAAGAAAAGCAGGGTTAGAGCAGAGGAAAACCAAGAAAAGCGGGGTTAGAGCGGAGGAAAACCAAGTAAAGCAGAGTTAGAACGGAATAAAACGTAGAAAAGCGTGGTTGGAGCAGCGGAAATCCGAGAAAAGCATGGTTAGAATAAAGAAAAACCATGAAAAGCTGGGTTAGAGTGGAGAAAAACCAAGAAAAGCGGGGTTAGTGCAGAGGAAAACCAAAAAGAACGGGGTTAGTGCGGAGGAAAACCAAGAAAAGCGGGGTTAGAGCGGAGGAAAACCAAGAGAAACGGGGTTAGAGCGGAGGAAAACCAAGAAAAGCGGGGTTAGAGCAAAGGAAAACCAAGAAAAGCGGGGTTAGAGCGGAGGAAAACCAAGTAAAGCAGAGTTAGAACGGAATAAAACGTAGAAAAGCGTGGTTGGAGCAGCAGAAATCCGAGAAAAGCATGGTTAGAGTGGAGAAAAACGATGAAAAGCTGGGTTAGAGCGGAGAAAAACCAAGAAATGCGGGGTTAGTGCAGAGGAAAACCAAGAAAAGCGGGGTTAGTGCAGAGGAAAACCAAGTAAAGCGGGGTTAGGGCGGAGGAAAACCAAGAAAAGCGAAGTTAGAGCGGAGGAAAACGAAGAAAAGCGGAATAAGTGCAGAGGGAAACCAAGAAAAGCGGGATTAGATAGGAGGAAAACCAAGAAAAAGAATTTAGAGAGGAAGAAATCGAAGAAAAGCACGGTTAGAGCAGTAGAAATTTGAGAAAATCATGGTTAGAGTGGAGAAAAACCATGAAAAGCTGGGTTAGAGCGGAGAAAAACCAAGAAAAGCGGGGTTAGAGCAAAGGAAAACCAAGAAAAGAGGGGTTAGTGCGGAGGAAAACCAAGAAAAGCGGGGTTAGAGCGGAGGAAAACCAAGAAAAGTGGGGTTAGAGCGGAGGAAAACCAATAAAAGCGGGGTTAGAGCGGAGGAAAACCAAGAAAAGCGAACTTAGAGCGGAGGAAAGCCAAGAAAAGCGGAATAAGTGCACAGGATAACCAAGAAAAGCGAGGTTAGAGCGGAGGAAAACCAAGAAAAAGAAGTTAGAGAGGAAGAAAACGAAGGAAAGCGCGGTTAGAGCAGCAGAAATCTGAGAATAGCATGGCTAGAGTGGAGAAAAACCATGAAAAGCTGGGTTAGATCGGAGAAAAACCAAGAAAAGCGGGGATAGAAGGGAGGAAAACCAAGAAAAGCGGCGTTAGGGCAGAGAAAAACCAACAAAAACAGGGTTAGAGCAAAGGAAAACCAAGAAAAGCGGGGTCAGAGCGGAGGAAAACCAAGAGAAACGGGGTTAGAGCAGAGAAAAACCAAGAAAAGCAGGGATAGAAGGGAGGAAAACCAAGAAAAGCGGCGTTACAGCAGAGAAAAACCAACAAAAACAGGGTTAGAGCAAAGGAAAACCAAGAAAAGCGGGGTCAGAGCGGAGGAAAACCAAGAGAAACGGGGTTAGAGCGTAGGAAAACCAAGAAAAGCGGGGTTATAGCGAAGGAAAACCAAGGAAAGCGGGGTTAGAGCGGAGGAAAACAAAGAAAAGCGGGGTTAGAGCGAAGGAAAACCAAGAAAAGTGGTGTTAGAGCGTAGGAAAACCAAGAAAAGCGGTGATAGAGCGGAGGAAAACCAAGAAAAGTGGTGATAGAGCAGAGGAAAACCACGAAAAGCGGTGATAGAGCGGAGGAAAACCAAGAAAAGCGGGGTTAGAGCAAAGAAAAACCAAGAAAAGCAGGGTTAGAGCAAAGGAAAACCAAGAAAAGCGAAGATAGAGCGGAGGAAAACAAAGAAAAGCGGGGTTAGAGCGGAGGAAAACCAAGAAAAGCAGGGTTAGAGCGGAGGAAAACCAAGAAAAGCGGGGTTAGAGCGGAGGAAAACCAAGAAAAGCGAAGTTAGAGCGGAGGAAAACCAAGAAAAGCGGGGTTAGAGCGGAGGAAAACCAAGTATAGCAGGGTTAGAGCAAAGGAAAACCAAGAAAAGCGAAGTTATTGTGGTGGAAAACCAAGAAAAGCTGGGTTAGAGCGTAGGAAAACCAAGAAAAGCGGGGATAGAAGGGAGGAAAAACAAGAAAAGCGGGGTTAGAGCAGAGGAAAACCAAGAAAAGCGAAGTTAGAGCGGAGGAAAACCAAGAAAAGTGGGGTTAGAGCGGAGGATAACCAAGAAAAGAGGGTTTAGAAAGGAGGAAAACCAAGAAAAGCGGCGTTAGAGCGGAGGAAAACCAAGTAAAGCAGGGTTAGAGCAAAGGAAAACCAAGAAAAGCGAAGTTAGTGCGGAGGAAAACCAAGAAAAGCTGCGTTAGAGCGGAGGAAAATCAAGAAAAGCGTGGATAGAAGGGAGGAAAAACAAGAAAAGCGGGGTTAGAGCAGAGGAAAACCAAGAAAAGCGAGGTTAGAGCGGAGGAAAACCAAGTAAAGCAGAGTTAGAATGGAAGTAAACGAAGAAAAGCGTGGTTAGAGCAGCAGAAATCCGAGAAAAGCACGGCTAGAGTGGAGAAAAACGATGAAAAGCTGGGTTAGAGCGGAGAAAAACCAAGAAAAGCGGGATTAGAGCGGAGGAAAACCAAGAAAAGCGGGGTTAGAGCAATGGAAAACCAAGAATAGTGAAGTTAGAGCGGAGGAAAACCAAGAAAAGCGGGGTTAGAGCGGATGAAAACCAAGAAAAGCAGAATAAGTGCAGAGGAAAACCAAGAAAAGCGGGGTTAGAACGAAGGAAAACCAAGAAAAGCGGGGTTAGAGCGGAGGAAAAGCAGTAAAAGTGAGGTTAGAACTGAAGAAAACCAAGAAAAGAGGGGTTAGAGCGGAGGAAAACCAAGAAAAGCGGTGTTAGAGCAAAGGAAAACCAAGAAAAGCGGTGTTAGAGCGGAGGAAAACCAAGAGAAACGGGGTTAGAGCGGAGAAAAACAAAGAAAAGCGGGGATAGTAGGGAGGAAAACCAAGAAAAGCTGGGATAGAGCAGAGGAAAACCAAGAAAAGTGGGGTTAGAAAGGAGGAAAACAAAGAAAAGTGGTGTTAGAGCGTAGGAAAACCAAGAAAAGCGGTGATAGAGCGGAGGAAAACCAAGAAAAGTGGTGAGAGAGCGGAGGAAAACCACGAAAAGCGGTGATAGAGCGGAGGAAAACCAAGAAAAGCGGGGTTTGAGCAAAGAAAAACTAAGAAAAGCAGGGTTAGAGCAAAGGAAAACCAAGAAAAGCGAAGTTAGAGCGGAGGAAAACCAAGAAAAGCGGGGTTAGAGCGGAGGATAACCAAGAAAAGAGGGGTTAGAAAGGAGGAAAACCAAGAAAAGCGGCGTTAGAGCGGAGGAAAACCAAGTAAAGCAGGGTTAGAGGAAAGGAAAACCAAGAAAAGCGAAGTTAGTGCGGAGGAAAACCAAGAAAACCAAGGTTAGAGCGGATGAAAACCAAGAAAAGCAGAATAATTGCGGAGGAAAACCAAGAAAAGCGGGGTTAGAACGAAGGAAAACCAAGAGAAACGGGTTTAGAGCGGAGAAAAACCAAGAAAAGCGGGGATAGAAGGGAGGAAAACCAAGAAAAGCTGGGATAGAGCAGAGGAAAACCAAGAAATGCGTGGTTAGAAAGGAGGAAAACAAAGAAAAGCGGGATTAGAGCGGAGGAAAACCAAGAAAAGCGGGATTATAGCGTAGGAAAACCAAGAAAAGCGAAGTTAGAGCGGAGGAAAACCAAGAAAAGCAGGGTTAGAGCAGAGGAAAACCAAGAAAAGCGGGGTTAGAGCGGAGGAAAACCAAGTAAAGCAGAGTTAGAACGGAATAAAACGTAGAAAAGCGTGGTTGGAGCAGCGGAAATCCGAGAAAAGCATGGTTAGAATAAAGAAAAACCATGAAAAGCTGGGTTAGAGTGGAGAAAAACCAAGAAAAGTGGGGTTAGTGCGAAGGAAAACCAAGAAGAGCGGGGTTAGTGCGGAGGAAAACCAAGAAAAGCGGGGTTAGAGCGGAGGAAAACCAAGAAAAGCGGTGTTAGAGCGGAGGAAAACCAAGAAAAGCGGGGTTAGATCGGAGGAAAACCAAGAAAAAGAATTTAGAGAGGAAGAAAACGAAGAAAAGCGCGGTTAGAGCAGCAGAAATTTGAGAAAAGCATGGTTAGAGTGGAGAAAAACCATGAAAAGCTGGGTTAGAGCGGAGAAAAACCAAGAAAAGCGGGGTTAGTGCGGAGGAAAACCAAGAAAAGAGGGGTTAGTGCGGAGGAAAACCAAGAAAAGCGGGGTTAGAGCGGAGGAAAACCAAGAAAAGCGGAGTTAGAGCGGAGGAAAACCAAGAAAAGCGGGGTTAGAGCGGAGGAAAACCAAGAAAAGCGAAGTTAGAGCAGAGGAAAACCAAGAAAAGCGGAATAAGTGCACAGGATAACCAAGAAAAGCTGGGATAGAGCAGAGGAAAACCAAGAAATGCGTGGTTAGAAAAGAGGAAAACAAAGAAAAGCGGGATTAGAGCGGAGGAAAACCAAGAAAAGCGGGGTTATAGCGTAGGAAAACCAAGAAAAGCAGGGTTAGAGCAGAGGAAAACCAAGAAAAGAGGGGTTAGAGCGGAGGAAAACCAAGTAAAGCAGAGTTAGAACGGAATAAAACGTAGAAAAGCGTGGTTGGAGCAGCGGAAATCCGAGAAAAGCATGGTTAGAATAAAGAAAAACCATGAAAAGCTGGGTTAGAGTGGAGAAAAACCAAGAAAAGCGGGGTTAGTGCAGAGGAAAACGAAAAAGAGCGGGGTTAGTGCGGAGGAAAACCAAGAAAAGCGGGGTTAGAGCGGAGGAAAACCAAGAAAAGCGGTGTAAGAACTAAGGAAAACCAAGAGAAACGGGGTTAGAGAGGAGGAAAACCAAGAAAAGCGGGGTTAGAGCAAAGGAAAACCAAGAAAAGCGGGGTTAGAGCGGAGGAAAACCAAGTAAAGCAGAGTTAGAACGGAATAAAACGTAGAAAAGCGTGGTTGGAGCAGCAGAAATCCGAGAAAAGCATGGTTAGAGTGGAGAAAAACGATGAAAAGCTGGGTTAGAGCAGAGAAAAACCAAGAAAAGCGGGGTTAGTGCAGAGGAAAACCAAGAAAAAAGGGGTTAGTGCAGAGGAAAACCAAGTAAAGCGGGGTTAGGGCGGAGGAAAACCAAGAAAAGCGAAGTTAGAGCGGAGGAAAACGAAGAAAAGCAGAATAAGTGCAGAGGGAAACCAAGAAAAGCGGGATTAGATCGGAGGAAAACCAAGAAAAAGAATTTAGAGAGGAAGAAATCGAAGAAAAGCACGGTTAGAGCAGCAGAAATTTGAGAAAAGCATGGTTAGAGTGGAGAAAAACCATGAAAAGCTGGGTTAGAGCGGAGAAAAACCAAGAAAAGCGGGGTTAGTGCGGAGGAAAACCAAGAAAAGAGGGGTTAGTGCGGAGGAAAACCAAGAAAAGCAGGGTTAGAGCGGAGGAAAACCAAGAAAAGCGGGGTTAGAGCGGAGGAAAACCAATAAAAGCGGGGTTAGAGCGGAGGAAAACCAAGAGAAACGGGGTTAGAGCGGAGAAAAACAAAGAAAAGCGGGGATAGTAGGGAGGAAAACCAAGAAAAGCTGGGATAGGGCAGAGGAAAACCAAGAATAGTGAAGTTAGAGCGGAGGAAAACTAAGAAAAGCGGAATTAGAGCGGAGGAAAACCAAGAAAAGCGGGGTTAGAGCAAAGGAAAACCAAGAAAAGCGGGGTTAGAGCGGAGGAAAACCAAGTAAAGCAGAGTTAGAACGGAATAAAACGTAGAAAAGCGTGGTTGGAGCAGCAGAAATCCGAGAAAAGCATGGTTAGAGTGGAGAAAAACGATGAAAAGCTGGGTTAGAGCGGAGAAAAACCAAGAAAAGCGAGGTTAGTGCGGAGGAAAACCAAGAAAAAAGGGGTTAGTGCAGAGGAAAACCAAGTAAAGCGGGGTTAGGGCGGAGGAAAACCAAGAAAAGCGAAGTTAGAGCGGAGGAAAACGAAGAAAAGCGGAATAAGTGCAGAGGGAAACCAAGAAAAGCGGGATTAGATCGGAGGAAAACCAAGAAAAAGAATTTAGAGAGGCAGAAATCGAAGAAAAGCACGGTTAGAGCAGCAGAAATTTGAGAAAAGCATGGTTAGAGTGGAGAAAAACCATGAAAAGCTGGGTTAGAGCGGAGAAAAACCAAGAAAAGCGGGGTTAGTGCGGAAGAAAACCAAGAAAAGAGGGGTTAGAAAGGAGGAAAACCAAGAAAAGCGGCGTTAGAGCAGAGGAAAACCAAGTATAGCAGGGTTAGAGCAAAGGAAAACCAAGAAAAGCGAAGTTAGTGTGGTGGAAAACCAAGAAAAGCTGGGTTAGAGCGTAGGAAAACCAAGAAAAGCGGGGATAGAAGGGAGGAAAAACTAGAAAAGCGGGGTTAGAGCAGAGGAAAACCAAGAAAAGCGAAGTTAGAGCGGAGGAAAACCAAGAAAAGTGGGGTTAGAGCGGAGGATAACCAAGAAAAGAGGGGTTAGAAAGGAGGAAAACCAAGAAAAGCGGCGTTAGAGCGGAGGAAAACCAAGAAAAGTGGGGTTAGAGCAAAGGAAAACCAAGAAAAGCGAAGTTAGTGCGGAGGAAAACCAAGAAAAGCGGGGTTAGAACGGATGAAAACCAAGGAAAGCAGAATAAGTGCGGAGGAAAACCAAGAAAAGCGGGGTTAGAACGAAGGAAAACCAAGAAAAGCGGGGTTAGAGCGGAGGAAAAGCATGAAAAGTGAGGTTAGAGCTGAAGAAAACCAAGAAAAGAGGGGTTAGAGCAAAGGAAAACCAAGAAAAGCGGTGTTAGAGCGGAGGAAAACCAAGAGAAACGGGGTTAGAGCGGAGAAAAACAAAGAAAAGCGGGGATAGTAGGGAGGAAAACCAAGAAAAGCTGGGATAGGGCAGAGGAAAACCAAGGATAGTGAAGTTAGAGCGGAGGAAAACTAAGAAAAGCGGAATTAGAGCGGAGGAAAACCAAGAAAAGCATAGTTAGAGAAAAAGAAAACCAAGAAAAGCGAAGTTAGTACGGAGGAAAACGAAGAAAAGCTGGGTTAGAGCGTAGGAAAACCAAGAAAAGCAGTGTTAGTGTGGAGGAAAACCAAGAAAAGCTGGGTTAGAGCGTAGGAAAACCAAGAAACTCGTGGTTATAGCGTAGGAAAACTAAGAAAAGCAGGGTTAGAGCAGAGGAAAACCAAGAAAAGCGGGGTTAGAGCGGAGGAAAACCAAGTAAAGCAGAGTTAGAACGGAATAAAACGTAGAAAAGCGTGGTTGGAGCAGCGGAAATCCGAGAAAAGCATGGTTAGAATAAAGAAAAACCATGAAAAGCTGGGTTAGAGTGGAGAAAAACCAAGAAAAGTGGGGTTAGTGCGAAGGAAAACCAAGAAGAGCGGGGTTAGTGCGGAGGAAAACCAAGAAAAGCGGGGTTAGAGCGGAGGAAAACCAAGAAAAGCGGTGTTAGAGCGGAGGAAAACCAAGAAAAGCGGGGTTAGATCGGAGGAAAACCAAGAAAAAGAATTTAGAGAGGAAGAAAACGAAGAAAAGCGCGGTTAGAGCAGCAGAAATTTGAGAAAAGCATGGTTAGAGTGGAGAAAAACCATGAAAAGCTGGGTTAGAGCGGAGAAAAACCAAGAAAAGCGGGGTTAGTGCGGAGGAAAACCAAGAAAAGAGGGGTTAGTGCGGAGGAAAACCAAGAAAAGCGGGGTTAGAGCGGAGGAAAACCAAGAAAAGCGGAGTTAGAGCGGAGGAAAACCAAGAAAAGCGGGGTTAGAGCGGAGGAAAACCAAGAAAAGCGAAGTTAGAGCAGAGGAAAACCAAGAAAAGCGGAATAAGTGCACAGGATAACCAAGAAAAGCTGGGATAGAGCAGAGGAAAACCAAGAAATGCGTGGTTAGAAAAGAGGAAAACAAAGAAAAGCGGGATTAGAGCGGAGGAAAACCAAGAAAAGCGGGGTTATAGCGTAGGAAAACCAAGAAAAGCAGGGTTAGAGCAGAGGAAAACCAAGAAAAGAGGGGTTAGAGCGGAGGAAAACCAAGTAAAGCAGAGTTAGAACGGAATAAAACGTAGAAAAGCGTGGTTGGAGCAGCGGAAATCCGAGAAAAGCATGGTTAGAATAAAGAAAAACCATGAAAAGCTGGGTTAGAGTGGAGAAAAACCAAGAAAAGCGGGGTTAGTGCAGAGGAAAACGAAAAAGAGCGGGGTTAGTGCGGAGGAAAACCAAGAAAAGCGGGGTTAGAGCGGAGGAAAACCAAGAAAAGCGGTGTAAGAACTAAGGAAAACCAAGAGAAACGGGGTTAGAGAGGAGGAAAACCAAGAAAAGCGGGGTTAGAGCAAAGGAAAACCAAGAAAAGCGGGGTTAGAGCGGAGGAAAACCAAGTAAAGCAGAGTTAGAACGGAATAAAACGTAGAAAAGCGTGGTTGGAGCAGCAGAAATCCGAGAAAAGCATGGTTAGAGTGGAGAAAAACGATGAAAAGCTGGGTTAGAGCAGAGAAAAACCAAGAAAAGCGGGGTTAGTGCAGAGGAAAACCAAGAAAAAAGGGGTTAGTGCAGAGGAAAACCAAGTAAAGCGGGGTTAGGGCGGAGGAAAACCAAGAAAAGCGAAGTTAGAGCGGAGGAAAACGAAGAAAAGCAGAATAAGTGCAGAGGGAAACCAAGAAAAGCGGGATTAGATCGGAGGAAAACCAAGAAAAAGAATTTAGAGAGGAAGAAATCGAAGAAAAGCACGGTTAGAGCAGCAGAAATTTGAGAAAAGCATGGTTAGAGTGGAGAAAAACCATGAAAAGCTGGGTTAGAGCGGAGAAAAACCAAGAAAAGCGGGGTTAGTGCGGAGGAAAACCAAGAAAAGAGGGGTTAGTGCGGAGGAAAACCAAGAAAAGCAGGGTTAGAGCGGAGGAAAACCAAGAAAAGCGGGGTTAGAGCGGAGGAAAACCAATAAAAGCGGGGTTAGAGCGGAGGAAAACCAAGAGAAACGGGGTTAGAGCGGAGAAAAACAAAGAAAAGCGGGGATAGTAGGGAGGAAAACCAAGAAAAGCTGGGATAGGGCAGAGGAAAACCAAGAATAGTGAAGTTAGAGCGGAGGAAAACTAAGAAAAGCGGAATTAGAGCGGAGGAAAACCAAGAAAAGCGGGGTTAGAGCAAAGGAAAACCAAGAAAAGCGGGGTTAGAGCGGAGGAAAACCAAGTAAAGCAGAGTTAGAACGGAATAAAACGTAGAAAAGCGTGGTTGGAGCAGCAGAAATCCGAGAAAAGCATGGTTAGAGTGGAGAAAAACGATGAAAAGCTGGGTTAGAGCGGAGAAAAACCAAGAAAAGCGAGGTTAGTGCGGAGGAAAACCAAGAAAAAAGGGGTTAGTGCAGAGGAAAACCAAGTAAAGCGGGGTTAGGGCGGAGGAAAACCAAGAAAAGCGAAGTTAGAGCGGAGGAAAACGAAGAAAAGCGGAATAAGTGCAGAGGGAAACCAAGAAAAGCGGGATTAGATCGGAGGAAAACCAAGAAAAAGAATTTAGAGAGGCAGAAATCGAAGAAAAGCACGGTTAGAGCAGCAGAAATTTGAGAAAAGCATGGTTAGAGTGGAGAAAAACCATGAAAAGCTGGGTTAGAGCGGAGAAAAACCAAGAAAAGCGGGGTTAGTGCGGAAGAAAACCAAGAAAAGAGGGGTTAGAAAGGAGGAAAACCAAGAAAAGCGGCGTTAGAGCAGAGGAAAACCAAGTATAGCAGGGTTAGAGCAAAGGAAAACCAAGAAAAGCGAAGTTAGTGTGGTGGAAAACCAAGAAAAGCTGGGTTAGAGCGTAGGAAAACCAAGAAAAGCGGGGATAGAAGGGAGGAAAAACTAGAAAAGCGGGGTTAGAGCAGAGGAAAACCAAGAAAAGCGAAGTTAGAGCGGAGGAAAACCAAGAAAAGTGGGGTTAGAGCGGAGGATAACCAAGAAAAGAGGGGTTAGAAAGGAGGAAAACCAAGAAAAGCGGCGTTAGAGCGGAGGAAAACCAAGAAAAGTGGGGTTAGAGCAAAGGAAAACCAAGAAAAGCGAAGTTAGTGCGGAGGAAAACCAAGAAAAGCGGGGTTAGAACGGATGAAAACCAAGGAAAGCAGAATAAGTGCGGAGGAAAACCAAGAAAAGCGGGGTTAGAACGAAGGAAAACCAAGAAAAGCGGGGTTAGAGCGGAGGAAAAGCATGAAAAGTGAGGTTAGAGCTGAAGAAAACCAAGAAAAGAGGGGTTAGAGCAAAGGAAAACCAAGAAAAGCGGTGTTAGAGCGGAGGAAAACCAAGAGAAACGGGGTTAGAGCGGAGAAAAACAAAGAAAAGCGGGGATAGTAGGGAGGAAAACCAAGAAAAGCTGGGATAGGGCAGAGGAAAACCAAGGATAGTGAAGTTAGAGCGGAGGAAAACTAAGAAAAGCGGAATTAGAGCGGAGGAAAACCAAGAAAAGCATAGTTAGAGAAAAAGAAAACCAAGAAAAGCGAAGTTAGTACGGAGGAAAACGAAGAAAAGCTGGGTTAGAGCGTAGGAAAACCAAGAAAAGCAGTGTTAGTGTGGAGGAAAACCAAGAAAAGCTGGGTTAGAGCGTAGGAAAACCAAGAAACTCGTGGTTATAGCGTAGGAAAACTAAGAAAAGCAGGGTTAGAGCAGAGGAAAACCAAGAAAAGCGGGGTTAGAGCGGAGGAAAACCAAGTAAAGCAGAGTTAGAACGGAATAAAACGTAGAAAAGCGTGGTTGGAGCAGCAGAAATCCGAGAAAAGCATGGTTAGAGTGGAGAAAAACCAAGAAAAGCTGGGTTAGAGTGGAGAAAAACCAAGAAAAGCGAAGTTAGTGTGGAGGAAAACCAAGAAAAGCGGGGTTAGAGCGGAGGAATACCAAGAAAAGCGGTGTTAGAGCGGAGGAAAACCAAGAGAAATGGGGTTAGAGCAGAGAAAAACCAAGAAAAGCGGGGTTAGAGCGGAGAAAAAACAAAAAAAGCGAGGATAGAAGGGAGGAAAACCAAGAAAAGCGGGGTTAGAGCGGAGAAAAACCAAGAAAACGGGGTTAGAGCGGAGGAAAATTAAGAAAAGCGGGGTTAGAGCGGAGGAAAACCAAGAAAAGCGGGGTTAGAGCGGAGGAAAACCAAGAAAAGCGAAGTTAGAGCGGAGGAATACCAAGAAAAGCGGAATAAGTGCGGAGGATAACCAAGAAAAGCGGGGTTAGAGCGGAGGAAAACCAAGTGAAACGGGGTTAGAGCGGAGGAAAACGAAGAAAAGCGCGGTTAGAGCAGCAGAAATCCGAGAAAAGCATGGCTAGAATGGAGAAAAACGATGAAAAGCTCGGTTAGAGCGGAGAAAAACCAAGAAAAGCGGGATTAGAGCGGAGGAAAACCAAGAAAAGCGGGGTTAGAGCAATGGAAAACCAAGAATAGTGAAGTTAGAGCGGAGGAAAACCAAGAAAAGCGGGGTTAGAGCGGATGAAAACCAAGAAAAGCAGAATAAGTGCGGAGGAAAACCAAGAAAAGCGGGGTTAGAACGAAGGAAAACCAAGAAAAGCGGGGTTAGAGCGGAGGAAAACCAAGAAAAGCGAAGTTAGAGCGGAGGAATACCAAGAAAAGCGGAATAAGTGCGGAGGATAACCAAGAAAAGCGGTGTTAGAGCGGAGGAAAACCAAGAGAAACGGGGTTAGAGCGGAGAAAAACAAAGAAAAGCGAAGATAGTAGGGAGGAAAACCAAGAAAAGCTGGGATAGAGCAGAGGAAAACCAAGAAAATTGGGGTTAGAAAGGAGGTAAACAAAGAAAAGTGGTGTTAGAGCGTAGGAAAACCAAGAAAAGCGGTGATAGAGCGGAGGAAAACCAAGAAAAGTGGTGATAGAGCGGAGGAAAACCACGAAAAGCGGTGATAGAGCGGAGGAAAACCAAGAAAAGCGGGGTTAGAGCAAAGAAAAACCAAGAAAAGCAGGGTTAGAGCAAAGGAAAACCAAGAAAAGCGAAGATAGAGCGGAGGAAAACAAAGAAAAGCGGGGTTAGAGCGGAGGAAAACCAAGAAAAGCAGGGTTAGAGCGGAGGAAAACCAAGAAAAGCGGGGTTAGAGCGGAAAAAAACCAAGAAAAGCGAAGTTAGAGCGGAGGAAAACCAAGAAAAGCGGGGTTAGAGCGGAGGATAACCAAGAAAAGAGGGGTTAGAAAGGAGGAAAACCAAGAAAAGCGGCGTTAGAGCGGAGGAAAACCAAGTATAGCAGTGTTAGAGCAAAGGAAAACCAAGAAAAGCGAAGTTAGTGTGGTGGAAAACCAAGAAAAGCTGGGTTAGAGCGTAGGAAAACCAAGAAAAGCGGGGATAGAAGGGAGGAAAAACAAGAAAAGCGGGGTTAGAGCAGAGGAAAACCAATAAAAGCGAAGTTAGAGCGGAGGAAAACCAAGAAAAGCAAGGTTAGAGCGGAGGATAACCAAGAAAAGAGGGGTTAGAAAGGAGGAAAACCAAGAAAAGCGGTGTTAGAGCGGAGGAAAACCAAGTAAAGCAGGGTTAGAGCAAAGGAAAACCAAGAAAAGCGAAGTTAGTGCGGAGGAAAACCAAGAAAAGCGGGGTTAGAGCGTATGAAAACCAAGAAAAGCAGAATAATTGCGGAGGAAAACCAAGAAAAGCGGGGTTAGAACGAAGGAAAACCAAGAGAAACGGGTTTAGAGCGGAGAAAAACCAAGAAAAGCGGGGATAGAAGGGAGGAAAACCAAGAAAAGCTGGGATAGAGCAGAGGAAAACCAAGAAATGCGTGGTTAGAAAGGAGGAAAACAAAGAAAAGCGGGATTAGAGCGGAGGAAAACCAAGAAAAGCGGCGTTAGAGCGGAGGAAAACCAAGAAAAGCAGGGTTAGAGCAGAGGAAAACCAAGAAAAGCGGGGTTAGAGCGGAGGAAAACCAAGTAAAGCAGAGTTAGAACGGAATAAAACGTAGAAAAGCGTGGTTGGAGCAGCAGAAATCCGAGAAAAGCATGGTTAGAGTGGAGAAAAACGATGAAAAGCTGGGTTAGAGCAGAGAAAAACCAAGAAAAGCGGGGTTAGAGCAGAGGAAAACCAAGAAAAGCGAAGTTAGAGCGGAGGAAAACCAAGAAAAGTGGGGTTAGAGCGGAGGATAACCAAGAAAAGAGGGGTTAGAAAGGAGGAAAACCAAGAAAAGCGGCGTTAGAGCGGAGGAAAACCAAGTAAAGCAGGGTTAGAGCAAAGGAAAACCAAGAAAAGCGAAGTTAGTGCGGAGGAAAACCAAGAAAAGCGGGGTTAGAACGGATGAAAACCAAGGAAAGCAGAATAAGTGCGGAGGAAAACCAAGAAAAGCGGGGTTAGAACGAAGGAAAACCAAGAAAAGCGGGGTTAGAGCGGAGGAAAAGCATGAAAAGTGAGGTTAGAGCTGAAGAAAACCAAGAAAAGAGGGGTTAGAGCAAAGGAAAACCAAGAAAAGCGGTGTTAGAGCGGAGGAAAACCAAGAGAAACGGGGTTAGAGCGGAGAAAAACAAAGAAAAGCGGGGATAGTAGGGAGGAAAACCAAGAAAAGCTGGGATAGGGCAGAGGAAAACCAAGGATAGTGAAGTTAGAGCGGAGGAAAACTAAGAAAAGCGGAATTAGAGCGGAGGAAAACCAAGAAAAGCATAGTTAGAGAAAAAGAAAACCAAGAAAAGCGAAGTTAGTACGGAGGAAAACGAAGAAAAGCTGGGTTAGAGCGTAGGAAAACCAAGAAAAGCAGTGTTAGTGTGGAGGAAAACCAAGAAAAGCTGGGTTAGAGCGTAGGAAAACCAAGAAACTCGTGGTTATAGCGTAGGAAAACTAAGAAAAGCAGGGTTAGAGCAGAGGAAAACCAAGAAAAGCGGGGTTAGAGCGGAGGAAAACCAAGTAAAGCAGAGGTAGAACGGAATAAAACGTAGAAAAGCGTGGTTGGAGCAGCAGAAATCCGAGAAAAGCATGGTTAGAGTGGAGAAAAACCAAGAAAAGCTGGGTTAGAGTGGAGAAAAACCAAGAAAAGCGAAGTTAGTGTGGAGGAAAACCAAGAAAAGCGGGGTTAGAGCGGAGGAATACCAAGAAAAGCGGTGTTAGAGCGGAGGAAAACCAAGAGAAATGGGGTTAGAGCAGAGAAAAACCAAGAAAAGCGGGGTTAGAGCGGAGAAAAAACAAAAAAAGCGAGGATAGAAGGGAGGAAAACCAAGAAAAGCGGGGTTAGAGCGGAGAAAAACCAAGAAAACGGGGTTAGAGCGGAGGAAAATTAAGAAAAGCGGGGTTAGAGCGGAGGAAAACCAAGAAAAGCGGGGTTAGAGCGGAGGAAAACCAAGAAAAGCGAAGTTAGAGCGGAGGAATACCAAGAAAAGCGGAATAAGTGCGGAGGATAACCAAGAAAAGCGGGGTTAGAGCGGAGGAAAACCAAGTGAAACGGGGTTAGAGCGGAGGAAAACGAAGAAAAGCGCGGTTAGAGCAGCAGAAATCCGAGAAAAGCATGGCTAGAATGGAGAAAAACGATGAAAAGCTCGGTTAGAGCGGAGAAAAACCAAGAAAAGCGGGATTAGAGCGGAGGAAAACCAAGAAAAGCGGGGTTAGAGCAATGGAAAACCAAGAATAGTGAAGTTAGAGCGGAGGAAAACCAAGAAAAGCGGGGTTAGAGCGGATGAAAACCAAGAAAAGCAGAATAAGTGCGGAGGAAAACCAAGAAAAGCGGGGTTAGAACGAAGGAAAACCAAGAAAAGCGGGGTTAGAGCGGAGGAAAACCAAGAAAAGCGAAGTTAGAGCGGAGGAATACCAAGAAAAGCGGAATAAGTGCGGAGGATAACCAAGAAAAGCGGTGTTAGAGCGGAGGAAAACCAAGAGAAACGGGGTTAGAGCGGAGAAAAACAAAGAAAAGCGAAGATAGTAGGGAGGAAAACCAAGAAAAGCTGGGATAGAGCAGAGGAAAACCAAGAAAATTGGGGTTAGAAAGGAGGTAAACAAAGAAAAGTGGTGTTAGAGCGTAGGAAAACCAAGAAAAGCGGTGATAGAGCGGAGGAAAACCAAGAAAAGTGGTGATAGAGCGGAGGAAAACCACGAAAAGCGGTGATAGAGCGGAGGAAAACCAAGAAAAGCGGGGTTAGAGCAAAGAAAAACCAAGAAAAGCAGGGTTAGAGCAAAGGAAAACCAAGAAAAGCGAAGATAGAGCGGAGGAAAACAAAGAAAAGCGGGGTTAGAGCGGAGGAAAACCAAGAAAAGCAGGGTTAGAGCGGAGGAAAACCAAGAAAAGCGGGGTTAGAGCGGAAAAAAACCAAGAAAAGCGAAGTTAGAGCGGAGGAAAACCAAGAAAAGCGGGGTTAGAGCGGAGGATAACCAAGAAAAGAGGGGTTAGAAAGGAGGAAAACCAAGAAAAGCGGCGTTAGAGCGGAGGAAAACCAAGTATAGCAGTGTTAGAGCAAAGGAAAACCAAGAAAAGCGAAGTTAGTGTGGTGGAAAACCAAGAAAAGCTGGGTTAGAGCGTAGGAAAACCAAGAAAAGCGGGGATAGAAGGGAGGAAAAACAAGAAAAGCGGGGTTAGAGCAGAGGAAAACCAATAAAAGCGAAGTTAGAGCGGAGGAAAACCAAGAAAAGCAAGGTTAGAGCGGAGGATAACCAAGAAAAGAGGGGTTAGAAAGGAGGAAAACCAAGAAAAGCGGTGTTAGAGCGGAGGAAAACCAAGTAAAGCAGGGTTAGAGCAAAGGAAAACCAAGAAAAGCGAAGTTAGTGCGGAGGAAAACCAAGAAAAGCGGGGTTAGAGCGTATGAAAACCAAGAAAAGCAGAATAATTGCGGAGGAAAACCAAGAAAAGCGGGGTTAGAACGAAGGAAAACCAAGAGAAACGGGTTTAGAGCGGAGAAAAACCAAGAAAAGCGGGGATAGAAGGGAGGAAAACCAAGAAAAGCTGGGATAGAGCAGAGGAAAACCAAGAAATGCGTGGTTAGAAAGGAGGAAAACAAAGAAAAGCGGGATTAGAGCGGAGGAAAACCAAGAAAAGCGGCGTTAGAGCGGAGGAAAACCAAGAAAAGCAGGGTTAGAGCAGAGGAAAACCAAGAAAAGCGGGGTTAGAGCGGAGGAAAACCAAGTAAAGCAGAGTTAGAACGGAATAAAACGTAGAAAAGCGTGGTTGGAGCAGCAGAAATCCGAGAAAAGCATGGTTAGAGTGGAGAAAAACGATGAAAAGCTGGGTTAGAGCAGAGAAAAACCAAGAAAAGCGGGGTTAGAGCAGAGGAAAACCAAGAAAAGCGAAGTTAGAGCGGAGGAAAACCAAGAAAAGTGGGGTTAGAGCGGAGGATAACCAAGAAAAGAGGGGTTAGAAAGGAGGAAAACCAAGAAAAGCGGCGTTAGAGCGGAGGAAAACCAAGTAAAGCAGGGTTAGAGCAAAGGAAAACCAAGAAAAGCGAAGTTAGTGCGGAGGAAAACCAAGAAAAGCGGGGTTAGAACGGATGAAAACCAAGGAAAGCAGAATAAGTGCGGAGGAAAACCAAGAAAAGCGGGGTTAGAACGAAGGAAAACCAAGAAAAGCGGGGTTAGAGCGGAGGAAAAGCATGAAAAGTGAGGTTAGAGCTGAAGAAAACCAAGAAAAGAGGGGTTAGAGCAAAGGAAAACCAAGAAAAGCGGTGTTAGAGCGGAGGAAAACCAAGAGAAACGGGGTTAGAGCGGAGAAAAACAAAGAAAAGCGGGGATAGTAGGGAGGAAAACCAAGAAAAGCTGGGATAGGGCAGAGGAAAACCAAGGATAGTGAAGTTAGAGCGGAGGAAAACTAAGAAAAGCGGAATTAGAGCGGAGGAAAACCAAGAAAAGCATAGTTAGAGAAAAAGAAAACCAAGAAAAGCGAAGTTAGTACGGAGGAAAACGAAGAAAAGCTGGGTTAGAGCGTAGGAAAACCAAGAAAAGCAGTGTTAGTGTGGAGGAAAACCAAGAAAAGCTGGGTTAGAGCGTAGGAAAACCAAGAAACTCGTGGTTATAGCGTAGGAAAACTAAGAAAAGCAGGGTTAGAGCAGAGGAAAACCAAGAAAAGCGGGGTTAGAGCGGAGGAAAACCAAGTAAAGCAGAGGTAGAACGGAATAAAACGTAGAAAAGCGTGGTTGGAGCAGCAGAAATCCGAGAAAAGCATGGTTAGAGTGGAGAAAAACCAAGAAAAGCTGGGTTAGAGTGGAGAAAAACCAAGAAAAGCGGGGTTAGTGCGGAGGAAAACCAAGAAAAGCGGGGTTAGAGCGGAGGAATACCAAGAAAAGCGGTGTTAGAGCGGAGGAAAACCAAGAGAAATGGGGTTAGAGCAGAGAAAAACCAAGAAAAGCGGGGTTAGAGCGGAGAAAAAACAAAAAAAGCGAGGATAGAAGGGAGGAAAACCAAGAAAAGCGGGGTTAGAGCGGAGAAAAACCAAGAAAACGGGGTTAGAGCGGAGGAAAATTAAGAAAAGCGGGGTTAGAGCGGAGGAAAACCAAGAAAAGCGGGGTTAGAGCGGAGGAAAACCAAGAAAAGCGAAGTTAGAGCGGAGGAATACCAAGAAAAGCGGAATAAGTGCGGAGGATAACCAAGAAAAGCGGGGTTAGAGCGGAGGAAAACCAAGAAAAAGAAGTTAGAGAGGAGGAAAACGAAGAAAAGCGCGGTTAGAGCAGCAGAAATCCGAGAAAAGCATGGCTAGAATGGAGAAAAACGATGAAAAGCTCGGTTAGAGCGGAGAAAAACCAAGAAAAGCGGGATTAGAGCGGAGGAAAACCAAGAAAAGCGGGGTTAGAGCAATGGAAAACCAAGAATAGTGAAGTTAGAGCGGAGGAAAACCAAGAAAAGCGGGGTTAGAGCAGATGAAAACCAAGAAAAGCAGAATAAGTGCGGAGGAAAACCAAGAAAAGCGGGGTTAGAACGAAGGAAAACCAAGAAAAGCGGGGTTAGAGCGGAGGAAAAGCATGAAAAGTGAGGTTAGAGCTGAAGAAAACCAAGAAAAGAGGGGTTAGAGCGGAGGAAAACCAAGAAAAGCGGTGTTAGAGCAAAGGAAAACCAAGAAAAGCGGTGTTAGAGCGGAGGAAAACCAAGAGAAACGGGGTTAGAGCGGAGAAAAACAAAGAAAAGCGAAGATAGTAGGGAGGAAAACCAAGAAAAGCTGGGATAGAGCAGAGGAAAACCAAGAAAATTGGGGTTAGAAAGGAGGAAAACAAAGAAAAGTGGTGTTAGAGCGTAGGAAAACCAAGAAAAGCGGTGATAGAGCGGAGGAAAACCAAGAAAAGTGGTGATAGAGCGGAGGAAAACCACGAAAAGCGGTGATAGAGCAGAGGAAAACCAAGAAAAGCGGGGTTAGAGCAAAGAAAAATTAAGAAAAGCAGGGTTAGAGCAAAGGAAAACCAAGAAAAGCGAAGATAGAGCGGAGGAAAACAAAGAAAAGCGGGGTTAGAGCGGAGGAAAACCAAGAAAAGCAGGGTTAGAGCGGAGGAAAACCAAGAAAAGCGGGGTTAGAGCGGAAAAAAACCAAGAAAAGCGAAGTTAGAGCGGAGGAAAACCAAGAAAAGCGGGGTTAGAGCGGAGGATAACCAAGAAAAGAGGGGTTAGAAAGGAGGAAAACCAAGAAAAGCGGCGTTAGAGCGGAGGAAAACCAAGTATAGCAGTGTTAGAGCAAAGGAAAACCAAGAAAAGCGAAGTTAGTGTGGTGGAAAACCAAGAAAAGCTGGGTTAGAGCGTAGGAAAACCAAGAAAAGCGGGGATAGAAGGGAGGAAAAACAAGAAAAGCGGGGTTAGAGCAGAGGAAAACCAATAAAAGCGAAGTTAGAGCGGAGGAAAACCAAGAAAAGCAAGGTTAGAGCGGAGGATAACCAAGAAAAGAGGGGTTAGAAAGGAGGAAAACCAAGAAAAGCGGCGTTAGAGCGGAGGAAAACCAAGTAAAGCAGGGTTAGAGCAAAGGAAAACCAAGAAAAGCGGTGTTAGAGCGGAGGAAAACCAAGAGAAACGGGGTTAGAGCGGAGAAAAACAAAGAAAAGCGAAGATAGTAGGGAGGAAAACCAAGAAAAGCTGGGATAGAGCAGAGGAAAACCAAGAAAATTGGGGTTAGAAAGGAGGAAAACAAAGAAAAGTGGTGTTAGAGCGTAGGAAAACCAAGAAAAGCGGTGATAGAGCGGAGGAAAACCAAGAAAAGTGGTGATAGAGCGGAGGAAAACCACGAAAAGCGGAGATAGAGCGGAGGAAAACCAAGAAAAGCGGGGTTAGAGCAAAGAAAAACCAAGAAAAGCAGGGTTAGAGCAAAGGAAAACCAAGAAAAGCGAAGATAGAGCGGAGGAAAACAAAGAAAAGCGGGGTTAGAGCGGAGGAAAACCAAGAAAAGCAGGGTTAGAGCGGAGGAAAACCAAGAAAAGCGGGGTTAGAGCGGAAAAAAACCAAGAAAAGCGAAGTTAGAGCGGAGGAAATCCAAGAAAAGCGGGGATAGAAGGGAGGAAAAACAAGAAAAGCGGGGTTAGAGCAGAGGAAAACCAAGAAAAGCGAAGTTAGAGCGGAGGAAAACCAAGAAAAGCAAGGTTAGAGCGGAGGATAACCAAGAAAAGAGGGGTTAGAAAGGAGGAAAACCAAGAAAAGCGGTGTTAGAGCGGAGGAAAACCAAGTAAAGCAGGGTTAGAGCAAAGGAAAACCAAGAAAAGCGAAGTTAGTGCGGAGGAAAACCAAGAAAAGCGGGGTAAGAGCGGATGAAAACCAAGAAAAGCAGAATAATTGCGGAGGAAAACCAAGAAAAGCGGGGTTAGAACGAAGGAAAACCAAGAGAAACGGGTTTAGAGCGGAGAAAAACCAAGAAAAGCGGGGATAGAAGGGAGGAAAACCAAGAAAAGCTGGGATAGAGCAGAGGAAAACCAAGAAATGCGTGGTTAGAAAGGAGGAAAACAAAGAAAAGCGGGATTAGAGCGGAGGAAAACCAAGAAAAGCGGGGTTATAGCGTAGGAAAACCAAGAAAAGCAGGGTTAGAGCAGAGGAAAACCAAGAAAAGCGGGGTTAGAGCGGAGGAAAACCAAGTAAAGCAGAGTTAGAACGGAATAAAACGTAGAAAAGCGTGGTTGGAGCAGCAGAAATCCGAGAAAAGCATGGTTAGAGTGGAGAAAAACGATGAAAAGCTGGGTTAGAGCAGAGAAAAACCAAGAAAAGCGGGGTTAGTGCAGAGGAAAACCAAGAAAAAAGGGGTTAGTGCAGAGGAAAACCAAGTAAAGCGGGGTTAGGGCGGAGGAAAACCAAGAAAAGCGAAGTTAGAGCGGAGGAAAACGAAGAAAAGCAGAATAAGTGCAGAGGGAAACCAAGAAAAGCGGGATTAGATCGGAGGAAAACCAAGAAAAAGAATTTAGAGAGGAAGAAATCGAAGAAAAGCACGGTTAGAGCAGCAGAAATCTGAGAATAGCATGGCTAGAGTGGAGAAAAACCATGAAAAGCTGGGTTAGATCGGAGAAAAACCAAGAAAAGCGGGGATAGAAGGGAGGAAAACCAAGAAAAGCGGCGTTAGAGCAGAGAAAAACCAACAAAAACAGGGTTAGAGCAAAGGAAAACCAAGAAAAGCGGGGTTAGAGCGGAGGAAAACCAAGAGAAACGGGGTTAGAGCGGAGAAAAACTAAGAAAAGCAGGGATAGAAGGGAGGAAAACCAAGAAAAGCTGGGTTAGAGCGTAGGAAAACCAAGAAAAGCGGGGTTATAGCGAAGGAAAACCAAGGAAAGCGGGGTTAGAGCGGAGGAAAACCAAGAAAAGCGGGGTTAGAGCGAAGGAAAACCAAGAAAAGTGGTGTTAGAGCGTAGGAAAACCAAGAAAAGCGGTGATAGAGCGGAGGAAAACCAAGAAAAGTGGTGATAGAGCGGAGGAAAACCACGAAAAATGGTGATAGAGCGGAGGAAAACCAAGAGAAATGAAGTTAGACCAGAGAAAAACCAAGAAAACAGGGTTAGAGCGGAGGAAAATTAAGAAAAGCGGGGTTAGAGCGGAGGAAAACCAAGAAAAGCGGGGTTAGAGCGGAGGAAAACCAAGAAAAGCGAAGTTAGAGCGGAGGAAAACCAAGAAAAGCGGAATAAGTGCGGAGGATAACCAAGAAAAGCGGGGTTAGAGCGGAGGAAAAACAAGAAATAGAAGTTAGAGAGGAAGAAAACGAAGAAAAGCGCGGTTAGAGCAGCAGAAATCCGAGAAAAGCATGGTTAGAGTGGAGAAAAACCAAGAAAAGCTAGGTTAGAGTGGAGAAAAACCAAGAAAAGCGGGGTTAGTGCGGAGGAAAACCAAGAAAAGCAGAGTTAGAGCGGTGGAAAACCAAGAAAAGCGGGGTTAGAGTGGAGGAAAACGAAGAAAATCGTGGTTAGAGCGGAGAAAAACCAAGAAAAGCGGGGTTAGAGCGGAGGAAAACCAAGAAAAGCGGGGTTAGAGCGGAGGAAAACCAAGAAAAGCGGGGTTAGATCGGAGGAAAACCAAGAAAATTATTTAGAGAGGAAGAAAACGAGGAAAAGCGCGGTTAGAGCAGCAGAAATCCGAGAAAAGCATGGTTAGAGTAGAGAAAAACCATGAAAAGCTGGGTTAGAGTGGAGAAAAACCAAGAAAAGCGGGGTTAGTGCGGAGGAAAACCAAGAAAAGCGTGGTTAGAGCGGAGGAAAACCAAGAAAAGCGAAGCTAGAGCGGAGGAAAACCAAGAAAAGCAGAATAAATGTGGAGGAAAACCAAGAAAAGCGGGGTTAGATCGGAGGAAAACCAAGAAAAAGAATTTAGAGAGGAAGAAAACGAGGAAAAGCGCGGTAAGAGCAGCAGAAATCCGAGAAAAGCATGGTTAGAGAGGAGAAAAACCAAGAAAAGCAGGGTTAGAGCAAAGGAAAACCAAGAAAAGCGGGGTTAGTGCGGAGGAAAACCAAGAAAAGAGGGGTTAGTGCGGAGGAAAACCAAGAAAAGCGGGGTTAGAGCGGAGGAAAACCAATAAAAGCGGGGTTAGAGCGGAGGAAAACCAAGAGAAACGGGGTTAGAGCGGAGAAAAACAAAGAAAAGCGGGGATAGTAGGGAGGAAAACCAAGAAAAGCTGGGATAGGGCAGAGGAAAACCAAGAATAGTGAAGTTAGAGCGGAGGAAAACTAAGAAAAGCGGAATTAGAGCGGAGGAAAACCAAGAAAAGCGGGGTTAGAGCAAAGGAAAACCAAGAAAAGCGGGGTTAGAGCGGAGGAAAACCAAGTAAAGCAGAGTTAGAACGGAATAAAACGTAGAAAAGCGTGGTTGGAGCAGCAGAAATCCGAGAAAAGCATGGTTAGAGTGGAGAAAAACGATGAAAAGCTGGGTTAGAGCGGAGAAAAACCAAGAAATGCGGGGTTAGTGCAGAGGAAAACCAAGAAAAAAGGGGTTAGTGCAGAGGAAAACCAAGTAAAGCGGGGTTAGGGCGGAGGAAAACCAAGAAAAGCGAAGTTAGAGCGGAGGAAAACGAAGAAAAGCGGAATAAGTGCAGAGGGAAACCAAGAAAAGCGGGATTAGATCGGAGGAAAACCAAGAAAAAGAATTTAGAGAGGCAGAAATCGAAGAAAAGCACGGTTAGAGCAGCAGAAATTTGAGAAAAGCATGGTTAGAGTGGAGAAAAACCATGAAAAGCTGGGTTAGAGCGGAGAAAAACCAAGAAAAGCGGGGTTAGTGCGGAAGAAAACCAAGAAAAGAGGGGTTAGAAAGGAGGAAAACCAAGAAAAGCGGCGTTAGAGCAGAGGAAAACCAAGTATAGCAGGGTTAGAGCAAAGGAAAACCAAGAAAAGCGAAGTTAGTGTGGTGGAAAAACAAGAAAAGCTGGGTTAGAGCGTAGGAAAACCAAGAAAAGCGGGGATAGAAGGGAGGAAAAACTAGAAAAGCGGGGTTAGAGCAGAGGAAAACCAAGAAAAGCGAAGTTAGAGCGGAGGAAAACCAAGAAAAGTGGGGTTAGAGCGGAGGATAACCAAGAAAAGAGGGGTTAGAAAGGAGGAAAACCAAGAAAAGCGGCGTTAGAGCGGAGGAAAACCAAGTAAAGCAGGGTTAGAGCAAAGGAAAACCAAGAAAAGCGAAGTTAGTGCGGAGGAAAACCAAGAAAAGCGGGGTTAGAACGGATGAAAACCAAGGAAAGCAGAATAAGTGCGGAGGAAAACCAAGAAAAGCGGGGTTAGAACGAAGGAAAACCAAGAAAAGCGGGGTTAGAGCGGAGGAAAAGCATGAAAAGTGAGGTTAGAGCTGAAGAAAACCAAGAAAAGAGGGGTTAGAGCAAAGGAAAACCAAGAAAAGCGGTGTTAGAGCGGAGGAAAACCAAGAGAAACGGGGTTAGAGCGG
Organism: Coturnix japonica; assembly: GCF_054131305.1. Taxonomy (NCBI): domain Eukaryota; kingdom Metazoa; phylum Chordata; class Aves; order Galliformes; family Phasianidae; genus Coturnix; species Coturnix japonica. The sequence goes on along the minus strand of NC_140676.1, from coordinate 20,722,205 downwards.
AGAAAAACAAAGAAAAGCGGGGATAGTAGGGAGGAAAACCAAGAAAAGCTGGGATAGGGCAGAGGAAAACCAAGGATAGTGAAGTTAGAGCGGAGGAAAACTAAGAAAAGCGGAATTAGAGCGGAGGAAAACCAAGAAAAGCATAGTTAGAGAAAAAGAAAACCAAGAAAAGCGAAGTTAGTACGGAGGAAAACGAAGAAAAGCTGGGTTAGAGCGTAGGAAAACCAAGAAAAGCAGTGTTAGTGTGGAGGAAAACCAAGAAAAGCTGGGTTAGAGCGTAGGAAAACCAAGAAACTCGTGGTTATAGCGTAGGAAAACTAAGAAAAGCAGGGTTAGAGCAGAGGAAAACCAAGAAAAGCGGGGTTAGAGCGGAGGAAAACCAAGTAAAGCAGAGTTAGAACGGAATAAAACGTAGAAAAGCGTGGTTGGAGCAGCAGAAATCCGAGAAAAGCATGGTTAGAGTGGAGAAAAACCAAGAAAAGCGGGGTTAGTGCGGAGGAAAACCAAGAAAAGCGGGGTTAGAGCGGAGGAATACCAAGAAAAGCGGTGTTAGAGCGGAGGAAAACCAAGAGAAATGGGGTTAGAGCAGAGAAAAACCAAGAAAAGCGGGGTTAGAGCGGAGAAAAAACAAAAAAAGCGAGGATAGAAGGGAGGAAAACCAAGAAAAGCGGGGTTAGAGCGGAGAAAAACCAAGAAAACGGGGTTAGAGCGGAGGAAAATTAAGAAAAGCGGGGTTAGAGCGGAGGAAAACCAAGAAAAGCGGGGTTAGAGCGGAGGAAAACCAAGAAAAGCGAAGTTAGAGCGGAGGAATACCAAGAAAAGCGGAATAAGTGCGGAGGATAACCAAGAAAAGCGGGGTTAGAGCGGAGGAAAACCAAGAAAAAGAAGTTAGAGAGGAGGAAAACGAAGAAAAGCGCGGTTAGAGCAGCAGAAATCCGAGAAAAGCATGGCTAGAATGGAGAAAAACGATGAAAAGCTCGGTTAGAGCGGAGAAAAACCAAGAAAAGCGGGATTAGAGCGGAGGAAAACCAAGAAAAGCGGGGTTAGAGCAATGGAAAACCAAGAATAGTGAAGTTAGAGCGGAGGAAAACCAAGAAAAGCGGGGTCAGAGCGGATGAAAACCAAGAAAAGCAGAATAAGTGCGGAGGAAAACCAAGAAAAGCGGGGTTAGAACGAAGGAAAACCAAGAAAAGCGGGGTTAGAGCGGAGGAAAAGCATGAAAAGTGAGGTTAGAGCTGAAGAAAACCAAGAAAAGAGGGGTTAGAGCGGAGGAAAACCAGGAAAAGCTGTGTTAGAGCAAAGGAAAACCAAGAAAAGCGGTGTTAGAGCGGAGGAAAACCAAGAGAAACGAAGTTAGAGCGGAGAAAAACAAAGAAAAGCGAAGATAGTAGGGAGGAAAACCAAGAAAAGCTGGGATAGAGCAGAGGAAAACCAAGAAAATTGGGGTTAGAAAGGAGGAAAACAAAGAAAAGTGGTGTTAGAGCGTAGGAAAACCAAGAAAAGCGGTGATAGAGCGGAGGAAAACCAAGAAAAGTGGTGATAGAGCGGAGGAAAACCACGAAAAGCGGTGATAGAGCGGAGGAAAACCAAGAAAAGCGGGGTTTGAGCAAAGAAAAACCAAGAAAAGCAGGGTTAGAGCAAAGGAAAACCAAGAAAAGCGAAGATAGAGCGGAGGAAAACAAAGAAAAGCGGGGTTAGAGCGGAGGAAAACCAAGAAAAGCAGGGTTAGAGCGGAGGAAAACCAAGAAAAGCGGGGTTAGAGCGGAAAAAAACCAAGAAAAGCGAAGTTAGAGCGGAGGAAAACCAAGAAAAGCGGGGTTAGAGCGGAGGATAACCAAGAAAAGAGGGGTTAGAAAGGAGGAAAACCAAGAAAAGCGGCGTTAGAGCGGAGGAAAACCAAGTATAGCAGTGTTAGAGCAAAGGAAAACCAAGAAAAGCGAAGTTAGTGTGGTGGAAAACCAAGAAAAGCTGGGTTAGAGCGTAGGAAAACCAAGAAAAGCGGGGAAAGAAGGGAGGAAAAACAAGAAAAGCGGGGTTAGAGCAGAGGAAAACCAAGAAAAGCGAAGTTAGAGCGGAGGAAAACCAAGAAAAGCAAGGTTAGAGCGGAGGATAACCAAGAAAAGAGGGGTTAGAAAGGAGGAAAACCAAGAAAAGCGGTGTTAGAGCGGAGGAAAACCAAGTAAAGCAGGGTTAGAGCAAAGGAAAACCAAGAAAAGCGAAGTTAGTGCGGAGGAAAACCAAGAAAAGCGGGGTTAGAGCAGATGAAAACCAAGAAAAGCAGAATAATTGCGGAGGAAAACCAAGAAAAGCGGGGTTAGAACAAAGGAAAACCAAGAGAAACGGGTTTAGAGCGGAGAAAAACCAAGAAAAGCGGGGATAGAAGGGAGGAAAACCAAGAAAAGCTGGGATAGAGCAGAGGAAAACCAAGAAATGCGTGGTTAGAAAGGAGGAAAACAAAGAAAAGCAGGATTAGAGCAGAGGAAAACCAAGAAAAGCGGGGTTATAGCGTAGGAAAACCAAGAAAAGCAGGGTTAGAGCAGAGGAAAACCAAGAAAAGCGGGGTTAGAGCGGAGGAAAACCAAGTAAAGCAGAGTTAGAACGGAATAAAACGTAGAAAAGCGTGGTTGGAGCAGCAGAAATCCGAGAAAAGCATGGTTAGAGTGGAGAAAAACGATGAAAAGCTGGGTTAGAGCAGAGAAAAACCAAGAAAAGCGGCGTTAGAGCAGAGGAAAACCAAGAAAAGCGAAGTTAGAGCGGAGGAAAACCAAGAAAAGTGGGGTTAGAGCGGAGGATAACCAAGAAAAGAGGGGTTAGAAAGGAGGAAAACCAAGAAAAGCGGCGTTAGAGCGGAGGAAAACCAAGTAAAGCAGGGTTAGAGCAAAGGAAAACCAAGAAAAGCGAAGTTAGTGCGGAGGAAAACCAAGAAAAGCGGGGTTAGAACGGATGAAAACCAAGGAAAGCAGAATAAGTGCGGAGGAAAACCAAGAAAAGCAGGGTTAGAACGAAGGAAAACCAAGAAAAGCGGGGTTAGAGCGGAGGAAAAGCATGAAAAGTGAGGTTAGAGCTGAAGAAAACCAAGAAAAGAGGGGTTAGAGCAAAGGAAAACCAAGAAAAGCGGTGTTAGAGCGGAGGAAAACCAAGAGAAACGGGGTTAGAGCGGAGAAAAACAAAGAAAAGCGGGGATAGTAGGGAGGAAAACCAAGAAAAGCTGGGATAGGGCAGAGGAAAACCAAGGATAGTGAAGTTAGAGCGGAGAAAAACTAAGAAAAGCGGAATTAGAGCGGAGGAAAACCAAGAAAAGCATAGTTAGAGAAAAAGAAAACCAAGAAAAGCGAAGTTAGTACGGAGGAAAACGAAGAAAAGCTGGGTTAGAGCGTAGGAAAACCAAGAAAAGCAGTGTTAGTGTGGAGGAAAACCAAGAAAAGCTGGGTTAGAGCGTAGGAAAACCAAGAAACTCGTGGTTATAGCGTAGGAAAACTAAGAAAAGCAGGGTTAGAGCAGAGGAAAACCAAGAAAAGCGGGGTTAGAGCGGAGGAAAACCAAGTAAAGCAGAGTTAGAACGGAATAAAACGTAGAAAAGCGTGGTTGGAGCAGCAGAAATCCGAGAAAAGCATGGTTAGAGTGGAGAAAAACCAAGAAAAGCTGGGTTAGAGTGGAGAAAAACCAAGAAAAGCGGGGTTAGTGCGGAGGAAAACCAAGAAAAGCGGGGTTAGAGCGGAGGAATACCAAGAAAAGCGGTGTTAGAGCGGAGGAAAACCAAGAGAAATGGGGTTAGAGCAGAGAAAAACCAAGAAAAGCGGGGTTAGAGCGGAGAAAAAACAAAAAAAGCGAGGATAGAAGGGAGGAAAACCAAGAAAAGCGGGGTTAGAGCGGAGAAAAACCAAGAAAACGGGGTTAGAGCGGAGGAAAATTAAGAAAAGCGGGGTTAGAGCGGAGGAAAACCAAGAAAAGCGGGGTTAGAGCGGAGGAAAACCAAGAAAAGCGAAGTTAGAGCGGAGGAATACCAAGAAAAGCGGAATAAGTGCGGAGGATAACCAAGAAAAGCGGGGTTAGAGCGGAGGAAAACCAAGAAAAAGAAGTTAGAGAGGAGGAAAACGAAGAAAAGCGCGGTTAGAGCAGCAGAAATCCGAGAAAAGCATGGCTAGAATGGAGAAAAACGATGAAAAGCTCGGTTGGAGCGGAGAAAAACCAAGAAAAGCGGGATTAGAGCGGAGGAAAACCAAGAAAAGCGGGGTTAGAGCAATGGAAAACCAAGAATAGTGAAGTTAGAGCGGAGGAAAACCAAGAAAAGCGGGGTTAGAGCGGATGAAAACCAAGAAAAGCAGAATAAGTGCGGAGGAAAACCAAGAAAAGCGGGGTTAGAACGAAGGAAAACCAAGAAAAGCGGGGTTAGAGCGGAGGAAAAGCATGAAAAGTGAGGTTAGAGCTGATGAAAACCAAGAAAAGAGGGGTTAGAGCGGAGGAAAACCAAGAAAAGCGGTGTTAGAGCAAAGGAAAACCAAGAAAAGCGGTGTTAGAGCGGAGGAAAACCAAGAGAAACGGGGTTAGAGCGGAGAAATCAAAGAAAAGCGAAGATAGTAGGGAGGAAAACCAAGAAAAGCTGGGATAGAGCAGAGGAAAACCAAGAAAATTGGGGTTAGAAAGGAGGAAAACAAAGAAAAGTGGTGTTAGAGCGTAGGAAAACCAAGAAAAGCGGTGATAGAGCGGAGGAAAACCAAGAAAAGTGGTGATAGAGCGGAGGAAAACCACGAAAAGCGGTGATAGAGCGGAGGAAAACCAAGAAAAGCGGGGTTAGAGCAAAGAAAAACCAAGAAAAGCAGGGTTAGAGCAAAGGAAAACCAAGAAAAGCGAAGATAGAGCGGAGGAAAACAAAGAAAAGCGGGGTTAGAGCGGAGGAAAACCAAGAAAAGCAGGGTTAGAGCGGAGGAAAACCAAGAAAAGCGGGGTTAGAGCGGAAAAAAACCAAGAAAAGCGAAGTTAGAGCGGAGGAAAACCAAGAAAAGCGGGGTTAGAGCGGAGGATAACCAAGAAAAGAGGGGTTAGAAAGGAGGAAAACCAAGAAAAGCGGCGTTAGAGCGGAGGAAAACCAAGTATAGCAGTGTTAGAGCAAAGGAAAACCAAGAAAAGCGAAGTTAGTGTGGTGGAAAACCAAGAAAAGCTGGGTTAGAGCGTAGGAAAACCAAGAAAAGCGGGGATAGAAGGGAGGAAAAACAAGAAAAGCGGGGTTAGAGCAGAGGAAAACCAAGAAAAGCGAAGTTAGAGCGGAGGAAAACCAAGAAAAGCAAGGTTAGAGCGGAGGATAACCAAGAAAAGAGGGGTTAGAAAGGAGGAAAACCAAGAAAAGCGGTGTTAGAGCGGAGGAAAACCAAGTAAAGCAGGGTTAGAGCAAAGGAAAACCAAGAAAAGCGAAGTTAGTGCGGAGGAAAACCAAGAAAAGCGGGGTTAGAGCGGATGAAAACCAAGAAAAGCAGAATAATTGCGGAGGAAAACCAAGAAAAGCGGGGTTAGAACGAAGGAAAACCAAGAGAAACGGGTTTAGAGCGGAGAAAAACCAAGAAAAGCGGGGATAGAAGGGAGGAAAACCAAGAAAAGCTGGGATAGAGCAGAGGAAAACCAAGAAATGCGTGGTTAGAAAGGAGGAAAACAAAGAAAAGCGGGATTAGAGCGTAGGAAAACCAAGAAAAGCAGGGTTAGAGCAGAGGAAAACCAAGAAAAGCGGGGTTAGAGCGGAGGAAAACCAAGTAAAGCAGAGTTAGAACGGAATAAAACGTAGAAAAGCGTGGTTGGAGCAGCAGAAATCCGAGAAAAGCATGGTTAGAGTGGAGAAAAACGATGAAAAGCTGGGTTAGAGCAGAGAAAAACCAAGAAAAGCGGGGTTAGTGCAGAGGAAAACCAAGAAAAAAGGGGTTAGTGCAGAGGAAAACCAAGTAAAGCGGGGTTAGGGCGGAGGAAAACCAAGAAAAGCGAAGTTAGAGCGGAGGAAAACGAAGAAAAGCAGAATAAGTGCAGAGGGAAACCAAGAAAAGCGGGATTAGATCGGAGGAAAACCAAGAAAAAGAATTTAGAGAGGAAGAAATCGAAGAAAAGCACCGTTAGAGCAGCAGAAATCTGAGAATAGCATGGCTAGAGTGGAGAAAAACCATGAAAAGCTGGATTAGATCGGAGAAAAACCAAGAAAAGCAGGGATAGAAGGGAGGAAAACCAAGAAAAGCGGCGTTAGAGCAGAGAAAAACCAACAAAAACAGGGTTAGAGCAAAGGAAAACCAAGAAAAGCGGGGTTAGAGCGGAGGAAAACCAAGAGAAACGGGGTTAGAGCGGAGAAAAACCAAGAAAAGCAGGGATAGAAGGGAGGAAAACCAAGAAAAGCTGGGTTAGAGCGTAGGAAAACCAAGAAAAGCGGGGTTATAGCGAAGGAAAACCAAGGAAAGCGGGGTTAGAGCGGAGGAAAACCAAGAAAAGCGGGGTTAGAGCGAAGGAAAACCAAGAAAAGTGGTGTTAGAGCGTAGGAAAACCAAGAAAAGCGGTGATAGAGCGGAGGAAAACCAAGAAAAGTGGTGATAGAGCGGAGGAAAACCACGAAAAGTGGTGATAGAGCGGAGGAAAACCAAGAGAAATGAAGTTAGACCAGAGAAAAACCAAGAAAACGGGGTTAGAGCGGAGGAAAATTAAGAAAAGCGGGGTTAGGGCGGAGGAAAACGAAGAAAATCGTGGTTAGAGCGGAGAAAAACCAAGAAAAGCGGGGTTAGAGCGAAGGAAAACCAAGAAAAGCGGGGTTAGAGCGGAGGAAAACCAAGAAAAGCGGGGTTAGATCGGAGGAAAACCAAGAAAATTATTTAGAGAGGAAGAAAACGAGGAAAAGCGCGGTGAGAGCAGCAGAAATCCGAGAAAAGCATGGTTAGAGTAGAGAAAAACCATGAAAAGCTGGGTTAGAGTGGAGAAAAACCAAGAAAAGCGGGGTTAGTGCGGAGGAAACCAAGAAAAGCGGGGTTAGAGCGGAGGAAAACCAAGAAAAGCGAAGCTAGAGCGGAGGAAAACCAAGAAAAGCAGAATAAATGTGGAGGAAAACGAAGAAAAGCGGGGTTAGATCGGAGGAAAACCAAGAAAAAGAATTTAGAGAGGAAGAAAACGAGGAAAAGCGCGGGAAGAGCAGCAGAAATCCGAGAAAAGCATGGTTAGAGAGGAGAAAAACCAAGAAAAGCAGGGTTAGAGCAAAGGAAAACCAAGAAAAGCGGGGTTAGTGCGGAGGAAAACCAAGAAAAGAGGGGTTAGTGCGGAGGAAAACCAAGAAAAGCGGGGTTAGAGCAAAGGAAAACCAAGAAAAGCGGGGTTAGAGCGGAGGAAAACCAAGTAAAGCAGAGTTAGAACGGAATAAAACGTAGAAAAGCGTGGTTGGGGCAGCAGAAATCCGAGAAAAGCATGGTTAGAGTGGAGAAAAATGATGAAAAGCTGGGTTAGAGCAGAGAAAAACCAAGAAAAGCGGGGTTAGTGCAGAGGAAAACCAAGAAAAAAGGGGTTAGTGCGGAGGAAAACAAAGTAAAGCGGGGTTAGGTCGGAGGAAAACCAAGAAAAGCGGAGTTAGAGCGGAGGAAAACGAAGAAAAGCGGAATAAGTGCAGAGGGAAACCAAGAAAAGCGGGATTAGATCGGAGGAAAACCAAGAAAAAGAATTTAGAGAGGAAGAAAACGAAGAAAAGCGCGGTTAGAGCAGCAGAAATCCGAGAAAAGCATGGTTAGAGTAGAGAAAAACCATGAAAAGCTGGGTTAGAGCGGAGAAAAACCAAGAAAAGCGGGGTTAGTGCGGAGGAAAACCAAGAAAAGAGGAGTTAGTGCGGAGGAAAACCAAGAAAAGCGGGGTTAGAGCGGAGGAAAACCAAGAAAAGCGGGGTTAGAGCGGAGGAAAACCAAGAAAAGCGGGGTTAGAGCGGAGGAAAACCAAGAAAAGCGGGGTTAGAGCGGAGGAAAACCAAGAAAAGTTGGGTTAGAGCGGAGGAAAACCAAGAAAAGCGGAATAAGTGCACAGGATAACCAAGAAAATCGGGGTTATAGCGGAGGAAAACCAAGAAAAAGAATTTAGAGAGGAAGAAAACGAGGAAAAGCGAGGTTAGAGCAGCTGAAATCTGAGAATAGCATGGCTAGAGTGGAGAAAAACCATGAAAAGCTGGGTTAGATCGGAGAAAAACCAAGAAAAGCGGGGTTAGTGCGGAGGAAAACCAAGAAAAGCAAGGTTAGAGAAGAGGAAAACCAAGAGAAACGGGGTTAGAGCGGAGAAAAACCAAGAAAAGCAGGGATAGAAGGGAGGAAAACCAAGAAAAGCGGCGTTAGAGCAGAGAAAAACCAACAAAAACAGGGTTAGAGCAAAGGAAAACCAAGAAAAGCGGAGTTAGAGCGGAGGAAAACCAAGAAAAGCTGGGTTAGAGCGTAGGAAAACCAAGAAAAGTGGGGTTATAGCGGAGGAAAACCAAGGAAAGCGGGGTTAGAGCGAAGGAAAACCAAGAAAAGCGGGGTTAGAGCGGAGGAAAACCAAGAAAAGTGGTGTTAGAGCGTAGGAAAACCAAGAAAAGCGGTGATAGAGCGGAGGAAAACCAAGAAAAGTGGTGATAGAGCGTAGGAAAACCAAGAAAAGCGGGATTAGAGCGGAGGAAAACCAAGAAAAGCGGGGTTAGAGCAAAGAAAAACCAAGAAAAGCAGGGTTAGAGCAAAGGAAAACCAAGAAAAGCGAAGATAGAGGGGAGGAAAACCAAGAAAAGCGAGGTTAGAGCGGAGGAAAACCAAGAAAAGCGGGGTTAGAGCGGAGGAAAACCAAGAAAAGCGGGGTTAGAGCGGAGGAAAACCAAGAAAAGCGAAGTTAGAGCGGAGGAAAACCAAGAAAAGCGGGGTTAGAGCGGAGAATAACCAAGAAAAGAGGGGTTAGAAAGGAGGAAAACCAAGAGAAGCAGCGTTAGAGCGGAGGAAAACCAAGTATAGCAGGGTTAGAGCAAAGGAAAACCAAGAAAGGCGAAGTTAGTGTGGAGGAAAACCAAGAAAAGCTGGGTTAGAGCGTAGGAAAACCAAGAAAAGCGGGGATAGAAGGGAGGAAAAACAAGAAAAGCGGGGTTAGAGCAGAGGAAAACCAAGAAAAGCGAGGTTAGAGCGGAGGAAAACCAAGTAAAGCAGAGTTAGAATGGAAGTAAACGAAGAAAAGCGTGGTTAGAGCAGCAGAAATCTGAGAAAAGCATGGCTAGAGTGGAAAAAACGATGAAAAGTTGGGTAGGAGCGGAGAAAAACCAATAAAAGCGGGATTAGAGCAAAGGAAAACCAAGAAAAGCGGGGTTAGAGCAATGGAAAACCAGGAATAGTTAAGTTAGAGCGGAGGAAAACCAAGAAAAGCGGGGTTAGAGCGGATGAAAACCAAGAAAAGCGGGGTTAGAGCAGAGGAAAACCAAGAAAAGCTGGGTTAGAGCGTAGGAAAACCAAGAAACTCGTGGTTATAGCGTAGGAAAACCAAGAAAAGCAGGGTTAGAGCAGAGGAAAACCAAGAAAAGCGGGGTTACAGCGGAGGAAAACCAAGTAAAGCAGAGTTAGAACGGAATACAACGTAGAAAAGCGTGGTTGGAGCAGCAGAAATCCGAGAAAAGCATGGTTAGAGTGGAGAAAAACGAAGAAAAGCTGGGTTAGAGTGGAGAAAATCCAAGAAAAGCGGGGTTAGTGCGGAGGAAAACCAAGAAAAGCGGGGTTAGAGCGGAGGAATACCAAGAAAAGAGGTGTTAGAGCGGAGGAAAACCAAGAGAAATGGGGTTAGAGCGGAGAAAAACCAAGAAAAGCGGGGTTAGAGCGCAGAAAAAACAAAAAAAGCGAGGATAGAAGGGAGGAAAACCAAGAAAAGCGGGGTTAGAGCGGAGAAAAACCAAGAAAACGGGGTTAGAGCGGAGGAAAATTAAGAAAAGCGGGGTTAGAGCGGAGGAAAACCAAGAAAAGCGGGGTTAGAGCGGAGGAAAACCAAGAAAAGCGAAGTTAGAGCGGAGGAAAACCAAGAAAAGCGGAATAAGTGCGGAGGATAACCAAGAAAAGCGGGGTTAGAGCGGAGGAAAACCAAGAAAAAGAAGTTAGAGAGGAGGAAAACGAAGAAAAGCGCGGTTAGAGCACCAGAAATCCGAGAAAAGCATGGTTAGAGTGGGGAAAAACCAAGAAAAGCTAGGTTAGAGTGGAGAAAAACCAAGAAAAGCGGGGTTAGTGCGGAGGAAAACCAAGAAAAGCAGAGTTAGAGCGGTGGAAAACCAAGAAAAGCGGGGTTAGAGCGGAGGAAAACGAAGAAAATCGTGGTTAGAGCGGAGAAAAACCAAGAAAAGCGGGGTTAGAGCGGAGGAAAACCAAGAAAAGCGGGGTTAGAGCGGAGGAAAACCAAGAAAAGCGGGGTTAGATCGGAGGAAAACCGAGAAAATAATTTAGAGAGGAAGAAAACGAGGAAAAGCGCGGTTAGAGCAGAAGAAATCCGAGAAAAGCATGGTTAGAGTAGAGAAAAACCATGAAAAGCTGGGTTAGAGTGGAGAAAAACCAAGAAAAGCGGGGTTAGTGCGGAGGAAAACCAAGAAAAGCGGGGTTAGAGCGGAGGAAAACCAAAAAAAGCGGGGTTAGAGCGGAGGAAAACCAAGAAAAGCGGGGTTAGAGCGGAGGAAAACCAAGAAAAGCGGGGTTAGAGCATAGGAAAACCAATAAAAGCGGGGTTAGAGCGGAAGAAAACCAAGAAAAGCGGAATAAGTGCACAGGATAACCAAGAAAAGCGGGGTTAGAGCGGAGGAAAACCAAGAAAAAGAAGTTAGAGAGGAAGAAAACGAAGGAAAGCGCGGTTAGAGAAGCACAAATCTGAGAATAGCATGGCTAGAGTGGAGAAAAACCATGAAAAGCTGGGTTAGATTGGAGAAAAACCAAGAAAAGCGGGGATAGAAGGGAGGAAAACCAAGAAAAGCGGCGTTAGAGCAGAGAAAAACCAACAAAAACAGGGTTAGAGCAAAGGAAAACCAAGAAAAGTGGGGTTAGACCGGAGGAAAACCAAGAGAAACGGGGTTAGATCGGAGAAAAACCAAGAAAAGCAGGGATAGAAGGGAGGAAAACCAAGAAAAGCTGGGTTAGAGCGTAGGAAAACCAAGAAAAGCGGGGTTATAGCGAAGGAAAACCAAGGAAAGCGGGGTTAGAGCGGAGGAAAACCAAGAAAAGCGGGGTTAGAGCGAAGGAAAACCAAGAAAAGTGGTGTTAGAGCGTAGGAAAACCAAGAAAAGCGGTGATAGAGCGGAGGAAAACCAAGAAAAGTGGTGATAGAGCGGAGGAAAACCACGAAAAGTGGTGATAGAGCGGAGGAAAACCAAGAAAAGCGGGGTTAGAGCAAAGAAAAACCAAGAAAAGCAGGGTTAGAGCAAAGGAAAACCAAGAAAAGCGAAGATAGTGCGGAGGAAAACAAAGAAAAGCGGGGTTAGAGCGGAGGAAAACCAAGAAAAGCAGGGTTAGAGCGGAGGAAAACCAAGAAAAGCAGGGTTAGAGCGGAGGAAAACCAAGAAAAGCGAAGTTAGAGCGGAGGAAAACCAAGAAAAGCGGGGTTAGAGCAGAGGATAACCAAGAAATGAGGGGTTAGAAAGGAGGAAAACCAAGAAAAGCGGCGTTAGAGCGGAGGAAAACCAAGTATAGCAGGGTTAGAGCAAAGGAAAACACAGAAAAGCGAAGTTAGTGTGTTGGAAAACCAAGAAAAGCTGGGTTAGAGCGTAGGAAAACCAAGAAAAGCGGGGATAGAAGGGAGGAAAAACAAGAAAAGCGGGGTTAGAGCAGAGGAAAACCAAGAAAAGCGAAGTTAGAGCAAAGGAAAACCAAGAAAAGTGGGGTTAGAGTGGAGGATAACCAAGAAAAGAGGGGTTAGAAAGGAGGAAAACCAAGAAAAGCGGCGTTAGAGCGGAGGAAAACCAAGTAAAGCAGGGTTAGAGCAAAGGAAAACCAAGAAAAGCGAAGTTAGTGCGGTGGAAAACCAAGAAAAGCAGGGTTAGAGCGGATGAAAAGAAAGGAAAGCAGAATAAGTGCGGAGGAAAACCAAGAAAAGCGGGGTTAGAGCAGAAGGAAAACCAAGAAAAGCGGGGTTAGAGCGGAGGAAAAGCATGAAAAGTGAGGTTAGAGCTGAAGAAAACCAAGAAAAGAGGGGTTAGAGCGGAGGAAAACCAAGAAAAGCTGTGTTAGAGCAAAGGAAAACCAAGAAAAGCGGTGTTAGAGCGGAGGAAAACCAAGAGAAACGGGGTTAGAGCGGAGAAAAACAAAGAAAAGCGGGGATAGTAGGGAGGAAAACCAAGAAAAGCTGGGATAGGGCAGAGGAAAACCAAGAATAGTGAAGTTAGAGCGGAGGAAAACTAAGAAAAGCGGAATTAGAGCGGATGAAAAGAAAGGAAAGCAGAATAAGTGCGGAGGAAAACCAAGAAAAGCGGGGTTAGAGCAGAAGGAAAACCAAGAAAAGCGGGGTTAGAGCGGAGGAAAACCAAGAAAAGCTGGGTTAGAGCGTAGGAAAACCAAGAAACTCGTGGTTATAGCGTAGGAAAACCAAGAAACGCAGGGTTAGAGCAGAGGAAAACCAAGAAAAGCGGGGTTACAGCGGAGGAAAACCAAGTAAAGCAGAGTTAGAACGGAATAAAACGTAGAAAAGCGTGGTTGGAGCAGCAGAAATCCGAGAAAAGCATGGTTAGAGTGGAGAAAAACCAAGAAAAGCTGGGTTAGAGTGGAGAAAAACCAAGAAAAGCGGGGTTAGTGCGGAGGAAAACCAAGAAAAGCGGGGTTAGAGCGGAGGAATACCAAGAAAAGCGGTGTTAGAGCGGAGGAAAACCAAGAGAAATGAAGTTAGAGCAGAGAAAAACCAAGAAAAGCGGGGTTAGAGCGGAGAAAAAACAAAAAAAGCGAGGATAGAAGGGAGGAAAACCAAGAAAAGCGGGGTTAGAGCGGAGAAAAACCAAGAAAACGGGGTTAGAGCGGAGGAAAATTAAGAAAAGCAGGGTTAGAGCGGAGGAAAACCAAGAAAAGCGGGGTTAGAGCGGAGGAAAACCAAGAAAAGCGAAGTTAGAGCGGAGGAAAACCAAGAAAAGCGGAATAAGTGCGGAGGATAACCAAGAAAAGCGGGGTTAGAGCGGAGGAAAACCAAGAAAAAGAAGTTAGAGAGGAGGAAAACGAAGAAAAGCGCGGTTAGAGCAGCAGAAATCCGAGAAAAGCATGGTTAGAGTGGAGAAAAACCAAGAAAAGCTAGGTTAGAGTGGAGAAAAACCAAGAAAAGCGGGGTTAGTGCGGAGGAAAACCAAGAAAAGCAGAGTTAGAGCGGTGGAAAACCAAGAAAAGCGGGGTTAGAGCGGAGGAAAACTAAGAAAATCGTGGTTAGAGCGGAGAAAAACCAAGAAAAGCGGGGTTAGAGCGGAGGAAAACCAAGAAAAGCGGGGTTAGAGCGGAGGAAAACCAAGAAAAGCGGGGTTAGATCGGAGGAAAACCAAGAAAATTATTTAGAGAGGAAGAAAACGAGGAAAAGCGCGGTTAGAGCAGCAGAAATCCGAGAAAAGCATATTTAGAGTAGAGAAAAACCATGAAAAGCTGGGTTAGAGTGGAGAAAAACCAAGAAAAGCGGGGTTAGTGCGGAGGAAAACCAAGAAAAGCGGGGTTAGAGCGGAGGAAAACCAAGAAAAGCGGGGTTATAGCGGAGGAAAACCAAGAAAAGCGGGGTTAGAGCGGAGGAAAACCAAGAAAAGCGAAGCTAGAGCGGAGGAAAACCAAGAAAAGCAGAATAAGTGTGGAGGAAAACCAAGAAAAGCGGGGTTAGATCGGCGGAAAACCAAGAAAAAGAATTTAGAGAGGAAGAAAACGAGGAAAAGCGCGGTAAGAGCAGCAGAAATCCGAGAAAAGCATGGTTAGAGAGGAGAAAAACCAAGAAAAGCAGGGTTAGAGCAAAGGAAAACCAAGAAAAGCGGGGTTAGTGCGGAGGAAAACCATGAAAAGAGGGGTTAGTGCGGAGGAAAACCAAGAAAAGCGGGGTTAGAGCAAAGGAAAACCAAGAAAAGCGGGGTTAGAGCGGAGGAAAACCAAGTAAAGCAGAGTTAGAACGGAATAAAACGTAGAAAAGCGTGGTTGGGGCAGCAGAAATCCGAGAAAAGCATGGTTAGAGTGGAGAAAAACGATGAAAAGCTGGGTTAGAGCGGAGAAAAAACAAGAAAAGCGGGGTTAGTGCGGAGGAAAACCAAGAAAACCGGGGTTAGAGCGGAGGAAAACCAAGAAAAGCGGGGTTATAGTGGAGGAAAACCAAGAAAAGCGGGGTTAGAGCGGAGGAAAACCAAGAAAAGCGAAGCTAGAGCGGAGGAAAACCAAGAAAAGCAGAATAAGTGTGGAGGAAAACCAAGAAAAGCGGGGTTAGATCTGAGGAAAACCAAGAAAAAGAATTTAGAGAGGAAGAAAACGAGGAAAAGCGCGGTAAGAGCAGCAGAAATCCGAGAAAAGCATGGTTAGAGAGGAGAAAAACCAAGAAAAGCAGGGTTAGAGCAAAGGAAAACCAAGAAAAGCGGGGTTAGTGCGGAGGAAAACCAAGAAAAGAGGGGTTAGTGCGGAGGAAAACCAAGAAAAGCGGGGTTAGAGCAAAGGAAAACCAAGAAAAGCGGGGTTAGAGCGGAGGAAAACCAAGTAAAGCAGAGTTAGAACGGAATAAAACGTAGAAAAGCGTGGTTGGGGCAGCAGAAATCCGAGAAAAGCATGGTTAGATTGGAGAAAAACGATGAAAAGCTGGGTTAGAGCGGAGAAAAACCAAGAAAAGCGGGGTTAGTGCAGAGGAAAACCAAGAAAAAAGGGGTTAGTGCGGAGGAAAACAAAGTAAAGCGGGGTTAGGGCGGAGGAAAACCAAGAAAAGCGGAGTTAGAGCGGAGGAAAACGAAGAAAAGCGGAATAAGTGCAGAGGGAAACCAAGAAAAGCGGGATTAGATCGGAGGAAAACCAAGAAAAAGAATTTAGAGAGGAAGAAAACGAAGAAAAGCGCGTTTAGAGCAGCAGAAATCCGAGAAAAGCATGGTTAGAGTAGAGAAAAACCATGAAAAGCTGGGTTAGAGCGGAGAAAAACCAAGAAAAGCGGGGTTAGTGCGAAGGAAAACCAAGAAAAGAGGAGTTAGTGCGGAGGAAAACCAAGAAAAGCGGGGTTAGAGCGGAGGAAAACAAAGAAAAGCGGGGTTAGAGCGGAGGAAAACCAAGAAAAGCGGGGTTAGAGCGGAGGAAAACCAAGAAAAGCGGGGTTAGAGCGGAGGAAAACCAAGAAAAGCGAAGTTAGAGCGGAGGAAAACCAAGAAAAGCGGAATAAGTGCACAGGATAACCAAGAAAATCGGGGTTATAGCGGAGGAAAACCAAGAAAAAGAAGTTAGAGAGGAAGAAAACGAGGAAAAGCGAGGTTAGAGCAGCTGAAATCTGAGAATAGCATGGCTAGAGTGGAGAAAAACCATGAAAAGCTGGGTTAGATCGGAGAAAAACCAAGAAAAGCGGGGTTAGTGCGGAGGAAAACCAAGAAAAGCAAGGTTAGAGAAGAGGAAAACCAAGAGAAACGGGGTTAGAGCGGAGAAAAACCAAGAAAAGCAGGGATAGAAGGGAGGAAAACCAAGAAAAGCGGCGTTAGAGCAGAGAAAAACCAACAAAAACAGGGTTAGAGCAAAGGAAAACCAAGAAAAGCGGGGTTAGAGCGGAGGAAAACCAAGAAAAGCTGGGTTAGAGCGTAGGAAAACCAAGAAAAGTGGGGTTATAGCGGAGGAAAACCAAGGAAAGCGGGGTTAGAGCGGAGGAAAACCAAGAAAAGCGGGGTTAGAGCGGAGGAAAACCAAGAAAAGTGGTGTTAGAGCGTAGGAAAACCAAGAAAAGCGGTGATAGAGCGGAGGAAAACCAAGAAAAGTGGTGATAGAGCGTAGGAAAACCACGAAAAGCGGGATTAGAGCGGAGGAAAACCAAGAAAAGCGGGGTTAGAGCAAAGAGAAACCAAGAAAAGCAGGGTTAGAGCAAAGGAAAACCAAGAAAAGCGAAGATAGAGGGGAGGAAAACCAAGAAAAGCGAGGTTAGAGCGGAGGAAAACCAAGAAAAGCGGGGTTAGAGCGGAGGAAAACCAAGAAAAGCGGGGTTAGAGCGGAGGAAAACCAAGAAAAGCGAAGTTAGAGCGGAGGAAAACCAAGAAAAGCGGGGTTAGAGCGGAGGATAACCAAGAAAAGAGGGGTTAGAAAGGAGGAAAACCAAGAGAAGCAGCGTTAGAGCGGAGGAAAACCAAGTATAGCAGGGTTAGAGCAAAGGAAAACCAAGAAAGGCGAAGTTAGTTTGGAGGAAAACCAAGAAAAGCTGGGTTAGAGCGTAGGAAAACCAAGAAAAGCGGGGATAGAAGGGAGGAAAAACAAGAAAAGCGGGGTTAGAGCAGAGGAAAACCAAGAAAAGCGAGGTTAGAGCGGAGGAAAACCAAGTAAAGCAGAGTTAGAATGGAAGTAAACGAAGAAAAGCGTGGTTAGAGCAGCAGAAATCTGAGAAAAGCATGGCTAGAGTGGAGAAAAACGATGAAAAGCTGGGTAGGAGCGGAGAAAAACCAAGAAAAGCGGGATTAGAGCAAAGGAAAACCAAGAAAAGCGGGGTTAGAGCAATGGAAAACCAGGAATAGTTAAGTTAGAGCGGAGGAAAACCAAGAAAAGCGGGGTTAGAGCGGATGAAAACCAAGAAAAGCGGGGTTAGAGCAGAGGAAAACCAAGAAAAGCTGGGTTAGAGCGTAGGAAAACCAAGAAAAGCGGTGTTAGTGTGGAGGAAAACCAAGAAAAGCTGGGTTAGAGCGTAGGAAAACCAAGAAACTCGTGGTTATAGCGTAGGAAAACCAAGAAAAGCAGGGTTAGAGCAGAGGAAAACCAAGAAAAGCGGGGTTACAGCGGAGGAAAACCAAGTAAAGCAGAGTTAGAACGGAATAAAACGTAGAAAAGCGTGGTTGGAGCAGCAGAAATCCAAGAAAGGCATGGTTAGATTGGAGAAAAACGAAGAAAAGCTGGGTTAGAGTGGAGAAAAACCAAGAAAAGCGGGGTTAGTGCGGAGGAAAATCAAGAAAAGCGGGGTTAGAGCGGAGGAAAACCAAGAAAAGCGGGGTTAGAGCAAAGGAAAACCAATAAAAGCGGGGTTAGAGCGGAGGAAAACAAAGAAAAGCGAAGTTAGAGCGGAGGAAAACCAAGAAAAGCGGAATAAGTGCACAGGATAACCAAGAAAAGCGGGGTTAGAGCGGAGGAAAACCAAGAAAAAGAAGTTAGAGAGGAAGAAAACGAAGGAAAGCGCGGTTAGAGCAGCAGAAATCTGAGAATAGCATGGCTAGAGTGGAGAAAAACCATGAAAAGCTGGGTTAGATCGGAGAAAAACCAAGAAAAGCGGGGATAGAAGGGAGGAAAACCAAGAAAAGCGGCATTAGAGCAGAGAAAAACCAACAAAAACAGGGTTAGAGCAAAGGAAAACCAAGAAAAGTGGGGTTAGAGCGGAGGAAAACCAAGAGAAACGGGGTTAGAGCGGAGAAAAACCAAGAAAACCAGGGATAGAAGGGAGGAAAACCAAGAAAAGCTGGGTTAGAGCGTAGGAAAACCAAGAAAAGCGGGGTTATAGCGAAGGAAAACCAAGGAAAGCGGGGTTAGAGCGGAGGAAAACCAAGAAAAGCGGGGTTAGAGCGAAGGAAAACCAAGAAAAGTGGTGTTAGAGCGTAGGAAAACCAAGAAAAGCGGTGATAGAGCGGAGGAAAACCAAGAAAAGTGGTGATAGAGCGGAGGAAAACCACGAAAAGTGGTGATAGAGCGGAGGAAAACCAAGAAAAGCGGGGTTAGAGCGAAGGATAACCAAGAAAAGAGGGGTTAGAGCAAAGGAAAACCAAGAAAAGCGAAGATAGTGCGGAGGAAAACAAAGAAAAGCGGGGTTAGAGCGGAGGAAAACCAAGAAAAGCAGGGTTAGAGCGGAGGAAAACCAAGAAAAGCAGGGTTAGAGCGGAGGAAAACCAAGAAAAGCGAAGTTAGAGCGGAGGAAAACCAAGAAAAGCGGGGTTAGAGCAGAGGATAACCAAGAAATGAGGGGTTAGAAAGGAGGAAAACCAAGAAAAGCGGCGTTAGAGCGGAGGAAAACCAAGTATAGCAGGGTTAGAGCAAAGGAAAACACAGAAAAGCGAAGTTAGTGTGTTGGAAAACCAAGAAAAGCTGGGTTAGAGCGTAGGAAAACCAAGAAAAGCGGGGATAGAAGGGAGGAAAAACAAGAAAAGCGGGGTTAGAGCAGAGGAAAACCAAGAAAAGCGAAGTTAGAGCAAAGGAAAACCAAGAAAAGTGGGGTTAGAGTGGAGGATAACCAAGAAAAGAGGGGTTAGAAAGGAGGAAAACCAAGAAAAGCGGCGTTAGAGCGGAGGAAAACCAAGTAAAGCAGGGTTAGAGCAAAGGAAAACCAAGAAAAGCGAAGTTAGTGCGGAGGAAAACCAAGAAAAGCAGGGTTAGAGCGGATGAAAAGAAAGGAAAGCAGAATAAGTGCGGAGGAAAACTGAGAAAAGCGGGGTTAGAACGAAGGAAAACCAAGAAAAGCGGGGTTAGAGCGGAGGAAAAGCATGAAAAGTGAGGTTAGAGCTGAAGAAAACCAAGAAAAGAGGGGTTAGAGCGGAGGAAAACCAAGAAAAGCTGTGTTAGAGCAAAGGAAAACCAAGAAAAGCGGTGTTAGAGCGGAGGAAAACCAAGAGAAACGGGGTTAGAGCGGAGAAAAACAAAGAAAAGCGGGGATAGTAGGGAGGAAAACCAAGAAAAGCTGGGATAGGGCAGAGGAAAACCAAGAATAGTGAAGTTAGAGCGGAGGAAAACTAAGAAAAGCGGAATTAGAGCGGAGGAAAACCGTGAAAAGCATAGTTAGAGCAAAAGAAAACCAAGAAAAGCGAAGTAAGTACGGAGGAAAACGAAGAAAAGCTGGGTTAGAGCGTAGGAAAACCAAGAAAAGCGGTGTTAGTGTGGAGGAAAACCAAGAAAAGCTGGGTTAGAGCGTAGGAAAACCAAGAAACTCGTGGTTATAGCGTAGGAAAACCAAGAAAAGCAGGGTTAGAGCAGAGGAAAACCAAGAAAAGCGGGGTTACAGCGGAGGAAAACCAAGTAAAGCAGAGTTAGAACGGAATTAAACGTAGAAAAGCGTGGTTGGAGCAGCAGAAATCCGAGAAAAGCATGGTTAGAGTGGAGAAAAACCAAGAAAAGCTGGGTTAGAGTGGAGAAAAACCAAGAAAAGCGGGGTTAGTGCGGAGGAAAACCAAGAAAAGCGGGGTTAGAGCGGAGGAATACCAAGAAAAGCGGTGTTAGAGCGGAGGAAAACCAAGAGAAATGAAGTTAGAGCAGAGAAAAACCAAGAAAAGCGGGGTTAGAGCGGAGAAAAAACAAAAAAAGCGAGGATAGAAGGGAGGAAAACCAAGAAAAGCGGGGTTAGAGCGGAGAAAAACCAAGAAAACGGGGTTAGAGCGGAGGAAAATTAAGAAAAGCAGGGTTAGAGCGGAGGAAAACCAAGAAAAGCGGGGTTAGAGCGGAGGAAAACCAAGAAAAGCGAAGTTAGAGCGGAGGAAAACCAAGAAAAGCGGAATAAGTGCGGAGGATAACCAAGAAAAGCGGGGTTAGAGCGGAGGAAAACCAAGAAAAAGAAGTTAGAGAGGAGGAAAACGAAGAAAAGCGCGGTTAGAGCAGCAGAAATCCGAGAAAAGCATGGTTAGAGTGGAGAAAAACCAAGAAAAGCTAGGTTAGAGTGGAGAAAAACCAAGAAAAGCGGGGTTAGTGCGGAGGAAAACCAAGAAAAGCAGAGTTAGAGCGGTGGAAAACCAAGAAAAGCGGGGTTAGAGCGGAGGAAAACTAAGAAAATCGTGGTTAGAGCGGAGAAAAACCAAGAAAAGCGGGGTTAGAGCGGAGGAAAACCAAGAAAAGCGGGGTTAGAGCGGAGGAAAACCAAGAAAAGCGGGGTTAGATCGGAGGAAAACCAAGAAAATTATTTAGAGAGGAAGAAAACGAGGAAAAGCGCGGTTAGAGCAGCAGAAATCCGAGAAAAGCATGGTTAGAGTAGAGAAAAACCATGAAAAGCTGGGTTAGAGTGGAGGAAAACCAAGAAAAGCGGGGTTAGTGCGGAGGAAAACCAAGAAAAGCGGGGTTAGAGCGGAGGAAAACCAAGAAAAGCGGGGTTATAGCGGAGGAAAACCAAGAAAAGCGGGGTTAGAGCGGAGGAAAACCAAGAAAAGCGAAGCTAGAGCGGAGGAAAACCAAGAAAAGCAGAATAAGTGTGGAGGAAAACCAAGAAAAGCGGGGTTAGATCGGAGGAAAACCAAGAAAAAGAATTTAGAGAGGAAGAAAACGAGGAAGAGCGCGGTAAGAGCAGCAGAAATCCGAGAAAAGCATGGTTAGAGAGGAGAAAAACCAAGAAAAGCAGGGTTAGAGCAAAGGAAAACCAAGAAAAGCGGGGTTAGTGCGGAGGAAAACCATGATAAGAGGGGTTAGTGCGGAGGAAAACCAAGAAAAGCGGGGTTAGAGCAAAGGAAAACCAAGAAAAGCGGGGTTAGAGCGGAGGAAAACCAAGTAAAGCAGAGTTAGAACGGAATAAAACGTAGAAAAGCGTGGTTGGGGCAGCAGAAATCCGAGAAAAGCATGGTTAGAGTGGAGAAAAACGATGAAAAGCTGGGTTAGAGCGGAGAAAAAACAAGAAAAGCGGGGTTAGTGCGGAGGAAAACCAAGAAAACCGGGGTTAGAGCGGAGGAAAACCAAGAAAAGCGGGGTTATAGCGGAGGAAAACCAAGAAAAGCGGGGTTAGAGCGGAGGAAAACCAAGAAAAGCGAAGCTAGAGCGGAGGAAAACCAAGAAAAGCAGAATAAGTGTGGAGGAAAACCAAGAAAAGCGGGGTTAGATCGGAGGAAAACCAAGAAAAAGAATTTAGAGAGGAAGAAAACGAGGAAAAGCGCGGTAAGAGCAGCAGAAATCCGAGAAAAGCATGGTTAGAGAGGAGAAAAACCAAGAAAAGCAGGGTTAGAGCAAAGGAAAACCAAGAAAAGCGGGGTTAGTGCGGAGGAAAACCAAGAAAAGAGGGGTTAGTGCGGAGGAAAACCAAGAAAAGCGGGGTTAGAGCAAAGGAAAACCAAGAAAAGCGGGGTTAGAGCGGAGGAAAACCAAGTAAAGCAGAGTTAGAACGGAATAAAACGTAGAAAAGCGTGGTTGGGGCAGCAGAAATCCGAGAAAAGCATGGTTAGAGTGGAGAAAAATGATGAAAAGCTGGGTTAGAGCGGAGAAAAACCAAGAAAAGCGGGGTTAGTGCAGAGGAAAACCAAGAAAGAAGGGGTTAGTGCGGAGGAAAGCAAAGTAAAGCGGGGTTAGGGCGGAGGAAAACCTAGAAAAGCGGAGTTAGAGCGGAGGAAAACGAAGAAAAGCGGAATAAGTGCAGAGGGAAACCAAGAAAAGCGGGATTAGATCGGAGGAAAACCAAGAAAAAGAATTTAGAGAGGAAGAAAACGAAGAAAAGCGCGGTTAGAGCAGCAGAAATCCGAGAAAAGCATGGTTAGAGTAGAGAAAAACCATGAAAAGCTGGGTTAGAGCAAAGAAAAACCAAGAAAAGCGGGGTTAGTGCGGAGGAAAACCAAGAAAAGAGGAGTTAGTGCGGAGGAAAACCAAGAAAAGCGGGGTTAGAGCGGAGGAAAACCAAGAAAAGAGGGGTTAGAGCGGAGGAAAACCAAGAAAAGCGGGGTTAGAGCGGAGGAAAACCAAGAAAAGAGGGGTTAGAGCGGAGGAAAACCAAGAAAAGCGGGGTTAGAGCGGAGGAAAACCAAGAAAAGCGGGGTTAGAGCGGAGGAAAACCAAGAAAAGCGAAGTTAGAGCGGAGGAAAACCAAGAAAAGCGGAATAAGTGCACAGGATAACCAAGAAAATCGGGGTTAGAGCGGAGGAAAACCAAGAAAAAGAAGTTAGAGAGGAAGAAAACGAGGAAAAGCGAGGTTAGAGCAGCTGAAATCTGAGAATAGCATGGCTAGAGTGGAGAAAAACCATGAAAAGCTGGGTTAGATCGGAGAAAAACCAAGAAAAGCGGGGTTAGTGCGGAGGAAAACCAAGAAAAGCAAGGTTAGAGAAGAGGAAAACCAAGAGAAACGGGGTTAGAGCGGAGAAAAACCAAGAAAAGCAGGGATAGAAGGGAGGAAAACCAAGAAAAGCGGCGTTAGAGCAGAGAAAAACCAACAAAAACAGGGTTAGAGCAAAGGAAAACCAAGAAAAGCGGGGTTAGAGCGGAGGAAAACCAAGAAAAGCTGGGATAGAGCGGAGGAAAACCAAGAAAAGAGGGGTTAGAAAAGAGGAAAACCAAGGAAAGCGGGGTTAGAGTGGAGGAAAACCAAGAAAAGCGGGGTTAGAGCGGAGGAAAACCAAGAAAAGTGGTGTTAGAGCGTAGGAAAACCAAGAAAAGCGGTGATAGAGCGGAGGAAAACCAAGAAAAGTGGTGATAGAGCGTAGGAAAACCACGAAAAGCGAAATTAGAGCGGAGGAAAACCAAGAAAAGCAGGGTTAGAGCAAAGGAAAACCAAGAAAAGCGAAGATAGAGCGGAGGAAAACCAAGAAAAGCGGGGTTAGAGCGGAGGAAAACCAAGAAAAGCGGGGTTAGAGCGGAGGAAAACCAAGAAAAGCGGGGTTAGAGCGGAGGAAAACCAAGAAAAGCGAAGTTAGAGCGGAGGAAAACCAAGAAAAGCGGGGTTAGAGCGGAGGATAACCAAGAAAAGAGGGGTTAGAAAGGAGGAAAACCAAGAGAAGCAGCGTTAGAGCGGAGGAAAACCAAGTATAGCAGGGTTAGAGCAAAGGAAAACCAAGAAAGGCGAAGTTAGTGTGGAGGAAAACCAAGAAAAGCTGGGTTAGAGCGTAGGAAAACCAAGAAAAGCGGGGATAGAAGGGAGGAAAAACAAGAAAAGCGGGGTTAGAGCAGAGGAAAACCAAGAAAAGCGAGGTTAGAGCGGAGGAAAACCAAGTAAAGCAGAGTTAGAATGGAAGTAAACGAAGAAAAGCGTGGTTAGAGCAGCAGAAATCCGAGAAAAGCATGGCTAGAGTGGAGAAAAACGATGAAAAGCTGGGTAGGAGCGGAGAAAATCCAAGAAAAGCGGAATTAGAGCGGAGGAAAACCAAGAAAAGCGGGGTTAGAGCGGAGGAAAACCAAGAAAAGCGGGGTTAGAGCGGAGGAAAACCAAGAAAAGCGAAGTTAGAGCGGAGGAAAACCAAGAAAAGCGGAATAAGTGCACAGGATAACCAAGAAAATCGGGGTTAGAGCGGAGGAAAACCAAGAAAAAGAAGTTAGAGAGGAAGAAAACGAGGAAAAGCAAGGTTAGAGCAGCTGAAATCTGAGAATAGCATGGCTAGAGTGGAGAAAAACCATGAAAAGCTGGGTTAGATCGGAGAAAAACCAAGAAAAGCGGGGTTAGTGCGGAGGAAAACCAAGAAAAGCGGGGTTAGAGAAGAGGAAAACCAAGAGAAACGGGGTTAGAGCGGAGAAAAACCAAGAAAAGCAGGGATAGAAGGGAGGAAAACCAAGAAAAGCGGCGTTAGAGCAGAGAAAAACCAACAAAAACAGGGTTAGAGCAAAGGAAAACCAAGAAAAGCGGGGTTAGAGCGGAGGAAAACCAAGAAAATCTGGGAAAGAGCGGAGGAAAACCAAGAAAAGAGGGGTTAGAAAAGAGGAAAACCAAGAAAAGCGGGGTTAGAGCGGAGGAAAACCAAGAAAAGCGGGGTTAGAGCGGAGGAAAACCAAGAAAAGTGGTGTTAGAGCGTAGGAAAACCAAGAAAAGCGGTGATAGAGCGGAGGAAAACCAACAAAAGTGGTGATAGAGCATAGGAAAACCACGAAAAGCGAAATTAGAGCGGAGGAAAACCAAGAAAAGCAGGGTTAGAGCAAAGGAAAACCAAGAAAAGCGAAGATAGAGCGGAGGAAAACCAAGAAAAGCGGGGTTAGAGCGGAGGAAAACCAAGAAAAGCGGGGTTAGAGCGGAGGAAAACAAAGAAAAGCGGGGTTAGAGCGGAGGAAAACCAAGAAAAGCGAAGTTAGAGCGGAGGAAAACCAAGAAAAGCGGGGTTAGTGCAGAGGAAAACCAAGAAAAAAGGGGTTAGTGCGGAGGAAAACAAAGTAAAGCGGGGTTAGGGCGGAGGAAAACCAAGAAAAGCGGAGTTAGAGCGGAGGAAAACGAAGAAAAGCAGAATAAGTGCAGAGGGAAACCAAGAAAAGCGGGATTAGATCGGAGGAAAACCAAGGAAAAGGATTTAGAGAGGAAGAAAACGAAGAAAAGCGCAGTTAGAGCAGCAGAAATCCGAGAAAAGCATGGTTAGAGTAGAGAAAAACCATGAAAAGCTGGGTTAGAGCGGAGAAAAACCAAGAAAAGCGGGGTTAGTGCGGAGGAAAACCAAGAAAAGCGGGGTTAGAGCGGAGAAAAACCAAGAAAAGCGGGGTTAGAGCGGAGGAAAACCAAGAAAAGCGGGGTTAGAGCGGAGGAAAACCAAGGAAAGCGAAGTTAGAGCGGAGGAAAACCAAGAAAAGCGGAATAAGTGCACAGGATAACCAAGAAAATCGGGGTTAGAGCGGAGGAAAACCAAGAAAAAGAAGTTAGAGAGGAAGAAAACGAGGAAAAGCGAGGTTAGAGCAGCTGAAATCTGAGAATAGCATGGCTAGAGTGGAGAAAAACCATGAAAAGCTGGGTTAGATCGGAGAAAAACCAAGAAAAGCGGGGTTAGTGCGGAGGAAAACCAAGAAAAGCGGGGTTAGAGAAGAGGAAAACCAAGAGAAACGGGGTTAGAGCGGAGAAAAACCAAGAAAAGCAGGGATAAAAGGGAGGAAAACCAAGAAAAGCGGCGTTAGAGCAGAGAAAAACCAACAAAAACAGGGTTAGAAAAAAGGAAAACCAAGAAAAGCGGGGTTAGAGCGTAGAAAAACCAAGAAAAGCGGGGTTATAGCGGAGGAAAACCAAGGAAAGCGGGGTTAGAGCGGAGGAAAACCAAGAAAAGCGGGGTTAGAGCGGAGGAAAACCAAGAAAAGTGGTGTTAGAGCGTAGGAAAACCAAGAAAACGGTGATAGAGCGGAGGAAAACCAAGAAAAGTGGTGATAGAGCGTAGGAAAACCACGAAAAGCGGGATTAGAGCGGAGGAAAACCAAGAAAAGCGGGGTTAGAGCAAAGAAAAACCAAGAAAAGCAGGGTTAGAGCAAAGGAAAACCAAGTAAAGCGAAGATAGAGAGGAGAAAAACCAAGAAAAGCAGGGTTAGAGCAAAGGAAAACCAAGAAAAGCGGGGTTAGTGCGGAGGAAAACCATGATAAGAGGGGTTAGTGCGGAGGAAAACCAAGAAAAGCGGGGTTAGAGCAAAGGAAAACCAAGAAAAGCGGGGTTAGAGCGGAGGAAAACCAAGTAAAGCAGAGTTAGAACGGAATAAAACGTAGAAAAGCGTGGTTGGGGCAGCAGAAATCCGAGAAAAGCATGGTTAGAGTGGAGAAAAACGATGAAAAGCTGGGTTAGAGCGGAGAAAAAACAAGAAAAGCGGGGTTAGTGCGGAGGAAAACCAAGAAAACCGGGGTTAGAGCGGAGGAAAACCAAGAAAAGCGGGGTTATAGCGGAGGAAAACCAAGAAAAGCGGGGTTAGAGCGGAGGAAAACCAAGAAAAGCGAAGCTAGAGCGGAGGAAAACCAAGAAAAGCAGAATAAGTGTGGAGGAAAACCAAGAAAAGCGGGGTTAGATCGGAGGAAAACCAAGAAAAAGAATTTAGAGAGGAAGAAAACGAGGAAAAGCGCGGTAAGAGCAGCAGAAATCCGAGAAAAGCATGGTTAGAGAGGAGAAAAACCAAGAAAAGCAGGGTTAGAGCAAAGGAAAACCAAGAAAAGCGGGGTTAGTGCGGAGGAAAACCAAGAAAAGAGGGGTTAGTGCGGAGGAAAACCAAGAAAAGCGGGGTTAGAGCAAAGGAAAACCAAGAAAAGCGGGGTTAGAGCGGAGGAAAACCAAGTAAAGCAGAGTTAGAACGGAATAAAACGTAGAAAAGCGTGGTTGGGGCAGCAGAAATCCGAGAAAAGCATGGTTAGAGTGGAGAAAAATGATGAAAAGCTGGGTTAGAGCGGAGAAAAACCAAGAAAAGCGGGGTTAGTGCAGAGGAAAACCAAGAAAGAAGGGGTTAGTGCGGAGGAAAGCAAAGTAAAGCGGGGTTAGGGCGGAGGAAAACCTAGAAAAGCGGAGTTAGAGCGGAGGAAAACGAAGAAAAGCGGAATAAGTGCAGAGGGAAACCAAGAAAAGCGGGATTAGATCGGAGGAAAACCAAGAAAAAGAATTTAGAGAGGAAGAAAACGAAGAAAAGCGCGGTTAGAGCAGCAGAAATCCGAGAAAAGCATGGTTAGAGTAGAGAAAAACCATGAAAAGCTGGGTTAGAGCAAAGAAAAACCAAGAAAAGCGGGGTTAGTGCGGAGGAAAACCAAGAAAAGAGGAGTTAGTGCGGAGGAAAACCAAGAAAAGCGGGGTTAGAGCGGAGGAAAACCAAGAAAAGAGGGGTTAGAGCGGAGGAAAACCAAGAAAAGCGGGGTTAGAGCGGAGGAAAACCAAGAAAAGAGGGGTTAGAGCGGAGGAAAACCAAGAAAAGCGGGGTTAGAGCGGAGGAAAACCAAGAAAAGCGGGGTTAGAGCGGAGGAAAACCAAGAAAAGCGAAGTTAGAGCGGAGGAAAACCAAGAAAAGCGGAATAAGTGCACAGGATAACCAAGAAAATCGGGGTTAGAGCGGAGGAAAACCAAGAAAAAGAAGTTAGAGAGGAAGAAAACGAGGAAAAGCGAGGTTAGAGCAGCTGAAATCTGAGAATAGCATGGCTAGAGTGGAGAAAAACCATGAAAAGCTGGGTTAGATCGGAGAAAAACCAAGAAAAGCGGGGTTAGTGCGGAGGAAAACCAAGAAAAGCAAGGTTAGAGAAGAGGAAAACCAAGAGAAACGGGGTTAGAGCGGAGAAAAACCAAGAAAAGCAGGGATAGAAGGGAGGAAAACCAAGAAAAGCGGCGTTAGAGCAGAGAAAAACCAACAAAAACAGGGTTAGAGCAAAGGAAAACCAAGAAAAGCGGGGTTAGAGCGGAGGAAAACCAAGAAAAGCTGGGATAGAGCGGAGGAAAACCAAGAAAAGAGGGGTTAGAAAAGAGGAAAACCAAGGAAAGCGGGGTTAGAGTGGAGGAAAACCAAGAAAAGCGGGGTTAGAGCGGAGGAAAACCAAGAAAAGTGGTGTTAGAGCGTAGGAAAACCAAGAAAAGCGGTGATAGAGCGGAGGAAAACCAAGAAAAGTGGTGATAGAGCGTAGGAAAACCACGAAAAGCGAAATTAGAGCGGAGGAAAACCAAGAAAAGCAGGGTTAGAGCAAAGGAAAACCAAGAAAAGCGAAGATAGAGCGGAGGAAAACCAAGAAAAGCGGGGTTAGAGCGGAGGAAAACCAAGAAAAGCGGGGTTAGAGCGGAGGAAAACCAAGAAAAGCGGGGTTAGAGCGGAGGAAAACCAAGAAAAGCGAAGTTAGAGCGGAGGAAAACCAAGAAAAGCGGGGTTAGAGCGGAGGATAACCAAGAAAAGAGGGGTTAGAAAGGAGGAAAACCAAGAGAAGCAGCGTTAGAGCGGAGGAAAACCAAGTATAGCAGGGTTAGAGCAAAGGAAAACCAAGAAAGGCGAAGTTAGTGTGGAGGAAAACCAAGAAAAGCTGGGTTAGAGCGTAGGAAAACCAAGAAAAGCGGGGATAGAAGGGAGGAAAAACAAGAAAAGCGGGGTTAGAGCAGAGGAAAACCAAGAAAAGCGAGGTTAGAGCGGAGGAAAACCAAGTAAAGCAGAGTTAGAATGGAAGTAAACGAAGAAAAGCGTGGTTAGAGCAGCAGAAATCCGAGAAAAGCATGGCTAGAGTGGAGAAAAACGATGAAAAGCTGGGTAGGAGCGGAGAAAATCCAAGAAAAGCGGAATTAGAGCGGAGGAAAACCAAGAAAAGCGGGGTTAGAGCGGAGGAAAACCAAGAAAAGCGGGGTTAGAGCGGAGGAAAACCAAGAAAAGCGAAGTTAGAGCGGAGGAAAACCAAGAAAAGCGGAATAAGTGCACAGGATAACCAAGAAAATCGGGGTTAGAGCGGAGGAAAACCAAGAAAAAGAAGTTAGAGAGGAAGAAAACGAGGAAAAGCAAGGTTAGAGCAGCTGAAATCTGAGAATAGCATGGCTAGAGTGGAGAAAAACCATGAAAAGCTGGGTTAGATCGGAGAAAAACCAAGAAAAGCGGGGTTAGTGCGGAGGAAAACCAAGAAAAGCGGGGTTAGAGAAGAGGAAAACCAAGAGAAACGGGGTTAGAGCGGAGAAAAACCAAGAAAAGCAGGGATAGAAGGGAGGAAAACCAAGAAAAGCGGCGTTAGAGCAGAGAAAAACCAACAAAAACAGGGTTAGAGCAAAGGAAAACCAAGAAAAGCGGGGTTAGAGCGGAGGAAAACCAAGAAAATCTGGGAAAGAGCGGAGGAAAACCAAGAAAAGAGGGGTTAGAAAAGAGGAAAACCAAGAAAAGCGGGGTTAGAGCGGAGGAAAACCAAGAAAAGCGGGGTTAGAGCGGAGGAAAACCAAGAAAAGTGGTGTTAGAGCGTAGGAAAACCAAGAAAAGCGGTGATAGAGCGGAGGAAAACCAACAAAAGTGGTGATAGAGCATAGGAAAACCACGAAAAGCGAAATTAGAGCGGAGGAAAACCAAGAAAAGCAGGGTTAGAGCAAAGGAAAACCAAGAAAAGCGAAGATAGAGCGGAGGAAAACCAAGAAAAGCGGGGTTAGAGCGGAGGAAAACCAAGAAAAGCGGGGTTAGAGCGGAGGAAAACAAAGAAAAGCGGGGTTAGAGCGGAGGAAAACCAAGAAAAGCGAAGTTAGAGCGGAGGAAAACCAAGAAAAGCGGGGTTAGTGCAGAGGAAAACCAAGAAAAAAGGGGTTAGTGCGGAGGAAAACAAAGTAAAGCGGGGTTAGGGCGGAGGAAAACCAAGAAAAGCGGAGTTAGAGCGGAGGAAAACGAAGAAAAGCAGAATAAGTGCAGAGGGAAACCAAGAAAAGCGGGATTAGATCGGAGGAAAACCAAGGAAAAGGATTTAGAGAGGAAGAAAACGAAGAAAAGCGCAGTTAGAGCAGCAGAAATCCGAGAAAAGCATGGTTAGAGTAGAGAAAAACCATGAAAAGCTGGGTTAGAGCGGAGAAAAACCAAGAAAAGCGGGGTTAGTGCGGAGGAAAACCAAGAAAAGCGGGGTTAGAGCGGAGAAAAACCAAGAAAAGCGGGGTTAGAGCGGAGGAAAACCAAGAAAAGCGGGGTTAGAGCGGAGGAAAACCAAGGAAAGCGAAGTTAGAGCGGAGGAAAACCAAGAAAAGCGGAATAAGTGCACAGGATAACCAAGAAAATCGGGGTTAGAGCGGAGGAAAACCAAGAAAAAGAAGTTAGAGAGGAAGAAAACGAGGAAAAGCGAGGTTAGAGCAGCTGAAATCTGAGAATAGCATGGCTAGAGTGGAGAAAAACCATGAAAAGCTGGGTTAGATCGGAGAAAAACCAAGAAAAGCGGGGTTAGTGCGGAGGAAAACCAAGAAAAGCGGGGTTAGAGAAGAGGAAAACCAAGAGAAACGGGGTTAGAGCGGAGAAAAACCAAGAAAAGCAGGGATAAAAGGGAGGAAAACCAAGAAAAGCGGCGTTAGAGCAGAGAAAAACCAACAAAAACAGGGTTAGAAAAAAGGAAAACCAAGAAAAGCGGGGTTAGAGCGTAGAAAAACCAAGAAAAGCGGGGTTATAGCGGAGGAAAACCAAGGAAAGCGGGGTTAGAGCGGAGGAAAACCAAGAAAAGCGGGGTTAGAGCGGAGGAAAACCAAGAAAAGTGGTGTTAGAGCGTAGGAAAACCAAGAAAACGGTGATAGAGCGGAGGAAAACCAAGAAAAGTGGTGATAGAGCGTAGGAAAACCACGAAAAGCGGGATTAGAGCGGAGGAAAACCAAGAAAAGCGGGGTTAGAGCAAAGAAAAACCAAGAAAAGCAGGGTTAGAGCAAAGGAAAACCAAGTAAAGCGAAGATAGAGCGGAGGAAAACCAAGAAAAGCGGGGTTAGAGCGGAGGAAAACCAAGAATAGCGGGGTTAGAGCGGAGGAAAACCAAGAAAAGCGGGGTTAGAGCGGAGGAAAACCAAGAAAAGCGAAGTTAGAGCGGAGGAAAACCAAGAAAAGCGGGGTTAGAGCGAAGGATAACCAAGAAAAGAGGGGTTAGAAAGGAGGAAAACCAAGAGAAGCAGCGTTAGAGCGGAGGAAAACCAAGTATAGCAGGGTTAGAGCAAAGGAAAACCAAGAAAGGCGAAGTTAGTGTGGAGGAAAGCCAAGAAAAGCTGGGTTAGAGCGTAGGAAAACCAAGAAAAGCGGGGATAGAAGGGAGGAAAAACAAGAAAAGCAGGGTTAGAGCAGAGGAAAACCAAGAAAAGCGAGGTTAGAGCGGAGGAAAACCAAGTAAAGCAGAGTTAGAATGGAAGTAAACGAAGAAAAGCGTGGTTAGAGCAGCAGAAATCCGAGAAAAGCATGGCTAGAGTGGAGAAAAACGATGAAAAGCTGGGTAGGAGCGGAGAAAAACCAAGAAAAGCGGGATTAGAGCAAAGGAAAACCAAGAAAAGCGGGGTTAGAGCAATGGAAAACCAGGAATAGTGAAGTTAGAGCGGAGGAAAACCAAGAAAAGCGGGGTTAGAGCGGATGAAAACCAAGAAAAGCGGGGTTAGAGCGGAGGAAAACCAAGAAAAGCTGGGATAGAGCGGAGGAAAACCAAGAAAAGCAGGGTTTGAAAGGAGGAAAACAAAGAAAAGCGAAGTTAGTGCGGAGGAAAACCAAGAAAAGCTGGGTTAGAGCGTAGGAAAACCAGGAAAAGCAGGGTTATAGCGAAGGAAAACCAAGAAAAGCGGGGTTAGAGCAGAGGAAAACCAAGAAAAGTGGGGTTAGAGCGGAGGAAAACCAAGTAAAGCAAAGTTAGAACGGAATAAAACGTAGAAAAGCGTGGTTGGAGCAGCAGAAATCTGAGAAAAGCATGGTTAGAGTGGAGAAAAACCATGAAAAGCGGGATTAGTGCAGAGGAAAACCAAGAAAAAAGGGGTTAGTGCAAAAGAAAACCAAGTAAAGCAGGGTTAGAGCGGAGGAAAACCAAGAAAAGCTGAATAAGTGCAAAGGAAAACCAAGAAAAGTGGGGTTAGAAAGGAGGAAAACCAAGAAAAGCGGGGTTAGAGCGGAGGAAAAGCATGAAAAGTAAGGTTAGAACTGAGGAAAACCAAGAAAAGCTGGGTTAGAGCGGAGGAAAACCAAGAAAAGCGGGGTTAGAGCAAAGGAAAACCAAGAAAAGCGGTGTTAGAGCGCAGGAAAACCAAGAGAAACGGGTTTAGAGCGGAGAAAAACCAAGAAAAGCGGGGATAGAAGGGAGGAAAACCAAGAAAAGCTGGGATAGAGCAGAGGAAAACCAAGAAATGCGTGGTTAGAAAGGAGGAAAACAAAGAAAAGCGGGATTAGAGCGGAGGAAACCCAAGAAAAGAGGGGTTAGAAAAGAGGAAAACCAAGAAAAGCGGGGTTAGAGCGGAGGAAACCCAAGAAAAGCAGGGTTAGTGCAAAGGAAAACAAAGAAAAGCGAAGTTAGAGCGGAGGAAAACCAATAAAAGCTGGGTTAGAGCTGAGGAAAACCAAGAAAAGCGGGGTTATAGCGGACGAAAACCAAGAAAAGCGGGGTTAGAGCGGAGGAAAACCAAGAAAAGCGGGGTTAGAGCGGAGGAAAACCAAGAAAAGTGGTGTTAGAGCGTAGGAAAACCAAGAAAAGCAGTGATAGAGCGGAGGAAAACCAAGAAAAGTGGTGATAGAGCGTAGGAAAACCACGAAAAGCGGTGATAGCGCAAAGGAAAACCAAGAAAAGCAAGGTTAGAGGAAAGAAAAACCAAGAAAAGCAGGGTTAGAGCAAAGGAAAACCAAGAAAAGCGAAGATATAGCGGAGGAAAACCAAGAAAAGCGGGGTTAGAGCGGAGGAAAACCTAGAAAAAAGGGGTTAGAGCGGAGGAAAACCAAGAAAAGCGAAGTTTGAGCGGAGGAAAACCAAGAAAAGCGGGGTTAGAGCGGAGGATAACCAAGAAAAGAGGGGTTAGAAAGGAGGAAAACCAAGAAAAGCGGCGTTAGAGCAGAGGAAAACCATGTAAAGCAGGGTTAGAGCAAAGGAAAACCAAAAAAGCAGAGTTAGTATGGAAGAAAACAAAGAAAAGCGTGGTTAGAGCAGCAGAAATCCGAGAAAAGCTTGGCTAGAGTGGAGAAAAACGATGAAAAGCTGGGTTAGAGCAAAGAAAAACCAAGAAAAGCGGGATTAGAGCGGAGGAAAACCAAGAAAAGCGGGGTTAGAGCAATGGAAAACCAAGAATAATGAAGTTAGAGTGGAGGAAAACCAAGAAAAGCTGGGTTAGAGCGGATGAAAACCAAGAAAAGCGGGGTTAGAGCGGAATAAAACCAAGAAAAGCTGGGATAGAGCAGAGGAAAACCATGGAAAGCAGGGTTAGAGCAAAGGAAAACCAAATAAAGCAGAGTTAGAATGGAAGAAAACGAAGAAAAGCCTGGTTAGAGCAGCAGAAATCCGAGAAAAGCATGGCTAGAGTGGAGAAAAATGATGAAAAGCTGGGTTAGAGCGGAGAAAAACCAAGAAAAAGAATTTAGAGAGGAAGAAAACGAGGAAAAGCGCGGTTAGAGCAGCAGAAATCCGAGAAAAGCATGGTTAGAGTGGAGAAAAACCATGAAAAGCTGGGTTAGAGTGGAGAAAAACCAAGAAAAGCGGGGTTAGTGCGGAGGAAAACCAAGAAAAGAGGGGTTAGTGCAAAGGAAAACCAAGAAAAGCGGGGTTAGAGCAAAGGAAAACCAAGAAAAGCGGGGTTAGAGCGGAGGAAAACCAAGTAAAGCAGAGTTAGAACGGAATAAAACGTAGAAAAGCGTGGTTGGAGCAGCAGAAATCCGAGAAAAGCATGGGTAGAGTGGAGAAAAACGATGAAAAGCTGGGTTAGGGTGGAGAAAAACCAAGAAAAGCGGGGTTGTAGCGGAGGAAAACCAAGAAAAGCGGGGTTAGAGCGGGGGAAAACCAAGAAAAGCAAGGTTAGAGCGGAGGAAAACCAAGAAAAGTGGTGTTAGAACGTAGGAAAACCAAGAAAAGCGGTGATAGAGCGGAGGAAAACCAAGAAAAGTGGTGTTAGAACGTAGGAAAACCAAGAAAAGCGGGGTCAGAGCGGAGGAAAACCAAGAAAAGCGAAGTTAGAGCGGAGGAAAACCAAGAAAAGCGGAATAAGTGCACAGGATAACCAAGAAAAGCTGGGAAAGAGCAGAGGAAAACCAAGAAATGCGTGGTTAGAAAGGAGGAAAACAAAGAAAAGCGGGATTAGAGCGGAGGAAAACCAAGAAAAGCGGGGTTATAGCGGAGGAAAACCAAGAAAAGCAGGGTTAGAGCAGAGGAAAACCAAGAAAAGCGGGGTTAGAGCGGAGGAAAACCAATAAAAGCGGGGTTAGAGCGGAGGAAAACAAAGAAAAGCGAAATTAAGCGGAGGAAAACCAAGAAAAGCGGAATAAGTGCACAGGATAACCAAGAAAAGCGGGGTTAGAGCGGAGGAAAACCAAGAAAAAGAAGTTAGAGAGGAAGAAAACGAAGGAAAGCGCGGTTAGAGCAGCAGAAATCTGAGAATAGCATGGCTAGAGTGCAGAAAAACCATGAAAAGCTGGGTTAGATCGGAGAAAAACCAAGAAAAGCGGGGATAGAAGGGAGGAAAACCAAGAAAAGCGGCGTTAGAGTAGAGAAAAACCAACAAAAACAGGGTTAGAGCAAAGGAAAACCAAGAAAAGCGGGGTTAGAGCGGAGGAAAACCACGAGAAACGGGGTTAGAGCGGAGAAAAACCAAGAAAAGCAGGGATAGGAGGGAGGAAAACCAAGAAAAGCGGCGTTAGAGCAGAGAAAAACCAACAAAAACAGGGTTAGAGCAAAGGAAAACCAAGAAAAGCGGGGTTAGAGCGGAGGGAAACAAAGAAAAGCTGGGTTAGAGCGTAGGAAAACCAAGAAAAGCGGGGTTATAGCGAAGGAAAACCAAGGAAAGCGGGGTTAGAGCGGAGGAAAACCAAGAAAAGCTTGGTTAGAGCGAAGGAAAACCAAGAAAAGTGGTGTTAGAGCGTAGGAAAACCAAGAAAAGCGGTGATAGAGCGGAGGAAAACCAAGAAAAGTGGTGATAGAGTGGAGGAAAACCACGAAAAGCGGTGATAGAGCGGAGGAAAACCAAGAAAAGCGGGGTTAGAGCAAAGAAAAACCAAGAAAAGCAGGGTTAGAGCAAAAGAAAACCAAGAAAAGCGAAGATAGAGCGGAGGAAAACAAAGAAAAGCGGGGTTAGAGCGGAGGAAAACCAAGAAAAGCAGGGTTAGAGCAGAGGAAAACCAAGAAAAGCGGGGTTAGAGCGGAGGAAAACCAAGAAAAGCGAAGGTAGAGCGGAGGATAACCAAGAGAAGAGGGGTTAGAAAGGAGGAAAACCAAGAAAAGCGGCGTTAGAGCGGAGGAAAACCAAGTTTAGCAGGGTTAGAGCAAAGGAAAACCAAGAAAAGCGAAGTTAGTGTTGTGGAAAACCAAGAAAAGCTGGGTTAGAGCGTAGGAAAACCAAGAAAAGCGGGGATAGAAGGGAGGAAAAACAAGAAAAGCGGGGTTAGAGCAGAGGAAAACCAAGAAAAGCGAAGTTAGAGCGGAGGAAAACCAATAAAAGCGGGGTTAGTGCGGAGGAAAACCAAGAAAAGAGGAGTTAGTGCGGAGGAAAACCAAGAAAAGCGGGGTTAGAGCGGAGGAAAACCAAGAAAAGCGGGGTTAGAGCGGAGGAAAACCAAGAAAAGCGGGGTTAGAGCGGAGGAAAACCAAGGAAAGCGAAGTTAGAGCGGAGGAAAACCAAGAAAAGCGGAATAAGTGCACAGGATAACCAAGAAAATCGGGGTTAGAGCGGAGGAAAACCAAGAAAAAGAAGTTAGAGAGGAAGAAAACGAGGAAAAGCGAGGTTAGAGCAGCTGAAATCTGAGAATAGCATGGCTAGAGTGGAGAAAAACCATGAAAAGCTGGGTTAGATCGGAGAAAAACCAAGAAAAGCGGGGTTAGTGCGGAGGAAAACCAAGAAAAGCGGGGTTAGAGAAGAGGAAAACCAAGAGAAACGGGGTTAGAGCGGAGAAAAACCAAGAAAAGCAGGGATAAAAGGGAGGAAAACCAAGAAAAGCGGCGTTAGAGCAGAGAAAAACCAACAAAAACAGGGTTAGAGCAAAGGAAAACCAAGAAAAGCGGGGTTAGAGCGTAGAAAAACCAAGAAAAGCGGGGTTATAGCGGAGGAAAACCAAGGAAAGCGGGGTTAGAGCGGAGGAAAACCAAGGAAAGCGGGGTTAGAGCGGAGGAAAACCAAGAAAAGTGGTGTTAGAGCGTAGGAAAACCAAGAAAAGCGGTGATAGAGCGGAGGAAAACCAAGAAAAGTGGTGATAGAGCGTAGGAAAACCACGAAAAGCGGGATTAGAGCGGAGGAAAACCAAGAAAAGCGGGGTTAGAGCAAAGAAAAACCAAGAAAAGCAGGGTTAGAGCAAAGGAAAACCAAGTAAAGCGAAGATAGAGCGGAGGAAAACCAAGAAAAGCGGGGTTAGAGCGGAGGAAAACCAAGAAAAGCGGGGTTAGAGCGGAGGAAAACCAAGAAAAGCGGGGTTAGAGCGGAGGAAAACCAAGAAAAGCGGGGTTAGAGCGAAGGATAACCAAGAAAAGAGGGGTTAGAAAGGAGGAAAACCAAGAGAAGCAGCGTTAGAGCGGAGGAAAACCAAGTATAGCAGGGTTAGAGCAAAGGAAAACCAAGAAAGGCGAAGTTAGTGTGGAGGAAAGCCAAGAAAAGCTGGGTTAGAGCGTAGGAAAACCAAGAAAAGCGGGGATAGAAGGGAGGAAAAACAAGAAAAGCGGGGTTAGAGCAGAGGAAAACCAAGAAAAGCGAGGTTAGAGCGGAGGAAAACCAAGTAAAGCAGAGTTAGAATGGAAGTAAACGAAGAAAAGCGTGGTTAGAGCAGCAGAAATCCGAGAAAAGCATGGCTAGAGTGGAGAAAAACGATGAAAAGCTGGGTAGGAGCGGAGAAAAACCAAGAAAAGCGGGATTAGAGCAAAGGAAAACCAAGAAAAGCGGGGTTAGAGCAATGGAAAACCAGGAATAGTGAAGTTAGAGCGGAGGAAAACCAAGAAAAGCGGGGTTAGAGCGGATGAAAACCAAGAAAAGCGGGGTTAGAGCGGAGGAAAACCAAGAAAAGCTGGGATAGAGCGGAGGAAAACCAAGAAAAGCAGGGTTTGAAAGGAGGAAAACAAAGAAAAGCGAAGTTAGTGCGGAGGAAAACCAAGAAAAGCTGGGTTAGAGCGAAGGAAAACCAAGAAAAGCAGGGTT
Source organism: Coturnix japonica (assembly GCF_054131305.1). Taxonomy (NCBI): domain Eukaryota; kingdom Metazoa; phylum Chordata; class Aves; order Galliformes; family Phasianidae; genus Coturnix; species Coturnix japonica. The sequence goes on along the minus strand of NC_140676.1, from coordinate 20,685,775 downwards.
ATAGCGAAGGAAAACCAAGAAAAGCGGGGTTAGAGCAGAGGAAAACCAAGAAAAGTGGGGTTAGAGCGGAGGAAAACCAAGTAAAGCAAAGTTAGAACGGAATAAAACGTAGAAAAGCGTGGTTGGAGCAGCAGAAATCTGAGAAAAGCATGGTTAGAGTGGAGAAAAACCATGAAAAGCGGGGTTAGTGCAGAGGAAAACCAAGAAAAAAGGGGTTAGTGCAAAAGAAAACCAAGTAAAGCAGGGTTAGAGCGGAGGAAAACCAAGAAAAGCTGAATAAGTGCAAAGGAAAACCAAGAAAAGTGGGGTTAGAAAGGAGGAAAACCAAGAAAAGCGGGGTTAGAGCGGAGGAAAAGCATGAAAAGTAAGGTTAGAACTGAGGAAAACCAAGAAAAGCTGGGTTAGAGCGGAGGAAAACCAAGAAAAGCGGGGTTAGAGCAAAGGAAAACCAAGAAAAGCGGTGTTAGAGCGGAGGAAAACCAAGAGAAACGGGTTTAGAGCGGAGAAAAACCAAGAAAAGCGGGGATAGAAGGGAGGAAAACCAAGAAAAGCTGGGATAGAGCAGAGGAAAACCAAGAAATGCGTGGTTAGAAAGGAGGAAAACAAAGAAAAGCGGGATTAGAGCGGAGGAAACCCAAGAAAAGAGGGGTTAGAAAAGAGGAAAACCAAGAAAAGCGGGGTTAGAGCGGAGGAAACCCAAGAAAAGCAGGGTTAGAGCAAAGGAAAACAAAGAAAAGCGAAGTTAGAGCGGAGGAAAACCAATAAAAGCTGGGTTAGAGCTGAGGAAAACCAAGAAAAGCGGGGTTATAGCGGACGAAAACCAAGAAAAGCGGGGTTAGAGCGGAGGAAAACCAAGAAAAGCGGGGTTAGAGCGGAGGAAAACCAAGAAAAGTGGTGTTAGAGCGTAGGAAAACCAAGAAAAGCAGTGATAGAGCGGAGGAAAACCAAGAAAAGTGGTGATAGAGCGTAGGAAAACCACGAAAAGCGGTGATAGCGCAAAGGAAAACCAAGAAAAGCAAGGTTAGAGCAAAGAAAAACCAAGAAAAGCAGGGTTAGAGCAAAGGAAAACCAAGAAAAGCGAAGATATAGCGGAGGAAAACCAAGAAAAGCGGGGTTAGAGCGGAGGAAAACCTAGAAAAAAGGGGTTAGAGCGGTTGAAAACCAAGAAAAGCGAAGTTTGAGCGGAGGAAAACCAAGAAAAGCGGGGTTAGAGCGGAGGATAACCAAGAAAAGAGGGGTTAGAAAGGAGGAAAACCAAGAAAAGCGGCGTTAGAGCAGAGGAAAACCATGTAAAGCAGGGTTAGAGCAAAGGAAAACCAAATAAAGCAGAGTTAGTATGGAAGAAAACGAAGAAAAGCGTGGTTAGAGCAGCAGAAATCCGAGAAAAGCTTGGCTAGAGTGGAGAAAAACGATGAAAAGCTGGGTTAGAGCAAAGAAAAACCAAGAAAAGCGGGATTAGAGCGGAGGAAAACCAAGAAAAGCGGGGTTAGAGCAATGGAAAACCAAGAATAATGAAGTTAGAGTGGAGGAAAACCAAGAAAAGCTGGGTTAGAGCGGATGAAAACCAAGAAAAGCGGGGTTAGAGCGGAATAAAACCAAGAAAAGCTGGGATAGAGCAGAGGAAAACCATGGAAAGCAGGGTTATTGCAAAGGAAAACCAAATAAAGCAGAGTTAGAATGGAAGAAAACGAAGAAAAGCCTGGTTAGAGCAGCAGAAATCCGAGAAAAGCATGGCTAGAGTGGAGAAAAATGATGAAAAGCTGGGTTAGAGCGGAGAAAAACCAAGAAAAAGAATTTAGAGAGGAAGAAAACGAGGAAAAGCGCGGTTAGAGCAGCAGAAATCCGAGAAAAGCATGGTTAGAGTGGAGAAAAACCATGAAAAGCTGGGTTAGAGCAGAGGAAAACCAAGAAAAGCGGGGTTAGAGCGGAGGAAAACCAATAAAAGCGGGGTTAGAGCGGAGGAAAACAAAGAAAAGCGAAATTAAGCGGAGGAAAACCAAGAAAAGCGGAATAAGTGCACAGGATAACCAAGAAAAGCGGGGTTAGAGCGGAGGAAAACCAAGAAAAAGAAGTTAGAGAGGAAGAAAACGAAGGAAAGCGCGGTTAGAGCAGCAGAAATCTGAGAATAGCATGGCTAGAGTGCAGAAAAACCATGAAAAGCTGGGTTAGATCCGAGAAAAACCAAGAAAAGCGGGGATAGAAGGGAGGAAAACCAAGAAAAGCGGCGTTAGAGTAGAGAAAAACCAAGAAAAGCAGGGTTAGAGCAAAGGAAAACCAAGAAAAGCGGGGTTAGAGCGGAGGAAAACCACGAGAAACGGGGTTAGAGCGGAGAAAAACCAAGAAAAGCAGGGATAGGAGGGAGGAAAACCAAGAAAAGCGGCGTTAGAGCAGAGAAAAACCAACAAAAACAGGGTTAGAGCAAAGGAAAACCAAGAAAAGCGGGGTTAGAGCGGAGGGAAACAAAGAAAAGCTGGGTTAGAGCGTAGGAAAACCAAGAAAAGCGGGGTTATAGCGAAGGAAAACCAAGGAAAGCGGGGTTAGAGCGGAGGAAAACCAAGAAAAGCTTGGTTAGAGCGAAGGAAAACCAAGAAAAGTGGTGTTAGAGCGTAGGAAAACCAAGAAAAGCGGTGATAGAGCGGAGGAAAACCAAGAAAAGTGGTGATAGAGTGGAGGAAAACCACGAAAAGCGGTGATAGAGCGGAGGAAAACCAAGAAAAGCGGGGTTAGAGCAAAGAAAAACCAAGAAAAGCAGGGTTAGAGCAAAAGAAAACCAAGAAAAGCGAAGATAGAGCGGAGGAAAACAAAGAAAAGCGGGGTTAGAGCGGAGGAAAACCAAGAAAAGCAGGGTTAGAGCAGAGGAAAACCAAGAAAAGCGGGGTTAGAGCGGAGGAAAACCAAGAAAAGCGAAGGTAGAGCGGAGGATAACCAAGAGAAGAGGGGTTAGAAAGGAGGAAAACCAAGAAAAGCGGCGTTAGAGCGGAGGAAAACCAAGTTTAGCAGGGTTAGAGCAAAGGAAAACCAAGAAAAGCGAAGTTAGTGTTGTGGAAAACCAAGAAAAGCTGGGTTAGAGCATAGGAAAACCAAGAAAAGCGGGGATAGAAGGGAGGAAAAACAAGAAAAGCGGGGTTAGAGCAGAGGAAAACCAAGAAAAGCGAAGTTAGAGCGGAGGAAAACCAATAAAAGCGGGGTTAGTGCGGAGGAAAACCAAGAAAAGAGGAGTTAGTGCGGAGGAAAACCAAGAAAAGCGGGGTTAGAGCGGAGGAAAACCAAGAAAAGCGGGGTTAGAGCGGAGGAAAACCAAGAAAAGCGGGGTTAGAGCGGAGGAAAACCAAGGAAAGCGAAGTTAGAGCGGAGGAAAACCAAGAAAAGCGGAATAAGTGCACAGGGTAACCAAGAAAATCGGGGTTAGAGCGGAGGAAAACCAAGAAAAAGAAGTTAGAGAGGAAGAAAACGAGGAAAAGCGAGGTTAGAGCAGCTGAAATCTGAGAATAGCATGGCTAGAGTGGAGAAAAACCATGAAAAGCTGGGTTAGATCGGAGAAAAACCAAGAAAAGCGGGGTTAGTGCGGAGGAAAACCAAGAAAAGCGGGGTTAGAGAAGAGGAAAACCAAGAGAAACGGGGTTAGAGCGGAGAAAAACCAAGAAAAGCAGGGATAAAAGGGAGGAAAACCAAGAAAAGCGGCGTTAGAGCAGAGAAAAACCAACAAAAACAGGGTTAGAGCAAAGGAAAACCAAGAAAAGCGGGGTTAGAGCGTAGAAAAACCAAGAAAAGCGGGGTTATAGCGGAGGAAAACCAAGGAAAGCGGGGTTAGAGCGGAGGAAAACCAAGGAAAGCGGGGTTAGAGCGGAGGAAAACCAAGAAAAGTGGTGTTAGAGCGTAGGAAAACCAAGAAAAGCGGTGATAGAGCGGAGGAAAACCAAGAAAAGTGGTGATAGAGCGTAGGAAAACCACGAAAAGCGGGATTAGAGCGGAGGAAAACCAAGAAAAGCGGGGTTAGAGCAAAGAAAAACCAAGAAAAGCAGGGTTAGAGCAAAGGAAAACCAAGTAAAGCGAAGATAGAGCGGAGGAAAACCAAGAAAAGCGGGGTTAGAGCGGAGGAAAACCAAGAAAAGCGGGGTTAGAGCGGAGGAAAACCAAGAAAAGCGGGGTTAGAGCGGAGGAAAACCAAGAAAAGCGGGGTTAGAGCGAAGGATAACCAAGAAAAGAGGGGTTAGAAAGGAGGAAAACCAAGAGAAGCAGCGTTAGAGCGGAGGAAAACCAAGTATAGCAGGGTTAGAGCAAAGGAAAACCAAGAAAGGCGAAGTTAGTGTGGAGGAAAGCCAAGAAAAGCTGGGTTAGAGCGTAGGAAAACCAAGAAAAGCGGGGATAGAAGGGAGGAAAAACAAGAAAAGCGGGGTTAGAGCAGAGGAAAACCAAGAAAAGCGAGGTTAGAGCGGAGGAAAACCAAGTAAAGCAGAGTTAGAATGGAAGTAAACGAAGAAAAGCGTGGTTAGAGCAGCAGAAATCCGAGAAAAGCATGGCTAGAGTGGAGAAAAACGATGAAAAGCTGGGTAGGAGCGGAGAAAAACCAAGAAAAGCGGGATTAGAGCAAAGGAAAACCAAGAAAAGCGGGGTTAGAGCAATGGAAAACCAGGAATAGTGAAGTTAGAGCGGAGGAAAACCAAGAAAAGCGGGGTTAGAGCGGATGAAAACCAAGAAAAGCGGGGTTAGAGCGGAGGAAAACCAAGAAAAGCTGGGATAGAGCGGAGGAAAACCAAGAAAAGCAGGGTTTGAAAGGAGGAAAACAAAGAAAAGCGAAGTTAGTGCGGAGGAAAACCAAGAAAAGCTGGGTTAGAGCGTAGGAAAACCAAGAAAAGCAGGGTTATAGCGAAGGAAAACCAAGAAAAGCGGGGTTAGAGCAGAGGAAAACCAAGAAAAGTGGGGTTAGAGCGGAGGAAAACCAAGTAAAGCAAAGTTAGAACGGAATAAAACGTAGAAAAGCGTGGTTGGAGCAGCAGAAATCTGAGAAAAGCATGGTTAGAGTGGAGAAAAACCATGAAAAGCGGGGTTAGTGCAGAGGAAAACCAAGAAAAAAGGGGTTAGTGCAAAAGAAAACCAAGTAAAGCAGGGTTAGAGCGGAGGAAAACCAAGAAAAGCTGAATAAGTGCAAAGGAAAACCAAGAAAAGTGGGGTTAGAAAGGAGGAAAACCAAGAAAAGCGGGGTTAGAGCGGAGGAAAAGCATGAAAAGTAAGGTTAGAACTGAGGAAAACCAAGAAAAGCTGGGTTAGAGCGGAGGAAAACCAAGAAAAGCGGGGTTAGAGCAAAGGAAAACCAAGAAAAGCGGTGTTAGAGCGGAGGAAAACCAAGAGAAACGGGTTTAGAGCGGAGAAAAACCAAGAAAAGCGGGGATAGAAGGGAGGAAAACCAAGAAAAGCTGGGATAGAGCAGAGGAAAACCAAGAAATGCGTGGTTAGAAAGGAGGAAAACAAAGAAAAGCGGGATTAGAGCGGAGGAAACCCAAGAAAAGAGGGGTTAGAAAAGAGGAAAACCAAGAAAAGCGGGGTTAGAGCGGAGGAAACCCAAGAAAAGCAGGGTTAGAGCAAAGGAAAACAAAGAAAAGCGAAGTTAGAGCGGAGGAAAACCAATAAAAGCTGGGTTAGAGCTGAGGAAAACCAAGAAAAGCGGGGTTATAGCGGACGAAAACCAAGAAAAGCGGGGTTAGAGCGGAGGAAAACCAAGAAAAGCGGGGTTAGAGCGGAGGAAAACCAAGAAAAGTGGTGTTAGAGCGTAGGAAAACCAAGAAAAGCAGTGATAGAGCGGAGGAAAACCAAGAAAAGTGGTGATAGAGCGTAGGAAAACCACGAAAAGCGGTGATAGCGCAAAGGAAAACCAAGAAAAGCAAGGTTAGAGCAAAGAAAAACCAAGAAAAGCAGGGTTAGAGCAAAGGAAAACCAAGAAAAGCGAAGATATAGCGGAGGAAAACCAAGAAAAGCGGGGTTAGAGCGGAGGAAAACCTAGAAAAAAGGGGTTAGAGCGGTTGAAAACCAAGAAAAGCGAAGTTTGAGCGGAGGAAAACCAAGAAAAGCGGGGTTAGAGCGGAGGATAACCAAGAAAAGAGGGGTTAGAAAGGAGGAAAACCAAGAAAAGCGGCGTTAGAGCAGAGGAAAACCATGTAAAGCAGGGTTAGAGCAAAGGAAAACCAAATAAAGCAGAGTTAGTATGGAAGAAAACGAAGAAAAGCGTGGTTAGAGCAGCAGAAATCCGAGAAAAGCTTGGCTAGAGTGGAGAAAAACGATGAAAAGCTGGGTTAGAGCAAAGAAAAACCAAGAAAAGCGGGATTAGAGCGGAGGAAAACCAAGAAAAGCGGGGTTAGAGCAATGGAAAACCAAGAATAATGAAGTTAGAGTGGAGGAAAACCAAGAAAAGCTGGGTTAGAGCGGATGAAAACCAAGAAAAGCGGGGTTAGAGCGGAATAAAACCAAGAAAAGCTGGGATAGAGCAGAGGAAAACCATGGAAAGCAGGGTTATTGCAAAGGAAAACCAAATAAAGCAGAGTTAGAATGGAAGAAAACGAAGAAAAGCCTGGTTAGAGCAGCAGAAATCCGAGAAAAGCATGGCTAGAGTGGAGAAAAATGATGAAAAGCTGGGTTAGAGCGGAGAAAAACCAAGAAAAAGAATTTAGAGAGGAAGAAAACGAGGAAAAGCGCGGTTAGAGCAGCAGAAATCCGAGAAAAGCATGGTTAGAGTGGAGAAAAACCATGAAAAGCTGGGTTAGAGTGGAGAAAAACCAAGAAAAGCGGGGTTAGTGCGGAGGAAAACCAAGAAAAGAGGGGTTAGTGCGGAGGAAAACCAAGAAAAGCGGGGTTAGAGCAAAGGAAAACCAAGAAAAGCGGGGTTAGAGCGGAGGAAAACCAAGTAAAGCAGAGTTAGAACGGAATAAAACGTAGAAAAGCGTGGTTGGAGCAGCAGAAATCCAAGAAAAGCATGGGTAGAGTGGAGAAAAACGATGAAAAGCTGGGTTAGGGTGGAGAAAAACCAAGAAAAGCGGGGTTGTAGCGGAGGAAAACCAAGAAAAGCGGGGTTAGAGCGGGGGAAAACCAAGAAAAGCAAGGTTAGAGCGGAGGAAAACCAAGAAAAGTGGTGTTAGAACGTAGGAAAACCAAGAAAAGCGGTGATAGAGCGGAGGAAAACCAAGAAAAGTGGTGTTAGAACGTAGGAAAACCAAGAAAAGCGGGGTCAGAGCGGAGGAAAACCAAGAAAAGCGAAGTTAGAGCGGAGGAAAACGAAGAAAAGCGGAATAAGTGCACAGGATAACCAAGAAAAGCTGGGATAGAGCAGAGGAAAACCAAGAAATGCGTGGTTAGAAAGGAGGAAAACAAAGAAAAGCGGGATTAGAGCGGAGGAAAACCAAGAAAAGCGGGGTTATAGCGGAGGAAAACCAAGAAAAGCAGGGTTAGAGCAGAGGAAAACCAAGAAAAGCGGGGTTAGAGCGGAGGAAAACCAATAAAAGCGGGGTTAGAGAGGAGGAAAACAAAGAAAAGCGAAATTAGAGCGGAGGAAAATCAAGAAAAGCGGAATAAGTGCACAGGATAACCAAGAAAAGCAGGGTTAGAGCGGAGGAAAACCAAGAAAAAGAAGTTAGAGAGGAAGAAAACGAAGGAAAGCGCGGTTAGAGCAGCAGAAATCTGAGAATAGCATGGCTAGAGTGCAGAAAAACCATGAAAAGCTGGGTTAGATCGGAGAAAAACCAAGAAAAGCGGGGATAGAAGGGAGGAAAACCAAGAAAAGCGGCGTTAGAGCAGAGAAAAACCAACAAAAACAGGGTTAGAGCAAAGGAAAACCAAGAAAAGCGGGGTTAGAGCGGAGGAAAACCACGAGAAACGGGGTTAGAGCGGAGAAAAACCAAGAAAAGCAGGGATAGGAGGGAGGAAAACCAAGAAAAGCGGCGTTAGAGCAGAGAAAAACCAACAAAAACAGGGTTAGAGCAAAGGAAAACCAAGAAAAGCGGGGTTAGAGCGGAGGGAAACAAAGAAAAGCTGGGTTAGAGCGTAGGAAAACCAAGAAAAGCGGGGTTATAGCGAAGGAAAACCAAGGAAAGCGGGGTTAGAGCGGAGGAAAACCAAGAAAAGCTTGGTTAGAGCGAAGGAAAACCAAGAAAAGTGGTGTTAGAGCGTAGGAAAACCAAGAAAAGCGGTGATAGAGCGGAGGAAAACCAAGAAAAGTGGTGATAGAGCGGAGGAAAACCACGAAAAGCGGTGATAGAGCGGAGGAAAACCAAGAAAAGCGGGGTTAGAGCAAAGAAAAACAAAGAAAAGCAGGGTTAGAGCAAAAGAAAACCAAGAAAAGCGAAGATAGAGCGGAGGAAAACAAAGAAAAGCGGGGTTAGAGCGGAGGAAAACCAAGAAAAGCAGGGTTAGAGCAGAGGAAAACCAAGAAAAGCGGGGTTAGAGCGGAGGAAAACCAAGAAAAGCGAAGGTAGAGCGGAGGAAAACCAAGAAAAGCGGGGTTAGAGCGGAGGATAACCAAGAGAAGAGGGGTTAGAAAGGAGGAAAACCAAGAAAAGCGGCGTTAGAGCGGAGGAAAACCAAGTATAGCAGGGTTAGAGCAAAGGAAAACCAAGAAAAGCGAAGTTAGTGTGGTGGAAAACCAAGAAAAGCTGGGTTAGAGCGTAGGAAAACCAAGAAAAGCGGGGATAGAAGGGAGGAAAAACAAGAAAAGCGGGGTTAGAGCAGAGGAAAACCAAGAAAAGCGAAGTTAGAGCGGAGGAAAACCAAGAAAAGTGGGGTTAGAGCGGAGGATAACCAAGAAAAGAGGGGTTAGAAAGGAGGAAAACCAAGAAAAGCGGCGTTAGAGCTAAGGAAAACCAAGTAAAGCAAGGTTAGAGCAAAGGAAAACCAAGAAAAGCGAAGTTAGTGCGGAGGAAAACCAAGAAAAGCTGGGTTAGAGCGGAGGAAAATCAAGAAAAGCGTGGATAGAAGGGAGGAAAAACAAGAAAAGCGGGGTTAGAGCAGAGGAAAACCAAGAAAAGCGAGGTTAGAGCTTAGGAAAACCAAGTAAAGCAGAGTTAGAATGGAAGAAAACGAAGAAAAGCGTGGTTAGAGCAGCAGAAATCCGAGAAAAGCATGGCTAGAGTGGAGAAAAACGATGAAAAGCTGGGTTAGATCGGAGAAAAACCAAGAAAAGCGGGATTAGAGCGGAGGAAAACCAAGAAAAGCGGGGTTAGAGCAATGGAAAACCAAGAATAGTGAAGTTAGAGCGGAGGAAAACCAAGAAAAGCGGGGTTAGAGCGGATGAAAACCCAGAAAAGCAGAATAAGTGCGGAGGAAAACCAAGAAAAGAGGGGTTAGAACGAAGGAAAACCAAGAAAAGCAAGGTTAGAGCAAAGGAAAACCAAGAAAAGCGAAGTTAGTGTGGAGGAAAACCAAGAAAAGCTGGGTTAGAGCGGAGGAAAATCAAGAAAAGCGTGGATAGAAGGGAGGAAAAACAAGAAAAGCGGGGTTAGAGCAGAGGAAAACCAAGAAAAGCGAGGTTAGAGCTTAGGAAAACCAAGTAAAGCAGAGTTAGAATGGAAGAAAACGAAGAAAAGCGTGGTTAGAGCAGCAGAAATCCGAGAAAAGCATGGCTAGAGTGGAGAAAAACGATGAAAAGCTGGGTTAGATCGGAGAAAAACCAAGAAAAGCGGGATTAGAGCGGAGGAAAACCAAGAAAAGCGGGGTTAGAGCAATGGAAAACCAAGAATAGTGAAGTTAGAGCGGAGGAAAACCAAGAAAAGCGGGGTTAGAGCGGATGAAAACCAAGAAAAGCAGAATAAGTGCGGAGGAAAACCAAGAAAAGCGGGGTTAGAACGAAGGAAAACCAAGAAAAGCGGGGTTAGAGCGGAGGAAAAGCATGAAAAGCAAGGTTAGAGCTGAAGAAAACCAAGAAAAGAGGGGTTAGAGCGGAGGAAAACCAAGAAAAGCGGTGTTAGAGCAAAGGAAAACCAAGAAAAGCGGTGTTGGAGCGGAGGAAAACCAAGAGAAACGGGGTTAGAGCGGAGAAAAACCAAGAAAAGCGGGGATAGTAGGGAGGAAAACCAAGAAAAGCTGGGATAGAGCAGAGGAAAACCAAGAATAGTGAAGTTAGAGCGGAGGAAAACTAAGAAAAGCGGGATTAGAGCGGAGGAAAACCAAGAAAAGCATAGTTAGAGCAAAAGAAAACGAAGAAAAGCGAAGTTAGTACGGAGGAAAACGAAGAAAAGCTGGGTTAGAGCGTAGGAAAACCAAGAAAAGCGGTGTTAGTGTGGAGGAAAACCAAGAAAAGCTAGGTTAGAGCGTAGGAAAACCAAGAAAATCGTGGATATAGCGTAGGAAAACCAAGAAAAGCAGGGTTAGAGCAGAGGAAAACCAAGAAAAGCGGGGTTAGAGCGGAGGAAAACCAAGTAAAGCAGAGTTAGAACGGAATAAAACGTAGAAAAGCGTGGTTGGAGCAGCAGAAATTCGAGAAAAGCATGGTTAGAGTGGAGAAAAACGATGAAAAGCTGGGTTACAGTGGAGAAAAACCAAGAAAAGCGGGGTTAGAGAGGAGGAAAACCAAGAAAAAGAAGTTAGAGAGGAGGAAAACGAAAAAAAGCGCGGTAAGAGCAGCAGAAATCCGAGAAAAGCATGGTTAGAGTGGAGAAAAACCAAGAAAAGCTGGGTTAGAGTGGAGAAAAACCAAGAAAATCGGGGTTGGAGCGGAGGAAAACCAAGAAAAGCAGGGTTAGAGCGGTGGAAAACCAAGAAAAGCGGGGTTAGAGCGGAGGAAAACCAAGAAAAGCGGCGTTAGAGCGGAGAAAAACCAAGAAAAGCGGGGTTAGACCGGAGGAAAACCAAGAAAAGCAAGGTTAGAGCGGAGGGAAACCAAGAAAAGCGGGGTTAGAGCGGAGGAAAACCAAGAAAAGCGGGGTTAGATCGGAGGAAAACCAAGAAAATAATTTAGAGAGGAAGAAAACGAGGAAATGCGCGGTTAGAGCAGCAGAAATCCGAGAAAAGCATGGTTAGAGTAGAGAAAAACCATGAAAAGCTGGGTTAGAGTGGAGAAAAACCAAGAAAAGCGGGGTTAGTGCGGAGGAAAACCAAGAAAAGCGGGGTTAGAGCAAAGGAAAACCAAGAAAGGCGAAGTTAGTGTGGAGGAAAACCAAGAAAAGCTGGGTTAGAGCGTAGGAAAACCAAGAAAAGCGGGGATAGAAGGGAGGAAAAACAAGAAAAGCGGGGTTAGAGGAGAGGAAAACCAAGAAAAGCGAGGTTAGAGCGGAGGAAAACCAAGTAAAGCAGAGTTAGAATGGAAGTAAACGAAGAAAAGCGTGGTTAGAGCAGCAGAAATCCGAGAAAAGCACGGCTAGAGTGGAGAAAAACGATGAAAAGCTGGGTAGGAGCGGAGAAAAACCAAGAAAAGCGAAGTTAGTGAGGAGGAAAACCAAGAAAAGCGGAATAAGTGCGGAGGATTACCAAGAAAAGCGGGGTTAGAGCGGAGGAAAACCAAGAAAAGCGGGGTTAGAGCGGAGGAAAACCAAGAAAAGCTGGGATAGAGCGGAGGAAAACCAAGAAAAGCAGAGTTAGAAAGGAGGAAAAAAAAGAAAAGCGAAGTTAGTGCGGAGGAAAACCAAGAAAAGCAGGGTTAGAGCAGAGGAAAACCAAGAAAAGCGGGGTTAGAGCGGAGGAAAACCAAGTAAAGCAAAGTTAGAATGGATTAAAACGTAGAAAAGCGTGGTTGGAGCAGCAGAAATCTGAGAAACGCATGGTTAGAGTGGAGAAAAACGATGAAAAGCTGGGTTAGAGCGGAGAAAAACCAAGAAAAGCGGGGTTAGTGCAGAGGAAAACCAAGAAAAAAGGGGTTAGTGCGGAGGAAAACCAAGTAAAGCAGGGTTAGAGCGGAGGAAATCCAAGAAAAGCAGAATAAGTGCAAAGGAAAACAAAGAAAAGCGGGGTTAGAAAGGAGGTAAACCAAGAAAAGCGGGGTTAGAGCGGAGGAAAAGCATGAAAAGTGGGGTTAGAGCTGAGGAAAACCAAGAAAAGCTGGGTTAGAGCCAAGGAAAACCAAGAAAAGCGGGGTTAGAGCAAAGGAAAACCAAGAAAAGCAGTGTTAGAGCGGAGGAAAACCAAGAGAAACGGGTTTAGAGCGGAGAAAAACCAAGAAAAGCGGGGATAGAAGGGAGGAAAACCAAAAAAAGCTGGGATAGAGCAGAGGAAAACCAAGAAATGCGTGGTTAGAAAGGAGGAAAACAAAGAAAAGCGGGATTAGAGCGGAGGAAAACCAAGAAAAGCGGGGTTATAGCGTAGGAAAACCAAGAAAAGCAGGGTTAGAGCAGAGGAGAACCAAGAAAAGCGGGGTTAGAGCGGAGGAAAACCAAGTAAAGCAGAGTTAGAACGGAATAAAACGTAGAAAAGCGTGGTTGGAGCAGCGGAAATCCGAGAAAAGCATGGTTAGAGTAAAGAAAAACCATGAAAAGCTGGGTTAGAGTGGAGAAAAACCAAGAAAAGTGGGGTTAGTGCGAAGGAAAACCAAGAAGAGCGGGGTTAGTGCGGAGGAAAACCAAGAAAAGCGGGGTTAGAGCGGAGGAAAACCAAGAAAAGCGGTGTTAGAGCGGAGGAAAACCAAGAGAAACGGGGTTAGAGCGGAGGAAAATTAAGAAAAGCGGGGTTAGAGCTAAGGAAAACCAAGAAAAGCGGGGTTAGAGCGGAGGAAAACCAAGTAAAGCAGAGTTAGAACGGAATAAAACGTAGAAAAGCGTGGTTGGAGCAGCAGAAATCCGAGAAAAGCATGGTTAGAGTGGAGAAAAACGATGAAAAGCCGGGTTAGAGCGGAGAAAAACCAAGAAAAGCAGGGTTAGTGCAGAGGAAAACCAAGAAAAAAGGGGTTAGTGCAGAGGAAAACCAAGTAAAGCGGGGTTAGGGCGGAGGAAAACCAAGAAAAGCGAAGTTAGAGCGGAGGAAAACCAAGAAAAGCGGAATAAGTGCGGAGGATAACCAAGAAAAGCGGGGTTAGAGCGGAGGAAAACCAAGAAAAATAAGTTAGAGAGGAGGAAAACGAAGAAAAGCGCGGTTAGAGCAGCAGAAATCCGAGAAAAGCATGGTTAGAGTGGAGAAAAACCAAGAAAAGCTAGGTTAGAGTGGAGAAAAACCAAGAAAAGCGGGGTTAGTGCGGAGGAAAACCAAGAAAAGCAGAGTTAGAGCAATGGAAAACCAAGAAAAGCGGGGTTAGAGCGGAGGAAAACCAAGAAAAGCGGGGTTAGAGCGGAGGAAAACCAAGAAAAGCAGGGTTAGATCGGAGGAAAACCAAGAAAATGATTAAGAGAGGAAGAAAACGAGGAAAAGCGCGGTTAGAGCAGCAGAAATCCGAGAAAAGCATGGTTAGATTAGAGAAAAACCATGAAAAGCTGGGTTAGAGTGGAGAAAAACCAAGTAAAGCGGGGTTAGAGCGGAGGAAAACCAAGAAAAGCGGGGTTAGTGCGGAGGAAAACCAAGAAAAGCGGGGTTAGAGCAAAGGAAAATTAAGAAAAGCGGGGTTAGAGCGGAGGAAAACCAAGTAAAGCAGAGTTAGAATGGAATAAAACGTAGAAAAGCGTGGTTGGGGCAGCAGATATCCGAGAAAAGCATGGTTAGAGTGGAGAAAAACGATGAAAAGCTGGGTTAGAGCGGAGAAAAACCATGAAAAGCGGGGTTAGTGCAGAGGAAAACGAAGAAAAAAGGGGTTAGTGCGGAGGAAAACAAAGTAAAGCGGGGTTAGGGCGGAGGAAAACCAAGAAAAGCGGAGTTAGAGCGGAGGAAAACGAAGAAAAGCGGAATAAGTGCAGAGGGAAACCAAGAAAAGCGGGATTAGATCGGAGGAAAACCAAAAAAAAGAATTTAGAGTGGAAGAAAACGAAGAAAAGCGCGGTTAGAGCAGCAGAAATCCGAGAAAAGCATGGTTAGAGTAGAGAAAAACCATGAAAAGCTGGGTTAGAGCGAAGAAAAACCCAGAAAAGCGGGGTTAGTGCGGAGGAAAACCAAGAAAAGCGGGGTTAGAGCGGAGGAATACCAAGAAAAGCGGTGTGAGCGGAGGAAAACCAAGAGAAATGGGGTTAGAGCGGAGAAAAACCAAGAAAAGCGGGGTTAGAGCGCAGAAAAAACAAGAAAAGCGAGGATAGAAGGGAGGAAAACAAAGAAAAGCGGGGTTAGAGCGGAGGAAAATTAAGAAAAGCGGGGTTAGAGCGGAGGAAAACCAAGAAAAGCGGGGTTAGAGCGGAGGAAAACCGAGAAAAGCGAAGTTAGAGCGGAGGAAAACCAAGAAAAGCGGAATAAGTGCGGAGGATAACCAAGAAAAGCGGGGTTAGAGCAGAGGAAAACCAAGAAAAAGAAGTTAGAGAGGAGGAAAACGAAGAAAAGCGCGGTTAGAGCAGCAGAAATCCGAGAAAAGCATGGTTAGAGTGGAGAAAAACCAAGAAAAGCTAGGTTAGAGTGGAGAAAAACCAAGAAAAGCGGGGTTAGTGCGGAGGAAAACCAAGAAAAGCAGAGTTAGAGCGGTGGAAAACCAAGAAAAGCGGGGTTAGAGCGGAGGAAAACCAAGAAAATCGTGGTTAGAGCGGAGAAAAACCAAGAAAAGCGGGGTTAGAGCGGAGGAAAACCAAGAAAAGCGGGGTTAGAGCGGAGGAAAACCAAGAAAAGCAGGGTTAGATCGGAGGAAAACCAAGAAAATGATTAAGAGAGGAAGAAAACGAGGAAAAGCGCGGTTAGAGCAGCAGAAATCCGAGAAAAGCATGGTTAGATTAGAGAAAAACCATGAAAAGCTGGGTTAGAGTGGAGAAAAACCAAGAAAAGCGGGGTTAGTGCGGAGGAAAACCAAGAAAAGCGGGGTTAGTGCGGAGGAAAACCAAGAAAAGCGGGGTTAGAGCAAAGGAAAACCAAGAAAAGCGGGGTTAGAGCGGAGGAAAACCAAGTAAAGCAGAGTTAGAATGGAATAAAACGTAGAAAAGCGTGGTTGGGGCAGCAGATATCCGAGAAAAGCATGGTTAGAGTGGAGAAAAACGATGAAAAGCTGGGTTAGAGCGGAGAAAAACCAAGAAAAGCGGGGTTAGTGCAGAGGAAAACCAAGAAAAAACGGGTTAGTGCGGAGGAAAACAAAGTAAAGCGGGGTTAGGGCGGAGGAAAACCAAGAAAAGCGGAGTTAGAGCGGAGGAAAACGAAGAAAAGCGGAATAAGTGCAGAGGGAAACCAAGAAAAGCGGGATTAGATCGGAGGAAAACCAAAAAAAAGAATTTAGAGAGGAAGAAAACGAAGAAAAGCGCGGTTAGAGCAGCAGAAATCCGAGAAAAGCATGGTTAGAGTAGAGAAAAACCATGAAAAGCTGGGTTAGAGCGAAGAAAAACCAAGAAAAGCGGGGTTAGTGCGGAGGAAAACCAAGAAAAGAGGAGTTAGTGCGGAGGAAAACCAAGAAAAGCGGGGTTAGAGCGGAGGAAAACCAAGAAAAGCGGGGTTAGAGCGGAGGAAAACCAAGAAAAGCGGGGTTAGAGCGGAGGAAAACCAAGAAAATCGAAGTTAGAGCGGAGGAAAACCAAGAAAAGCGGAATAAGTGCACAGGATAACCAAGAAAATCTAGGTCAGAGCGGAGGAAAACCAAGAAAAAGAAGTTAGAGAGGAAGAAAACGAGGAAAAGCGAGGTTAGAGCAGCTGAAATCTGAGAATAGCATGGCTAGAGTGGAGAAAAACCATGAAAAGCTGGGTAAGATCGGAGAAAAACCAAGAAAAGCGGGGTTAGTGCGGAGGAAAACCAAGAAAAGCGGGGTTAGAGAAGAGGAAAACCAAGAGAAATGCGGGGTTAGAGCGGAGAAAAACCAAGAAAAGCAGGGATAGAAGGGAGGAAAACCAAGAAAAGCGGCGTTAGAGCAGAGAAAAACCAACAAAAACAGGGTTAGAGCAAAGGAAAACCAAGAAAAGCGGGGTTAGAGCGGAGGAAAACCAAGAAAAGCTGGGTTAGAGCGTAGGAAAACCAAGAAAAGCGGGGTTAGAGCGGAGGAAAACCAGGGAAAGCGGGGTTAGAGCGGAGGAAAACCAAGAAAAGCGGGGTTAGAGCGGAGGAAAACCAAGAAAAGTGGTGTTAGAGCGTAGGAAAACCAAGAAAAGCGGTGATAGAGCGGAGGAAAACCAAGAAAAGTGGTGATAGAGCGTAGGAAAACCACGAAAAGCGGGATTAGAGCGGAGGAAAACCAAGAAAAGCGGGGTTAGAGCAAAGAAAAACCAAGAAAAGCAGGGTTAGAGCAAAGGAAAACCAAGAAAAGCGAAGATAGAGCGGAGGAAAACCAAGAAAAGCGGGGTTAGAGCGGAGGAAAACCAAGAAAAGCGGGGTTAGAGCGGAGGAAAACCAAGAAAAGCGAAGTTAGAGCGGAGGAAAACCAAGAAAAGCGAAGTTAGAGCGGAGGAAAACCAAGAAAAGCGGGGTTAGAGCGGAGGATAACCAAGAAAAGAGGGGTTAGAAAGGAGGAAAACCAAGAGAAGCAGCGTTAGAGCGGAGGAAAACCAAGTATAGCAGGGTTAGAGCAAAGGAAAACCAAGAAAGGCGAAGTTAGTGTGGAGGAAAACCAAGAAAAGCTGGGTTAGAGCGTAGGAAAACCAAGAAAAGCGGGGATAGAACGGAGGAAAAACAAGAAAAGCGGGGTTAGAGCAGAGGAAAACCAAGAAAAGCGAGGTTAGAGCGGAGGAAAACCAAGTAAAGCAGAGTTAGAATGGAAGTAAACGAAGAAAAGCGTGGTTAGAGCAGCAGAAATCCGAGAAAAGCACGGCTAGAGTGGAGAAAAACGATGAAAAGCTGGGTAGGAGCGGAGAAAAACCAAGAAAAGCGAAGATAGAGCGGAGGAAAACCAAGAAAAGCGGGGTTAGAGCAATGGAAAACCAGGAATAGTGAAGTTAGAGCGGAGGAAAACCAAGAAAAGCGGGGTTAGAGCGGATGAAAACCAAGAAAAGCGGGGTTAGAGCGGAGGAAAACCAAGAAAAGCTGGGATAGAGCGGAGGAAAACCAAGAAAAGCAGGGTTTGAAAGGAGGAAAACAAAGAAAAGCAGGGTTATAGCGAAGGAAAACCAAGAAAAGCGGGGTTAGAGCGGAGGAAAACCGAGAAAAGTGGGGTTAGAGCTGAGGAAAACAAAGTACAGCAAAGTTAGAACGGAATAAAACGTAGAAAAGCGTGGTTGGAGCAGCAGAAATCTGAGAAAAGCATGGTTAGAGTGGAGAAAAACGATGAAAAGCTGGGTTAGAGCGGAGAAAAACCAAGAAAAGCGGGGTAAGTGCAGAGGAAAACCAAGAAAAAGAAGTTAGAGAGGTGGAAAACGAAGAAAAGCGCGGTTAGAGCAGCAGAAATCCGAGAAAAGCATGGTTAGAGTGGAGAAAAACCAAGAAAAGCTAGGTTAGAGTGGAGAAAAACCAAGAAAAGCGGGGTTAGTGCGGAGGAAAACCAAGAAAAGCAGAGTTAGAGCGGTGGAAAACCAAGAAAAGCGGGGTTAGAGCGGAGGAAAACCAAGAAAAGCGGGGTTAGAGCGGAGGAAAACCAAGAAAAGCGGGGTTAGAGCGGAGGAAAACCAAGAAAAGCGGGGTTAGAGCGGAGGAAAACTAAGAAAAGCGGGGTTAGATCGGAGGAAAACCAAGAAAATAATTTAGAGAGGAAGAAAACGAGGAAAAGCGCGGTTAGAGCAGCAGAAATCCGAGAAAAGCATGGTTAGAGTAGAGAAAAACCATGAAAAGCTGGGTTAGAGTGGAGAAAAACCAAGAAAAGCGGGGTTAGTGCGGAGGAAAACAAAGAAAAGCGGGGTTAGAGCGGAGGAAAACCAAGAAAAGCGGGGTTAGAGTGGAGGAAAACCAAGAAAAGCGGGATTAGAGCAAAGGAAAACCATGAAAAGCGAAGCTAGAGCGGAGGAAAACCAAGAAAAGCAGAATAAGTGTGGAGGAAAACCAAGAAAAGCGGGGTTAGATCGGAGGAAAACCAAGAAAAAGAATTTAGAGAGGAAGAAAACGAAGAAAAGCGCGGTTAGAGCAGCCGAAATCCGAGAAAAGCATGGTTAGAGTAGAGAAAAACCATGAAAAGCTGGGTTAGAGCGGAGAAAAACCAAGAAAAGCGGGGTTAGTGCGAAGGAAAACCAAGAAAAGAGGAGTTAGTGCGGAGGAAAACCAAGAAAAGCGGGGTTAGAGCGGAGGAAAACAAAGAAAAGCGTGGTTAGAGCGGAGGAAAACCAAGAAAAGCGGGGTTAGAGCGGAGGAAAACCAAGAAAAGCGAAGTTAGAGCGGAGGAAAACCAAGAAAAGCGGAATAAGTGCAGAGGATAACCAAGAAAATCGGGGTTAGAGCGGAGGAAAAACAAGAAAAAGAAGTTAGAGTGGAAGAAAACGAGGAAAAGCGAGGTTAGAGCAGCTGAAATCTGAGAATAGCATGGCTAGAGTGGAGAAAAACAATGAAAAGCTGGGTTAGATCGGAGAAAAACCAAGAAAAGCGGGGTTAGTGCGGAGGAAAACCAAGAAAAGCGGGGTTAGAGCGGGGGAAAAAACCAAGAGAAACGGGGTTAGAGCGGAGAAAAACCAAGAAAAGCAGGGATAGAAGGGAGGAAAACCAAGAAAAGCGGCGTTAGAGCAGAGAAAAACCAACAAAAACAGGGTTAGAGCAAAGGAAAACCAAGAAAAGCGGGGTTAGAGCGGAGGAAAACCAAGAAAAGCTGGGTTAGAGCGTAGGAAAACCAAGAAAAGCGGGGTTATAGCGGAGGAAAACCAAGGAAAGCGGGGTTAGAGCGGAGGAAAACCAAGAAAAGCGGGGTTAGAGCGGAGGAAAACCAAGAAAAGTGGTGTTAGAGCGTAGGAAAACCAAGAAAAGCGGTGATAGAGCGGAGGAAAACCAAGAAAAGTGGTGATAGAGCGTAGGAAAGCCACGAAAAGCTGGATTAGAGCGGAGGAAAACCAAGAAAAGCGGGGTTAGAGCAAAGAAAAACCAAGAAAAGCAGGGTTAGAGCAAAGGAAAACCAAGAAAAGCGAAGATAGAGCGGAGGAAAACCAAGAAAAGCGGGGTTAGAGCGGAGGAAAACCAAGAAAAGCGGGGTTAGAGCGGAGGAAAACCAAGAAAAGCGGGGTTAGAGCGGAGGAAAACCAAGAAAAGCGAAGTTAGAGCGGAGGAAAACCAAGAAAAGCGGGGTTAGAGCGGAGGATAACCAAGAAAAGAGGGGTTAGAAAGGAGGAAAACCAAGAGAAGCAGCGTTAGAGCGGAGGAAAACCAAGTATAGCAGGGTTAGAGCAAAGGAAAACCAAGAAAGGCGAAGTTAGTGTGGAGGAAAACCAAGAAAAGCTGGGTTAGAGCGTAGGAAAACCAAGAAAAGCGGGGATAGAACGGAGGAAAAACAAGAAAAGCGGGGTTAGAGCAGAGGAAAACCAAGAAAAGCGAGGTTAGAGCGGAGGAAAACCAAGTAAAGCAGAGTTAGAATGGAAGTAAACGAAGAAAAGCGTGGTTAGAGCAGCAGAAATCTGAGAAAAGCACGGCTAGAGTGGAGAAAAACGATGAAAAGCTGGGTAGGAGCGGAGAAAAACCTAGAAAAGCGAGGATAGAGCGGATGAAAACCAAGAAAAGCGGGGTTAGAGCAATGGAAAACCAGGAATAGTGAAGTTAGAGCGGAGGAAAACCAAGAAAAGCGGGGTTAGAGCGGATGAAAACCAAGAAAAGCGGGGTTAGAGCGGAGGAAAACCAAGAAAAGCTGGGATAGAGCGGAGGAAAACCAAGAAAAGCAGGGTTTGAAAGGAGGAAAACAAAGAAAAGCGAAGTTAGTGCGGAGTAAAACCAAGAAAAGCTGGGTTAGAGCGTAGGAAAACCAAGAAAAGCAGGGTTATAGCGAAGGAAAACCAAGAAAAGCGGAGTTAGAGCAGAGGAAAACCAAGAAAAGTGGGGTTAGAGCGAAGGAAAACCAAGTAAAGCAAAGTTAGAACGGAATAAAACGTAGAAAAGCGTGGTTGGAGCAGCAGAAATCTGAGAAAAGCATGGTTAGAGTGGAGAAAAACGATGAAAAGCTGGGTTAGAGCGGAGAAAAACCAAGAAAAGCGGGGTTAGTGCAGAGGAAAACCAAGAAAAAAGGGGTTAGTGCAGATGAAAACCAAGTAAAGCAGGGTTAGAGCGGAGGAAAACCAAGAAAAGCTGAATAAGTGCAAAGGAAAACCAAGAAAAGCGGGGTTAGAAAGGAGGAAAACCAAGAAAAGCGGGGTTAGAGCGGAGGAAAAGCATGAAAAGTGGGGATAGAGCTGAGGAAAACCAAGAAAAGCTGGGTTAGAGCGGAGGAAAACCAAGAAAAGCGGGGTTAGAGCAAAGGAAAACCAAGAAAAGCGGTGTTAGAGCGGAGGAAAACCAAGAGAAACGGGTTTAGAGCGGAGAAAAACCAAGAAAAGCGGGGATAGAAGGGTGGAAAACCAAGAAAAGCTGGGATAGAACAGATGGAAAACCAAGAAATGCGTGGTTAGAAAGGAGGAAAACAAAGAAAAGCGGGATTAGAGCGGAGGAAAACCAAGAAAAGCGGGGTTATAGCGTAGGAAAACCAAGAAAAGCAGGGTTAGAGCAGAGGAAAACCAAGAAAAGCGGGGTTAGAGCGAAGGAAAACCAAGTAAAGCAGAGTTAGAACGGAATAAAACGTAGAAAAGCGTGGTTGGAGCAGTGGAAATCCGAGAATAGCATGGTTAGAGTAAAGAAAAACCATGAAAAGCTGGGTTAGAGTGGAGAAAAACCAAGAAAAGCGGGGTTAGTGCGGAGGAAAACCAAGAAGAGCGGGGTTAGTGCGGAGGAAAACCAAGAAAAGCAGGGTTAGAGCGGAGGAAAACCAAGAAAAGCGGGGTTAGAGCGCAGAAAAACCAAGAAAAGCGAGGATAGAAAGGAGGAAAACCAAGAAAAGCGGGGTTAGAGCGGAGAAAAACCAAGAAAACGGGGTTAGAGCGGAGGAAAACCAAGAAAAGCGGGGTTAGAGCAAAGGAAAACCAAGAAAAGCGGGGTTAGGGCGGAGGAAAACCAAGAAAAGCGAAGTTAGAGCAGAGGAAAACCAAGAAAAGCGGAATAAGTGCACAGGATAAACAAGAAAATCGGGGTTAGAGCGGAGGAAATCCAAGAAAAAGAATTTAGAGAGGAAGAAAACGAAGAAAAGCGCGGTTAGAGCAGCAGAAATTTGAGAAAAGCATGGTTAGAGTGGAGAAAAGCCATGAAAAGCTGGGTTAGAGCGGAGAAAAACCAAGAAAAGCGGGGTAGTGCGGTGGAAAACCAAGAAAAGAGGGGTTAGTGCGGAGGAAAACCAAGAAAAGCGGGGTTAGTGCAGAGGAAAACCAAGAAAAGCGGGTTTAGTGCGGAGGAAATCCAAGAAAAGCGGGGTTAGAGCGGAGGAAAACCAAGAAAAGCGGAATAAGTGCACAGGATAACAGAGAAAAGCGGGGTTAGAGCGGAGGAAAACCAAGAAAAAGAAGTTAGAGAGGAAGAAAACGAGGAAAAGCGAGGTTAGAGCAGCTGAAATCTGAGAATAGCATGGCTAGAGTGGAGAAAAACCATGAAAAGCTGGGTTAGGTTGGAGAAAAACCAAGAAAAGCGGGGTTAGTGCGGAGGAAAACCAAGAAAAGAGGGGTTAGAAAAGAGGAAAACCAAGAGAAACGGGGTTAGAGCGGAGAAAAACCAAGAAAAGCAGGGATAGAAGGGAGGAAAACCAAGAAAAGCGGCGTTAGATCAGAGAAAAACCAACAAAAACAGGGTTAGAGCAAAGGAAAACCAAGAAAAGCGGGGTTAGAGCGGAGGAAAACCAAGAAAAGCTGGGTTAGAGCGTAGGAAAACCAAGAAAAGCGGGGTTATAGCGAAGGAAAACCAAGGAAAGCGGGGTTAGAGCGGAGGAAAACCAAGAAAAGTGGTGTTAGAGCGTAGGAAAACCAAGAAAAGCGGTGATAGAGCGGAGGAAAACCAAGAAAAGTGGTGATAGAGCGTAGGAAAACCACGAAAAGCGGTGATAGAGCGGAGGAAAACCAAGAAAAGCGGGGTAAGAGAGAAGAAAAACCAAAAAAAGCAGGGTTAGAGCAAAGGAAAACCAAGAAAAGCGAAGATAGAGCGGAGGAAAACCAAGAAAAGCGGGGTTAGAGCGGAGGAAAACCAAGAAAAGCGGGGTTAGAGCGGAGGAAACCAAGAAAAGCGAAGTTAGAGCGGAGGAAAACCAAGAAAAGCGGGGTTAGAGCGGAGGATAACCAAGAAAAGAGGGGTTAGAATAGAGGAAAACCAAGAAAAGCGGCGTTAGAGCGGAGGAAAACCAAGTATAGCAGGGTTAGAGCAAAGGAAAACCAAGATAAGCGAAGTTAGTGTGGTGGAAAACCAAGAAAAGCTGGGTTAGAGCGTAGGAAAACCAAGAAAAGCGGGGATAGAAGGGAGGAAAAACAAGAAAAGCGGGGTTAGAGCAGAGGAAAACCAAGAAAAGCGAGGTTAGAGCAGAAGAAAACCAAGTAAAGCAGAGTTAGAACGGAAGAAAACGAAGAAAAGCATGGTTAGAGCAGCAGAAATCCGAGAAAAGCATGGCTAGAGTGGAGAAAAACGATGAAAAGCTGGGTAGGAGCGGAGAAAAACCAAGAAAAGCGGGATTAGAGCGGAGGAAAACCAAGAAAAAGGGGTTAGAGCAATGGAAAACCAAGAATAGTGAAGTTAGAGCGGAGGAAAACCAAGAAAAGCGGGGTTAGAGCGGATGAAAACCAAGAAAAGCGGGGTTAGAGCGGAGGAAAACCAAGAAAAGCTGGGATAGAGCGGAGGAAAACCAAGAAAAGCGGGGTTAGAAAGGAGGAAAACAAAGAAAAGCGAAGTTAGTGCGGAGGAAAACCAAGAAATGCTGGGTTAGAGCGTAGGAAAACCAAGAAAAGCAGGGTTATAGCAAAGGAAAACCAAGAAAAGCGGGGTTAGAGCAGAGGAAAACCAAGAAAAGCGGGGTTAGAGCGGAGGAAAACCAAGTAAAGCAAAGTTAGAACGGAATAAAACGTAGAAAAGCGTGGTTGGAGCAGCAGAAATCTGAGAAAAGCATGGTTAGAGTGGAGAAAAACCAAGAAAAGCGGGGTTAGTGCAGAGGAAAACCATGAAAAAAGGGGTTAGTGCGGAGGAAAACCAAGAAAAGAGGGGTTAGTGCGGAGGAAAACCAAGAAAAGCGGGGTTAGAGCGGAGGAAAACCAAGAAAAGCGGAATAAGTGCACAGGATAACCATGAAAAGCGTGGTTAGAGCGGAGGAAAACCAAGAAAAAGAAGTTAGAGAGGAAGAAAACGAAGAAAAGCGCGGTTAGAGCAGCAGAAATCTGAGAATAGCATGGTTAGAGTGGAGAAAAACCAAGAAAAGCTGGGTTAGAGTGGAGAAAAACCAAGAAAAGCGGGGTTAGTGCGGAGGAAAACCAAGAAAAGCGGGGTTAGAGAAGAGGAAAACCAAGAGAAACGGGGTTAGAGCGATGGAAAACCAAGACAAGCGGTGATAGAAGGGAAGAAAACCAAGAAAAGCGGCGTTAGAGCAGAGAAAAACCAACAAAAACAGGGTTAGAGCAAAGGAAAACCAAGAAAAGCGGGGTTAGAGCGGAGGAAAACCAAGAAAAGCTGGGTTAGAGCGTAGGAAAACCAAGAAAAGCGGGGTTATAGCGGAGGAAAACCAAGGAAAGCGGGGTTAGAGCGGAGGAAAACCAAGAAAAGCGGGGTTAGAGCGGAGGAAAACCAAGAAAAGTGGTGTTAGAGCGTAGGAAAACCAAGAAAAGCGGTGATAGAGCGGAGGAAAACCAAGAAAAGTGGTGATAGAGCGTAGGAAAACCACGAAAAGCGGGATTAGAGCGGAGGAAAACCAAGAAAAGCGGGGTTAGAGCAAAGAAAAACCAAGAAAAGCAGGGTTAGAGCAAAGGAAAACCAAGAAAAGCGAAGATAGAGCGGAGGAAAACCAAGAAAAGCGGGGTTAGAGAGGAGGAAAACCAAGAAAAGCGGGGTTAGAGCGGAGGAAAACCAAGAAATGCGGGGTTAGAGCGGAGGAAAACCAAGAAAAGCGAAGTTAGAGCGGAGGAAAACCAAGAAAAGCGGGGTTAGAGCGGAGGATAACCAAGAAAAGAGGGGTTAGAAAGGAGGAAAACCAAGAGAAGCAGCGTTAGAGCGGAGGAAAACCAAGTATAGCAGGGTTAGAGCAAAGGAAAACCAAGAAAGGCGAAGTTAGTGTGGAGGAAAACCAAGAAAAGCTGGTTAGAGCGTAGGAAAACCAAGAAAAGCGGGGATAGAAGGGAGGAAAAACAAGAAAAGCGGGGTTAGAGCAGAGGAAAACCAAGAAAAGCGAGGTTAGAGCGGAGGAAAACCAAGTAAAGCAGAGTTAGAAGGGAAGTAAACGAAGAAAAGCGTGGTTAGAGCAGCAGAAATCCGAGAAAAGCATGGCTAGAGTGGAGAAAAACGATGAAAAGCTGGGTAGGAGCGGAGAAAAACCAAGAAAAGCGGGATTAGAGCAAAGGAAAACCAAGAAAAGCGGGGTTAGAGCAATGGAAAACCAGGAATAGTGAAGTTAGAGCGGAGGAAAACCAAGAAAAGCGGGGTTAGAGCGGATGAAAACCAAGAAAAGCGGGGTTAGAGCGGAGGAAAACCAAGAAAAGCTGGGATAGAGCGGAGGAAAACCAAGAAAAGCAGGGTTTGAAAGGAGGAAAACAAAGAAAAGCGAAGTTAGTGCGGAGGAAAACCAAGAAAAGCTGGGTTACAGCGTAGGAAAACCAAGAAAAGCAGGGTTATAGCGAAGGAAAACCAAGAAAAGCGGGGTTAGAGCAGAGGAAAACCAAGAAAAGCGGGGTTAGAGCGGAGGAAAACCAAGTAAAGCAAAGTTAGAACGGAATAAAACGTAGAAAAGCGTGGTTGGAGCAGCAGAAATCTGAGAAAAGCATGGTTAGAGTGGAGAAAAACGATGAAAAGCTGGGTTAGAGCGGAGAAAAACCAAGAAAAGCGGGGTTAGTGCGGAGGAAAACAAAGAAAAAAGGGGTTAGTGCGGATGAAAACCAAGTAAAGCAGGGTTAGAGCGGAGGAAAACCAAGAAAAGCTGAATAAGTGCAAAGGAAAACCAAGAAAAGCGGGGTTAGAAAGGAGGAAAACCAAGAAAAGCGGGGTTAGAGCGGAGGAAAAGCATGAAAAGTGGGGATAGAGCTGAGGAAAACCAAGAAAAGCGGGGTTAGAGCGGAGGAAAACCAAGACAAACAGGGTTAGAGCAGAGAAAAACCAAGAAAAGCGGGGTTAGAGCGCAGAAAAACCAAGAAAAGCGAGGATAGAAAGGAGGAAAACCAAGAAAAGCGGGGTTAGAGCGGAGAAAAACCAAGAAAACGGGGTTAGAGCGGAGGAAAACCAAGAAAAGCGGGGTTAGAGCAAAGGAAAACCAAGAAAAGCGGGGTTAGGGCGGAGGAAAACCAAGAAAAGCGAAGTTAGAGCAGAGGAAAACGAAGAAAAGCGGAATAAGTGCAGAGGGAAACTAAGAAAAGCGGGATTAGATCGGAGGAAATCCAAGAAAAAGAATTTAGAGAGGAAGAAAACGAAGAAAAGCGCGGTTAGAGCAGCAGAAATTTGAGAAAAGCATGGTTAGAGTGGAGAAAAGCCATGAAAAGCTGGGTTAGAGCGGAGAAAAACCAAGAAAAGCGGGGTAGTGCGGAGGAAAACCAAGAAAAGAGGGGTTAGTGCGGAGGAAAACCAAGAAAAGCGGGGTTAGAGCGGAGGAAAACCAAGAAAAGCGGGTTTAGTGCGGAGGAAAACCAAGAAAAGCGGGGTTAGAGCAAAGGAAAACCAAGAAAAGCGGCGTTAGAGCAGAGAAAAACCAACAAAAACAGGGTTAGAGCAAAGGAAAACCAAGAAAAGCGGGGTTAGAGCGGAGGAAAACCAAGAAAAGCTGGGTTAGAGCGTAGGAAAACCAAGAAAAGCGGGGTTATAGCGGAGGAAAACCAAGGAAAGCGGGGTTAGAGCGGAGGAAAACCAAGAAAAGCGGGGTTAGAGCGGAGGAAAACCAAGAAAAGTGGTGTTAGAGCGTAGGAAAACCAAGAAAAGCGGTGATAGAGCGGAGGAAAACCAAGAAAAGTGGTGATAGAGCGTAGGAAAACCACGAAAAGCGGGATTAGAGCGGAGGAAAACCAAGAAAAGCGGGGTTAGAGCAAAGAAAAACCAAGAAAAGCAGGGTTAGAGCAAAGGAAAACCAAGAAAAGCGAAGATAGAGCGGAGGAAAACCAAGAAAAGCGGGGTTAGAGCGGAGGAAAACCAAGAAAAGCGGGGTTAGAGCGGAGGAAAACCAAGAAAAGCGGGGTTAGAGCGGAGGAAAACCAAGAAAAGCGAAGTTAGAGCGGAGGAAAACCAAGAAAAGCGGGGTTAGAGCGGAGGATAACCAAGAAAAGAGGGGTTAGAAAGGAGGAAAACCAAGAGAAGCAGCGTTAGAGCGGAGGAAAACCAAGTATAGCAGGGTTAGAGCAAAGGAAAACCAAGAAAGGCGAAGTTAGTGTGGAGGAAAACCAAGAAAAGCTGGTTAGAGCGTAGGAAAACCAAGAAAAGCGGGGATAGAAGGGAGGAAAAACAAGAAAAGCGGGGTTAGAGCAGAGGAAAACCAAGAAAAGCGAGGTTAGAGCGGAGGAAAACCAAGTAAAGCAGAGTTAGAAGGGAAGTAAACGAAGAAAAGCGTGGTTAGAGCAGCAGAAATCCGAGAAAAGCATGGCTAGAGTGGAGAAAAACGATGAAAAGCTGGGTAGGAGCGGAGAAAAACCAAGAAAAGCGGGATTAGAGCAAAGGAAAACCAAGAAAAGCGGGGTTAGAGCAATGGAAAACCAGGAATAGTGAAGTTAGAGCGGAGGAAAACCAAGAAAAGCAAAGTTAGAACGGATGAAAACCAAGAAAAGCGGGGTTAGAGCGGAGGAAAACCAAGAAAAGCTGGGATAGAGCGGAGGAAAACCAAGAAAAGCAGGGTTTGAAAGGAGGAAAACAAAGAAAAGCGAAGTTAGTGCGGAGGAAAACCAAGAAAAGCTGGGTTACAGCGTAGGAAAACCAAGAAAAGCAGGGTTATAGCGAAGGAAAACCAAGAAAAGCGGGGTTAGAGCAGAGGAAAACCAAGAAAAGTGGGGTTAGAGCGGAGGAAAACCAAGTAAAGCAAAGTTAGAACGGAATAAAACGTAGAAAAGCGTGGTTGGAGCAGCAGAAATCTGAGAAAAGCATGGTTAGAGTGGAGAAAAACGATGAAAAGCTGGGTTAGAGCGGAGAAAAACCAAGAAAAGCGGGGTTAGTGCGGAGGAAAACAAAGAAAAAAGGGGTTAGTGCGGATGAAAACCAAGTAAAGCAGGGTTAGAGCGGAGGAAAACCAAGAAAAGCTGAATAAGTGCAAAGGAAAACCAAGAAAAGCGGGGTTAGAAAGGAGGAAAACCAAGAAAAGCGGGGTTAGAGCGGAGGAAAAGCATGAAAAGTGGGGATAGAGCTGAGGAAAACCAAGAAAAGCGGGGTTAGAGCGGAGGAAAACCAAGACAAACAGGGTTAGAGCAGAGAAAAACCAAGAAAAGCGGGGTTAGAGCGCAGAAAAACCAAGAAAAGCGAGGATAGAAAGGAGGAAAACCAAGAAAAGCGGGGTTAGAGCGGAGAAAAACCAAGAAAACGGGGTTAGAGCGGAGGAAAACCAAGAAAAGCGGGGTTAGAGCAAAGGAAAACCAAGAAAAGCGGGGTTAGGGCGGAGGAAAACCAAGAAAAGCGAAGTTAGAGCAGAGGAAAACGAAGAAAAGCGGAATAAGTGCAGAGGGAAACTAAGAAAAGCGGGATTAGATCGGAGGAAATCCAAGAAAAAGAATTTAGAGAGGAAGAAAACGAAGAAAAGCGCGGTTAGAGCAGCAGAAATTTGAGAAAAGCATGGTTAGAGTGGAGAAAAGCCATGAAAAGCTGGGTTAGAGCGGAGAAAAACCAAGAAAAGCGGGGTAGTGCGGAGGAAAACCAAGAAAAGAGGGGTTAGTGCGGAGGAAAACCAAGAAAAGCGGGGTTAGAGCGGAGGAAAACCAAGAAAAGCGGGTTTAGTGCGGAGGAAAACCAAGAAAAGCGGGGTTAGAGCAAAGGAAAACCAAGAAAAGCGGTGTTAGAGCGGAGGAAAACAAAGAGAAACGGGGTTAGAGCGGAGAAAAACCAAGAAAAGCGGGGATAGAAGGGAGGAAAACCAAGAAAAGCTGGGATAGAGCAGAGGAAAACCAAGAAATGCGTGGTTAGAAAGGAGGAAAACAAAGAAAAGCGGGATTAGAGCGGAGGAAAACCAAGAAAAGCGGGGTTATAGTGTAGGAAAACCAAGAAAAGCAGGGTTAGAGCAGAGGAAAACCAAGAAAAGCGGGGTTAGAGCGAAGGAAAACCAAGTAAAGCAGAGTTAGAATGGAATAAAACGTAGAAAAGCGTGGTTGGAGCAGTGGAAATCCGAGAAAAGCATGGTTAGAGTAAAGAAAAACCATGAAAAGCTGGGTTAGAGTGGAGAAAAAGCAAGAAAAGCGGGGTTAGTGCGGAGGAAAACCAAGAAGAGCGGGGTTAGTGCGGAGGAAAACCAAGAAAAGCAGGGTTAGAGCGGAGGAAAACCAAGAAAAGCGGGGTTAGAGCGGAGGAAAACCAAGACAAACAGGGTTAGAGCAGAGATAAACCAAGAAAAGCGGGGTTAGAGCGCAGAAAAACCAAGAAAAGCGAGGATAGAAAAGAGGAAAACCAAGAAAAGCGGGGTTAGAGCGGAGAAAAACCAAGAAAACGGGGTTAGAGCGGAGGAAAACCAAGAAAAGCGGGGTTAGAGCAAAGGAAAACCAAGAAAAGCGGGGTTAGGGCGGAGGAAAACCAAGAAAAGCGAAGTTAGAGCAGAGGAAAACGAAGAAAAGCGGAATAAGTGCAGAGGGAAACTAAGAAAAGCGGGATTAGATCGGAGGAAATCCATGAAAAAGAATTTAGAGAGGAAGAAAACGAAGAAAAGCGCGGTTAGAGCAGCAGAAATTTGAGAAAAGCATGGTTAGAGTGGAGAAAAGCCATGAAAAGCTGGGTTAGAGCGGAGAAAAACCAAGAAAAGCGGGGTAGTGCGGAGGAAAACCAAGAAAAGAGGGGTTAGTGCGGAGGAAAACCAAGAAAAGCGGGGTTAGAGCGGAGGAAAACCAAGAAAAGCGGGTTTAGTGCGGAGGAAAACCAAGAAAAGCGGGGTTAGAGCGGAGGAAAACCAAGAAAAGCGAAGTTAGAGCGGAGGAAAACCAAAAAAAGCAGAATAAGTGCACAGGATAACCAAGAAAAGCGGGGTTAGAGCGGAGGAAAACCAAGAAAAGCTGGGTTAGAGCGTAGGAAAACCAAGAAAAGCGGGGTTAGAGCGGAGGATAACCAAGAAAAGAGGGGTTAGAAAGGAGGAAAACCAAGAGAAGAGGGGTTAGAATAGAGGAAAACCAAGAAAAGCGGCGTTAGAGCGGAGGAAAACCAAGTATAGCAGGGTTAGAGCAAAGGAAAACCAAGATAAGCGAAGTTAGTGTGGTGGAAAACCAAGAAAAGCTGGGTTACAGCGTAGGAAAACCAAGAAAAGCGGGATAGAAGGGAGGAAAAACAAGAAAAGCGGGGTTAGAGCAGAGGAAAACCAAGAAAAGCGAGGTTAGAGCAGAAGAAAACCAAGTAAAGCAGAGTTAGAACGGAAGA
Source organism: Coturnix japonica (assembly GCF_054131305.1). Classification (NCBI taxonomy): domain Eukaryota; kingdom Metazoa; phylum Chordata; class Aves; order Galliformes; family Phasianidae; genus Coturnix; species Coturnix japonica. The sequence continues at coordinate 20,656,167 of NC_140676.1, read as the reverse complement.
AAACGAAGAAAAGCATGGTTAGAGCAGCAGAAATCCGAGAAAAGCATGGCTAGAGTGGAGAAAAACGATGAAAAGCTGGGTAGGAGCGGAGAAAAACCAAGAAAAGCGGGATTAGAGCGGTGGAAAACCAAGAAAAAGGGGTTAGAGCAATGGAAAACCAAGAATAGTGAAGTTATAGCGGAGGAAAACCAAGAAAAGCGGGGTTAGAGCGGATGAAAACCAAGAAAAGCGGGGTTAGAGCGGAGGAAAACCAAGAAAAGCTGGGATAGAGCGGAGGAAAACCAAGAAAAGCGGGGTTAGAAAGGAGGAAAACAAAGAAAAGCGAAGTTAGTGCGGAGGAAAACCAAGAAATGCTGGGTTAGAGCGTAGGAAAACCAAGAAAAGCAGGGTTATAGCAAAGGAAAACCAAGAAAAGCGGGGTTAGAGCAGAGGAAAACCAAGAAAAGCGGGGTTAGAGCGGAGGAAAACCAAGTAAAGCAAAGTTAGAACGGAATAAAACGTAAAAAAGCGTGGTTGGAGCAGCAGAAATCTGAGAAAAGCATGGTTAGAGTGGAGAAAAACCAAGAAAAGCGGGGTTAGTGCAGAGGAAAACCATGAAAAAAGGGGTTAGTGCGGAGGAAAACCAAGAAAAGAGGGGTTAGTGCGGAGGAAAACCAAGAAAAGCGGGGTTAGAGCGGAGGAAAACCAAGAAAAGCGGAATAAGTGCACAGGATAACCATGAAAAGCGTGGTTAGAGCGGAGGAAAACCAAGAAAAAGAAGTTAGAGAGGAAGAAAACGAAGAAAAGCGCGGTTAGAGCAGCAGAAATCTGAGAATAGCATGGTTAGAGTGGAGAAAAACCAAGAAAAGCTGGGTTAGAGTGGAGAAAAACCAAGAAAAGCGGGGTTAGTGCGGAGGAAAACCAAGAAAAGCGGGGTTAGAGAAGAGGAAAACCAAGAGAAACGGGGTTAGAGCGATGGAAAACCAAGACAAGCGGTGATAGAAGGGAAGAAAACCAAGAAAAGTGGCGTTAGAGCAGAGAAAAACCAACAAAAACAGGGTTAGAGCAAAGGAAAACCAAGAAAAGCGGGGTTAGAGCGGAGGAAAACCAAGAAAAGCTGGGTTAGAGCGTAGGAAAACCAAGAAAAGCGGGGTTATAGCGGAGGAAAACCAAGGAAAGCGGGGTTAGAGCGGAGGAAAACCAAGAAAAGCGGGGTTAGAGCGGAGGAAAACCAAGAAAAGTGGTGTTAGAGCGTAGGAAAACCAAGAAAAGCGGTGATAGAGCGGAGGAAAACCAAGAAAAGTGGTGATAGAGCGTAGGAAAACCACGAAAAGCGGGATTAGAGCGGAGGAAAACCAAGAAAAGCGGGGTTAGAGCAAAGAAAAACCAAGAAAAGCAGGGTTAGAGCAAAGGAAAACCAAGAAAAGCGAAGATAGAGCGGAGGAAAACCAAGAAAAGCGGGGTTAGAGCGGAGGAAAACCAAGAAAAGCGGGGTTAGAGCGGAGGAAAACCAAGAAATGCGGGGTTAGAGCGGAGGAAAACCAAGAAAAGCGAAGTTAGAGCGGAGGAAAACCAAGAAAAGCGGGGTTAGAGCGGAGGATAACCAAGAAAAGAGGGGTTAGAAAGGAGGAAAACCAAGAGAAGCAGCGTTAGAGCGGAGGAAAACCAAGTATAGCAGGGTTAGAGCAAAGGAAAACCAAGAAAGGCGAAGTTAGTGTGGAGGAAAACCAAGAAAAGCTGGTTAGAGCGTAGGAAAACCAAGAAAAGCGGGGATAGAAGGGAGGAAAAACAAGAAAAGCGGGGTTAGAGCAGAGGAAAACCAAGAAAAGCGAGGTTAGAGCGGAGGAAAACCAAGTAAAGCAGAGTTAGAAGGGAAGTAAACGAAGAAAAGCGTGGTTAGAGCAGCAGAAATCCGAGAAAAGCATGGCTAGAGTGGAGAAAAACGATGAAAAGCTGGGTAGGAGCGGAGAAAAACCAAGAAAAGCTGGGTTAGAGCGTAGGAAAACCAAGAAAAGCGGGGTTATAGCGGAGGAAAACCAAGGAAAGCGGGGTTAGAGCGGAGGAAAACCAAGAAAAGCGGGGTTAGAGCGGAGGAAAACCAAGAAAAGTGGTGTTAGAGCGTAGGAAAACCAAGAAAAGCGGTGATAGAGCGGAGGAAAACCAAGAAAAGTGGTGATAGAGCGTAGGAAAACCACGAAAAGCGGGATTAGAGCGGAGGAAAACCAAGAAAAGCGGGGTTAGAGCAAAGAAAAACCAAGAAAAGCAGGGTTAGAGCAAAGGAAAACCAAGAAAAGCGAAGATAGAGCGGAGGAAAACCAAGAAAAGCGGGGTTAGAGAGGAGGAAAACCAAGAAAAGCGGGGTTAGAGCGGAGGAAAACCAAGAAATGCGGGGTTAGAGCGGAGGAAAACCAAGAAAAGCGAAGTTAGAGCGGAGGAAAACCAAGAAAAGCGGGGTTAGAGCGGAGGATAACCAAGAAAAGAGGGGTTAGAAAGGAGGAAAACCAAGAGAAGCAGCGTTAGAGCGGAGGAAAACCAAGTATAGCAGGGTTAGAGCAAAGGAAAACCAAGAAAGGCGAAGTTAGTGTGGAGGAAAACCAAGAAAAGCTGGTTAGAGCGTAGGAAAACCAAGAAAAGCGGGGATAGAAGGGAGGAAAAACAAGAAAAGCGGGGTTAGAGCAGAGGAAAACCAAGAAAAGCGAGGTTAGAGCGGAGGAAAACCAAGTAAAGCAGAGTTAGAAGGGAAGTAAACGAAGAAAAGCGTGGTTAGAGCAGCAGAAATCCGAGAAAAGCATGGCTAGAGTGGAGAAAAACGATGAAAAGCTGGGTAGGAGCGGAGAAAAACCAAGAAAAGCGGGATTAGAGCAAAGGAAAACCAAGAAAAGCGGGGTTAGAGCAATGGAAAACCAGGAATAGTGAAGTTAGAGCGGAGGAAAACCAAGAAAAGCGGGGTTAGAGCGGATGAAAACCAAGAAAAGCGGGGTTAGAGCGGAGGAAAACCAAGAAAAGCTGGGATAGAGCGGAGGAAAACCAAGAAAAGCAGGGTTTGAAAGGAGGAAAACAAAGAAAAGCGAAGTTAGTGCGGAGGAAAACCAAGAAAAGCTGGGTTACAGCGTAGGAAAACCAAGAAAAGCAGGGTTATAGCGAAGGAAAACCAAGAAAAGCGGGGTTAGAGCAGAGGAAAACCAAGAAAAGTGGGGTTAGAGCGGAGGAAAACCAAGTAAAGCAAAGTTAGAACGGAATAAAACGTAGAAAAGCGTGGTTGGAGCAGCAGAAATCTGAGAAAAGCATGGTTAGAGTGGAGAAAAACGATGAAAAGCTGGGTTAGAGCGGAGAAAAACCAAGAAAAGCGGGGTTAGTGCGGAGGAAAACAAAGAAAAAAGGGGTTAGTGCGGATGAAAACCAAGTAAAGCAGGGTTAGAGCGGAGGAAAACCAAGAAAAGCTGAATAAGTGCAAAGGAAAACCAAGAAAAGCGGGGTTAGAAAGGAGGAAAACCAAGAAAAGCGGGGTTAGAGCGGAGGAAAAGCATGAAAAGTGGGGATAGAGCTGAGGAAAACCAAGAAAAGCGGGGTTAGAGCGGAGGAAAACCAAGACAAACAGGGTTAGAGCAGAGAAAAACCAAGAAAAGCGGGGTTAGAGCGCAGAAAAACCAAGAAAAGCGAGGATAGAAAGGAGGAAAACCAAGAAAAGCGGGGTTAGAGCGGAGAAAAACCGAGAAAACGGGGTTAGAGCGGAGGAAAACCAAGAAAAGCGGGGTTAGAGCAAAGGAAAACCAAGAAAAGCGGGGTTAGGGCGGAGGAAAACCAAGAAAAGCGAAGTTAGAGCAGAGGAAAACGAAGAAAAGCGGAATAAGTGCAGAGGGAAACTAAGAAAAGCGGGATTAGATCGGAGGAAATCCAAGAAAAAGAATTTAGAGAGGAAGAAAACGAAGAAAAGCGCGGTTAGAGCAGCAGAAATTTGAGAAAAGCATGGTTAGAGTGGAGAAAAGCCATGAAAAGCTGGGTTAGAGCGGAGAAAAACCAAGAAAAGCGGGGTAGTGCGGAGGAAAACCAAGAAAAGAGGGGTTAGTGCGGAGGAAAACCAAGAAAAGCGGGGTTAGAGCGGAGGAAAACCAAGAAAAGCGGGTTTAGTGCGGAGGAAAACCAAGAAAAGCGGGGTTAGAGCAAAGGAAAACCAAGAAAAGCGGTGTTAGAGCGGAGGAAAACAAAGAGAAACGGGGTTAGAGCGGAGAAAAACCAAGAAAAGCGGGGATAGAAGGGAGGAAAACCAAGAAAAGCTGGGATAGAGCAGAGGAAAACCAAGAAATGCGTGGTTAGAAAGGAGGAAAACAAAGAAAAGCGGGATTAGAGCGGAGGAAAACCAAGAAAAGCGGGGTTATAGTGTAGGAAAACCAAGAAAAGCAGGGTTAGAGCAGAGGAAAACCAAGAAAAGCGGGGTTAGAGCGAAGGAAAACCAAGTAAAGCAGAGTTAGAATGGAATAAAACGTAGAAAAGCGTGGTTGGAGCAGTGGAAATCCGAGAAAAGCATGGTTAGAGTAAAGAAAAACCATGAAAAGCTGGGTTAGAGTGGAGAAAAACCAAGAAAAGCGGGGTTAGTGCGGAGGAAAACCAAGAAGAGCGGGGTTAGTGCGGAGGAAAACCAAGAAAAGCAGGGTTAGAGCGGAGGAAAACCAAGAAAAGCGGGGTTAGAGCGGAGGAAAACCAAGACAAACAGGGTTAGAGCAGAGATAAACCAAGAAAAGCGGGGTTAGAGCGCAGAAAAACCAAGAAAAGCGAGGATAGAAAAGAGGAAAACCAAGAAAAGCGGGGTTAGAGCGGAGAAAAACCAAGAAAACGGGGTTAGAGCGGAGGAAAACCAAGAAAAGCGGGGTTAGAGCAAAGGAAAACCAAGAAAAGCGGGGTTAGGGCGGAGGAAAACCAAGAAAAGCGAAGTTAGAGCAGAGGAAAACGAAGAAAAGCGGAATAAGTGCAGAGGGAAACTAAGAAAAGCGGGATTAGATCGGAGGAAATCCAAGAAAAAGAATTTAGAGAGGAAGAAAACGAAGAAAAGCGCGGTTAGAGCAGCAGAAATTTGAGAAAAGCATGGTTAGAGTGGAGAAAAGCCATGAAAAGCTGGGTTAGAGCGGAGAAAAACCAAGAAAAGCGGGGTAGTGCGGAGGAAAACCAAGAAAAGAGGGGTTAGTGCGGAGGAAAACCAAGAAAAGCGGGGTTAGAGCGGAGGAAAACCAAGAAAAGCGGGTTTAGTGCGGAGGAAAACCAAGAAAAGCGGGGTTAGAGCGGAGGAAAACCAAGAAAAGCGAAGTTAGAGCGGAGGAAAACCAAAAAAAGCAGAATAAGTGCACAGGATAACCAAGAAAAGCGGGGTTAGAGCGGAGGAAAACCAAGAAAAAGAAGTTAGAGAGGAAGAAAACGAAGAAAAGCGCAGTTAGAGCAGCAGAAATCTGAGAATAGCATGGCTAGAGTGGAGAAAAACCATGAAAAGCTGGGTTAGATTGGAGAAAAACCAAGAAAAGCGGGGTTAGTGCGGAGGAAAACCAAGAAAAGCGGGGTTAGAGAAGAGGAAAACCAAGAGAAACGGGGTTAGAGCGGAGAAAAACCAAGAAAAGCAGGGATAGAAGGGAGGAAAACCAAGAAAAGCGGCGTTAGATCAGAGAAAAACCAACAAAAACAGGGTTAGAGCAAAGGAAAACCAAGAAAAGCGGGGTTAGAGCGGAGGAAAACCAAGAAAAGCTGGGTTAGAGCGTAGGAAAACCAAGAAAACCAGGGTTATAGCAAAGGAAAACCAAGAAAAGCGGGGTTAGAGCAGAGGAAAACCAAGAAAAGCGGGGTTAGAGCGGAGGAAAACCAAGTAAAGCAAAGTTAGAACGGAATAAAACGTAGAAAAGCGTGGTTGGAGCAGCAGAAATCTGAGAAAAGCATGGTTAGAGTGGAGAAAAACCAAGAAAAGCGGGGTTAGTGCAGAGGAAAACCATGAAAAAAGGGGTTAGTGCGGAGGAAAACCAAGAAAAGAGGGGTTAGTGCGGAGGAAAACCAAGAAAAGCGGGGTTAGAGCGGAGGAAAACCAAGAAAAGCGGAATAAGTGCACAGGATAACCATGAAAAGCGTGGTTAGAGCGGAGGAAAACCAAGAAAAAGAAGTTAGAGAGGAAGAAAACGAAGAAAAGCGCGGTTAGAGCAGCAGAAATCTGAGAATAGCATGGTTAGAGTGGAGAAAAACCAAGAAAAGCTGGGTTAGAGTGGAGAAAAACCAAGAAAAGCGGGGTTAGTGCGGAGGAAAACCAAGAAAAGCGGGGTTAGAGAAGAGGAAAACCAAGAGAAACGGGGTTAGAGCGATGGAAAACCAAGACAAGCGGTGATAGAAGGGAAGAAAACCAAGAAAAGCGGCGTTAGAGCAGAGAAAAACCAACAAAAACAGGGTTAGAGCAAAGGAAAACCAAGAAAAGCGGGGTTAGAGCGGAGGAAAACCAAGAAAAGCTGGGTTAGAGCGTAGGAAAACCAAGAAAAGCGGGGTTATAGCGGAGGAAAACCAAGGAAAGCGGGGTTAGAGCGGAGGAAAACCAAGAAAAGCGGGGTTAGAGCGGAGGAAAACCAAGAAAAGTGGTGTTAGAGCGTAGGAAAACCAAGAAAAGCGGTGATAGAGCGGAGGAAAACCAAGAAAAGTGGTGATAGAGCGTAGGAAAACCACGAAAAGCGGGATTAGAGCGGAGGAAAACCAAGAAAAGCGGGGTTAGAGCAAAGAAAAACCAAGAAAAGCAGGGTTAGAGCAAAGGAAAACCAAGAAAAGCGAAGATAGAGCGGAGGAAAACCAAGAAAAGCGGGGTTAGAGCGGAGGAAAACCAAGAAAAGCGGGGTTAGAGCGGAGGAAAACCAAGAAATGCGGGGTTAGAGCGGAGGAAAACCAAGAAAAGCGAAGTTAGAGCGGAGGAAAACCAAGAAAAGCGGGGTTAGAGCGGAGAATAACCAAGAAAAGAGGGGTTAGAAAGGAGGAAAACCAAGAGAAGCAGCGTTAGAGCGGAGGAAAACCAAGTATAGCAGGGTTAGAGCAAAGGAAAACCAAGAAAGGCGAAGTTAGTGTGGAGGAAAACCAAGAAAAGCTGGTTAGAGCGTAGGAAAACCAAGAAAAGCGGGGATAGAAGGGAGGAAAAACAAGAAAAGCGGGGTTAGAGCAGAGGAAAACCAAGAAAAGCGAGGTTAGAGCGGAGGAAAACCAAGTAAAGCAGAGTTAGAAGGGAAGTAAACGAAGAAAAGCGTGGTTAGAGCAGCAGAAATCCGAGAAAAGCATGGCTAGAGTGGAGAAAAACGATGAAAAGCTGGGTAGGAGCGGAGAAAAACCAAGAAAAGCGGGATTAGAGCAAAGGAAAACCAAGAAAAGTGGGGTTAGAGCAATGGAAAACCAGGAATAGTGAAGTTAGAGCGGAGGAAAACCAAGAAAAGCGGGGTTAGAGCGGATGAAAACCAAGAAAAGCGGGGTTAGAGCGGAGGAAAACCAAGAAAAGCTGGGATAGAGCGGAGGAAAACCAAGAAAAGCAGGGTTTGAAAGGAGGAAAACAAAGAAAAGCGAAGTTAGTGCGGAGGAAAACCAAGAAAAGCTGGGTTACAGCGTAGGAAAACCAAGAAAAGCAGGGTTATAGCGAAGGAAAACCAAGAAAAGCGGGGTTAGAGCAGAGGAAAACCAAGAAAAGTGGGGTTAGAGCGGAGGAAAACCAAGTAAAGCAAAGTTAGAACGGAATAAAACGTAGAAAAGCGTGGTTGGAGCAGCAGAAATCTGAGAAAAGCATGGTTAGAGTGGAGAAAAACGATGAAAAGCTGGGTTAGAGCGGAGAAAAACCAAGAAAAGCGGGGTTAGTGCGGAGGAAAACAAAGAAAAAAGGGGTTAGTGCGGATGAAAACCAAGTAAAGCAGGGTTAGAGCGGAGGAAAACCAAGAAAAGCTGAATAAGTGCAAAGGAAAACCAAGAAAAGCGGGGTTAGAAAGGAGGAAAACCAAGAAAAGCGGGGTTAGAGCGGAGGAAAAGCATGAAAAGTGGGGATAGAGCTGAGGAAAACCAAGAAAAGCGGGGTTAGAGCGGAGGAAAACCAAGACAAACAGGGTTAGAGCAGAGAAAAACCAAGAAAAGCGGGGTTAGAGCGCAGAAAAACCAAGAAAAGCGAGGATAGAAAGGAGGAAAACCAAGAAAAGCGGGGTTAGAGCGGAGAAAAACCAAGAAAACGGGGTTAGAGCGGAGGAAAACCAAGAAAAGCGGGGTTAGAGCAAAGGAAAACCAAGAAAAGCGGGGTTAGGGCGGAGGAAAACCAAGAAAAGCGAAGTTAGAGCAGAGGAAAACGAAGAAAAGCGGAATAAGTGCAGAGGGAAACTAAGAAAAGCGGGATTAGATCGGAGGAAATCCAAGAAAAAGAATTTAGAGAGGAAGAAAACGAAGAAAAGCGCGGTTAGAGCAGCAGAAATTTGAGAAAAGCATGGTTAGAGTGGAGAAAAGCCATGAAAAGCTGGGTTAGAGCGGAGAAAAACCAAGAAAAGCGGGGTAGTGCGGAGGAAAACCAAGAAAAGAGGGGTTAGTGCGGAGGAAAACCAAGAAAAGCGGGGTTAGAGCGGAGGAAAACCAAGAAAAGCGGGTTTAGTGCGGAGGAAAACCAAGAAAAGCGGGGTTAGAGCAAAGGAAAACCAAGAAAAGCGGTGTTAGAGCGGAGGAAAACAAAGAGAAACGGGGTTAGAGCGGAGAAAAACCAAGAAAAGCGGGGATAGAAGGGAGGAAAACCAAGAAAAGCTGGGATAGAGCAGAGGAAAACCAAGAAATGCGTGGTTAGAAAGGAGGAAAACAAAGAAAAGCGGGATTAGAGCGGAGGAAAACCAAGAAAAGCGGGGTTATAGTGTAGGAAAACCAAGAAAAGCAGGGTTAGAGCAGAGGAAAACCAAGAAAAGCGGGGTTAGAGCGAAGGAAAACCAAGTAAAGCAGAGTTAGAATGGAATAAAACGTAGAAAAGCGTGGTTGGAGCAGTGGAAATCCGAGAAAAGCATGGTTAGAGTAAAGAAAAACCATGAAAAGCTGGGTTAGAGTGGAGAAAAACCAAGAAAAGCGGGGTTAGTGCGGAGGAAAACCAAGAAGAGCGGGGTTAGTGCGGAGGAAAACCAAGAAAAGCAGGGTTAGAGCGGAGGAAAACCAAGAAAAGCGGGGTTAGAGCGGAGGAAAACCAAGACAAACAGGGTTAGAGCAGAGATAAACCAAGAAAAGCGGGGTTAGAGCGCAGAAAAACCAAGAAAAGCGAGGATAGAAAAGAGGAAAACCAAGAAAAGCGGGGTTAGAGCGGAGAAAAACCAAGAAAACGGGGTTAGAGCGGAGGAAAACCAAGAAAAGCGGGGTTAGAGCAAAGGAAAACCAAGAAAAGCGGGGTTAGGGCGGAGGAAAACCAAGAAAAGCGAAGTTAGAGCAGAGGAAAACGAAGAAAAGCGGAATAAGTGCAGAGGGAAACTAAGAAAAGCGGGATTAGATCGGAGGAAATCCAAGAAAAAGAATTTAGAGAGGAAGAAAATGAAGAAAAGCGCGGTTAGAGCAGCAGAAATTTGAGAAAAGCATGGTTAGAGTGGAGAAAAGCCATGAAAAGCTGGGTTAGAGCGGAGAAAAACCAAGAAAAGCGGGGTAGTGCGGAGGAAAACCAAGAAAAGAGGGGTTAGTGCGGAGGAAAACCAAGAAAAGCGGGGTTAGAGCGGAGGAAAACCAAGAAAAGCGGGTTTAGTGCGGAGGAAAACCAAGAAAAGCGGGGTTAGAGCGGAGGAAAACCAAGAAAAGCGAAGTTAGAGCGGAGGAAAACCAAAAAAAGCAGAATAAGTGCACAGGATAACCAAGAAAAGCGGGGTTAGAGCGGAGGAAAACCAAGAAAAAGAAGTTAGAGAGGAAGAAAACGAAGAAAAGCGCAGTTAGAGCAGCAGAAATCTGAGAATAGCATGGCTAGAGTGGAGAAAAACCATGAAAAGCTGGGTTAGATTGGAGAAAAACCAAGAAAAGCGGGGTTAGTGCGGAGGAAAACCAAGAAAAGAGGGGTTAGAAAAGAGGAAAACCAAGAGAAACGGGGTTAGAGCGGAGAAAAACCAAGAAAAGCAGGGATAGAAGGGAGGAAAACCAAGAAAAGCGGCGTTAGATCAGAGAAAAACCAACAAAAACAGGGTTAGAGCAAAGGAAAACCAAGAAAAGCGGGGTTAGAGCGGAGGAAAACCAAGAAAAGCTGGGTTAGAGCGTAGGAAAACCAAGAAAACCAGGGTTATAGCAAAGGAAAACCAAGAAAAGCGGGGTTAGAGCAGAGGAAAACCAAGAAAAGCGGGGTTAGAGCGGAGGAAAACCAAGTAAAGCAAAGTTAGAACGGAATAAAACGTAGAAAAGCGTGGTTGGAGCAGCAGAAATCTGAGAAAAGCATGGTTAGAGTGGAGAAAAACCAAGAAAAGCGGGGTTAGTGCAGAGGAAAACCATGAAAAAAGGGGTTAGTGCGGAGGAAAACCAAGAAAAGAGGGGTTAGTGCGGAGGAAAACCAAGAAAAGCGGGGTTAGAGCGGAGGAAAACCAAGAAAAGCGGAATAAGTGCACAGGATAACCATGAAAAGCGTGGTTAGAGCGGAGGAAAACCAAGAAAAAGAAGTTAGAGAGGAAGAAAACGAAGAAAAGCGCGGTTAGAGCAGCAGAAATCTGAGAATAGCATGGTTAGAGTGGAGAAAAACCAAGAAAAGCTGGGTTAGAGTGGAGAAAAACCAAGAAAAGCGGGGTTAGTGCGGAGGAAAACCAAGAAAAGCGGGGTTAGAGAAGAGGAAAACCAAGAGAAACGGGGTTAGAGCGATGGAAAACCAAGACAAGCGGTGATAGAAGGGAAGAAAACCAAGAAAAGCGGCGTTAGAGCAGAGAAAAACCAACAAAAACAGGGTTAGAGCAAAGGAAAACCAAGAAAAGCGGGGTTAGAGCGGAGGAAAACCAAGAAAAGCTGGGTTAGAGCGTAGGAAAACCAAGAAAAGCGGGGTTATAGCGGAGGAAAACCAAGGAAAGCGGGGTTAGAGCGGAGGAAAACCAAGAAAAGCGGGGTTAGAGCGGAGGAAAACCAAGAAAAGTGGTGTTAGAGCGTAGGAAAACCAAGAAAAGCGGTGATAGAGCGGAGGAAAACCAAGAAAAGTGGTGATAGAGCGTAGGAAAACCACGAAAAGCGGGATTAGAGCGGAGGAAAACCAAGAAAAGCGGGGTTAGAGCAAAGAAAAACCAAGAAAAGCAGGGTTAGAGCAAAGGAAAACCAAGAAAAGCGAAGATAGAGCGGAGGAAAACCAAGAAAAGCGGGGTTAGAGCGGAGGAAAACCAAGAAAAGCGGGGTTAGAGCGGAGGAAAACCAAGAAATGCGGGGTTAGAGCGGAGGAAAACCAAGAAAAGCGAAGTTAGAGCGGAGGAAAACCAAGAAAAGCGGGGTTAGAGCGGAGGATAACCAAGAAAAGAGGGGTTAGAAAGGAGGAAAACCAAGAGAAGAGGGGTTAGAATAGAGGAAAACCAAGAAAAGCGGCGTTAGAGCGGAGGAAAACCAAGTATAGCAGGGTTAGAGCAAAGGAAAACCAAGATAAGCGAAGTTAGTGTGGTGGAAAACCAAGAAAAGCTGGGTTAGAGCGTAGGAAAACCAAGAAAAGCGGGGATAGAAGGGAGGAAAAACAAGAAAAGCGGGGTTAGAGCAGAGGAAAACCAAGAAAAGCGAGGTTAGAGCAGAAGAAAACCAAGTAAAGCAGAGTTAGAACGGAAGAAAACGAAGAAAAGCATGGTTAGAGCAGCAGAAATCCGAGAAAAGCATGGCTAGAGTGGAGAAAAACGATGAAAAGCTGGGTAGGAGCGGAGAAAAACCAAGAAAAGCGGGATTAGAGCGGAGGAAAACCAAGAAAAAGGGGTTAGAGCAATGGAAAACCAAGAATAGTGAAGTTAGAGCGGAGGAAAACCAAGAAAAGCGGGGTTAGAGCGGATGAAAACCAAGAAAAGCGGGGTTAGAGCGGAGGAAAACCAAGAAAAGCTGGGATAGAGCGGAGGAAAACCAAGAAAAGCGGGGTTAGAAAGGAGGAAAACAAAGAAAAGCGAAGTTAGTGCGGAGGAAAACCAAGAAATGCTGGGTTAGAGCGTAGGAAAACCAAGAAAAGCAGGGTTATAGCAAAGGAAAACCAAGAAAAGCGGGGTTAGAGCAGAGGAAAACCAAGAAAAGCGGGGTTAGAGCGGAGGAAAACCAAGTAAAGCAAAGTTAGAACGGAATAAAACGTAGAAAAGCGTGGTTGGAGCAGCAGAAATCTGAGAAAAGCATGGTCAGAGTGGAGAAAAACCAAGAAAAGCGGGGTTAGTGCAGAGGAAAACCATGAAAAAAGGGGTTAGTGCGGAGGAAAACCAAGAAAAGAGGGGTTAGTGCGGAGGAAAACCAAGAAAAGCGGGGTTAGAGCGGAGGAAAACCAAGAAAAGCGGAATAAGTGCACAGGATAACCATGAAAAGCGTGGTTAGAGCGGAGGAAAACCAAGAAAAAGAAGTTAGAGAGGAAGAAAACGAAGAAAAGCGAGGTTAGAGCAGCAGAAATCTGAGAATAGCATGGTTAGAGTGGAGAAAAACCAAGAAAAGCTGGGTTAGAGTGGAGAAAAACCAAGAAAAGCGGGGTTAGTGCGGAGGAAAACCAAGAAAAGCGGGGTTAGAGAAGAGGAAAACCAAGAGAAACGGGGTTAGAGCGATGGAAAACCAAGACAAGCGGTGATAGAAGGGAAGAAAACCAAGAAAAGCGGCGTTAGAGCAGAGAAAAACCAACAAAAACAGGGTTAGAGCAAAGGAAAACCAAGAAAAGCGGGGTTAGAGCGGAGGAAAACCAAGAAAAGCTGGGTTAGAGCGTAGGAAAACCAAGAAAAGCGGGGTTATAGCGGAGGAAAACCAAGGAAAGCGGGGTTAGAGCGGAGGAAAACCAAGAAAAGCGGGGTTAGAGCGGAGGAAAACCAAGAAAAGTGGTGTTAGAGCGTAGGAAAACCAAGAAAAGCGGTGATAGAGCGGAGGAAAACCAAGAAAAGTGGTGATAGAGCGTAGGAAAACCACGAAAAGCGGGATTAGAGCGGAGGAAAACCAAGAAAAGCGGGGTTAGAGCAAAGAAAAACCAAGAAAAGCAGGGTTAGAGCAAAGGAAAACCAAGAAAAGCGAAGATAGAGCGGAGGAAAACCAAGAAAAGCGGGGTTAGAGCGGAGGAAAACCAAGAAAAGCGGGGTTAGAGCGGAGGAAAACCAAGAAATGCGGGGTTAGAGCGGAGGAAAACCAAGAAAAGCGAAGTTAGAGCGGAGGAAAACCAAGAAAAGCGGGGTTAGAGCGGAGGATAACCAAGAAAAGAGGGGTTAGAAAGGAGGAAAACCAAGAGAAGAGGGGTTAGAATAGAGGAAAACCAAGAAAAGCGGCGTTAGAGCGGAGGAAAACCAAGTATAGCAGGGTTAGAGCAAAGGAAAACCAAGATAAGCGAAGTTAGTGTGGTGGAAAACCAAGAAAAGCTGGGTTAGAGCGTAGGAAAACCAAGAAAAGCGGGGATAGAAGGGAGGAAAAACAAGAAAAGCGGGGTTAGAGCAGAGGAAAACCAAGAAAAGCGAGGTTAGAGCAGAAGAAAACCAAGTAAAGCAGAGTTAGAACGGAAGAAAACGAAGAAAAGCATGGTTAGAGCAGCAGAAATCCGAGAAAAGCATGGCTAGAGTGGAGAAAAACGATGAAAAGCTGGGTAGGAGCGGAGAAAAACCAAGAAAAGCGGGATTAGAGCGGAGGAAAACCAAGAAAAAGGGGTTAGAGCAATGGAAAACCAAGAATAGTGAAGTTAGAGCGGAGGAAAACCAAGAAAAGCGGGGTTAGAGCGGATGAAAACCAAGAAAAGCGGGGTTAGAGCGGAGGAAAACCAAGAAAAGCTGGGATAGAGCGGAGGAAAACCAAGAAAAGCGGGGTTAGAAAGGAGGAAAACAAAGAAAAGCGAAGTTAGTGCGGAGGAAAACCAAGAAATGCTGGGTTAGAGCGTAGGAAAACCAAGAAAAGCAGGGTTATAGCAAAGGAAAACCAAGAAAAGCGGGGTTAGAGCAGAGGAAAACCAAGAAAAGCGGGGTTAGAGCGGAGGAAAACCAAGTAAAGCAAAGTTAGAACGGAATAAAACGTAGAAAAGCGTGGTTGGAGCAGCAGAAATCTGAGAAAAGCATGGTTAGAGTGGAGAAAAACCAAGAAAAGCGGGGTTAGTGCAGAGGAAAACCATGAAAAAAGGGGTTAGTGCGGAGGAAAACCAAGAAAAGAGGGGTTAGTGCGGAGGAAAACCAAGAAAAGCGGGGTTAGAGCGGAGGAAAACCAAGAAAAGCGGAATAAGTGCACAGGATAACCATGAAAAGCGTGGTTAGAGCGGAGGAAAACCAAGAAAAAGAAGTTAGAGAGGAAGAAAACGAAGAAAAGCGAGGTTAGAGCAGCAGAAATCTGAGAATAGCATGGTTAGAGTGGAGAAAAACCAAGAAAAGCTGGGTTAGAGTGGAGAAAAACCAAGAAAAGCGGGGTTAGTGCGGAGGAAAACCAAGAAAAGCGGGGTTAGAGAAGAGGAAAACCAAGAGAAACGGGGTTAGAGCGATGGAAAACCAAGACAAGCGGTGATAGAAGGGAAGAAAACCAAGAAAAGCGGCGTTAGAGCAGAGAAAAACCAACAAAAACAGGGTTAGAGCAAAGGAAAACCAAGAAAAGCGGGGTTAGAGCGGAGGAAAACCAAGAAAAGCTGGGTTAGAGCGTAGGAAAACCAAGAAAAGCGGGGTTCTAGCGGAGGAAAACCAAGGAAAGCGGGGTTAGAGCGGAGGAAAACCAAGAAAAGCGGGGTTAGAGCGGAGGAAAACCAAGAAAAGTGGTGTTAGAGCGTAGGAAAACCAAGAAAAGCGGTGATAGAGCGGAGGAAAACCAAGAAAAGTGGTGATAGAGCGTAGGAAAACCACGAAAAGCGGGATTAGAGCGGAGGAAAACCAAGAAAAGCGGGGTTAGAGCAAAGAAAAACCAAGAAAAGCAGGGTTAGAGCAAAGGAAAACGAAGAAAAGCGAAGATAGAGCGGAGGAAAACCAAGAAAAGCGGGGTTAGAGCGGAGGAAAACCAAGAAAAGCGGGGTTAGAGCGGAGGAAAACCAAGAAATGCGGGGTTAGAGCGGAGGAAAACCAAGAAAAGCGAAGTTAGAGCGGAGGAAAACCAAGAAAAGCGGGGTTAGAGCGGAGGATAACCAAGAAAAGAGGGGTTAGAAAGGAGGAAAACCAAGAGAAGAGGGGTTAGAATAGAGGAAAACCAAGAAAAGCGGCGTTAGAGCGGAGGAAAACCAAGTATAGCAGGGTTAGAGCAAAGGAAAACCAAGATAAGCGAAGTTAGTGTGGTGGAAAACCAAGAAAAGCTGGGTTAGAGCGTAGGAAAACCAAGAAAAGCGGGGATAGAAGGGAGGAAAAACAAGAAAAGCGGGGTTAGAGCAGAGGAAAACCAAGAAAAGCGAGGTTAGAGCAGAAGAAAACCAAGTAAAGCAGAGTTAGAACGGAAGAAAACGAAGAAAAGCATGGTTAGAGCAGCAGAAATCCGAGAAAAGCATGGCTAGAGTGGAGAAAAACGATGAAAAGCTGGGTAGGAGCGGAGAAAAACCAAGAAAAGCGGGATTAGAGCGGAGGAAAACCAAGAAAAAGGGGTTAGAGCAATGGAAAACCAGGAATAGTGAAGTTAGAGCGGAGGAAAACCAAGAAAAGCGGGGTTAGAGCGGATGAAAACCAAGAAAAGCGGGGTTAGAGCGGAGGAAAACCAAGAAAAGCTGGGATAGAGCGGAGGAAAACCAAGAAAAGCGGGGTTAGAAAGGAGGAAAACAAAGAAAAGCGAAGTTAGTGCGGAGGAAAACCAAGAAATGCTGGGTTAGAGCGTAGGAAAACCAAGAAAAGCAGGGTTATAGCAAAGGAAAACCAAGAAAAGCGGGGTTAGAGCAGAGGAAAACCAAGAAAAGCGGGGTTAGAGCGGAGGAAAACCAAGTAAAGCAAAGTTAGAACGGAATAAAACGTAGAAAAGCGTGGTTGGAGCAGCAGAAATCTGAGAAAAGCATGGTTAGAGTGGAGAAAAACCAAGAAAAGCGGGGTTAGTGCAGAGGAAAACCATGAAAAAAGGGGTTAGTGCGGAGGAAAACCAAGAAAAGAGGGGTTAGTGGGGAGGAAAACCAAGAAAAGCGGGGTTAGAGCGGAGGAAAACCAAGAAAAGCGGAATAAGTGCACAGGATAACCATGAAAAGCGTGGTTAGAGCGGAGGAAAACCAAGAAAAAGAAGTTAGAGAGGAAGAAAACGAAGAAAAGCGCGGTTAGAGCAGCAGAAATCTGAGAATAGCATGGTTAGAGTGGAGAAAAACCAAGAAAAGCTGGGTTAGAGTGGAGAAAAACCAAGAAAAGCGGGGTTAGTGCGGAGGAAAACCAAGAAAAGCGGGGTTAGAGAAGAGGAAAACCAAGAGAAACGGGGTTAGAGCGATGGAAAACCAAGACAAGCGGTGATAGAAGGGAAGAAAACCAAGAAAAGCGGCGTTAGAGCAGAGAAAAACCAACAAAAACAGGGTTAGAGCAAAGGAAAACCAAGAAAAGCGGGGTTAGAGCGGAGGAAAACCAAGAAAAGCTGGGTTAGAGCGTAGGAAAACCAAGAAAAGCGGGGTTATAGCGGAGGAAAACCAAGGAAAGCGGGGTTAGAGCGGAGGAAAACCAAGAAAAGCAAGGTTAGAGCGGAGGAAAACCAAGAAAAGTGGTGTTAGAGCGTAGGAAAACCAAGAAAAGCGGTGATAGAGCGGAGGAAAACCAAGAAAAGTAGTGATAGAGCGTAGGAAAACCACGAAAAGCGGGATTAGAGCGGAGGAAAACCAAGAAAAGCGGGGTTAGAGCAAAGAAAAACCAAGAAAAGCAGGGTTAGAGCAAAGGAAAACCAAGAAAAGCGAAGATAGAGCGGAGGAAAACCAAGAAAAGCGGGGTTAGAGCGGAGGAAAACCAAGAAAAGCGGGGTTAGAGCGGAGGAAAACCAAGAAATGCGGGGTTAGAGCGGAGGAAAACAAAGAAAAGCGAAGTTAGAGCGGAGGAAAACCAAGAAAAGCGGGGTTAGAGCGGAGGATAACCAAGAAAAGAGGGGTTAGAAAGGAGGAAAACCAAGAGAAGCAGCGTTAGAGCGGAGGAAAACCAAGTATAGCAGGGTTAGAGCAAAGGAAAACCAAGAAAGGCGAAGTTAGTGTGGAGGAAAACCAAGAAAAGCTGGTTAGAGCGTAGGAAAACCAAGAAAAGCGGGGATAGAAGGGAGGAAAAACAAGAAAAGCGGGGTTAGAGCAGAGGAAAACCAAGAAAAGCGAGGTTAGAGCGGAGGAAAACCAAGTAAAGCAGAGTTAGAAGGGAAGTAAACGAAGAAAAGCGTGGTTAGAGCAGCAGAAATCCGAGAAAAGCATGGCTAGAGTGGAGAAAAACGATGAAAAGCTGGGTAGGAGCGGAGAAAAACCAAGAAAAGCGGGATTAGAGCAAAGGAAAACCAAGAAAAGCGGGGTTAGAGCAATGGAAAACCAGGAATAGTGAAGTTAGAGCGGAGGAAAACCAAGAAAAGCGGGGTTAGAGCGGATGAAAACCAAGAAAAGCGGGGTTAGAGCGGAGGAAAACCAAGAAAAGCTGGGATAGAGCGGAGGAAAACCAAGAAAAGCAGGGTTTGAAAGGAGGAAAACAAAGAAAAGCGAAGTTAGTGCGGAGGAAAACCAAGAAAAGCTGGGTTAGAGCGTAGGAAAACCAAGAAAAGCAGGGTTATAGCGAAGGAAAACCAAGAAAAGCGGGGTTAGAGCAGAGGAAAACCAAGAAAAGTGGGGTTAGAGCGGAGGAAAACCAAGTAAAGCAAAGTTAGAACGGAATAAAACGTAGAAAAGCGTGGTTGGAGCAGCAGAAATCTGAGAAAAGCATGGTTAGAGTGGAGAAAAACGATGAAAAGCTGGGTTAGAGCGGAGAAAAACCAAGAAAAGCGGGGTTAGTGCGGAGGAAAACAAAGAAAAAAGGGGTTAGTGCGGATGAAAACCAAGTAAAGCAGGGTTAGAGCGGAGGAAAACCAAGAAAAGCTGAATAAGTGCAAAGGAAAACCAAGAAAAGCGGGGTTAGAAAGGAGGTAAACCAAGAAAAGCGGGGTTAGAGCGGAGGAAAAGCATGAAAAGTGGGGATAGAGCTGAGGAAAACCAAGAAAAGCGGGGTTAGAGCGGAGGAAAACCAAGACAAACAGGGTTAGAGCAGAGAAAAACCAAGAAAAGCGGGGTTAGAGCGCAGAAAAACCAAGAAAAGCGAGGATAGAAAGGAGGAAAACCAAGAAAAGCGGGGTTAGAGTGGAGAAAAGCCATGAAAAGCTGGGTTAGAGCGGAGAAAAACCAAGAAAAGCGGGGTAGTGCGGAGGAAAACCAAGAAAAGAGGGGTTAGAGCAATGGAAAACCAAGAATAGTGAAGTTAGAGCGGAGGAAAACCAAGAAAAGCGGGGTTAGAGCGGATGAAAACCAAGAAAAGCGGGGTTAGAGCGGAGGAAAACCAAGAAAAGCTGGGATAGAGCGGAGGAAAACCAAGAAAAGCGGGGTTAGAAAGGAGGAAAACAAAGAAAAGCGAAGTTAGTGCGGAGGAAAACCAAGAAAAGCGAAGTTAGAGCAGAGGAAAACGAAGAAAAGCGGAATAAGTGCAGAGGGAAACTAAGAAAAGCGGGATTAGATCGGAGGAAATCCAAGAAAAAGAATTTAGAGAGGAAGAAAACGAAGAAAAGCGCGGTTAGAGCAGCAGAAATTTGAGAAAAGCATGGTTAGAGTGGAGAAAAGCCATGAAAAGCTGGGTTAGAGCGGAGAAAAACCAAGAAAAGCGGGGTAGTGCGGAGGAAAACCAAGAAAAGAGGGGTTAGAGCAATGGAAAACCAAGAATAGTGAAGTTAGAGCGGAGGAAAACCAAGAAAAGCGGGGTTAGAGCGGATGAAAACCAAGAAAAGCGGGGTTAGAGCGGAGGAAAACCAAGAAAAGCTGGGATAGAGCGGAGGAAAACCAAGAAAAGCGGGGTTAGAAAGGAGGAAAACCAAGTATAGCAGGGTTAGAGCAAAGGAAAACCAAGATAAGCGAAGTTAGTGTGGTGGAAAACCAAGAAAAGCTGGGTTAGAGCGTAGGAAAACCAAGAAAAGCGGGGATAGAAGGGAGGAAAAACAAGAAAAGCGGGGTTAGAGCAGAGGAAAACCAAGAAAAGCGAGGTTAGAGCAGAAGAAAACCAAGTAAAGCAGAGTTAGAACGGAAGAAAACGAAGAAAAGCATGGTTAGAGCAGCAGAAATCCGAGAAAAGCATGGCTAGAGTGGAGAAAAACGATGAAAAGCTGGGTAGGAGCGGAGAAAAACCAAGAAAAGCGGGATTAGAGCGGAGGAAAACCAAGAAAAAGGGGTTAGAGCAATGGAAAACCAAGAATAGTGAAGTTAGAGCGGAGGAAAACCAAGAAAAGCGGGGTTAGAGCGGATGAAAACCAAGAAAAGCGGGGTTAGAGCGGAGGAAAACCAAGAAAAGCTGGGATAGAGCGGAGGAAAACCAAGAAAAGCGGGGTTAGAAAGGAGGAAAACAAAGAAAAGCGAAGTTAGTGCGGAGGAAAACCAAGAAAAGCTGGGTTACAGCGTAGGAAAACCAAGAAAAGCAGGGTTAGAGCAAAGGAAAACCAAGAAAAGCGAAGATAGAGCGGAGGAAAACCAAGAAAAGCGGGGTTAGAGCGGAGGAAAACCAAGAAAAGCGGGGTTAGAGCGGAGGAAAACCAAGAAATGCGGGGTTAGAGCGGAGGAAAACCAAGAAAAGCGAAGTTAGAGCGGAGGAAAACCAAGAAAAGCGGGGTTAGAGCGGAGGATAACCAAGAAAAGAGGGGTTAGAAAGGAGGAAAACCAAGAGAAGCAGCGTTAGAGCGGAGGAAAACCAAGTATAGCAGGGTTAGAGCAAAGGAAAACCAAGAAAGGCGAAGTTAGTGTGGAGGAAAACCAAGAAAAGCTGGTTAGAGCGTAGGAAAACCAAGAAAAGCGGGGATAGAAGGGAGGAAAAACAAGAAAAGCGGGGTTAGAGCAGAGGAAAACCAAGAAAAGCGAGGTTAGAGCGGAGGAAAACCAAGTAAAGCAGAGTTAGAAGGGAAGTAAACGAAGAAAAGCGTGGTTAGAGCAGCAGAAATCCGAGAAAAGCATGGCTAGAGTGGAGAAAAACGATGAAAAGCTGGGTAGGAGCGGAGAAAAACCAAGAAAAGCGGGATTAGAGCAAAGGAAAACCAAGAAAAGCGGGGTTAGAGCAATGGAAAACCAGGAATAGTGAAGTTAGAGCGGAGGAAAACCAAGAAAAGCGGGGTTAGAGCGGATGAAAACCAAGAAAAGCGGGGTTAGAGCGGAGGAAAACCAAGAAAAGCTGGGATAGAGCGGAGGAAAACCAAGAAAAGCAGGGTTTGAAAGGAGGAAAACAAAGAAAAGCGAAGTTAGTGCGGAGGAAAACCAAGAAAAGCTGGGTTACAGCGTAGGAAAACCAAGAAAAGCAGGGTTATAGCGAAGGAAAACCAAGAAAAGCGGGGTTAGAGCAGAGGAAAACCAAGAAAAGTGGGGTTAGAGCGGAGGAAAACCAAGTAAAGCAAAGTTAGAACGGAATAAAACGTAGAAAAGCGTGGTTGGAGCAGCAGAAATCTGAGAAAAGCATGGTTAGAGTGGAGAAAAACGATGAAAAGCTGGGTTAGAGCGGAGAAAAACCAAGAAAAGCGGGGTTAGTGCGGAGGAAAACAAAGAAAAAAGGGGTTAGTGCGGATGAAAACCAAGTAAAGCAGGGTTAGAGCGGAGGAAAACCAAAAAAAGCTGAATAAGTGCAAAGGAAAACCAAGAAAAGCGGGGTTAGAAAGGAGGAAAACCAAGAAAAGCGGGGTTAGAGCGGAGGAAAAGCATGAAAAGTGGGGATAGAGCTGAGGAAAACCAAGAAAAGCGGGGTTAGAGCGGAGGAAAACCAAGACAAACAGGGTTAGAGCAGAGAAAAACCAAGAAAAGCGGGGTTAGAGCGCAGAAAAACCAAGAAAAGCGAGGATAGAAAGGAGGAAAACCAAGAAAAGCGGGGTTAGAGCGGAGAAAAACCAAGAAAACGGGGTTAGAGCGGAGGAAAACCAAGAAAAGCGGGGTTAGAGCAAAGGAAAACCAAGAAAAGCGGGGTTAGGGCGGAGGAAAACCAAGAAAAGCGAAGTTAGAGCAGAGGAAAACGAAGAAAAGCGGAATAAGTGCAGAGGGAAACTAAGAAAAGCGGGATTAGATCGGAGGAAATCCAAGAAAAAGAATTTAGAGAGGAAGAAAACGAAGAAAAGCGCGGTTAGAGCAGCAGAAATTTGAGAAAAGCATGGTTAGAGTGGAGAAAAGCCATGAAAAGCTGGGTTAGAGCGGAGAAAAACCAAGAAAAGCGGGGTAGTGCGGAGGAAAACCAAGAAAAGAGGGGTTAGTGCGGAGGAAAACCAAGAAAAGCGGGGTTAGAGCGGAGGAAAACCAAGAAAAGCGGGTTTAGTGCGGAGGAAAACCAAGAAAAGCGGGGTTAGAGCAAAGGAAAACCAAGAAAAGCGGTGTTAGAGCGGAGGAAAACAAAGAGAAACGGGGTTAGAGCGGAGAAAAACCAAGAAAAGCGGGGATAGAAGGGAGGAAAACCAAGAAAAGCTGGGATAGAGCAGAGGAAAACCAAGAAATGCGTGGTTAGAAAGGAGGAAAACAAAGAAAAGCGGGATTAGAGCGGAGGAAAACCAAGAAAAGCGGGGTTATAGTGTAGGAAAACCAAGAAAAGCAGGGTTAGAGCAGAGGAAAACCAAGAAAAGCGGGGTTAGAGCGAAGGAAAACCAAGTAAAGCAGAGTTAGAATGGAATAAAACGTAGAAAAGCGTGGTTGGAGCAGTGGAAATCCGAGAAAAGCATGGTTAGAGTAAAGAAAAACCATGAAAAGCTGGGTTAGAGTGGAGAAAAACCAAGAAAAGCGGGGTTAGTGCGGAGGAAAACCAAGAAGAGCGGGGTTAGTGCGGAGGAAAACCAAGAAAAGCAGGGTTAGAGCGGAGGAAAACCAAGAAAAGCGGGGTTAGAGCGGAGGAAAACCAAGACAAACAGGGTTAGAGCAGAGATAAACCAAGAAAAGCGGGGTTAGAGCGCAGAAAAACCAAGAAAAGCGAGGATAGAAAAGAGGAAAACCAAGAAAAGCGGGGTTAGAGCGGAGAAAAACCAAGAAAACGGGGTTAGAGCGGAGGAAAACCAAGAAAAGCGGGGTTAGAGCAAAGGAAAACCAAGAAAAGCGGGGTTAGGGCGGAGGAAAACCAAGAAAAGCGAAGTTAGAGCAGAGGAAAACGAAGAAAAGCGGAATAAGTGCAGAGGGAAACTAAGAAAAGCGGGATTAGATCGGAGGAAATCCAAGAAAAAGAATTTAGAGAGGAAGAAAACGAAGAAAAGCGCGGTTAGAGCAGCAGAAATTTGAGAAAAGCATGGTTAGAGTGGAGAAAAGCCATGAAAAGCTGGGTTAGAGCGGAGAAAAACCAAGAAAAGCGGGGTAGTGCGGAGGAAAACCAAGAAAAGAGGGGTTAGAGCAATGGAAAACCAAGAATAGTGAAGTTAGAGCGGAGGAAAACCAAGAAAAGCGGGGTTAGAGCGGATGAAAACCAAGAAAAGCGGGGTTAGAGCGGAGGAAAACCAAGAAAAGCTGGGATAGAGCGGAGGAAAACCAAGAAAAGCGGGGTTAGAAAGGAGGAAAACCAAGTATAGCAGGGTTAGAGCAAAGGAAAACCAAGATAAGCGAAGTTAGTGTGGTGGAAAACCAAGAAAAGCTGGGTTAGAGCGTAGGAAAACCAAGAAAAGCGGGGATAGAAGGGAGGAAAAACAAGAAAAGCGGGGTTAGAGCAGAGGAAAACCAAGAAAAGCGAGGTTAGAGCAGAAGAAAACCAAGTAAAGCAGAGTTAGAACGGAAGAAAACGAAGAAAAGCATGGTTAGAGCAGCAGAAATCCGAGAAAAGCATGGCTAGAGTGGAGAAAAACGATGAAAAGCTGGGTAGGAGCGGAGAAAAACCAAGAAAAGCGGGATTAGAGCGGAGGAAAACCAAGAAAAAGGGGTTAGAGCAATGGAAAACCAAGAATAGTGAAGTTAGAGCGGAGGAAAACCAAGAAAAGCGGGGTTAGAGCGGATGAAAACCAAGAAAAGCGGGGTTAGAGCGGAGGAAAACCAAGAAAAGCTGGGATAGAGCGGAGGAAAACCAAGAAAAGCGGGGTTAGAAAGGAGGAAAACAAAGAAAAGCGAAGTTAGTGCGGAGGAAAACCAAGAAAAGCGAAGTTAGAGCAGAGGAAAACGAAGAAAAGCGGAATAAGTGCAGAGGGAAACTAAGAAAAGCGGGATTAGATCGGAGGAAATCCAAGAAAAAGAATTTAGAGAGGAAGAAAACGAAGAAAAGCGCGGTTAGAGCAGCAGAAATTTGAGAAAAGCATGGTTAGAGTGGAGAAAAGCCATGAAAAGCTGGGTTAGAGCGGAGAAAAACCAAGAAAAGCGGGGTAGTGCGGAGGAAAACCAAGAAAAGAGGGGTTAGTGCGGAGGAAAACCAAGAAAAGCGGGGTTAGAGCGGAGGAAAACCAAGAAAAGCGGGTTTAGTGCGGAGGAAAACCAAGAAAAGCGGGGTTAGAGCGGAGGAAAACCAAGAAAAGCGAAGTTGGAGCGTAGGAAAACCAAGAAAAGCGGGGATAGAAGGGAGGAAAAACAAGAAAAGCGGGGTTAGAGCAGAGGAAAACCAAGAAAAGCGAGGTTAGAGCGGAGGAAAACCAAGTAAAGCAGAGTTAGAATGGAAGTAAACGAAGAAAAGCGTGGTTAGAGCAGCAGAAATCCGAGAAAAGCATGGCTAGAGTGGAGAAAAACGATGAAAAGCTGGGTAGGAGCGGAGAAAAACCAAGGAAAGCGGGGATAGAGCGGAGGAAAACCAAGAAAAGCAGGGTTTGAAAGGAGGAAAACAAAGAAAAGCGAAGTTAGTGCGGAGGAAAACCAAGAAAAGCTGGGTTAGAGCGTAGGAAAACCAAGAAAAGCAGGGTTATAGCGAAGGAAAACCAAGAAAAGCGGGGTTAGAGCAGAGGAAAACCAAGAAAAGTGGGGTTAGAGCGGAGGAAAACCAAGTAAAGCAAAGTTAGAACGGAATAAAACGTAGAAAAGCGTGGTTGGAGCAGCAGAAATCTGAGAAAAGCATGGTTAGAGTGGAGAAAAACGATGAAAAGCTGGGTTAGAGCGGAGAAAAACCAAGAAAAGCGGGGTTAGTGCAGAGGAAAACCAAGAAAAAAGGGGTTAGTGCGGATGAAAACCAAGTAAAGCAGGGTTAGAGCGGAGGAAAACCAAGAAAAGCTGAATAAGTGCAAAGGAAAACCAAGAAAAGCGGGGTTAGAAAGGAGGAAAACCAAGAAAAGCGGGGTTAGAGCGGAGGAAAAGCATGAAAAGTGGGGATAGAGCTGAGGAAAACCAAGAAAAGCTGGGTTAGAGCGGAGGAAAACCAAGAAAAGCGGGGTTAGAGCAAAGGAAAACCAAGAAAAGCGGTGTTAGAGCGGAGGAAAACCAAGAGAAACGGGGTTAGAGCGGAGAAAAACCAAGAAAAGCGGGGATAGAAGGGAGGAAAACCAAGAAAAGCTGGGATAGAGCAGAGGAAAACCAAGAAATGCGTGGTTAGAAAGGAGGAAAACAAAGAAAAGCGGGATTAGAGCGGAGGAAAACCAAGAAAAGCGGGGTTATAGTGTAGGAAAACCAAGAAAAGCAGGGTTAGAGCAGAGGAAAACCAAGAAAAGCGGGGTTAGAGCGAAGGAAAACCAAGTAAAGCAGAGTTAGAATGGAATAAAACGTAGAAAAGCGTGGTTGGAGCAGTGGAAATCCAAGAAAAGCATGGTTAGAGTAAAGAAAAACCATGAAAAGCTGGGTTAGAGTGGAGAAAAACCAAGAAAAGCGGGGTTAGTGCGGAGGAAAACCAAGAAGAGCGGGGTTAGTGCGGAGGAAAACCAAGAAAAGCAGGGTTAGAGCGGAGGAAAACCAAGAAAAGCGGGGTTAGAGCGGAGGAAAACCAAGACAAACAGGGTTAGAGCAGAGATAAACCAAGAAAAGCGGGGTTAGAGCAAAGGAAAACCAAGAAAAGCGGGGTTAGGGCGGAGGAAAACCAAGAAAAGCGAAGTTAGAGCAGAGGAAAACGAAGAAAAGCGGAATAAGTGCAGAGGGAAACTAAGAAAAGCGGGATTAGATCGGAGGAAATCCAAGAAAAAGAATTTAGAGAGGAAGAAAACGAAGAAAAGCGCGGTTAGAGCAGCAGAAATTTGAGAAAAGCATGGTTAGAGTGGAGAAAAGCCATGAAAAGCTGGGTTAGAGCGGAGAAAAACCAAGAAAAGCGGGGTAGTGCGGAGGAAAACCAAGAAAAGAGGGGTTAGTGCGGAGGAAAACCAAGAAAAGCGGGGTTAGAGCGGAGGAAAACCAAGAAAAGCGGGTTTAGTGCGGAGGAAAACCAAGAAAAGCGGGGTTAGAGCGGAGGAAAACCAAGAAAAGCGAAGTTAGAGCGGAGGAAAACCAAGAAAAGCAGAATAAGTGCACAGGATAACCAAGAAAAGCGGGGTTAGAGCGGAGGAAAACCAAGAAAAAGAAGTTAGAGAGGAAGAAAACGAAGAAAAGCGCGGTTAGAGCAGCAGAAATCTGAGAATAGCATGGCTAGAGTGGAGAAAAACCATGAAAAGCTGGGTTAGATTGGAGAAAAACCAAGAAAAGCGGGGTTAGTGCGGAGGAAAACCAAGAAAAGAGGGGTTAGAAAAGAGGAAAACCAAGAGAAACGGGGTTAGAGCGGAGAAAAACCAAGAAAAGCAGGGATAGAAGGGAGGAAAACCAAGAAAAGCGGCGTTAGATCAGAGAAAAACCAACAAAAACAGGGTTAGAGCAAAGGAAAACCAAGAAAAGCGGGGTTAGAGCGGAGGAAAACCAAGAAAAGCTGGGTTAGAGCGTAGGAAAACCAAGAAAAGCGGGGTTATAGCGAAGGAAAACCAAGGAAAGCGGGGTTAGAGCGGAGGAAAACCAAGAAAAGTGGTGTTAGAGCGTAGGAAAACCAAGAAAAGCGGTGATAGAGCGGAGGAAAACCAAGAAAAGTGGTGATAGAGCGTAGGAAAACCACGAAAAGCGGTGATAGAGCGGAGGAAAACCAAGAAAAGCGGGGTAAGAGCGAAGAAAAACCAAGAAAAGCAGGGTTAGAGCAAAGGAAAACCAAGAAAAGCGAAGATAGAGCGGAGGAAAACCAAGAAAAGCGGGGTTAGAGCGGAGGAAAACCAAGAAAAGCGAAGTTAGAGCGGAGGAAAACCAAGAAAAGCGGGGTTAGAGCGGAGGAAACCAAGAAAAGCGAAGTTAGAGCGGAGGAAAACCAAGAAAAGCGGGGTTAGAGCGGAGGATAACCAAGAAAAGAGGGGTTAGAATAGAGGAAAACCAAGAGAAGCGGCGTTAGAGCGGAGGAAAACCAAGTATAGCAGGGTTAGAGCAAAGGAAAACCAAGATAAGCGAAGTTAGTGTGGTGGAAAACCAAGAAAAGCTGGGTTAGAGCGTAGGAAAACCAAGAAAAGCGGGGATAGAAGGGAGGAAAAACAAGAAAAGCGGGGTTAGAGCAGAGGAAAACCAAGAAAAGCGAGGTTAGAGCAGAAGAAAACCAAGTAAAGCAGAGTTAGAACGGAAGAAAACGAAGAAAAGCATGGTTAGAGCAGCAGAAATCCGAGAAAAGCATGGCTAGAGTGGAGAAAAACGATGAAAAGCTGGGTAGGAGCGGAGAAAAACCAAGAAAAGCGGGATTAGAGCGGAGGAAAACCAAGAAAAAGGGGTTAGAGCAATGGAAAACCAAGAATAGTGAAGTTAGAGCGGAGGAAAACCAAGAAAAGCGGGGTTAGAGCGGATGAAAACCAAGAAAAGCGGGGTTAGAGCGGAGGAAAACCAAGAAAAGCTGGGATAGAGCGGAGGAAAACCAAGAAAAGCGGGGTTAGAAAGGAGGAAAACAAAGAAAAGCGAAGTTAGTGCGGAGGAAAACCAAGAAAAGCGAAGTTAGAGCAGAGGAAAACGAAGAAAAGCGGAATAAGTGCAGAGGGAAACTATGAAAAGCGGGATTAGATCGGAGGAAATCCAAGAAAAAGAATTTAGAGAGGAAGAAAACGAAGAAAAGCGGGGTTAGAGCAGCAGAAATTTGAGAAAAGCATGGTTAGAGTGGAGAAAAGCCATGAAAAGCTGGGTTAGAGCGGAGAAAAACCAAGAAAAGCGGGGTAGTGCGGAGGAAAACCAAGAAAAGAGGGGTTAGTGCGGAGGAAAACCAAGAAAAGCGGGGTAAGAGCGGAGGAAAACCAAGAAAAGCGGGTTTAGTGCGGAGGAAAACCAAGAAAAGCGGGGTTAGAGCGGAGGAAAACCAAGAAAAGCGAAGTTGGAGCGTAGGAAAACCAAGAAAAGCGGGGATAGAAGGGAGGAAAACCAAGAAAAGCGGGGTTAGAGCAGAGGAAAACCAAGAAAAGCGAGGTTAGAGCGGAGGAAAACCAAGTAAAGCAGAGTTAGAATGGAAGTAAACGAAGAAAAGCGTGTTTAGAGCAGCAGAAATCCGAGAAAAGCATGGCTAGAGTGGAGAAAAACGATGAAAAGCTGGGTAGGAGCGGAGAAAAACCAAGAAAAGCGGGATTAGAACAAAGGAAAACCAAGAAAAGCGGGGTTAGAGCAATGGAAAACCAGGAATAGTGAAGTTAGAGCGGAGGAAAACCAAGAAAAGCGGGGTTAGAGCGGATGAAAACCAAGAAAAGCGGGGTTAGAGCGGAGGAAAACCAAGAAAAGCTGGGATAGAGAGGAGGAAAACCAAGAAAAGCAGGGTTTGAAAGGATGAAAACAAAGAGTAGCGAAGTTAGTGCGGAGGATAACCAAGAAAAGCTGGGTTAGAGCGTAGGAAAACAAGAAAAGCAGGGTTATAGCGAAGGAAAACCAAGAAAAGCGGGGTTAGAGCAGAGGAAAACCAAGAAAAGTGGGGTTAGAGCGGAGGAAAACCAAGTAAAGCAAAGTTAGAACGGAATAAAACGTAGAAAAGCGTGGTTGGAGCAGCAGAAATCTGAGAAAAGCATGGTTAGAGTGGAGAAAAACGATGAAAAGCTGGGTTAGAGCGGAGAAAAACCAAGGAAAGCGGGGATAGAGCGGAGGAAAACCAAGAAAAGCAGGGTTTGAAAGGAGGAAAACAAAGAAAAGCGAAGTTAGTGCGGAGGAAAACCAAGAAAAGCTGGGTTAGAGCGTAGGAAAACCAAGAAAAGCAGGGTTATAGCGAAGGAAAACCAAGAAAAGCGGGGTTAGAGCAGAGGAAAACCAAGAAAAGCGAGGTTAGAGCGGAGGAAATCCAAGTAAAGCAGAGTTAGAATGGAAGAAAACGAAGAAAAGCATGGTTAGAGCAGCAGAAATCCGAGAAAAGCATGGCTAGAGTGGAGAAAAACGATGAAAAGCTGGGTTAGAGCGGAGAAAAACCAAGAAAAGCGGGGTTAGTGCAGAGGAAAACCAAGAAAAAAGGGGTTAGTGCGGATGAAAACCAAGTAAAGCAGGGTTAGAGCGGAGGAAAACCAAGAAAAGCTGAATAAGTGCAAAGGAAAACCAAGAAAAGCGGGGTTAGAAAGGAGGAAAACCAAGAAAAGCGGGGTTAGAGCGGAGGAAAAGCATGAAAAGTGGGGATAGAGCTGAGGAAAACCAAGAAAAGCTGGGTTAGAGCGGAGGAAAACCAAGAAAAGCGGGGTTAGAGCAAAGGAAAACCAAGAAAAGCGGTGTTAGAGCGGAGGAAAACCAAGAGAAACGGGGTTAGAGCGGAGAAAAACCAAGAAAAGCGGGGATAGAAGGGAGGAAAACCAAGAAAAGCTGGGATAGAGCAGAGGAAAACCAAGAAATGCGTGGTTAGAAAGGAGGAAAACAAAGAAAAGCGGGATTAGAGCGGAGGAAAACCAAGAAAAGCGGGGTTATAGTGTAGGAAAACCAAGAAAAGCAGGGTTAGAGCAGAGGAAAACCAAGAAAAGCGGGGTTAGAGCGAAGGAAAACCAAGTAAAGCAGAGTTAGAATGGAATAAAACGTAGAAAAGCGTGGTTGGAGCAGTGGAAATCCAAGAAAAGCATGGTTAGAGTAAAGAAAAACCATGAAAAGCTGGGTTAGAGTGGAGAAAAACCAAGAAAAGCGGGGTTAGTGCGGAGGAAAACCAAGAAGAGCGGGGTTAGTGCGGAGGAAAACCAAGAAAAGCAGGGTTAGAGCGGAGGAAAACCAAGAAAAGCGGGGTTAGAGCGGAGGAAAACCAAGACAAACAGGGTTAGAGCAGAGATAAACCAAGAAAAGCGGGGTTAGAGCAAAGGAAAACCAAGAAAAGCGGGGTTAGGGCGGAGGAAAACCAAGAAAAGCGAAGTTAGAGCAGAGGAAAACGAAGAAAAGCGGAATAAGTGCAGAGGGAAACTAAGAAAAGCGGGATTAGATCGGAGGAAATCCAAGAAAAAGAATTTAGAGAGGAAGAAAACGAAGAAAAGCGCGGTTAGAGCAGCAGAAATATGAGAAAAGCATGGTTAGAGTGGAGAAAAGCCATGAAAAGCTGGGTTAGAGCGGAGAAAAACCAAGAAAAGCGGGGTAGTGCGGAGGAAAACCAAGAAAAGAGGGGTTAGTGCGGAGGAAAACCAAGAAAAGCGGGGTTAGAGCGGAGGAAAACCAAGAAAAGCGGGTTTAGTGCGGAGGAAAACCAAGAAAAGCAGGGTTAGAGCGGAGGAAAACCAAGAAAAGCGAAGTTAGAGCGGAGGAAAACCAAGAAAAGCAGAATAAGTGCACAGGATAACCAAGAAAAGCGGGGTTAGAGCGGAGGAAAACCAAGAAAAAGAAGTTAGAGAGGAAGAAAACGAAGAAAAGCGCGGTTAGAGCAGCAGAAATCTGAGAATAGCATGGCTAGAGTGGAGAAAAACCATGAAAAGCTGGGTTAGATTGGAGAAAAACCAAGAAAAGCGGGGTTAGTGCGGAGGAAAACCAAGAAAAGAGGGGTTAGAAAAGAGGAAAACCAAGAGAAACGGGGTTAGAGCGGAGAAAAACCAAGAAAAGCAGGGATAGAAGGGAGGAAAACCAAGAAAAGCGGCGTTAGATCAGAGAAAAACCAACAAAAACAGGGTTAGAGCAAAGGAAAACCAAGAAAAGCGGGGTTAGAGCGGAGGAAAACCAAGAAAAGCTGGGTTAGAGCGTAGGAAAACCAAGAAAAGCGGGGTTATAGCGAAGGAAAACCAAGGAAAGCGGGGTTAGAGCGGAGGAAAACCAAGAAAAGTGGTGTTAGAGCGTAGGAAAACCAAGAAAAGCGGTGATAGAGCGGAGGAAAACCAAGAAAAGTGGTGATAGAGCGTAGGAAAACCACGAAAAGCGGTGATAGAGCGGAGGAAAACCAAGAAAAGCGGGGTAAGAGCGAAGAAAAACCAAGAAAAGCAGGGTTAGAGCAAAGGAAAACCAAGAAAAGCGAAGATAGAGCGGAGGAAAACCAAGAAAAGCGGGGTTAGAGCGGAGGAAAACCAAGAAAAGCGAAGTTAGAGCGGAGGAAAACCAAGAAAAGCGGGGTTAGAGCGGAGGAAACCAAGAAAAGCGAAGTTAGAGCGGAGGAAAACCAAGAAAAGCGGGGTTAGAGCGGAGGATAACCAAGAAAAGAGGGGTTAGAATAGAGGAAAACCAAGAGAAGCGGCGTTAGAGCGGAGGAAAACCAAGTATAGCAGGGTTAGAGCAAAGGAAAACCAAGATAAGCGAAGTTAGTGTGGTGGAAAACCAAGAAAAGCTGGGTTAGAGCGTAGGAAAACCAAGAAAAGCGGGGATAGAAGGGAGGAAAAACAAGAAAAGCGGGGTTAGAGCAGAGGAAAACCAAGAAAAGCGAGGTTAGAGCAGAAGAAAACCAAGTAAAGCAGAGTTAGAACGGAAGAAAACGAAGAAAAGCATGGTTAGAGCAGCAGAAATCCGAGAAAAGCATGGCTAGAGTGGAGAAAAACGATGAAAAGCTGGGTAGGAGCGGAGAAAAACCAAGAAAAGCGGGATTAGAGCGGAGGAAAACCAAGAAAAAGGGGTTAGAGCAATGGAAAACCAAGAATAGTGAAGTTAGAGCGGAGGAAAACCAAGAAAAGCGGGGTTAGAGCGGATGAAAACCAAGAAAAGCGGGGTTAGAGCGGAGGAAAACCAAGAAAAGCTGGGATAGAGCGGAGGAAAACCAAGAAAAGCGGGGTTAGAAAGGAGGAAAACAAAGAAAAGCGAAGTTAGTGCGGAGGAAAACCAAGAAATGCTGGGTTAGAGCGTAGGAAAACCAAGAAAAGCAGGGTTATAGCAAAGGAAAACCAAGAAAAGCGGGGTTAGAGCAGAGGAAAACCAAGAAAAGCGGGGTTAGAGCGGAGGAAAACCAAGTAAAGCAAAGTTAGAACGGAATAAAACGTAGAAAAGCGTGGTTGGAGCAGCAGAAATCTGAGAAAAGCATGGTTAGAGTGGAGAAAAACCAAGAAAAGCGGGGTTAGTGCAGAGGAAAACCATGAAAAAAGGGGTTAGTGCGGAGGAAAACCAAGAAAAGAGGGGTTAGTGGGGAGGAAAACCAAGAAAAGCGGGGTTAGAGCGGAGGAAAACCAAGAAAAGCGGAATAAGTGCACAGGATAACCATGAAAAGCGTGGTTAGAGCGGAGGAAAACCAAGAAAAAGAAGTTAGAGAGGAAGAAAACGAAGAAAAGCGCGGTTAGAGCAGCAGAAATCTGAGAATAGCATGGTTAGAGTGGAGAAAAACCAAGAAAAGCTGGGTTAGAGTGGAGAAAAACCAAGAAAAGCGGGGTTAGTGCGGAGGAAAACCAAGAAAAGCGGGGTTAGAGAAGAGGAAAACCAAGAGAAACGGGGTTAGAGCGATGGAAAACCAAGACAAGCGGTGATAGAAGGGAAGAAAACCAAGAAAAGCGGCGTTAGAGCAGAGAAAAACCAACAAAAACAGGGTTAGAGCAAAGGAAAACCAAGAAAAGCGGGGTTAGAGCTGAGGAAAACCAAGAAAAGCTGGGTTAGAGCGTAGGAAAACCAAGAAAAGCGGGGTTATAGCGTAGGAAAACCAAGGAAAGCGGGGTTAGAGCGGAGGAAAACCAAGAAAAGCGGGGTTAGAGCGGAGGAAAACCAAGAAAAGTGGTGTTAGAGCGTAGGAAAACCAAGAAAAGCGGTGATAGAGCGGAGGAAAACCAAGAAAAGTGGTGATAGAGCGTAGGAAAACCACGAAAAGCGGGATTAGAGCGGAGGAAAACCAAGAAAAGCGGGGTTAGAGCAAAGAAAAACCAAGAAAAGCAGGGTTAGAGCAAAGGAAAACCAAGAAAAGCGAAGATAGAGCGGAGGAAAACCAAGAAAAGCGGGGTTAGAGCGGAGGAAAACCAAGACAAGCGGGGTTAGAGCGGAGGAAAACCAAGAAATGCGGGGTTAGAGCGGAGGAAAACCAAGAAAAGCGAAGTTAGAGCGGAGGAAAACCAAGAAAAGCGGGGTTAGAGCGGAGGATAACCAAGAAAAGAGGGGTTAGAAAGGAGGAAAACCAAGAGAAGCAGCGTTAGAGCGGAGGAAAACCAAGTATAGCAGGGTTAGAGCAAAGGAAAACCAAGAAAGGCGAAGTTAGTGTGGAGGAAAACCAAGAAAAGCTGGTTAGAGCGTAGGAAAACCAAGAAAAGCGGGGATAGAAGGGAGGAAAAACAAGAAAAGCGGGGTTAGAGCAGAGGAAAACCAAGAAAAGCGAGGTTAGAGCGGAGGAAAACCAAGTAAAGCAGAGTTAGAATGGAAGTAAACGAAGAAAAGCGTGGTTAGAGCAGCAGAAATCCGAGAAAAGCATGGCTAGAGTGGAGAAAAACGATGAAAAGCTGGGTAGGAGCGGAGAAAAACCAAGAAAAGCGGGATTAGAGCAAAGGAAAACCAAGAAAAGCGGGGTTAGAGCAATGGAAAACCAGGAATAGTGAAGTTAGAGCGGAGGAAAACCAAGAAAAGCGGGGTTAGAGCGGATGAAAACCAAGAAAAGCGGGGTTAGAGCGGAGGAAAACCAAGAAAAGCTGGGATAGAGCGGAGGAAAACCAAGAAAAGCAGGGTTTGAAAGGAGAAAAACAAAGAAAAGCGAAGTTAGTGCGGAGGAAAACCAAGAAAAGCTGGGTTAGAGCGTAGGAAAACCAAGAAAAGCAGGGTTATAGCGAAGGAAAACCAAGAAAAGCGGGGTTAGAGCAGAGGAAAACCAAGAAAAGTGGGGTTAGAGCGGAGGAAAACCAAGTAAAGCAAAGTTAGAACGGAATAAAACGTAGAAAAGCGTGGTTGGAGCAGCAGAAATCTGAGAAAAGCATGGTTAGAGTGGAGAAAAACGATGAAAAGCTGGGTTAGAGCGGAGAAAAACCAAGAAAAGCGGGGTTAGTGCGGAGGAAAACAAAGAAAAAAGGGGTTAGTGCGGATGAAAACCAAGTAAAGCAGGGTTAGAGCGGAGGAAAACCAAGAAAAGCTGAATAAGTGCAAAGGAAAACCAAGAAAAGCGGGGTTAGAAAGGAGGAAAACCAAGAAAAGCGGGGTTAGAGCGGAGGAAAAGCATGAAAAGTGGGGATAGAGCTGAGGAAAACCAAGAAAAGCGGGGTTAGAGCGGAGGAAAACCAAGACAAACAGGGTTAGAGCAGAGAAAAACCAAGAAAAGCGGGGTTAGAGCGCAGACAAACCAAGAAAAGCGAGGATAGAAAGGAGGAAAACCAAGAAAAGCGGGGTTAGAGCGGAGAAAAACCAAGAAAACAGGGTTAGAGCGGAGGAAAACCAAGAAAAGCGGGGTTAGAGCAAAGGAAAACCAAGAAAAGCGGGGTTAGGGCGGAGGAAAACCAAGAAAAGCGAAGTTAGAGCAGAGGAAAACGAAGAAAAGCGGAATAAGTGCAGAGGGAAACTAAGAAAAGCGGGATTAGATCGGAGGAAATCCAAGAAAAAGAATTTAGAGAGGAAGAAAACGAAGAAAAGCGCGGTTAGAGCAGCAGAAATTTGAGAAAAGCATGGTTAGAGTGGAGAAAAGCCATGAAAAGCTGGGTTAGAGCGGAGAAAAACCAAGAAAAGCGGGGTAGTGCGGAGGAAAACCAAGAAAAGAGGGGTTAGTGCGGAGGAAAACCAAGAAAAGCGGGGTTAGAGCGGAGGAAAACCAAGAAAAGCGGGTTTAGTGCGGAGGAAAACCAAGAAAAGCGGGGTTAGAGCGGAGGAAAACCAAGAAAAGCGAAGTTAGAGCGGAGGAAAACCAAGAAAAGCGGAATAAGTGCACAGGATAACCAAGAAAAGCGGGGTTAGAGCGGAGGAAAACCAAGAAAAAGAAGTTAGAGAGGAAGAAAACGAAGAAAAGCGCGGTTAGAGCAGCAGAAATCTGAGAATAGCATGGCTAGAGTGGAGAAAAACCATGAAAAGCTGGGTTAGATTGGAGAAAAACCAAGAAAAGCGGGGTTAGTGCGCAGGAAAACCAAGAAAAGAGGGGTTAGAAAAGAGGAAAACCAAGAGAAACGGGGTTAGAGCGGAGAAAAACCAAGAAAAGCAGGGATAGAAGGGAGGAAAACCAAGAAAAGCGGCGTTAGATCAGAGAAAAACCAACAAAAACAGGGTTAGAGCAAAGGAAAACCAAGAAAAGCGGGGTTAGAGCGGAGGAAAACCAAGAAAAGCTGGGTTAGAGCGTAGGAAAACCAAGAAAAGCGGGGTTATAGCGGAGGAAAACCAAGGAAAGCGGAGTTAGAGCGGAGGAAAACCAAGAAAAGTGGTGTTAGAGCGTAGGAAAACCAAGAAAAGCGGTGATAGAGCGGAGGAAAACCAAGAAAAGTGGTGATAGAGCGTAGGAAAACCACGAAAAGCGGTGATAGAGCGGAGGAAAACCAAGAAAAGCAAGGTAAGAGCGAAGAAAAACCAAGAAAAGCAGGGTTAGAGCAAAGGAAAACCAAGAAAAGCGAAGATAGAGCGGAGGATAACCAAGAAAAGCGGGGTTAGAGCGGAGGAAAACCAAGAAAAGCGAAGTTAGAGCGGAGGAAAACCAAGAAAAGCGGGGTTAGAGCGGAGGAAACCAAGAAAAGCGAAGTTAGAGCGGAGGAAAACCAAGAAAAGCGGGGTTAGAGCGGAGGATAACCAAGAAAAGAGGGGTTAGAAAGGAGGAAAACCAAGAAAAGCGGCGTTAGAGCGGAGGAAAACCAAGTATAGCAGGGTTAGAGCAAAGGAAAACCAAGATAAGCGAAGTTAGTGTGGTGGAAAACCAAGAAAAGCTGGGTTAGAGCGTAGGAAAACCAAGAAAAGCGGGGATAGAAGGGAGGAAAAACAAGAAAAGCGGGGTTAGAGCAGAGGAAAACCAAGAAAAGCGAGGTTAGAGCGGAAGAAAACCAAGTAAAGCAGAGTTAGAATGGAAGAAAACGAAGAAAAGCATGGTTAGAGCAGCAGAAATCCGAGAAAAGCATGGCTAGAGTGGAGAAAAACGATGAAAAGCTGGGTAGGAGCGGAGAAAAACCAAGAAAAGCGGGATTAGAGCGGAGGAAAACCAAGAAAAAGGGGTTAGAGCAATGGAAAACCAAGAATAGTGAAGTTAGAGCGGAGGAAAACCAAGAAAAGCGGGGTTAGAGCGGATGAAAACCAAGAAAAGCGGGGTTAGAGCGGAGGAAAACCAAGAAAAGCTGGGATAGAGCGGAGGAAAACCAAGAAAAGCGGGGTTAGAAAGGAGGAAAACAAAGAAAAGCGAAGTTAGTGCGGAGGAAAACCAAGAAATGCTGGGTTAGAGCGTAGGAAAACCAAGAAAAGCAGGGTTATAGCAAAGGAAAACCAAGAAAAGCGGGGTTAGAGCAGAGGAAAACCAAGAAAAGCGGGGTTAGAGCGGAGGAAAACCAAGTAAAGCAAAGTTAGAACGGAATAAAACGTAGAAAAGCGTGGTTGGAGCAGCAGAAATCTGAGAAAAGCATGGTTAGAGTGGAGAAAAACGATGAAAAGCTGGGTTAGAGCGGAGAAAAACCAAGAAAAGCGGGGTTAGTGCGGAGGAAAACAAAGAAAAAAGGGGTTAGTGCGGATGAAAACCAAGTAAAGCAGGGTTAGAGCGGAGGAAAACCAAGAAAAGCTGAATAAGTGCAAAGGAAAACCAAGAAAAGCGGGGTTAGAAAGGAGGAAAACCAAGAAAAGCGGGGTTAGAGCGGAGGAAAAGCATGAAAAGTGGGGATAGAGCTGAGGAAAACCAAGAAAAGCGGGGTTAGAGCGGAGGAAAACCAAGACAAACAGGGTTAGAGCAGAGAAAAACCAAGAAATGCGGGGTTAGAGCGCAGACAAACCAAGAAAAGCGAGGATAGAAAGGAGGAAAACCAAGAAAAGCGGGGTTAGAGCGGAGAAAAACCAAGAAAACGGGGTTAGAGCGGAGGAAAACCAAGAAAAGCGGGGTTAGAGCAAAGGAAAACCAAGAAAAGCGGGGTTAGGGCGGAGGAAAACCAAGAAAAGCGAAGTTAGAGCAGAGGAAAACGAAGAAAAGCGGAATAAGTGCAGAGGGAAACTAAGAAAAGCGGGATTAGATCGGAGGAAATCCAAGAAAAAGAATTTAGAGAGGAAGAAAACGAAGAAAAGCGCGGTTAGAGCAGCAGAAATTTGAGAAAAGCATGGTTAGAGTGGAGAAAAGCCATGAAAAGCTGGGTTAGAGCGGAGAAAAACCAAGAAAAGCGGGGTAGTGCGGAGGAAAACCAAGAAAAGAGGGGTTAGTGCGGAGGAAAACCAAGAAAAGCGGGGTTAGAGCGGAGGAAAACCAAGAAAAGCGGGTTTAGTGCGGAGGAAAACCAAGAAAAGCGGGGTTAGAGCGGAGGAAAACCAAGAAAAGCGAAGTTAGAGCGGAGGAAAACCAAGAAAAGCGGAATAAGTGCACAGGATAACCAAGAAAAGCGGGGTTAGAGCGGAGGAAAACCAAGAAAAAGAAGTTAGAGAGGAAGAAAACGAAGAAAAGCGCGGTTAGAGCAGCAGAAATCTGAGAATAGCATGGCTAGAGTGGAGAAAAACCATGAAAAGCTGGGTTAGATTGGAGAAAAACCAAGAAAAGCTGGGTTAGTGCGCAGGAAAACCAAGAAAAGAGGGGTTAGAAAAGAGGAAAACCAAGAGAAACGGGGTTAGAGCGGAGAAAAACCAAGAAAAGCAGGGATAGAAGGGAGGAAAACCAAGAAAAGCGGCGTTAGATCAGAGAAAAACCAACAAAAACAGGGTTAGAGCAAAGGAAAACCAAGAAAAGCGGGGTTAGAGCGGAGGAAAACCAAGAAAAGCTGGGTTAGAGCGTAGGAAAACCAAGAAAAGCGGGGTTATAGCGGAGGAAAACCAAGGAAAGCGGAGTTAGAGCGGAGGAAAACCAAGAAAAGTGGTGTTAGAGCGTAGGAAAACCAAGAAAAGCGGTGATAGAGCGGAGGAAAACCAAGAAAAGTGGTGATAGAGCGTAGGAAAACCACGAAAAGCGGTGATAGAGCGGAGGAAAACCAAGAAAAGCAAGGTAAGAGCGAAGAAAAACCAAGAAAAGCAGGGTTAGAGCAAAGGAAAACCAAGAAAAGCGAAGATAGAGCGGAGGATAACCAAGAAAAGCGGGGTTAGAGCGGAGGAAAACCAAGAAAAGCGAAGTTAGAGCGGAGGAAAACCAAGAAAAGCGGGGTTAGAGCGGAGGAAACCAAGAAAAGCGAAGTTAGAGCGGAGGAAAACCAAGAAAAGCGGGGTTAGAGCGGAGGATAACCAAGAAAAGAGGGGTTAGAAAGGAGGAAAACCAAGAAAAGCGGCGTTAGAGCGGAGGAAAACCAAGTATAGCAGGGTTAGAGCAAAGGAAAACCAAGATAAGCGAAGTTAGTGTGGTGGAAAACCAAGAAAAGCTGGGTTAGAGCGTAGGAAAACCAAGAAAAGCGGGGATAGAAGGGAGGAAAAACAAGAAAAGCGGGGTTAGAGCAGAGGAAAACCAAGAAAAGCGAGGTTAGAGCGGAAGAAAACCAAGTAAAGCAGAGTTAGAATGGAAGAAAACGAAGAAAAGCATGGTTAGAGCAGCAGAAATCCGAGAAAAGCATGGCTAGAGTGGAGAAAAACGATGAAAAGCTGGGTAGGAGCGGAGAAAAACCAAGAAAAGCGGGATTAGAGCGGAGGAAAACCAAGAAAAAGGGGTTAGAGCAATGGAAAACCAAGAATAGTGAAGTTAGAGCGGAGGAAAACCAAGAAAAGCGGGGTTAGAGCGGATGAAAACCAAGAAAAGCGGGGTTAGAGCGGAGGAAAACCAAGAAAAGCTGGGATAGAGCGGAGGAAAACCAAGAAAAGCGGGGTTAGAAAGGAGGAAAACAAAGAAAAGCGAAGTTAGTGCGGAGGAAAACCAAGAAATGCTGGGTTAGAGCGTAGGAAAACCAAGAAAAGCAGGGTTATAGCAAAGGAAAACCAAGAAAAGCGGGGTTAGAGCAGAGGAAAACCAAGAAAAGCGGGGTTAGAGCGGAGGAAAACCAAGTAAAGCAAAGTTAGAACGGAATAAAACGTAGAAAAGCGTGGTTGGAGCAGCAGAAATCTGAGAAAAGCATGGTTAGAGTGGAGAAAAACCAAGAAAAGCGGGGTTAGTGCAGAGGAAAACCATGAAAAAAGGGGTTAGTGCGGAGGAAAAGCAAGAAAAGAGGGGTTAGTGCGGAGGAAAACCAAGAAAAGCGGGGTTAGAGCGGAGGAAAACCAAGAAAAGCGGAATAAGTGCACAGGATAACCATGAAAAGCGTGGTTAGAGCGGAGGAAAACCAAGAAAAAGAAGTTAGAGAGGAAGAAAACGAAGAAAAGCGCGGTTAGAGCAGCAGAATTCTGAAAATAGCATGGTTAGAGTGGAGAAAAACCAAGAAAAGCTGGGTTAGAGTGGAGAAAAACCAAGAAAAGCGGGGTTAGTGCGGAGGAAAACCAAGAAAAGAGGGGTTAGAGAAGAGGAAAACCAAGAGAAACTAGGTTAGAGCGATGGAAAACCAAGACAAGCGGTGATAGAAGGGAAGAAAACCAAGAAAAGCGTCGTTAGAGCAGAGAAAAACCAACAAAAACAGGGTTAGAGCAAAGGAAAACCAAGAAAAGCGGGGTTAGAGCGGAGGAAAACCAAGAAAAGCTGGGTTAGAGCGTAGGAAAACCAAGAAAAGCGGGGTTATAGCGAAGGAAAACCAAGGAAAGCGGGGTTAGAGCGGAGGAAAACCAAGAAAAGCGGGGTTAGAGCGGAGGAAAACCAAGAAAAGTGGTGTTAGAGCGTAGGAAAACCAAGAAAAGCGGTGATAGAGCGGAGGAAAACCAAGAAAAGTGGTGATAGAGCGTAGGAAAACCACGAAAAGCGGGATTAGAGCGGAGGAAAACCAAGA
Source organism: Coturnix japonica (assembly GCF_054131305.1). Lineage (NCBI taxonomy): Eukaryota > Metazoa > Chordata > Aves > Galliformes > Phasianidae > Coturnix > Coturnix japonica. The sequence goes on along the minus strand of NC_140676.1, from coordinate 20,616,858 downwards.
AAAGCGGGGTTAGAGCAAAGAAAAACCAAGAAAAGCAGGGTTAGAGCAAAGGAAAACCAAGAAAAGCGAAGATAGAGCGGAGGAAAACCAAGAAAAGCGGGGTTAGAGCGGAGGAAAACCAAGAAAAGCGGGGTTAGAGCGGAGGAAAACCAAGAAATGCGGGGTTAGAGCGGAGGAAAACCAAGAAAAGCGAAGTTAGAGCGGAGGAAAACCAAGAAAAGCGGGGTTAGAGCGGAGGATAACCAAGAAAAGAGGGGTTAGAAAGGAGGAAAACCAAGAGAAGCAGCGTTAGAGCGGAGGAAAACCAAGTATAGCAGGGTTAGAGCAAAGGAAAACCAAGAAAGGCGAAGTTAGTGTGGAGGAAAACCAAGAAAAGCTGGGTTAGAGCGTAGGAAAACCAAGAAAAGCGGGGATAGAAGGGAGGAAAAACAAGAAAAGCGGGGTTAGAGCAGAGGAAAACCAAGAAAAGCGAGGTTAGAGCGGAGGAAAACCAAGTAAAGCAGAGTTAGAATGGAAGTAAACGAAGAAAAGCGTGGTTAGAGCAGCAGAAATCCGAGAAAAGCATGGCTAGAGTGGAGAAAAACGATGAAAAGCTGGGTAGGAGCGGAGAAAAACCAAGAAAAGCGACATTAGAGCAAAGGAAAACCAAGAAAAGCGGGGTTACAGCAATGGAAAACCAGGAATAGTGAAGTTAGAGCGGAGGAAAACCAAGAAAAGCGGGGTTAGAGCGGATGAAAACCAAGAAAAGCGGGGTTAGAGCGGAGGAAAACCAAGAAAAGCTGGGATAGAGCGGAGGAAAACCAAGAAAAGCAGGGTTTGAAAGGAGGAAAACAAAGAAAAGCGAAGTTAGTGCGGAGGAAAACCAAGAAAAGCTGGGTTAGAGCGTAGGAAAACCAAGAAAAGCAGGGTTATAGCGAAGGAAAACCAAGAAAAGCGGGGTTAGAGCAGAGGAAAACCAAGAAAAGCGGGTTTAGTGCGGAGGAAAACCAAGAAAAGCGGGGTTAGAGCGGAGGAAAACCAAGAAAAGCGAAGTTAGAGCGGAGGAAAACCAAGAAAAGCGGAATAAGTGCACAGGATAACCAAGAAAAGCGGGGTTAGTGCGGAGGAAAACCAAGAAAAAGAAGTTAGAGAGGAAGAAAACGAAGAAAAGCGCGGTTAGAGCAGCAGAAATCTGAGAATAGCATGGCTAGAGTGGAGAAAAACCATGAAAAGCTGGGTTAGATTGGAGAAAAACCAAGAAAAGCGGGGTTAGTGCGGAGGAAAACCAAGAAAAGAGGGGTTAGAAAAGAGGAAAACCAAGAGAAACGGGGTTAGAGCGGAGAAAAACCAAGAAAAGCAGGGATAGAAGGGAGGAAAACCAAGAAAAGCGGCGTTAGATCAGAGAAAAACCAACAAAAACAGGGTTAGAGCAAAGGAAAACCAAGAAAAGCGGGGTTAGAGCGGAGGAAAACCAAGAAAAGCTGGGTTAGAGCGTAGGAAAACCAAGAAAAGCGGGGTTATAGCGAAGGAAAACCAAGGAAAGCGGAGTTAGAGCGGAGGAAAACCAAGAAAAGTGGTGTTAGAGCGTAGGAAAACCAAGAAAAGCGGTGATAGAGCGGAGGAAAACCAAGAAAAGTGGTGATAGAGCGTAGGAAAACCAAGAAAAGCGGTGATAGAGCGGAGGAAAACCAAGAAAAGCAAGGTAAGAGCGAAGAAAAACCAAGAAAAGCAGGGTTAGAGCAAAGGAAAACCAAGAAAAGCGAAGATAGAGCGGAGGAAAACCAAGAAAAGCAGGGTTAGAGCGGAGGAAAACCAAGAAAAGCGAAGTTAGAGCGGAGGAAAACCAAGAAAAGCGGGGTTAGAGCGGAGGAAACCAAGAAAAGCGAAGTTAGAGCGGAGGAAAACCAAGAAAAGCGGGGTTAGAGCGGAGGATAACCAAGAAAAGAGGGGTTAGAAAGGAGGAAAACCAAGAAAAGCGGCGTTAGAGCGGAGGAAAACCAAGTATAGCAGGGTTAGAGCAAAGGAAAACCAAGATAAGCGAAGTTAGTGTGGTGGAAAACCAAGAAAAGCTGGGTTAGAGCGTAGGAAAACCAAGAAAAGCGGGGATAGAAGGGAGGAAAAACAAGAAAAGCGGGGTTAGAGCAGAGGAAAACCAAGAAAAGCGAGGTTAGAGCGGAAGAAAACCAAGTAAAGCAGAGTTAGAATGGAAGAAAACGAAGAAAAGCATGGTTAGAGCAGCAGAAATCCGAGAAAAGCATGGCTAGAGTGGAGAAAAACGATGAAAAGCTGGGTAGGAGCGGAGAAAAACCAAGAAAAGCGGGATTAGAGCGGAGGAAAACCAAGAAAAAGGGGTTAGAGCAATGGAAAACCAAGAATAGTGAAGTTAGAGCGGAGGAAAACCAAGAAAAGCGGGGTTAGAGCGGATGAAAACCAAGAAAAGCGGGGTTAGAGCGGAGGAAAACCAAGAAAAGCTGGGATAGAGCGGAGGAAAACCAAGAAAAGCGGGGTTAGAAAGGAGGAAAACAAAGAAAAGCGAAGTTAGTGCGGAGGAAAACCAAGAAATGCTGGGTTAGAGCGTAGGAAAACCAAGAAAAGCAGGGTTATAGCGAAGGAAAACCAAGAAAAGCGGGGTTAGAGCAGAGGAAAACCAAGAAAAGCGGGGTTAGAGCGGAGGAAAACCAAGTAAAGCAAAGTTAGAACGGAATAAAACGTAGAAAAGCGTGGTTGGAGCAGCAGAAATCTGAGAAAAGCATGGTTAGAGTGGAGAAAAACCAAGAAAAGCGGGGTTAGTGCAGAGGAAAACCATGAAAAAAGGGGTTAGTGCGGAGGAAAACCAAGAAAAGCGGGGTTAGTGCGGAGGAAAACCAAGAAAAGCGGGGTTAGAGCGGAGGAAAACCAAGAAAAGCGGAATAAGTGCACAGGATAACCATGAAAAGCGTGGTTAGAGCGGAGGAAAACCAAGAAAAAGAAGTTAGAGAGGAAGAAAACGAAGAAAAGCGCGGTTAGAGCAGCAGAAATCTGAGAATAGCATGGTTAGAGTGGAGAAAAACCAAGAAAAGCTGGGTTAGAGTGGAGAAAAACCAATAAAAGCGGGGTTAGTGCGGAGGAAAACCAAGAAAAGCGGGGTTAGAGAAGAGGAAAACCAAGAGAAACGGGGTTAGAGCGATGGAAAACCAAGACAAGCGGTGATAGAAGGGAAGAAAACCAAGAAAAGCGTCGTTAGAGCAGAGAAAAACCAACAAAAACAGGGTTAGAGCAAAGGAAAACCAAGAAAAGCGGGGTTAGAGCGGAGGAAAACCAAGAAAAGCTGGGTTAGAGCGTAGGAAAACCAAGAAAAGCGGGGTTATAGCGAAGGAAAACCAAGGAAAGCGGGGTTAGAGCGGAGGAAAACCAAGAAAAGCGGGGTTAGAGCGGAGGAAAACCAAGAAAAGTGCTGTTAGAGCGTAGGAAAACCAAGAAAAGCGGTGATAGAGCGGAGGAAAACCAAGAAAAGTGGTGATAGAGCGTAGGAAAACCACGAAAAGCGGGATTAGAGCGGAGGAAAACCAAGAAAAGCGGGGTTAGAGCAAAGAAAAACCAAGAAAAGCAGGGTTAGAGCAAAGGAAAACCAAGAAAAGCGAAGATAGAGCGGAGGAAAACCAAGAAAAGCGGGGTTAGAGCGGAGGAAAACCAAGAAAAGCGGGGTTAGAGCGGAGGAAAACCAAGAAATGCGGGGTTAGAGCGGAGGAAAACCAAGAAAAGCGAAGTTAGAGCGGAGGAAAACCAAGAAAAGCGGGGTTAGAGCGGAGGATAACCAAGAAAAGAGGGGTTAGAAAGGAGGAAAACCAAGAGAAGCAGCGTTAGAGCGGAGGAAAACCAAGTATAGCAGGGTTAGAGCAAAGGAAAACCAAGAAAGGCGAAGTTAGTGTGGAGGAAAACCAAGAAAAGCTGGGTTAGAGCGTAGGAAAACCAAGAAAAGCGGGGATAGAAGGGAGGAAAAACAAGAAAAGCGGGGTTAGAGCAAAGGAAAACCAAGAAAAGCGAGGTTAGAGCGGAGGAAAACCAAGTAAAGCAGAGTTAGAATGGAAGTAAACGAAGAAAAGCGTGGTTAGAGCAGCAGAAATCCGAGAAAAGCATGGCTAGAGTGGAGAAAAACGATGAAAAGCTGGGTAGGAGCGGAGAAAAACCAAGAAAAGCGGGATTAGAGCAAAGGAAAACCAAGAAAAGCGGGGTTAGAAGGGAGGAAAACCAAGAAAAGCGGGGTTAGAGCGGATGAAAACCAAGAAAAGCGGGGTTAGAGCGGAATAAAACCAAGAAAAGCTGGGATAGAGCAGAGGAAAACCATGGAAAGCAGGGTTAGAGCAAAGGAAAACCAAATAAAGCAGAGTTAGAATGGAAGAAAACGAAGAAAAGCGTGGTTAGAGCAGCAGAAATCCGAGAAAAGCATGGCTAGAGTGGAGATAAACGATGAAAAGCTGGGTTAGAGCGGAGAAAAACCAAGAAAAGCGGGGATAGAAGGGAGGAAAAACAAGAAAAGCGGGGTTAGAGCAGAGGAAAACCAAGAAAAGCGAAGTTAGAGCGGAGGAAAACCAAGAAAAGTGGGGTTAGAGCGGAGGATAACCAAGAAAAGAGGGGTTAGAAAGGAGGAAAACCAAGAAAAGCGGCGTTAGAGCTAAGGAAAACCAAGTAAAGCAAGGTTAGAGCAAAGGAAAACCAAGAAAAGCGAAGTTAGTGCGGAGGAAAACCAAGAAAAGCTGGGTTAGAGCGGAGGAAAATCAAGAAAAGCGTGGATAGAAGGGAGGAAAAACAAGAAAAGCGGGGTTAGAGCAGAGGAAAACCAAGAAAAGCGAGGTTAGAGCGGAGGAAAACCAAGTAAAGCAGAGTTAGAATGGAAGTAAACGAAGAAAAGCGTGGTTAGAGCAGCAGAAATCCGAGAAAAGCATGGCTAGAGTGGAGAAAAACGATGAAAAGCTGGGTAGGAGCGGAGAAAAACCAAGAAAAGCGGGATTAGAGCAAAGGAAAACCAAGAAAAGCGGGGTTAGAGCAATGGAAAACCAGGAATAGTGAAGTTAGAGCGGAGGAAAACCAAGAAAAGCGGGGTTAGAGCGGATGAAAACCAAGAAAAGCGGGGTTAGAGCGGAGGAAAACCAAGAAAAGCTGGGATAGAGCGGAGGAAAACCAAGAAAAGCAGGGTTTGAAAGGAGGAAAACAAAGAAAAGCGAAGTTAGTGCGGAGGAAAACCAAGAAAAGCTGGGTTAGAGCGTAGGAAAACCAAGAAAAGCAGGGTTATAGCGAAGGAAAACCAAGAAAAGCGGGGTTAGAGCAGAGGAAAACCAAGAAAAGTGGGGTTAGAGCGGAGGAAAACCAAGTAAAGCAAAGTTAGAACGGAATAAAACGTAGAAAAGCGTGGTTGGAGCAGCAGAAATCTGAGAAAAGCATGGTTGGAGTGGAGAAAAAGGATGAAAAGCTGGGTTAGAGCGGAGAAAAACCAAGAAAAGCGGGGTTAGTGCAGAGGAAAACCAAGAAAAAAGGGGTTAGTGCGGATGAAAACCAAGTAAAGCAGGGTTAGAGCGGAGGAAAACCAAGAAAAGCTGAATAAGTGCAAAGGAAAACCAAGAAAAGCGGGGTTAGAAAGGAGGAAAACCAAGAAAAGCGGGGTTAGAGCGGAGGAAAAGCATGAAAAGTGGGGATAGAGCTGAGGAAAACCAAGAAAAGCGGGGTTAGAGCGGAGGAAAACCAAGACAAACAGGGTTAGAGCAGAGAAAAACCAAGAAAAGCGGGGTTAGAGCGCAGAAAAACCAAGAAAAGCGAGGATAGAAAGGAGGAAAACCAAGAAAAGCGGGGTTAGAGCGGAGAAAAACCAAGAAAACGGGGTTAGAGCGGAGGAAAACCAAGAAAAGCGGGTTAGAGCAAAGGAAAACCAAGAAAAGCGGGGTTAGGGCGGAGGAAAACCAAGAAAAGCGAAGTTAGAGCAGAGGAAAACGAAGAAAAGCGGAATAAGTGCAGAGGGAAACTAAGAAAAGCGGGATTAGATCGGAGGAAATCCAAGAAAAAGAATTTAGAGAGGAAGAAAACGAAGAAAAGCGCGGTTAGAGCAGCAGAAATTTGAGAAAAGCATGGTTAGAGTGGAGAAAAGCCATGAAAAGCTGGGTTAGAGCGGAGAAAAACCAAGAAAAGCGGGGTAGTGCGGAGGAAAACCAAGAAAAGAGGGGTTAGTGCGGAGGAAAACCAAGAAAAGCGGGGTTAGAGCGGAGGAAAACCAAGAAAAGCGGGTTTAGTGCGGAGGAAAACCAAGAAAAGTGGGGTTAGAGCAAAGGAAAACCAAGAAAAGCGAAGTTAGAGCGGAGGAAAACCAAGAAAAGCGGAATAAGTGCACAGGATAACCAAGAAAAGCGGGGTTAGAGCGGAGGAAAACCAAGAAAAAGAAGTTAGAGAGGAAGAAAACGAAGAAAAGCGAGGTTAGAGCAGCAGAAATCTGAGAATAGCATGGCTAGAGTGGAGAAAAACCATGAAAAGCTGGGTTAGATTGGATAAAAACCAAGAAAAGCCGGGTTAGTGCGGAGGAAAACCAAGAAAAGAGGGGTTAGAAAAGAGGAAAACCAAGAGAAACGGGGTTAGAGCGGAGAAAAACCAAGAAAAGCAGGGATAGAAGGGAGGAAAACCAAGAAAAGCGGCGTTAGATCAGAGAAAAACCAACAAAAACAGGGTTAGAGCAAAGGAAAACCAAGAAAAGCGGGGTTAGAGCGGAGGAAAACCAAGAAAAGCTGGGTTAGAGCGTAGGAAAACCAAGAAAAGCGGGGTTATAGCGAAGGAAAACCAAGGAAAGCGGGGTTAGAGCGGAGGAAAACCAAGAAAAGTGGTGTTAGAGCGTAGGAAAACCAAGAAAAGCGGTGATAGAGCGGAGGAAAACCAAGAAAAGTGGTGATAGAGCGTAGGAAAACCACGAAAAGCGGTGATAGAGCGGAGGAAAACCAAGAAAAGCGGGGTAAGAGCGAAGAAAAACCAAGTAAAGCAGGGTTAGAGCAAAGGAAAACCAAGAAAAGCGAAGATAGAGCGGAGGAAAACCAAGAAAAGCGGGGTTAGAGCGGAGAAAAACCAAGAAAAGCGAAGCTAGAGCGGAGGAAAACCAAGAAAAGCGGGGTTAGAGCGGAGGAAACCAAGAAAAGCGAAGTTAGAGCGGAGGAAAACGAAGAAAAGCGGGGTTAGAGCGGAGGATAACCAAGAAAAGAGGGGTTAGAAAGGAGGAAAACCAAGAAAAGCGGCGTTAGAGCGGAGGAAAACCAAGTATAGCAGGGTTAGAGGAAAGGAAAACCAAGATAAGCGAAGTTAGTGTGGTGGAAAACCAAGAAAAGCTGGGTTAGAGTGTAGGAAAACCAAGAAAAGCGGGGATAGAAGGGAGGAAAAACAAGAAAAGCGGGGTTAGAGCAGAGGAAAACCAAGAAAAGCGAGGTTAGAGCGGAAGAAAACCAAGTAAAGCAGAGTTAGAATGGAAGAAAACGAAGAAAAGCATGGTTAGAGCAGCAGAAATCCGAGAAAAGCATGGCTAGAGTGGAGAAAAACGATGAAAAGCTGGGTAGGAGCGGAGAAAAACCAAGAAAAGCGGGATTAGAGCGGAGGAAAACCAAGAAAAAGGGGTTAGAGCAATGGAAAACCAAGAATAGTGAAGTTAGAGCGGAGGAAAACCAAGAAAAGCGGGGTTAGAGCGGATGAAAACCAAGAAAAGCGGGGTTAGAGCGGAGGAAAACCAAGAAAAGCTGGGATAGAGCGGAGGAAAACCAAGAAAAGCGGGGTTAGAAAGGAGGAAAACAAAGAAAAGCGAAGTTAGTGCGGAGGAAAACCAAGAAATGCTGGGTTAGAGCGTAGGAAAACCAAGAAAAGGAGGGTTATAGCAAAGGAAAACCAAGAAAAGCGGGGTTAGAGCAGAGGAAAACCAAGAAAAGCGGGGTTAGAGCGGAGGAAAACCAAGTAAAGCAAAGTTAGAACGGAATAAAACGTAGAAAAGCGTGGTTGGAGCAGCAGAAATCTGAGAAAAGCATGGTTAGAGTGGAGAAAAACCAAGAAAAGCGGGGTTAGTGCAGAGGAAAACCATGAAAAAAGGTGTTAGTGCGGAAAAAAACCAAGAAAAGAGGGGTTAGTGCGGAGGAAAACCAAGAAAAGCGGGGTTAGAGCGGAGGAAAACCAAGAAAAGCGGAATAAGTGCACAGGATAACCATGAAAAGCGTGGTTAGAGCGGAGGAAAACCAAGAAAAAGAAGTTAGAGAGGAAGAAAACGAACAAAAGCGCGGTTAGAGCAGCAGAAATCTGAGAATAGCATGGTTAGCGTGGAGGAAAACCAAGAAAAGCTGGGTTAGAGTGGAGAAAAACCAAGAAAAGCGGGGTTAGTGCGGAGGAAAACCAAGAAAAGCGGGGTTAGAGAAGAGGAAAACCAAGAGAAACGGGGTTAGAGCGATGGAAAACCAAGACAAGCGGTGATAGAAGGGAAGAAAACCAAGAAAAGCGGCGTTAGAGCAGAGAAAAACCAACAAAAACAGGGTTAGAGCAAAGGAAAACCAAGAAAAGCGGGGTTAGAGCGGAGGAAAACCAAGAAAAGCTGGGTTAGAGCGTAGGAAAACCAAGAAAAGCGGGGTTATAGCGGAGGAAAACCAAGGAAAGCGGGGTTAGAGCGGAGGAAAACCAAGAAAAGCGGGGTTAGAGCGGAGGAAAACCAAGAAAAGTGGTGTTAGAGCGTAGGAAAACCAAGAAAAGCGGTGATAGAGCGGAGGAAAACCAAGAAAAGTGGTGATAGAGCGTAGGAAAACCACGAAAAGCGGGATTAGAGCGGAGGAAAACCAAGAAAAGCGGGGTTAGAGCAAAGAAAAACCAAGAAAAGCAGGGTTAGAGCAAAGGAAAACCAAGAAAAGCGAAGATAGAGCGGAGGAAAACCAAGAAAAGCGGGGTTAGAGCGGAGGAAAACCAAGAAAAGCGGGGTTAGAGCGGAGGAAAACCAAGAAATGCGGGGTTAGAGCGGAGGAAAACCAAGAAAAGCGAAGTTAGAGCGGAGGAAAACCAAGAAAAGCGGGGTTAGAGCGGAGGATAACCAAGAAAAGAGGGGTTAGAAAGGAGGAAAACCAAGAGAAGCAGCGTTAGAGCGGAGGAAAACCAAGTATAGCAGGGTTAGAGCAAAGGAAAACCAAGAAAGGCGAAGTTAGTGTGGAGGAAAACCAAGAAAAGCTGGGTTAGAGCGTAGGAAAACCAAGAAAAGCGGGGATAGAAGGGAGGAAAAACAAGAAAAGCGGGGTTAGAGCAGAGGAAAACCAAGAAAAGCGAGGTTAGAGCGGAGGAAAACCAAGTAAAGCAGAGTTAGAATGGAAGTAAACGAAGAAAAGTGTGGTTAGAGCAGCAGAAATCCGAGAAAAGCATGGCTAGAGTGGAGAAAAACGATGAAAAGCTGGGTAGGAGCGAAGAAAAACCAAGAAAAGCGGGATTAGAGCGGAGGAAAACCAAGAAAAGCGGGGTTAGAGCAATGGAAAACCAGGAATAGTGAAGTTAGAGCGGAGGAAAACCAAGAAAAGCGGGGTTAGAACGGATGAAAACCAAGAAAAGCGGGGTTAGAGCGGAGGAAAACCAAGAAAAGCTGGGATAGAGCGGAGGAAAACCAAGAAAAGCAGGGTTTGAAAGGAGGAAAACAAAGAAAAGCGAAGTTAGTGCGGAGGAAAACCAAGAAAAGCTGAATAAGTGCAAAGGAAAACCAAGAAAAGCGGGGTTAGAAAGGAGGAAAACCAGGAAAGGCGGGGCTAGAGCGGAGGAAAAGCATGAAAAGTGGGGATAGAGCTGAGGAAAACCAAGAAAAGCTGGGTTGGAGCGGAGGAAAACCAAGAAAAGCGGGTTTAGAGCAAAGGAAAACCAAGAAAAGCGGTGTTAGAGCGGAGGAAAACCAAGAGAAACGGGTTTAGAGCGGAGAAAAACCAAGAAAAGCGGGGATAGAAGGGAGGAAAACCAAGAAAAGCTGGGATAGAGCAGAGGAAAACCAAGAAATGCGTGGTTAGAAAGGAGGAAAACAAAGAAAAGCGGGATTAGAGCGGAGGAAAACCAAGAAAAGCAGGGTTAGAGCAGAGGAAAACCAAGAAAAGCGGGGTTAGAGCGAAGGAAAACCAAGTAAAGCAGAGTTAGAACGGAATAAAACGTAGAAAAGCGTGGTTGGAGCAGTGGAAATCCGAGAAAAGCATGGTTAGAGTAAAGAAAAACCATGAAAAGCTGGGTTAGAGTGGAGAAAAACCAAGAAAAGCGGGGTTAGTGCGGAGGAAAACCAAGAAGAGCGAGGTTAGTGCGGAGGAAAACCAAGAAAAGCAGGGTTAGAGCGGAGGAAAACCAAGAAAAGCGGGGTTAGAGCGGAGGAAAACCAAGACAAACAGGGTTAGAGCAGAGAAAAACCAAGAAAAGCGGGGTTAGAGCGCAGAAAAACCAAGAAAAGCGAGGATAGAAAGGAGGAAAACCAAGAAAAGCGGGGTTAGAGCGGAGAAAAACCAAGAAAACGGGGTTAGAGCGGAGGAAAACCAAGAAAAGCGGGGTTAGAGCAAAGGAAAACCAAGAAAAGCGGGGTTAGGGCGTAGGAAAACCAAGAAAAGCGAAGTTAGAGCAGAGGAAAACGAAGAAAAGCGGAATAAGTGCAGAGGGAAACTAAGAAAAGCGGGATTAGATCGGAGGAAATCCAAGAAAAAGAATTTAGAGAGGAAGAAAACGAAGAAAAGCGCGGTTAGAGCAGCAGAAATTTGAGAAAAGCATGGTTAGAGTGGAGAAAAGCCATGAAAAGCTGGGTTAGAGCGGAGAAAATCCAAGAAAAGCGAGGTAGTGCGGAGGAAAACCAAGAAAAGAGGGGTTAGTGCGGAGGAAAACCAAGAAAAGCGGGGTTAGAGCGGAGGAAAACCAAGAAAAGCGGGTTTAGTGCGGAGGAAAACCAAGAAAAGCGGGGTTAGAGCGGAGGAAAACCAAGAAAAGCGAAGTTAGAGCGGAGGAAAACCAAGAAAAGCGGAATAAGTGCACAGGATAACCAAGAAAAGCGGGGTTAGAGCGGAGGAAAACCAAGAAAAAGAAGTTAGAGAGGAAGAAAACGAAGAAAAGCGCAGTTAGAGCAGCAGAAATCTGAGAATAGCATGGCTAGAGTGGAGAAAAACCATGAAAAGCTGGGTTAGATTGGAGAAAAACCAAAAAAAGCGGGGTTAGTGCGGAGGAAAACCAAGAAAAGATGGGTTAGAAAAGAGGAAAACCAAGAGAAACGGGGTTAGAGCGGAGAAAAACCAAGAAAAGCAGGGATAGAAGGGAGGAAAACCAAGAAAAGCGGCGTTAGAGCAGAGAAAAACCAACAAAAACAGGGTTAGAGCAAAGGAAAACCAAGAAAAGCGGGGTTAGAGCGGAGGAAAACCAAGAAAAGCTGGGTTAGAGCGTAGGAAAACCAAGAAAACCGGGTTATAGCGAAGGAAAACCAAGGAAAGCGGTGATAGAGCGGAGGAAAACCAAGAAAAGTGGTGATAGAGCGTAGGAAAACCACGAAAAGCGGTGATAGAGCGGAGGAAAAGCAAGAAAAGCGGGGTAAGAGCGAAGAAAAACCAAGAAAAGCAGGGTTAGAGCAAAGGAATACCAAGAAAAGCGAAGATAGAGCGGAGGATAACCAAGAAAAGCGGGGTTAGAGCGGAGGAAAACCAAGAAAAGTGAAGTTAGAGCGGAGGAAAACCAAGAAAAGCGGGGTTAGAGCGGAGGAAACCAAGAAAAGCGAAGTTAGAGCGGAGGAAAACCAAGAAAAGCGGGGATAGAAGGGAGGATAACCAAGAAAAGAGGGGTTAGAAAGGAGGAAAACCAAGAAAAGCGGCGTTAGAGCGGAGGAAAACCAAGTATAGCAGGGTTAGAGCAAAGGAAAACCAAGATAAGCGAAGTTAGTGTGGTGGAAAACCAAGAAAAGCTGGGTTAGAGCGTAGGAAAACCAAGAAAAGCGGGGATAGAAGGGAGGAAAAACAAGAAAAGCGGGGTTAGAGCAGAGGAAAACCAAGAAAAGCGAGGTTAGAGCGGAAGAAAACCAAGTAAAGCAGAGTTAGAATGGAAGAAAACGAAGAAAAGCATGGTTAGAGCAGCAGAAATCCGAGAAAAGCATGGCTAGAGTGGAGAAAAACGATGAAAAGCTGGGTAGGAGCGGAGAAAAACCAAGAAAAGCGGGATTAGAGCGGAGGAAAACCAAGAAAAAGGGGTTAGAGCAATGGAAAACCAAGAATAGTGAAGTTAGAGCGGAGGAAAACCAAGAAAAGCGGGGTTAGAGCGGATGAAAACCAAGAAAAGCGGGGTTAGAGCGGAGGAAAACCAAGAAAAGCTGGGATAGAGCGGAGGAAAACCAAGAAAAGCGGGGTTAGAAAGGAGGAAAACAAAGAAAAGCGAAGTTAGTGCGGAGGAAAACCAAGAAATGCTGGGTTAGAGCGTAGAAAACCAAGAAAAGCAGGGTTATAGCAAAGGAAAACCAAGAAAAGCGGGGTTAGAGCAGAGGAAAACCAAGAAAAGCGGGGTTAGAGCGGAGGAAAACCAAGTAAAGCAAAGTTAGAACGGAATAAAACGTAGAAAAGCGTGGTTGGAGCAGCAGAAATCTGAGAAAAGCATGGTTAGAGTGGAGAAAAACCAAGAAAAGCGGGGTTAGTGCAGAGGAAAACCATGAAAAAAGGGGTTAGTGCGGAGGAAAACCAAGAAAAGCGGGGTTAGTGCGGAGGAAAACCAAGAAAAGCGGGGTTAGAGCGGAGGAAAACCAAGAAAAGCGGAATAAGTGCACAGGATAACCATGAAAAGCGTGGTTAGAGCGGAGGAAAACCAAGAAAAAGAAGTTAGAGAGGAAGAAAACGAAGAAAAGCGCGGTTAGAGCAGCAGAAATCTGAGAATAGCATGGTTAGAGTGGAGAAAAACCAAGAAAAGCTGGGTTAGAGTGGAGAAAAACCAAGAAAAGCGGAATAAGTGCACAGGATAACCATGAAAAGCGTGGTTAGAGCGGAGGAAAACCAAGAAAAAGAAGTTAGAGAGGAAGAAAACGAAGAAAAGCGCGGTTAGAGCAGCAGAAATCTGAGAATAGCATGGTTAGAGTGGAGAAAAACCAAGAAAAGCTGGGTTAGAGTGGAGAAAAACCAAGAAAAGCGGGGTTAGTGCGGAGGAAAACCAAGAAAAGCGGGGTTAGAGAAGAGGAAAACCAAGAGAAACGGGGTTAGAGCGATGGAAAACCAAGACAAGCGGTGATAGAAGGGAAGAAAACCAAGAAAAGCGGCGTTAGAGCAGAGAAAAACCAACAAAAACAGGGTTAGAGCAAAGGAAAACCAAGAAAAGCGGGGTTAGAGCGAAGGAAAACCAAGAAAAGCTGGGTTAGAGCGTAGGAAATCCAAGAAAAGCGGGGTTATAGCGGAGGAAAACCAAGGAAAGCGGGGTTAGAGCGGAGGAAAACCAAGAAAAGCGGGGTTAGAGCGGAGGAAAACCAAGAAAAGCAGGGTTAGAGCAAAGGAAAACCAAGAAAAGCGAAGATAGAGCGGAGGATAACCAAGAAAAGCGGGGTTAGAGCGGAGGAAAACCAAGAAAAGTGAAGTTAGAGCGGAGGAAAACCAAGAAAAGCGGGGTTAGAGCGGAGGAAACAAAGAAAAGCGAAGTTAGAGCGGAGGAAAACCAAGAAAAGCGGGGATAGAAGGGAGGATAACCAAGAAAAGAGGGGTTAGAAAGGAGGAAAACCAAGAAAAGCGGCGTTAGAGCGGAGGAAAACCAAGTATAGCAGGGTTAGAGCAAAGGAAAACCAAGATAAGCGAAGTTAGTGTGGTGGAAAACCAAGAAAAGCTGGGTTAGAGCGTAGGAAAACCAAGAAAAGCGGGGATAGAAGGGAGGAAAAACAAGAAAAGCGGGGTTAGAGCAGAGGAAAACCAAGAAAAGCAAGGTTAGAGCGGAAGAAAACCAAGTAAAGCAGAGTTAGAATGGAAGAAAACGAAGAAAAGCATGGTTAGAGCAGCAGAAATCCGAGAAAAGCATGGCTAGAGTGGAGAAAAACGATGAAAAGCTGGGTAGGAGCGGAGAAAAACCAAGAAAAGCGGGATTAGAGCGGAGGAAAACCAAGAAAAAGGGGTTAGAGCAATGGAAAACCAGGAATAGTGAAGTTAGAGCGGAGGAAAACCAAGAAAAGCGGGGTTAGAGCGGATGAAAACCAAGAAAAGCGGGGTTAGAGCGGAGGAAAACCAAGAAAAGCTGGGATAGAGCGGAGGAAAACCAAGAAAAGCGGGGTTAGAAAGGAGGAAAACAAAGAAAAGCGAAGTTAGTGCGGAGGAAAACCAAGAAATGCTGGGTTAGAGCGTAGGAAAACCAAGAAAAGCAGGGTTATAGCAAAGGAAAACCAAGAAAAGCGGGGTTAGAGCAGAGGAAAACCAAGAAAAGCGGGGTTAGAGCGGAGGAAAACCAAGTAAAGCAAAGTTAGAACGGAATAAAACGTAGAAAAGCGTGGTTGGAGCAGCAGAAATCTGAGAAAAGCATGGTTAGAGTGGAGAAAAACCAAGAAAAGCGGGGTTAGTGCAGAGGAAAACCATGAAAAAAGGGGTTAGTGCGGAGGAAAACCAAGAAAAGCGGGGTTAGTGCGGAGGAAAACCAAGAAAAGCGGGGTTAGAGCGGAGGAAAACCAAGAAAAGCGGAATAAGTGCACAGGATAACCATGAAAAGCGTGGTTAGAGCGGAGGAAAACCAAGAAAAAGAAGTTAGAGAGGAAGAAAACGAAGAAAAGCGCGGTTAGAGCAGCAGAAATCTGAGAATAGCATGGTTAGAGTGGAGAAAAACCAAGAAAAGCTGGGTTAGAGTGGAGAAAAACCAAGAAAAGCGGGGTTAGTGCGGAGGAAAACCAAGAAAAGCGGGGTTAGAGAAGAGGAAAACCAAGAGAAACGGGGTTAGAGCGATGGAAAACCAAGACAAGCGGTGATAGAAGGGAAGAAAACCAAGAAAAGCGGCGTTAGAGCAGAGAAAAACCAACAAAAACAGGGTTAGAGCAAAGGAAAACCAAGAAAAGCGGGGTTAGAGCGAAGGAAAACCAAGAAAAGCTGGGTTAGAGCGTAGGAAATCCAAGAAAAGCGGGGTTATAGCGGAGGAAAACCAAGGAAAGCGGGGTTAGAGCGGAGGAAAACCAAGAAAAGCGGGGTTAGAGCGGAGGAAAACCAAGAAAAGCAGGGTTAGAGCAAAGGAAAACCAAGAAAAGCGAAGATAGAGCGGAGGATAACCAAGAAAAGCGGGGTTAGAGCGGAGGAAAACCAAGAAAAGTGAAGTTAGAGCGGAGGAAAACCAAGAAAAGCGGGGTTAGAGCGGAGGAAACAAAGAAAAGCGAAGTTAGAGCGGAGGAAAACCAAGAAAAGCGGGGATAGAAGGGAGGATAACCAAGAAAAGAGGGGTTAGAAAGGAGGAAAACCAAGAAAAGCGGCGTTAGAGCGGAGGAAAACCAAGTATAGCAGGGTTAGAGCAAAGGAAAACCAAGATAAGCGAAGTTAGTGTGGTGGAAAACCAAGAAAAGCTGGGTTAGAGCGTAGGAAAACCAAGAAAAGCGGGGATAGAAGGGAGGAAAAACAAGAAAAGCGGGGTTAGAGCAGAGGAAAACCAAGAAAAGCAAGGTTAGAGCGGAAGAAAACCAAGTAAAGCAGAGTTAGAATGGAAGAAAACGAAGAAAAGCATGGTTAGAGCAGCAGAAATCCGAGAAAAGCATGGCTAGAGTGGAGAAAAACGATGAAAAGCTGGGTAGGAGCGGAGAAAAACCAAGAAAAGCAAGATTAGAGCGGAGGAAAACCAAGAAAAAGGGGTTAGAGCAATGGAAAACCAGGAATAGTGAAGTTAGAGCGGAGGAAAACCAAGAAAAGCGGGGTTAGAGCGGATGAAAACCAAGAAAAGCGGGGTTAGAGCGGAGGAAAACCAAGAAAAGCTGGGATAGAGCGGAGGAAAACCAAGAAAAGCGGGGTTAGAAAGGAGGAAAACAAAGAAAAGCGAAGTTAGTGCGGAGGAAAACCAAGAAATGCTGGGTTAGAGCGTAGGAAAACCAAGAAAAGCAGGGTTATAGCAAAGGAAAACCAAGAAAAGCGGGGTTAGAGCAGAGGAAAACCAAGAAAAGCGGGGTTAGAGCGGAGGAAAACCAAGTAAAGCAAAGTTAGAACGGAATAAAACGTAGAAAAGCGTGGTTGGAGCAGCAGAAATCTGAGAAAAGCATGGTTAGAGTGGAGAAAAACCAAGAAAAGCGGGGTTAGTGCAGAGGAAAACCATGAAAAAAGGGGTTAGTGCGGAGGAAAACCAAGAAAAGAGGGGTTAGTGCGGAGGAAAACCAAGAAAAGCGGGGTTAGAGCGGAGGAAAACCAAGAAAAGCGGAATAAGTGCACAGGATAACCATGAAAAGCGTGGTTAGAGCGGAGGAAAACTAAGAAAAAGAAGTTAGAGAGGAAGAAAACGAAGAAAAGCGCGGTTAGAGCAGCAGAAATCTGAGAATAGCATGGTTAGAGTGGAGAAAAACCAAGAAAAGCTGGGTTAGAGTGGAGAAAAACCAAGAAAAGCGGGGTTAGTGCGGAGGAAAACCAAGAAAAGCGGGGTTAGAGAAGAGGAAAACCAAGAGAAACGGGGTTAGAGCGATGGAAAACCAAGACAAGCGGTGATAGAAGGGAAGAAAACCAAGAAAAGCGGCGTTAGAGCAGAGAAAAATCAACAAAAACAGGGTTAGAGCAAAGGAAAACCAAGAAAAGCGGGGTTAGAGCGAAGGAAAACCAAGAAAAGCTGGGTTAGAGCGTAGGAAAACCAAGAAAAGCGGGGTTATAGCGGAGGAAAACCTAGGAAAGCGGGGTTAGAGCGGAGGAAAACCAAGAAAAGCGGGGTTAGAGCGGAGGAAAACCAAGAAAAGTGGTGATAGAGAGTAGGAAAACCAAGAAAAGCGGTGATAGAGCGGAGGAAAACCAAGAAAAGTGGTGATAGAGCGTAGGAAAACCACGAAAAGCGGGATTAGAGCGGAGGAAAACCAAGAAAAGCAGGGTTAGAGCAAAGAAAAACCAAGAAAAGCAGGGTTAGAGCAAAGGAAAACCAAGAAAAGCGAAGATAGAGCGGAGGAAAACCAAGAAAAGCGGGGTTAGAGCGGAGGAAAACCAAGAAAAGCGGGGTTAGAGCGGAGGAAAACCAAGAAATGCGGGGTTAGAGCGGAGGAAAACCAAGAAAAGCGAAGTTAGAGCGGAGGAAAACCAAGAAAAGCGGGGTTAGAGCGGAGGATAACCAAGAAAAGAGGGGTTAGAAAGGAGGAAATCCAAGAGAAGCAGCGTTAGAGCGGAGGAAAACCAAGTATAGCAGGGTTAGAGCAAAGGAAAACCAAGAAAGGCGAAGTTAGTGTGGAGGAAAACCAAGAAAAGCTGGGTTAGAGCGTAGGAAAACCAAGAAAAGCGGGGATAGAAGGGAGGAAAAACAAGAAAAGCGGGGTTAGAGCAGAGGAAAACCAAGAAAAGCGAGGTTAGAGCGGAGGAAAACCAAGTAAAGCAGAGTTAGAATGGAAGTAAACGAAGAAAAGCGTGGTTAGAGCAGCAGAAATCCGAGAAAAGCATGGCTAGAGTGGAGAAAAACGATGAAAAGCTGGGTAGGAGCGGAGAAAAACCAAGAAAAGCGAGATTAGAGCAAAGGAAAACCAAGAAAAAGGGGTTAGAGCAATGGAAAACCAAGAATAGTGAAGTTAGAGCGGAGGAAAACCAAGAAAAGCGGGGTTAGAGCGGATGAAAACCAAGAAAAGCGGGGTTAGAGCGGAGGAAAACCAAGAAAAGCTGGGATAGAGCAGAGGAAAACCAAGAAAAGCGGGGTTAGAAAGGAGGAAAACCAAGAAAAGTGGTGTTAGAGAGTAGGAAAACCAAGAAAAGCGGTGATAGAGCGGAGGAAAACCAAGAAAAGTGGTGATAGAGCGTAGGAAAACCACGAAAAGTGGGATTAGAGCGGAGGAAAACCAAGAAAAGCAGGGTTAGAGCAAAGAAAAACCAAGAAAAGCAGGGTTAGAGCAAAGGAAAACCAAGAAAAGCGAAGATAGAGCGGAGGAAAACCAAGAAAAGCGGGGTTAGAGCGGAGGAAAACCAAGAAAAGCGGGGTTAGAGCGGAGGAAAACCAAGAAATGCGGGGTTAGAGCGGAGGAAAACCAAGAAAAGCGAAGTTAGAGCGGAGGAAAACCAAGAAAAGCGGGGTTAGAGCGGAGGATAACCAAGAAAAGAGGGGTTAGAAAGGAGGAAATCCAAGAGAAGCAGCATTAGAGCGGAGGAAAACCAAGTATAGCAGGGTTAGAGCAAAGGAAAACCAAGAAAGGCGAAGTTAGTGTGGAGGAAAACCAAGAAAAGCTGGGTTAGAGCGTAGGAAAACCAAGAAAAGCGGGGATAGAAGGGAGGAAAAACAAGAAAAGCGGGGTTAGAGCAGAGGAAAACCAAGAAAAGCGAGGTTAGAGCGGAGGAAAACCAAGTAAAGCAGAGTTAGAATGGAAGTAAACGAAGAAAAGCATGGTTAGAGCAGCAGAAATCCGAGAAAAGCATGGCTAGAGTGGAGAAAAACGATGAAAAGCTGGGTAGGAGCGGAGAAAAACCAAGAAAAGCGAGATTAGAGCAAAGGAAAACCAAGAAAAAGGGGTTAGAGCAATGGAAAACCAAGAATAGTGAAGTTAGAGCGGAGGAAAACCAAGAAAAGCGGGGTTAGAGCGGATGAAAACCAAGAAAAGCGGGGTTAGAGCGGAGGAAAACCAAGAAAAGCTGGGATAGAGCAGAGGAAAACCAAGAAAAGCGGGGTTAGAAAGGAGGAAAACAAAGAAAAGCGAAGTTAGTGTGGAGGAAAACCGAGAAATGCTGGGTTAGAGCGTAGGAAAACCAAGAAAAGCAGGGTTATAGCAAAGGAAAACCAAGAAAAGCGGGGTTAGAGCAGAGGAAAACCAAGAAAAGCGGGGTTAGAGCGGAGGAAAACCAAGTAAAGCAAAGTTAGAACGGAATAAAACGTAGAAAAGCGTGGTTGGAGCAGCAGAAATCTGAGAAAAGAATGGTTAGAGTGGAGAAAAACCAAGAAAAGCGGGGTTAGTGCAGAGGAAAACCATGAAAAAAGGGGTTAGTGCGGAGGAAAACCAAGAAAAGCAGAGTTAGTGCGGAGGAAAACCAAGAAAAGCGGGGTTAGAGCGGAGGAAAACCAAGAAAAGCGGAATAAGTGCACAGGATAACCATGAAAAGCGTGGTTAGAGAGGAGGAAAACCAAGAAAAAGAAGTTAGAGAGGAAGAAAACGAAGAAAAGCGCGGTTAGAGCAGCAGAAATCTGAGAATAGCATGGTTAGAGTGGAGAAAAACCAAGAAAAGCTGGGTTAGAGTGGAGAAAAACCAAGAAAAGCGGGGTTAGTGCGGAGGAAAACCAAGAAAAGCGGGGTTAGAGAAGAGGAAAACCAAGAGAAACGGGGTTAGAGCGATGGAAAACCAAGACAAGCGGTGATAGAAGGGAAGAAAACGAAGAAAAGCGGCGTTAGAGCAGAGAAAAACCAACAAAAACAGGGTTAGAGCAAAGGAAAACCAAGAAAAGCGGGGTTATAGCGGAGGAAAACCAAGAAAAGCTGGGTTAGAGCGTAGGAAAACCAAGAAAAGCGGGGTTATAGCGGAGGAAAACCAAGGAAAGCGGGGTTAGAGCGGAGGAAAACCAAGAAAAGCAGGGTTAGAGCGGAGGAAAACCAAGAAAAGTGGTGTTAGAGCGTAGGAAAACCAAGGAAAGCGGTGATAGAGCGGAGGAAAACCAAGAAAAGTGGTGATAGAGCGTAGGAAAACCACGAAAAGCGGGATTAGAGCGGAGGAAAACCAAGAAAAGCGGGGTTAGAGCAAAGAAAAACCAAGAAAAGCAGGGTTAGAGCAAAGGAAAACCAAGAAAAGCGAACATAGAGCGGAGGAAAACCAAGAAAAGCGGGGTTAGAGCATAGGAAAACCAAGAAAAGCTGGGATAGAGCGGAGGAAAACCAAGAAAAGCAGGGTTTGAAAGGAGGAAAACAAAGAAAAGCGAAGTTAGTGCGGAGGAAAACCAAGAAAAGCTGAATAAGTGCAAAGGAAAACCAAGAAAAGCGGGGTTAGAAAGGAGGAAAACCAAGAAAAGCGGGGTTAGAGCGGAGGAAAAGCATGAAAAGTGGGGATAGAGCTGAGGAAAACCAAGAAAAGCTGGGTTGGAGCGGAGGAAAACCAAGATAAGCGGGTTTAGAGCAAAGGAAAACCAAGAAAAGCGGTGTTAGAGCGGAGGAAAACCAAGAGAAACGGGTTTAGAGCGGAGAAAAACCAAGAAAAGCGGGGATAGAAGGGAGGAAAACCAAGAAAAGCTGGGATAGAGCAGAGGAAAACCAAGAAATGCGTGGTTAGAAAGGAGGAAAACAAAGAAAAGCGGGATTAGAGCGGAGGAAAACCAAAAAAAGCGGGGTTATAGCGTAGGAAAACCAAGAAAAGCAGGGTTAGAGCAGAGGAAAACCAAGAAAAGCGGGGTTAAAGCGAAGGAAAACCAAGTAAAGCAGAGTTAGAACGGAATAAAACGTAGAAAAGCGTGGTTGGAGCAGTGGAAATCCGAGAAAAGCATGGTTAGAGTAAAGAAAAACCATGAAAAGCTGGGTTAGAGTGGAGAAAAACCAAGAAAAGCGGGGTTAGTGCGGAGGAAAACCAAGAAGAGCGGGGTTAGTGCGGAGGAAAACCAAGAAGAGCAGGGTTAGAGCGGAGGAAAACCAAGAAAAGCGGGGTTAGAGCGGAGGAAAACCAAGACAAACAGGGTTAGAGCAGAGAAAAACCAAGAAAAGCGGGGTTAGAGCGCAGAAAAACCAAGAAAAGCGAGGATAGAAAGGAGGAAAACCAAGAAAAGCGGGGTTAGAGCGGAGAAAAACCAAGAAAACGGGGTTAGAGCGGAGGAAAACCAAGAAAAGCGGGGTTAGAGCAAAGGAAAACCAAGAAAAGCGGGGTTAGGGCGGAGGAAAACCAAGAAAAGCGAAGTTAGAGCAGAGGAAAACGAAGAAAAGCGGAATAAGTGCAGAGGGAAACTAAGAAAAGCAGGATTAGATCGGAGGAAATCCAAGAAAAAGAATTTAGAGAGGAAGAAAACGAAGAAAAGCGCGGTTAGAGCAGCAGAAATTTGAGAAAAGCATGGTTAGAGTGGAGAAAAGCCATGAAAAGCTGGGTTAGAGCGGAGAAAAACCAAGAAAAGCGGGGTAGTGCGGAGGAAAACCAAGAAAAGAGGGGTTAGTGCGGAGGAAAACCAAGAAAAGCGGGGTTAGAGCGGAGGAAAACCAAGAAAAGCGGGTTTAGTGCGGAGGAAAACCAAGAAAAGCGGGGTTAGTGCAGAGGAAAACCAAGAAAAGCGGGGTTATTGCAGAGGAAAACCATGAAAAAAGGGGTTAGTGCGGAGGAAAACCAAGAAAAGAGGGGTTAGTGCGGAGGAAAACCAAGAAAAGCTGGGTTAGAGCGTAGGAAAACCAAGAAAAGCGGGGTTATAGCGGAGGAAAACCAAGGAAAGCGGGGTTAGAGCGGAGGAAAACCAAGAAAAGCGGGGTTAGAGCGGAGGAAAACCAAGAAAAGTGGTGTTAGAGCGTAGGAAAACCAAGAAAAGCGGTGAGAGAGCGGAAAAAAACCAAGAAAAGTGGTGATAGAGCGTAGGAAAACCACGAAAAGCGGGATTAGAGCTAAGGAAAACCAAGAAAAGCGGGGTTAGAGCAAAGAAAAACCAAGAAAAGCAGGGTTAGAGCGGAGGAAAACCAAGAAAAGCGGGGTTAGAGCGGAGGAAAACCAAGAAGCGGGGTTAGAGCGGAGGAAAACCAAGAAATGCGGGGTTAGAGCGGAGGAAAACCAAGAAAAGCGAAGTTAGAGCGGAGGAAAACCAAGAAAAGCGGGGTTAGAGCGGAGGATAACCAAGAAAAGAGGGGTTAGAAAGGAGGAAAACCAAGAGAAGCAGCGTTAGAGCGGAGGAAAACCAAGTATAGCAGGGTTAGAGCAAAGGAAAACCAAGAAAGGCGAAGTTAGTGTGGAGGAAAACCAAGAAAAGCTGGGTTAGAGCGTAGGAAAACCAAGAAAAGCGGGGATAGAAGGGAGGAAAAACAAGAAAAGCGGGGTTAGAGCAGAGGAAAACCAAGAAAAGCGAGGTTAGAGCGGAGGAAAACCAAGTAAAGCAGAGTTAGAATGGAAGTAAACGAAGAAAAGCGTGGTTAGAGCAGCAGAAATCCGAGAAAAGCATGGCTAGAGTGGAGAAAAACGATGAAAAGCTGGGTAGGAGCGGAGAAAAACCAAGAAAAGCGGGATTAGAGCAAAGGAAAACCAAGAAAAGCGGGGTTAGAGCAATGGAAAACCAGGAATAGTGAAGTTAGAGCGGAGGAAAACCAAGAAAAGCGGGGTTAGAGCGGATGAAAACCAAGAAAAGCGGGGTTAGAGCGGAGGAAAACCAAGAAAAGCTGGGATAGAGCGGAGGAAAACCAAGAAAAGCAGGGTTTGAAAGGAGGAAAACAAAGAAAAGCGGGGTTAGTGCGGAGGAAAACCAAGAAAAGCTGGGTTAGAGCGTAGGAAAACCAAGAAAAGCAGGGTTATAGCGAAGGAAAACCAAGAAAAGCGGGGTTAGAGCAGAGGAAAACCAAGAAAAGTGGGGTTAGAGCGGAGGAAAACCAAGTAAAGCAAAGTTAGAACGGAATAAAACGTAGAAAAGCGTGGTTGGAGCAGCAGAAATCTGAGAAAAGCATGGTTAGAGTGGAGAAAAACGATGAAAAGCTGGGTTAGAGCGGAGAAAAACCAAGAAAAGCGGGGATAGAGCGGAGGAAAACCAAGAAAAGCAGGGTTTGAAAGGAGGAAAACAAAGAAAAGCGAAGTTAGTGCGGAGGAAAACCAAGAAAAGCTGGGTTAGAGCGTAGGAAAACCAAGAAAAGCAGGGTTATAGCGAAGGAAAACCAAGAAAAGCGGGGTTAGAGCAGAGGAAAACCAAGAAAAGTGGGGTTAGAGCGGAGGAAAACCAAGTAAAGCAAATTTAGAACGGAATAAAACGTAGAAAAGCGTGGTTGGAGCAGCAGAAATCTGAGAAAAGCATGGTTAGAGTGGAGAAAAACGATGAAAAGCTGGGTTAGAGCGGAGAAAAACCAAGAAAAGCTGAATAAGTGCAAAGGAAAACCAAGAAAAGCGGGGTTAGAAAGGAGGAAAACCAAGAAAAGCGGGGTTAGAGCGGAGGAAAAGCATGAAAAGTGGGGATAGAGCTGAGGAAAACCAAGAAAAGCTGGGTTAGAGCGGAGGAAAACCAAGAAAAGCGGGGTTAGAGCAAAGGAAAACCAAGAAAAGCGGTGTTAGAGCGGAGGAAAACCAAGAGAAACGGGGTTAGAGCGGAGAAAAACCAAGAAAAGCGGGGATAGAAGGGAGGAAAACCAAGAAAAGCTGGGATAGAGCAGAGGAAAACCAAGAAATGCGTGGTTAGAAAGGAGGAAAACAAAGAAAAGCGGGATTAGAGCGGAGGAAAACCAAGAAAAGCGGGGTTATAGTGTAGGAAAACCAAGTAAAGCAGAGTTAGAACGGAATAAAACGTAGAAAAGCGTGGTTGGAGCAGTGGAAATCCGAGAAAAGCATGGTTAGAGTAAAGAAAAACCATGAAAAGCTGGGTTAGAGTGGAGAAAAACCAAGAAAAGCGAGGTTAGTGCGGAGGAAAACCAAGAAGAGCGGGGTAGTGAGGAGGAAAACCAAGAAAAGCAGGGTTAGAGCGGAGGAAAACCAAGAAAAGCGGGGTTAGAGCGGAGGAAAACCAAGACAAACAGGGTTAGAGCAGAGAAAAACCAAGAAAAGCGGGGTTAGAGCGCAGAAAAACCAAGAAAAGCGAGGATAGAAAAGAGGAAAACCAAGAAAAGCGGGGTTAGAGCGGAGAAAGACCAAGAAAACGGGGTTAGAGCGGAGGAAAACCAAGAAAAGCGGGGTTAGAGCAAAGGAAAACCAAGAAAAGCGGGGTTAGGGCGGAGGAAAACCAAGAAAAGCGAAGTTAGAGCAGAGGAAAACGAAGAAAAGCGGAATAAGTGCAGAGGGAAACTAAGAAAAGCGGGATTAGATCGGAGGAAATCCAAGAAAAAGAAATTAGAGAGAAAGAAAACGAAGAAAAGTGCGGTTAGAGCAGCAGAAATTTGAGAAAAGCATGGTTAGAGTGGAGAAAAGCCATGAAAAGCTGGGTTAGAGCGGAGAAAAACCAAGAAAAGCGGGGTAGTGCGGAGGAAAACCAAGAAAAGCGGGGTTAGAGCAGAGGAAAACCAAGAAAAGCGGGTTTAGTGCGGAGGAAAACCAAGAAAAGCGGGGTTAGAGCGGAGGAAAACCAAGAAAAGCGGGGTTAGAGCGGAGGAAAACCAAGAAAAGCGGAATAAGTGCACAGGATAACCAAGAAAAGCGGGGTTAGAGCGGAGGAAAACCAAGAAAAAGAAGTTAGAGAGGAAGAAAACGAAGAAAAGCGCAGTTAGAGCAGCAGAAATCTGAGAACAGCATGGCTAGAGTGGAGAAAAACCATGAAAAGCTGGGTTAGATTGGAGAAAAACCAAGAAAAGCGGGGTTAGTGCGGAGGAAAACCAAGAAAAGAGGGGTTAGAAAAGAGGAAAACCAAGAGAAACGGGGTAAGAGCGGAGAAAAACCAAGAAAAGCAGGGATAGAAGGGAGGAAAACCAAGAAAAGCGGCGTTAGATCAGAGAAAAACCAACAAAAACAGGGTTAGAGCAAAGGAAAACCAAGAAAAGCGGGGTTAGAGCGGAGGAAAACCAAGAAAAGCTGGGTTAGAGCGTAGGAAAACCAAGAAAAGCGGGGTTATAGCGAAGGAAAACCAAGGAAAGCGGGGTTAGAGCGGAGGAAAACCAAGAAAAGTGGTGTTAGAGCGTAGGAAAACCAAGAAAAGCGGTGATAGAGCGGAGGAAAACCAAGAAAAGTGGTGATAGAGCGTAGGAAAACCACGAAAAGCGGTGATAGAGCGGAGGAAAACCAAGAAAAGCGGGGTAAGAGCGAAGAAAAACCAAGAAAAGCAGGGTTAGAGCAAAGGAAAACCAAGAAAAGCGAAGATAGAGCGGAGGAAAACCAAGAAAAGCGGGGTTAGAGCGGAGGAAAACAAAGAAAAGCGAAGTTAGAGCGGAGGAAAACCAAGAAAAGCGGGGTTAGAGCGGAGGAAACCAAGAAAAGCGAAGTTAGAGCGGAGGAAAACCAAGAAAAGTGGGGTTAGAGCGGAGGATAACCAAGAAAAGAGGGGTTAGAATAGAGGAAAACCAAGAGAAGCGGCGTTAGAGCGGAGGAAAACCAAGTATAGCAGGGTTAGAGCAAAGGAAAACCAAGATAAGCGAAGTTAGTGTGGTGGAAAACCAAGAAAAGCTGAGTTAGAGCGTAGGAAAACCAAGAAAAGCGAAGATAGAGCGGAGGAAAACCAAGAAAAGCGGGGTTAGAGCGGAGGAAAACCAAGAAAAGCGAAGTTAGAGCGGAGGAAAAACAAGAAAAGCGGGGTTAGAGCAGTGGAAAACCAAGAAAAGCGAGGTTAGAGCGGAAGAAAACCAAGTAAAGCAGAGTTAGAATGGAAGAAAACGAAGAAAAGCATGGTTAGAGCAGCAGAAATCCGAGAAAAGCATGGCTAGAGTGGAGAAAAACGATGAAAAGCTGGGTAGGAGCGGAGAAAAACCAAGAAAAGCGGGATTAGAGCGGAGGAAAACCAAGAAAAAGGGGTTAGAGCAATGGAAAACCAAGAATAGTGAAGTTAGAGCGGAGGAAAACCAAGAAAAGCGGGGTTAGAGCGGATGAAAACCAAGAAAAGCGGGGTTAGAGCGGAGGAAAACCAAGAAAAGCTGGGATAGAGCGGAGGAAAACCAAGAAAAGCGGGGTTAGAAAGGAGGAAAACAAAGAAAAGCGAAGTTAGTGCGGAGGAAAACCAAGAAATGCTGGGTTAGAGCGTAGGAAAACCAAGAAAAGCAGGGTTATAGCAAAGGAAAACCAAGAAAAGCGGGGTTAGAGCAGAGGAAAACCAAGAAAAGCGGGGTTAGAGCGGAGGAAAACCAAGTAAAGCAAAGTTAGAACGGAATAAAACGTAGAAAAGCGTGGTTGGAGCAGCAGAAATCTGAGAAAAGCATGGTTAGAGTGGAGAAAAACCAAGAAAAGCGGGGTTAGTGCAGAGGAAAACCATGAAAAACAGGGTTAGTGCGGAGGAAAACCAAGAAAAGAGGGGTTAGTGCGGAGGAAAACCAAGAAAAGCGGGGTTAGAGCGGAGGAAAACCAAGAAAAGCGGAATAAGTGCACAGGATAACCATGAAAAGCGTGGTTAGAGCGGAGGAAAACCAAGAAAAAGAAGTTAGAGAGGAAGAAAACGAAGAAAAGCGCGGTTAGAGCAGCAGAAATCTGAGAATAGCATGGTTAGAGTGGAGAAAAACCAAGAAAAGCTGGGTTAGAGTGGAGAAAAACCAAGAAAAGCGGGGTTAGTGCGGAGGAAAACCAAGAAAAGCGGGGTTAGAGAAGAGGAAAACCAAGAGAAACGGGGTTAGAGCGATGGAAAACCAAGACAAGCAGTGATAGAAGGGAAGAAAACCAAGAAAAGCGGCGTTAGAGCAGAGAAAAACCAACAAAAACAGGGTTAGAGCAAAGGAAAACCAAGAAAAGCGGGGTTAGAGCGGAGGAAAACCAAGAAAAGCTGGGTTAGAGCGTAGGAAAACCAAGAAAAGTGGGGTTATAGCGGAGGAAAACCAAGGAAAGCGGGGTTAGAGCGGAGGAAAACCAAGAAAAGCGGGGTTAGAGCAGAGGAAAACCAAGAAAAGTGGTGTTAGAGCGTAGGAAAACCAAGAAAAGCGGTGATAGAGCGGAGGAAAACCAAGAAAAGTGGTGATAGAGCGTAGGAAAACCACGAAAAGCGGGATTAGAGCGTAGGAAAACCAAGAAAAGCGGGGTTAGAGCAAAGAAAAACCAAGAAAAGCAGGGTTAGAGCAAAGGAAAACCAAGAAAAGCGAACATAGAGCGGAGGAAAACCAAGAAAAGCGGGGTTAGAGCGGAGGAAAACCAAGAAAAGCGGGGTTAGAGCGGAGGAAAACCAAGAAATGCGGGGTTAGAGCGGAGGAAAACCAAGAAAAGCGAAGTTAGAGCGGAGGAAAACCAAGAAAAGCGGGGTTAGAGCGGAGGATAACCAAGAAAAGAGGGGTTAGAAAGGAGGAAAACCAAGAGAAGCAGCGTTAGAGCGGAGGAAAACCAAGTATAGCAGGGTTAGAGCAAAGGAAAACCAAGAAAGGCGAAGTTAGTGTGGAGGAAAACCAAGAAAAGCTGGGTTAGAGCGTAGGAAAACCAAGAAAAGCGGGGATAGAAGGGAGGAAAAACAAGAAAAGCGGGGTTAGAGCAGAGGAAAACCAAGAAAAGCGAGGTTAGAGCGGAGGAAAACCAAGTAAAGCAGAGTTAGAATGGAAGTAAACGAAGAAAAGCGTGGTTAGAGCAGCAGAAATCCGAGAAAAGCATGGCTAGAGTGGAGAAAAACGATGAAAAGCTGGGTAGGAGCGGAGAAAAACCAAGAAAAGCGGGATTAGAGCAAAGGAAAACCAAGAAAAGCGGGGTTAGAGCAATGGAAAACCAGGAATAGTGAAGTTAGAGCGGAGGAAAACCAAGAAAAGCGGGGTTAGAGCGGATGAAAACCAAGAAAAGCGGGGTTAGAGCGGAGGAAAACCAAGAAAAGCTGGGATAGAGCGGAGGAAAACCAAGAAAAGCAGGGTTTGAAAGGAGGAAAACAAAGAAAAGCGGGGTTAGTGCGGAGGAAAACCAAGAAAAGTTGGGTTAGAGCGTAGGAAAACCAAGAAAAGCAGGGTTATAGCGAAGGAAAACCAAGAAAAGCGGGGTTAGAGCAGAGGAAAACCAAGAAAAGTGGGGTTAGAGCGGAGGAAAACCAAGTAAAGCAAAGTTAGAACGGAATAAAACGTAGAAAAGCGTGGTTGGAGCAGCAGAAATCTGAGAAAAGCATGGTTAGAGTGGAGAAAAACGATGAAAAGCTGGGTTAGAGCGGAGAAAAACCAAGAAAAGCGGGGATAGAGCGGAGGAAAACCAAGAAAAGCAGGGTTTGAAAGGAGGAAAACAAAGAAAAGCGAAGCTAGTGCGGAGGAAAACCAAGAAAAGCTGGGTTAGAGCGTAGGAAAACCAAGAAAAGCAGGGTTATAGCGAAGGAAAACCAAGAAAAGCGGGGTTAGAGCAGAGGAAAACCAAGAAAAGTGGGGTTAGAGTGGAGGAAAACCAAGTAAAGCAAATTTAGAACGGAATAAAACGTAGAAAAGCGTGGTTGGAGCAGCAGAAATCTGAGAAAAGCATGTTTAGAGTGGAGAAAAACGATGAAAAGCTGGGTTAGAGCGGAGAAAAACCAAGAAAAGCGGGGTTAGTGCAGAGGAAAACCAAGAAAAAAGGGGTTAGTGCGGATGAAAACCAAGTAAAGCAGGGTTAGAGCGGAGGAAAACCAAGAAAAGCTGAATAAGTGCAAAGGAAAACCAAGAAAAGCGGGGTTAGAAAGGAGGAAAACCAAGAAAAGCGGGGTTAGAGCGGAGGAAAAGCATGAAAAGTGGGGATAGAGCTGAGGAAAACCAAGAAAAGCTGGGTTAGAGCGGAGGAAAACCAAGAAAAGCGGGGTTAGAGCAAAGGAAAACCAAGAAAAGCGGTGTTAGAGCGGAGGAAAACCAAGAGAAACGGGGTTAGAGCGGAGAAAAACCAAGAAAAGCGGGGATAGAAGGGAGGAAAACCAAGAAAAGCTGGGATAGAGCAGAGGAAAACCAAGAAATGCGTGGTTAGAAAGGAGGAAAACAAAGAAAAGCGGGATTAGAGCGGAGGAAAACCAAGAAAAGCGGGGTTATAGCGTAGGAAAACCAAGAAAAGCAGGGTTAGAGCAGAGGAGAACCAAGAAAAGCGGGGTTAGAGCGAAGGAAAACCAAGTAAAGCAGAGTTAGAACGGAATAAAACGTAGAAAAGCGTGGTTGGAGCAGTGGAAATCCGAGAAAAGCATGGTTAGAGTAAAGAAAAACCATGAAAAGCTGGGTTAGAGTGGAGAAAAACCAAGAAAAGCGGGGTTAGTGCGGAGGAAAACCAAGAAGAGCGGGGTTATTGCGGAGGAAAACCAAGAAAAGCAGGGTTAGAGCGGAGGAAAACCAAGAAAAGCGGGGTTAGAGCGGAGGAAAACCAAGACAAACAGGGTTAGAGCAGAGAAAAACCAAGAAAAGCGAGGATAGGAAAGAGGAAAACCAAGAAAAGCGGGGTTAGAGCGGAGAAAAACCAAGAAAACGGGGTTAGAGCGGAGGAAAACCAAGAAAAGCGGGGTTAGAGCAAAGGAAAACCAAGAAAAGCGGGGTTAGGGCGGAGGAAAACCAAGAAAAGCGAAGTTAGAGCAGAGGAAAACGAAGAAAAGCGGAATAAGTGCAGAGGGAAGCTAAGAAAAGCGGGATTAGATCGGAGGAAATCCAAGAAAAAGAAATTAGAGAGGAAGAAAACGAAGAAAAGCGCGGTTAGAGCAGCATAAATTTGAGAAAAGCATGGTTAGAGTGGAGAAAAGCCATGAAAAGCTGGGTTAGAGCGGAGAAAAACCAAGAAAAGCGGGGTAGTGCGGAGGAAAACCAAGAAAAGAGGGGTTAGTGCGGAGGAAAACCAAGAAAAGCGGGGTTAGAGCGGAGGAAAACCAAGAAAAGCGGGTTTAGTGCGGAGGAAAACCAAGAAAAGCGGGGTTAGAGCGGAGGAAAACCAAGAAAAGCGGAATAAGTGCACAGGATAACCAAGAAAAGCGGGGTTAGAGCGGAGGAAAACCAAGAAAAAGAAGTTAGAGAGGAAGAAAACGAAGAAAAGCGCAGTTAGAGCAGCAGAAATCTGAGAATAGCATGGCTAGAGTGGAGAAAAACCATGAAAAGCTGAGTTAGATTGGAGAAAAACCAAGAAAAGCGGGGTTAGTGCGGAGGAAAACCAAGAAAAGAGGGGTTAGAAAAGAGGAAAACCAAGAGAAACGGGGTTAGAGCGGAGAAAAACCAAGAAAAGCAGGGATAGAAGGGAGGAAAACCAAGAAAAGCGGCGTTAGAGCAGAGAAAAACCAACAAAAACAGGGTTAGAGCAAAGGAAAACCAAGAAAAGCGGGGTTAGAGCGGAGGAAAACCAAGAAAAGCTGGGTTAGAGCGTAGGAAAACCAAGAAAAGCGGGGTTATAGCGGAGGAAAACCAAGGAAAGCGGGGTTAGAGCGGAGGAAAACCAAGAAAAGTGGTGTTAGAGCGTAGGAAAACCAAGAAAAGCGGTGATAGAGCGGAGGAAAACCAAGAAAAGTGGTGATAGAGCGTAGGAAAACCACGAAAAGCGGTGATAGAGCGGAGGAAAACCAAGAAAAGCGGTGTAAGAGCGAAGATAAACCAAGAAAAGCAGGGTTAGAGCAAAGGAAAACCAAGAAAAGCGAAGATAGAGCGGAGGAAAACCAAGAAAAGCGGGGTTAGAGCGGAGGAAAACCAAGAAAAGCGGGGTTAGAGCGGAGGAAAACCAAGAAAAGCGGGGTTAGAGCGGAGGAAACCAAGAAAAGCGAAGTTAGAGCGGAGGAAAACCAAGAAAAGCGGGGTTAGAGCGGAGGAGAACCAAGAAAAGAGGGGTTAGAATAGAGGAAAACCAAGAAAAGCGGCGTTAGAGCGGAGGAAAACCAAGTATAGCAGGGTTAGAGCAAAGGAAAACCAAGATAAACGAAGTTAGTGTGGTGGAAAACCAAGAAAAGCTGGGTTAGAGCGTAGGAAAACCAAGAAAAGCGAAGATAGAGCGGAGGAAAACCAAGAAAAGCGGGGTTAGAGCGGAGGAAAACCAAGAAAAGCGAAGTTAGAGCGGAGGAAAAACAAGAAAAGCGGGGTTAGAGCAGAAGAAAACCAAGAAAAGCGAGGTTAGAGCAGAAGAAAACCAAGTAAAGCAGAGTTAGAATGGAAGAAAACGAAGAAAAGCATGGTTAGAGCAGCAGAAATCCAGGAAAAGCATGGCTAGAGTGGAGAAAAACGATGAAAAGCTGGGTAGGAGCGGAGAAAAACCAAGAAAAGCGGGATTAGAGCGGAGGAAAACCAAGAAAAAGGGGTTAGAGCAATGGAAAACCAAGAATAGTGAAGTTAGAGCGGAGGAAAACCAAGAAAAGCGGGGTTAGAGCGGATGAAAACCAAGAAAAGCGGGGTTAGAGCGGAGGAAAACCAAGAAAAGCTGGGATAGAGCGGAGGAAAACCAAGAAAAGCGGGGTTAGAAAGGAGGAAAACAAAGAAAAGCGAAGTTAGTGCGGAGGAAAACCAAGAAATGCTGGGTTAGAGCGTAGGAAAACCAAGAAAAGCAGGGTTATAGCAAAGGAAAACCAAGAAAAGCGGGGTTAGAGCAGAGGAAAACCAAGAAAAGCGGGGTTAGAGCGGAGGAAAACCAAGTAAAGCAAAGTTAGAACGGAATAAAACGTAGAAAAGCGTGGTTGGAGCAGCAGAAATCTGAGAAAAGCATGGTTAGAGTGGAGAAAAACCAAGAAAAGCGGGGTTAGTGCAGAGGAAAACCATGAAAAAAGGGGTTAGTGCGGAGGAAAACCAAGAAAAGAGGGGTTAGTGCGGAGGAAAACCAAGAAAAGCGGGGTTAGAGCGGAGGAAAACCAAGAAAAGCGGAATAAGTGCACAGGATAACCATGAAAAGCGTGGTTAGAGCGGAGGAAAACCAAGAAAAAGAAGTTAGAGAGGAAGAAAACGAAGAAAAGCGCGGTTAGAGCAGCAGAAATCTGAGAATAGCATGGTTAGAGTGGAGAAAAACCAAGAAAAGCTGGGTTAGAGTGGAGAAAAACCAAGAAAAGCGGGGTTAGTGCGGAGGAAAACCAAGAAAAGCAGGGTTAGAGAAGAGGAAAACCAAGAGAAACGGGGTTAGAGCGATGGAAAACCAAGACAAGCGGTGATAGAAGGGAAGAAAACCAAGAAAAGCGGCGTTAGAGCAGAGAAAAACCAACAAAAACAGGGTTAGAGCAAAGGAAAACCAAGAAAAGCGGGGTTAGAGCGGAGGAAAACCAAGAAAAGCTGGGTTAGAGCGTAGGAAAACCAAGAAAAGCGGGGTTATAGCGGAGGAAAACCAAGGAAAGCGGGGTTAGAGCGGAGGAAAACCAAGAAAAGCGGGGTTAGAGCGGAGGAAAACCAAGAAAAGTGGTGTTAGAGCGTAGGAAAACCAAGAAAAGCGGTGATAGAGCGGAGGAAAACCAAGAAAAGTGGTGATAGAGCGTAGGAAAACCACGAAAAGCGGGGTTAGAGCGGAGGAAAACCAAGAAAAGCGGGGTTAGAGCGGAGGAAACCAAGAAAAGCAGGGTTAGAGCAAAGGAAAACCAAGAAAAGCGGGATTAGAGCGGAGGAAAACCAAGAAAAGCGGGGTTAGAGCGGAGGAAAACCAAGAAAAGCGGGGTTAGAGCGGAGGAAAACCAAGAAATGCGGGGTTAGAGCGGAGGAAAACCAAGAAAAGCGAAGTTAGAGCGGAGGAAAACCAAGAAAAGCAGGGTTAGAGCGGAGGATAACCAAGAAAAGAGGGGTTAGAAAGGAGGAAAACCAAGAGAAGCAGCGTTAGAGCGGAGGAAAACCAAGTATAGCAGGGTTAGAGCAAAGGAAAACCAAGAAAGGCGAAGTTAGTGTGGAGGAAAACCAAGAAAAGCTGGGTTAGAGCGTAGGAAAACCAAGAAAAGCGGGGATAGAAGGGAGGAAAAACAAGAAAAGCGGGGTTAGAGCAGAGGAAAACCAAGAAAAGCGAGGTTAGAGCGGAGGAAATCCAAGTAAAGCAGAGTTAGAATGGAAGTAAACGAAGAAAAGCGTGGTTAGAGCAGCAGAAATCCGAGAAAAGCATGGCTAGAGTGGAGAAAAACGATGAAAAGCTGGGTAGGAGCGGAGAAAAACCAAGAAAAGCGGGATTAGAGCAAAGGAAAACCAAGAAAAGCGGGGTTAGAGCAATGGAAAACCAGGAATAGTGAAGTTAGAGCGGAGGAAAACCAAGAAAAGCGGGGTTAGAGCGGATGAAAACCAAGAAAAGCGGGGTTAGAGCGGAGGAAAACCAAGAAAGGCTGGGATAGAGCGGAGGAAAACCAAGAAAAGCAGGGTTTGAAAGGAGGAAAACAAAGAAAAGCTGGGGTTAGTGCGGAGGAAAACCAAGAAAAGTTGGGTTCGAGCGTAGGAAAACCAAGAAAAGCAGGGTTATAGCGAAGGAAAACCAAGAAAAGCGGGGTTAGAGCAGAGGAAAACCAAGAAAAGTGGGGTTAGAGCGGAGGAAAACCAAGTAAAGCAAAGTTAGAACGGAATAAAACGTAGAAAAGCGTGGTTGGAGCAGCAGAAATCTGAGAAAAGCATGTTTAGAGTGGAGAAAAACGATGAAAAGCTGGGTTAGAGCGGAGAAAAACCAAGAAAAGCGGGGTTAGTGCAAAGGAAAACCAAGAAAAAAGGGGTTAGTGCGGATGAAAACCAAGTAAAGCAGGGTTAGAGCGGAGGAAAACCAAGAAAAGCTGAATAAGTGCAAAGGAAAACCAAGAAAAGCGGGGTTAGAAAGGAGGAAAACCAAGAAAAGCGGGGTTAGAGCGGAGGAAAAGCATGAAAAGTGGGGATAGAGCTGAGGAAAACCAAGAAAAGCTGGGTTAGAGCGGAGGAAAACCAAGAAAAGCGGGGTTAGAGCAAAGGAAAACCAAGAAAAGCGGTGTTAGAGCGGAGGAAAACCAAGAGAAACGGGGTTAGAGCGGAGAAAAACCAAGAAAAGCGGGGATAGAAGGGAGGAAAACCAAGAAAAGCTGGGATAGAGCAGAGGAAAACCAAGAAATGCGTGGTTAGAAAGGAGGAAAACAAAGAAAAGCGGGATTAGAGCGGAGGAAAACCAAGAAAAGTGGGGTTATAGCGTAGGAAAACCAAGAAAAGCAGGGTTAGAGCAGAGGAAAACCAAGAAAAGCGGGGTTAGAGCGAAGAAAAACCAAGTAAAGCAGAGTTAGAACGGAATAAAACGAAGAAAAGCGTGGTTGGAGCAGTGGAAATCCGAGAAAAGCATGGTTAGAGAAAAGAAAAACCATGAAAAGCTGGGTTAGAGTGGAGAAAAACCAAGAAAAGCGGGGTTAGTGCGGAGGAAAACCAAGAAGAGCGGGGTTAGTGCGGAGCAAAACCAAGAAAAGCAGGGTTAGAGCGGAGGAAAACCAAGAAAAGCGGGGTTAGAGCGGAGGAAAACCAAGACAAACAGGGTTAGACCAGAGAAAAACCAAGAAAAGCGGGGTTAGAGCGCAGAAAAACCAAGAAAAGCGAGGATAGAAAAGAGGAAAACCAAGAAAAGCGGGGTTAGAGCGGAGAAAAACCAAGAAAACGGGGTTAGAGCGGAGGAAAACCAAGAAAAGCGGGGTTAGAGCAAAGGAAAACCAAGAAAAGCGGGGTTAGGGCGGAGGAAAACCAAGAAAAGCGAAGTTAGAGCAGAGGAAAACGAAGAAAAGCGGAATAAGTGCAGAGGGAAACTAAGAAAAGCACGATTAGATCGGAGGAAATCCAAGAAAAAGAATTTAGAGAGGAAGAAAACGAAGAAAAGCGCGGTTAGAGCAGCAGAAATTGAGAAAAGCATGGTTAGAGTGGAGAAAAGCCATGAAAAGCTGGGTTAGAGCGGAGAAAAACCAAGAAAAGCGGGGTAGTGCGGAGGAAAACCAAGAAAAGAGGGGTTAGTGCTTAGGAAAACCAAGAAAAGCGGGGTTAGAGCGGAGGAAAACCAAGAAAAGCGGGTTTAGTGCGGAGGAAAACCAAGAAAAGCGGGGTTAGAGCGGAGGAAAACCAAGAAAAGCGAAGTTAGTGCGGTGGAAAACCAAGAAAAGCGGAATAAGTGCGCAGGATAACCAAGAAAAGCGGGGTTAGAGCGGAGGAAAACCAAGAAAAAGAAGTTAGAGAGGAAGAAAACGAAGAAAAGCGCGGTTAGAGCAGCAGAAATCTGAGAATAGCATGGCTAGAGTGGAGAAAAACCATGAAAAGCTGGGTTAGATTGGAGAAAAACCAAGAAAAGCGGGGTTAGTGCGGAGGAAAACCAAGAAAAGAGGGGTTAGAAAAGAGGAAAACCAAGAGAAACGGGGTTAGAGCGGAGAAAAACCAAGAAAAGCAGGGATAGAAGGGAGGAAAACCAAGAAAAGCGGCGTTAGATCAGAGAAAAACAAACAAAAACAGGGTTAGAGCAAAGGAAAACCAAGAAAAGCGGGGTTAGAGCGGAGGAAAACCAAGAAAAGCTGGGTTAGAGCGTAGGAAAACCAAGAAACACGGGGTTAGAGCGGAGGAAAACCAAGAAAAGTGGTGTTAGAGCGTAGGAAAACCAAGAAAAGCGGTGATAGAGCGGAGGAAAACCAAGAAAAGTGGTGATAGAGCGTAGGAAAACCACGAAAAGCGGGGTTAGAGCGGAGGAAAACCAAGAAAAGCGGGGTAAGAGCGAAGAAAAACCAAGAAAAGCAGGGTTAGAGCAAAGGAAAACCAAGAAAAGCGAAGATAGAGCGGAGGAAAACAAAGAAAAGCGGGGTTAGAGCGGAGGAAAACCAAGAAAAGCGAAGTTAGAGCGGAGGAAAACCAAGAAAAGCGGGGTTAGAGCGGAGGAAACCAAGAAAAGCGAAGTTAGAGCGGAGGAAAACCAAGAAAAGCGGAATAAGTGCACAGGATAACCAAGAAAAGCGGGGTTAGAGCGGAGGAAAACCAAGAAAAAGAAGTTAGAGAGGAAGAAAACGAAGAAAAGCGCAGTTAGAGCAGCAGAAATCTGAGAATAGCATGGCTAGAGTGGAGAAAAACCATGAAAAGCTGAGTTAGATTGGAGAAAAACCAAGAAAAGCGGGGTTAGTGCGGAGGAAAACCAAGAAAAGACGGGTTAGAAAAGAGGAAAACCAAGAGAAACGGGGTTAGAGCGGAGAAAAACCAAGAAAAGCAGGGATAGAAGGGAGGAAAACCAAGAAAAGCGGCGTTAGAGCAGAGAAAAACCAACAAAAACAGGGTTAGAGCAAAGGAAAACCAAGAAAAGCGGGGTTAGAGCGGAGGAAAACCAAGAAAAGCTGGGTTAGAGCGTAGGAAAACCAAGAAAAGCGGGGTTATAGCGGAGGAAAACCAAGGAAAGCGGGGTTAGAGCGGAGGAAAACCAAGAAAAGTGGTGTTAGAGCGTAGGAAAACCAAGAAAAGCGGTGATAGAGCGGAGGAAAACCAAGAAAAGTGGTGATAGAGCGTAGGAAAACCACGAAAAGCGGTGATAGAGCGGAGGAAAACCAAGAAAAGCGGTGTAAGAGCGAAGAAAAACCAAGAAAAGCAGGGTTAGAGCAAAGGAAAACCAAGAAAAGCGAAGATAGAGCGGAGGAAAACCAAGAAAAGCGGGGTTAGAGCGGAGGAAAACCAAGAAAAGCGGGGTTAGAGCGGAGGAAAACCAAGAAAAGCGGGGTTAGAGCGGAGGAAACCAAGAAAAGCGAAGTTAGAGCGGAGGAAAACCAAGAAAAGCGGGGTTAGAGCGGAGGAGAACCAAGAAAAGAGGGGTTAGAATAGAGGAAAACCAAGAAAAGCGGCGTTAGAGCGGAGGAAAACCAAGTATAGCAGGGTTAGAGCAAAGGAAAACCAAGATAAACGAAGTTAGTGTGGTGGAAAACCAAGAAAAGCTGGGTTAGAGCGTAGGAAAACCAAGAAAAGCGAAGATAGAGCGGAGGAAAACCAAGAAAAGCGGGGTTAGAGCAAAGGAAAACCAAGAAAAGCGAAGTTAGAGCGGAGGAAAAACAAGAAAAGCGGGGTTAGAGCAGAAGAAAACCAAGAAAAGCGAGGTTAGAGCAGAAGAAAACCAAGTAAAGCAGAGTTAGAATGGAAGAAAACGAAGAAAAGCATGGTTAGAGCAGCAGAAATCCAGGAAAAGCATGGCTAGAGTGGAGAAAAACGATGAAAAGCTGGGTAGGAGCGGAGAAAAACCAAGAAAAGCGAGATTAGAGCAAAGGAAAACCAAGAAAAAGGGGTTAGAGCAATGGAAAACCAAGAATAGTGAAGTTAGAGCGGAGGAAAACCAAGAAAAGCGGGGTTAGAGCAATGGAAAACCAAGAATAGTGAAGTTAGAGCGGAGGAAAACCAAGAAAAGCGGGGTTAGAGCGGATGAAAACCAAGAAAAGCGGGGTTAGAGCGGAGGAAAACCAAGAAAAGCTGGGATAGAGCGGAGGAAAACCAAGAAAAGCGGGGTTAGAAAGGAGGAAAACAAAGAAAAGCGAAGTTAGTGCGGAGGAAAACCAAGAAATGCTGGGTTAGAGCGTAGGAAAACCAAGAAAAGCAGGGTTATAGCAAAGGAAAACCAAGAAAAGCGGGGTTAGAGCAGAGGAAAACCAAGAAAAGCGGGGTTAGAGCGGAGGAAAACCAAGTAAAGCAAAGTTAGAACGGAATAAAACGTAGAAAAGCGTGGTTGGAGCAGCAGAAATCTGAGAAAAGCATGGTTAGAGTGGAGAAAAACCAAGAAAAGCGGGGTTAGTGCAGAGGAAAACCATGAAAAAAGGGGTTAGTGCGGAGGAAAACCAAGAAAAGAGGGGTTAGTGCGGAGGAAAACCAAGAAAAGCGGGGTTAGAGCGGAGGAAAACCAAGAAAAGCGGAATAAGTGCACAGGATAACCATGAAAAGCGTGGTTAGAGCGGAGGAAAACCAAGAAAAAGAAGTTAGAGAGGAAGAAAACGAAGAAAAGCGCGGTTAGAGCAGCAGAAATCTGAGAATAGCATGGTTAGAGTGGAGAAAAACCAAGAAAAGCTGGGTTAGAGTGGAGAAAAACCAAGAAAAGCGGGGTTAGTGCGGAGGAAAACCAAGAAAAGCAGGGTTAGAGAAGAGGAAAACCAAGAGAAACGGGGTTAGAGCGATGGAAAACCAAGACAAGCGGTGATAGAAGGGAAGAAAACCAAGAAAAGCGGCGTTAGAGCAGAGAAAAACCAACAAAAACAGGGTTAGAGCAAAGGAAAACCAAGAAAAGCGGGGTTAGAGCGGAGGAAAACCAAGAAAAGCTGGGTTAGAGCGTAGGAAAACCAAGAAAAGCGGGGTTATAGCGGAGGAAAACCAAGGAAAGCGGGGTTAGAGCGGAGGAAAACCAAGAAAAGCGGGGTTAGAGCGGAGGAAAACCAAGAAAAGTGGTGTTAGAGCGTAGGAAAACCAAGAAAAGCGGTGATAGAGTGGAGGAAAACCAAGAAAAGTGGTGATAGAGCGTAGGAAAACCACGAAAAGCGGGATTAGAGCGGAGGAAAACCAAGAAAAGCGGGGTTAGAGCAAAGAAAAACCAAGAAAAGCAGGGTTAGAGCAAAGGAAAACCAAGAAAAGCGGGATTAGAGCGGAGGAAAACCAAGAAAAGCGGGGTTAGAGCGGAGGAAAACCAAGAAAAGCGGGGTTAGAGCGGAGGAAAACCAAGAAATGCGGGGTTAGAGCGGAGGAAAACCAAGAAAAGCGAAGTTAGAGCGGAGGAAAACCAAGAAAAGCGGGGTTAGAGCGGAGGATAACCAAGAAAAGAGGGGTTAGAAAGGAGGAAAACCAAGAGAAGCAGCGTTAGAGCGGAGGAAAACCAAGTATAGCAGGGTTAGAGCAAAGGAAAACCAAGAAAGGCGAAGTTAGTGTGGAGGAAAACCAAGAAAAGCTGGGTTAGAGCGTAGGAAAACCAAGAAAAGCGGGGATAGAAGGGAGGAAAAACAAGAAAAGCGGGGTTAGAGCAGAGGAAAACCAAGAAAAGCGAGGTTAGAGCGGAGGAAATCCAAGTAAAGCAGAGTTAGAATGGAAGTAAACGAAGAAAAGCGTGGTTAGAGCAGCAGAAATCCGAGAAAAGCATGGCTAGAGTGGAGAAAAACGATGAAAAGCTGGGTAGGAGCGGAGAAAAACCAAGAAAAGCGGGATTAGAGCAAAGGAAAACCAAGAAAAGCGGGGTTAGAGCAATGGAAAACCAGGAATAGTGAAGTTAGAGCGGAGGAAAACCAAGAAAAGCGGGGTTAGAGCGGATGAAAACCAAGAAAAGCGGGGTTAGAGCGGAGGAAAACCAAGAAAAGCTGGGATAGAGCGGAGGAAAACCAAGAAAAGCAGGGTTTGAAAGGAGGAAAACAAAGAAAAGCGGGGTTAGTGCGGAGGAAAACCAAGAAAAGTTGGGTTCGAGCGTAGGAAAACCAAGAAAAGCAGGGTTATAGCGAAGGAAAACCAAGAAAAGCGGGGTTAGAGCAGAGGAAAACCAAGAAAAGTGGGGTTAGAGCGGAGGAAAACCAAGTAAAGCAAAGTTAGAACGGAATAAAACGTAGAAAAGCGTGGTTGGAGCAGCAGAAATCTGAGAAAAGCATGTTTAGAGTGGAGAAAAACGATGAAAAGCTGGGTTAGAGCGGAGAAAAACCAAGAAAAGCGGGGTTAGTGCAAAGGAAAACCAAGAAAAAAGGGGTTAGTGCGGATGAAAACCAAGTAAAGCAGGGTTAGAGCGGAGGAAAACCAAGAAAAGCTGAATAAGTGCAAAGGAAAACCAAGAAAAGCGGGGTTAGAAAGGAGGAAAACCAAGAAAAGCGGGGTTAGAGCGGAGGAAAAGCATGAAAAGTGGGGATAGAGCTGAGGAAAACCAAGAAAAGCTGGGTTAGAGCGGAGGAAAACCAAGAAAAGCGGGGTTAGAGCAAAGGAAAACCAAGAAAAGCGGTGTTAGAGCGGAGGAAAACCAAGAGAAACGGGGTTAGAGCGGAGAAAAACCAAGAAAAGCGGGGATAGAAGGGAGGAAAACCAAGAAAAGCTGGGATAGAGCAGAGGAAAACCAAGAAATGCGTGGTTAGAAAGGAGGAAAACAAAGAAAAGCGGGATTAGAGCGGAGGAAAACCAAGAAAAGTGGGGTTATAGCGTAGGAAAACCAAGAAAAGCAGGGTTAGAGCAGAGGAAAACCAAGAAAAGCGGGGTTAGAGCGAAGAAAAACCAAGTAAAGCAGAGTTAGAACGGAATAAAACGAAGAAAAGCGTGGTTGGAGCAGTGGAAATCCGAGAAAAGCATGGTTAGAGTAAAGAAAAACCATGAAAAGCTGGGTTAGAGTGGAGAAAAACCAAGAAAAGCGGGGTTAGTGCGGAGGAAAACCAAGAAGAGCGGGGTTAGTGCGGAGCAAAACCAAGAAAAGCAGGGTTAGAGCGGAGGAAAACCAAGAAAAGCGGGGTTAGAGCGGAGGAAAACCAAGACAAACAGGGTTAGAGCAGAGAAAAACCAAGAAAAGCGGGGTTAGAGCGCAGAAAAACCAAGAAAAGCGAGGATAGAAAAGAGGAAAACCAAGAAAATCGGGGTTAGAGCGGAGAAAAACCAAGAAAACGGGGTTAGAGCGGAGGAAAACCAAGAAAAGCGGGGTTAGAGCAAAGGAAAACCAAGAAAAGCGGGGTTAGGGCGGAGGAAAACCAAGAAAAGCGAAGTTAGAGCAGAGGAAAACGAAGAAAAGCGGAATAAGTGCAGAGGGAAACTAAGAAAAGCACGATTAGATCGGAGGAAATCCAAGAAAAAGAATTTAGAGAGGAAGAAAACGAAGAAAAGCGCGGTTAGAGCAGCAGAAATTTGAGAAAAGCATGGTTAGAGTGGAGAAAAGCCATGAAAAGCTGGGTTAGAGCGGAGAAAAACCAAGAAAAGCGGGGTAGTGCGGAGGAAAACCAAGAAAAGAGGGGTTAGTGCTTAGGAAAACCAAGAAAAGCGGGGTTAGAGCGGAGGAAAACCAAGAAAAGCGGGTTTAGTGCGGAGGAAAACCAAGAAAAGCGGGGTTAGAGCGGAGGAAAACCAAGAAAAGCGAAGTTAGTGCGGTGGAAAACCAAGAAAAGCGGAATAAGTGCGCAGGATAACCAAGAAAAGCGGGGTTAGAGCGGAGGAAAACCAAGAAAAAGAAGTTAGAGAGGAAGAAAACGAAGAAAAGCGCGGTTAGAGCAGCAGAAATCTGAGAATAGCATGGCTAGAGTGGAGAAAAACCATGAAAAGCTGGGTTAGATTGGAGAAAAACCAAGAAAAGCGGGGTTAGAGCGTAGGAAAACCAAGAAACACGGGGTTAGAGCGTAGGAAAACCAAGAAACACGGGGTTAGAGCGGAGGAAAACCAAGAAAAGTGGTGTTAGAGCGTAGGAAAACCAAGAAAAGCGGTGATAGAGCGGAGGAAAACCAAGAAAAGTGGTGATAGAGCGTAGGAAAACCACGAAAAGCGGGGTTAGAGCGGAGGAAAACCAAGAAAAGCGGGGTAAGAGCGAAGAAAAACCAAGAAAAGCAGGGTTAGAGCAAAGGAAAACCAAGAAAAGCGAAGATAGAGCGGAGGAAAACAAAGAAAAGCGGGGTTAGAGCGGAGGAAAACCAAGAAAAGCGAAGTTAGAGCGGAGGAAAACCAAGAAAAGCGGGGTTAGAGCGGAGGAAACCAAGAAAAGCGAAGTTAGAGCGGAGGAAAACCAAGAAAAGCGGGGTTAGAGCGGAGGATAACCAAGAAAAGAGGGGTTAGAAAGGAGGAAAACCAAGAAAAGCGGCGTTAGAGCGGAGGAAAACCAAGTATAGCAGGGTTAGAGCAAAGGAAAACCAAGATAAGCGAAGTTAGTGTGGTGGAAAACCAAGAAAAGCTGGGTTAGAGCGTAGGAAAACCAAGAAAAGCGGGGATAGAAGGGAGGAAAAACAAGAAAAGCGGGGTTAGAGCAGAGGAAAACCAAGAAAAGCGAGGTTAGAGCGGAAGAAAACCAAGTAAAGCAGAGTTAGAATGGAAGAAAACGAAGAAAAGCATGGTTAGAGCAGCAGAAATCCGAGAAAAGCATGGCTAGAGTGGAGAAAAACGATGAAAAGCTGGGTAGGAGCGGAGAAAAACCAAGAAAAGCGGGATTAGAGCGGAGGAAAACCAAGAAAAAGGGGTTAGAGCAATGGAAAACCAAGAATAGTGAAGTTAGAGCGGAGGAAAACCAAGAAAAGCGGGGTTAGAGCGGATGATAACCAAGAAAAGCGGGGTTAGAGCGGAGGAAAACCAAGAAAAGCTGGGATAGAGCGGAGGAAAACCAAGAAAAGCGGGGTTAGAAAGGAGGAAAACAAAGAAAAGCGAAGTTAGTGCGGAGGAAAACCAAGAAATGCTGGGTTAGAGCGTAGGAAAACCAAGAAAAGAAGGGTTATAGCAAAGGAAAACCAAGAAAAGCAAGGTAAGAGCAGAGGAAAACCAAGAAAAGCGGGGTTAGAGCGGAGGAAAACCAAGTAAAGCAAAGTTAGAATGGAATAAAACGTAGAAAAGCGTGGTTGGAGCAGCAGAAATCTGAGAAAAGCATGGTTAGAGTGGAGAAAAACCAAGAAAAGCGGGGTTAGTGCAGAGGAAAACCATGAAAAAAGGGGTTAGTGCGGAGGAAAACCAAGAAAAGAGGGGTTAGTGCGGAGGAAAACCAAGAAAAGCGGGGTTAGAGCGGAGGAAAACCAAGAAAAGCGGAATAAGTGCACAGGATAACCATGAAAAGCGTGGTTAGAGCGGAGGAAAACCAAGAAAAAGAAGTTAGAGAGGAAGAAAACGAAGAAAAGCGCGGTTAGAGCAGCAGAAATCTGAGAATAGCATGGTTAGAGTGGAGAAAAACCAAGAAAAGCTGGGTTAGAGTGGAGAAAAACCAAGAAAAGCGGGGTTAGTGCGGAGGAAAACCAAGAAAAGCGGGGTTAGAGAAGAGGAAAACCAAGAGAAACGGGTTAGAGCGATGGAAAACCAAGACAAGCGGTGATAGAAGGGAAGAAAACCAAGAAAAGCGGCGTTAGAGCAGAGAAAAACCAACAAAAACAGGGTTAGAGCAAAGGAAAACCAAGAAAAGCGGGGTTAGAGCGGAGGAAAACCAAGAAAAGCTGGGTTAGAGCGTAGGAAAACCAAGAAAAGCGGGGTTATAGCGGAGGAAAACCAAGGAAAGCGGGGTTAGAGCGGAGGAAAACCAAGAAAAGCGGGGTTAGAGCGGAGGAAAACCAAGAAAAGTGGTGTTAGAGCGTAGGAAAACCAAGAAAAGCGGTGATAGAGCGGAGGAAAACCAAGAAAAGTGGTGATAGAGCGTAGGAAAACCACGAAAAGCAGGATTAGAGCGTAGGAAAACCAAGAAAAGCGGGGTTAGAGCAAAGAAAAACCAAGAAAAGCAGGGTTAGAGCAAAGGAAAACCAAGAAAAGCGAAGATAGAGCGGAGGAAAACCAAGAAAAGCGGGGTTAGAGCGGAGGAAAACCAAGAAAAGCGGGGTTAGAGCGGAGGAAAACCAAGAAAAGCGGGGTTAGAGCGGAGGAAAACCAAGAAATTCGGGGTTAGAGCGGAGGAAAACCAAGAAAAGCGAAGTTAGAGCGGAGGAAAACCAAGAAAAGCGGGGTTAGAGCGAGGATAACCAAGAAAAGAGGGGTTAGAAAGGAGGAAAACCAAGAGAAGCAGCGTTAGAGCGGAGGAAAACCAAGTATAGCAGGGTTAGAGCAAAGGAAAACCAAGAAAGGCGAAGTTAGTGTGGAGGAAAACCAAGAAAAGCTGGGTTAGAGCGTAGGAAAACCAAGAAAAGCGGGGATAGAAGGGAGGAAAAACAAGAAAAGCGGGGTTAGAGCAGAGGAAAACCAAGAAAAGCGAGGTTAGAGCGGAGGAAAACCAAGTAAAGCAGAGTTAGAATGGAAGTAAACGAAGAAAAGCGTGGTTAGAGCAGCAGAAATCCGAGAAAAGCATGGCTAGAGTGGAGAAAAACGATGAAAAGCTGGGTAGGAGCGGAGAAAAACCAAGAAAAGCGGGATTAGAGCAAAGGAAAACAAAGAAAAGCGGGGTTAGAGCAATGGAAAACCAGGAATAGTGAAGTTAGAGCGGAGGAAAACCAAGAAAAGCGGGGTTAGAGCGGATGAAAACCAAGAAAAGCGGGGTTAGAGCGGAGGAAAACCAAGAAAAGCTGGGATAGAGTGGAGGAAAACCAAGAAAAGCAGGGTTTGAAAGGAGGAAAACAAAGAAAAGCGAAGTTAGTGCGGAGGAAAACCAAGAAAAGCTGAATAAGTGCAAAGGAAAACCAAGAAAAGCGGGGTTAGAAAGGAGGAAAACCAAGAAAAGAGGGGTTAGAGCGGAGGAAAAGCATGAAAAGTGGGGATAGAGCTGAGGAAAACCAAGAAAAGCTGGGTTGGAGCGGAGGAAAACCAAGAAAAGCGGGTTTAGAGCAAAGGAAAACCAAGAAAAGCGGTGTTAGAGCGGAGGAAAACCAAGAGAAACGGGTTTAGAGCGGAGAAAAACCAAGAAAAGCGGGGATAGAAGAGAGGAACACCAAGAAAAGCTGGGATAGAGCAGAGGAAAACCAAGAAATGCGTGGTTAGAAAGGAGGAAAACAAAGAAAAGCGGGGATAGAGCGGAGGAAAACCAAAAAAAGCGGGGTTATAGCGTAGGAAAACCAAGAAAAGCAGGGTTAGAGCAGAGGAAAACCAAGAAAAGCGGGGTTAGAGCGAAGGAAAACCAAGTAAAGCAGAGTTAGAACGGAATAAAACGTAGAAAAGCGTGGTTGGAGCAGTGGAAATCCGAGAAAAGCATGGTTAGAGTAAAGAAAAACCATGAAAAGCTGGGTTAGAGTGGAGAAAAACCAAGAAAAGCTGGGTTAGTGCGGAGGAAAACCAAGAAGAGCGGGGTTAGTGCGGAGGAAAACCAAGAAAAGCGGGGTTAGAGCGGAGGAAAACCAAGAAAAGCGGGGTTAGAGCGGAGGAAAACCAAGACAAACAGGGTTAGAGCAGAGAAAAACCAAGAAAAGCGGGGTTAGAGCGCAGAAAAACCAAGAAAAGCGAGGATAGAAAGGAGGAAAACCAAGAAAAGCGGGGTTAGAGCGGAGAAAAACCAAGAAAACGGGGTTAGAGCGGAGGAAAACCAAGAAAAGCGGGGTTAGAGCAAAGGAAAACCAAGAAAAGCGGGGTTAGGGCGGAGGAAAACCAAGAAAAGCGAAGTTAGAGCAGAGGAAAACGAAGAAAAGCGGA
Organism: Coturnix japonica; assembly: GCF_054131305.1. Classification (NCBI taxonomy): domain Eukaryota; kingdom Metazoa; phylum Chordata; class Aves; order Galliformes; family Phasianidae; genus Coturnix; species Coturnix japonica. The sequence goes on along the minus strand of NC_140676.1, from coordinate 20,572,064 downwards.
ATAAGTGCAGAGGGAAACTAAGAAAAGCGGGATTAGATCGGAGGAAATCCAAGAAAAAGAATTTAGAGAGGAAGAAAACGAAGAAAAGCGCGGTTAGAGCAGCATAAATTTGAGAAAAGCATGGTTAGAGTGGAGAAAAGCCATGAAAAGCTGGGTTAGAGCGGAGAAAAACCAAGAAAAGCGGGGTAGTGCGGAGGAAAACCAAGAAAAGAGGGGTTAGTGCGGAGGAAAACCAAGAAAAGCGGGGTTAGAGCGGAGGAAAACCAAGAAAAGCGGGTTTAGTGCGGAGGAAAACCAAGAAAAGCGGGGTTAGAGCGGAGGAAAACCAAGAAAAGCGAAGTTAGAGCGGAGGAAAACCAAGAAAAGCGGAATAAGTGCACAGGATAACCAAGAAAAGCGGGGTTAGAGCGGAGGAAAACCAAGAAAAAGAAGTTAGAGAGGAAGAAAACGAAGAAAAGCGCGGTTAGAGCAGCAGAAATCTGAGAATAGCATGGCTAGAGTGGAGAAAAACCATGAAAAGCTGGGTTAGATTGGAGAAAAACCAAGAAAAGCGGGGTTAGTGCGGAGGAAAACCAAGAAAAGAGGGGTTAGAAAAGAGGAAAACCAAGAGAAACGGGGTTAGAGCGGAGAAAAACCAAGAAAAGCAGGGATAGAAGGGAGGAAAACCAAGAAAAGCGGCGTTAGATCAGAGAAAAACCAACAAAAACAGGGTTAGAGCAAAGGAAAACCAAGAAAAGCGGGGTTAGAGCGGAGGAAAACCAAGAAAAGCTGGGTTAGAGCGTAGGAAAACCAAGAAAACCGGGTTATAGCGAAGGAAAACCAAGGAAAGCGGTGATAGAGCGGAGAAAAACCAAGAAAAGTGGTGATAGAGCGTAGGAAAACCACGAAAAGCGGTGATAGAGCGGAGGAAAAGCAAGAAAAGCGGGGTAAGAGCGAAGAAAAACCAAGAAAAGCAGGGTTAGAGCAAAGGAAAACCAAGAAAAGCGAAGATAGAGTGGAGGATAACCAAGAAAAGCGGGGTTAGAGCGGAGGAAAACCAAGAAAAGCGAAGTTAGAGCGGAGAAAAACCAAGAAAAGCGGGGTTAGAGCGGAGGAAACCAAGAAAAGCGAAGTTAGAGCGGAGGAAAACCAAGAAAAGCGGGGATAGAAGGGAGGATAACCAAGAAAAGAGGGGTTAGAAAGGAGGAAAACCAAGAAAAGCGGCGTTAGAGCGGAGGAAAACCAAGTATAGCAGGGTTAGAGCAAAAGAAAACCAAGATAAGCGAAGTTAGTGTGGTGGAAAACCAAGAAAAGCTGGGTTAGAGCGTAGGAAAACCAAGAAAAGCGGGGATAGAAGGGAGGAAAAACAAGAAAAGCGGGGTTAGAGCAGAGGAAAACCAAGAAAAGCGAGGTTAGAGCGGAAGAAAACCAAGTAAAGCAGAGTTAGAATGGAGAAAACGAAGAAAAGCATGGTTAGAGCAGCAGAAATCCGAGAAAAGCATGGCTAGAGTGGAGAAAAACGATGAAAAGCTGGGTAGGAGCGGAGAAAAACCAAGAAAAGTGGGATTAGAGCGGAGGAAAACCAAGAAAAAGGGGTTAGAGCAATGGAAAACCAAGAATAGTGAAGTTAGAACAAAGGAAAACCAAGAAAAGCGGGGTTAGAGCGGATGAAAACCAAGAAAAGCGGGGTTAGTGCGGAGGAAAACCAAGAAGAGCGGGGTTAGTGCGGAGGAAAACCAAGAAAAGCAGGGTTAGAGCGGAGGAAAACCAAGAAAAGCGGGGTTAGAGCGGAGGAAAACCAAGACAAACAGGGTTAGAGCAGAGAAAAACCAAGAAAAGCGGGGTTAGAGCGCAGAAAAACCAAGAAAAGCGAGGATAGAAAGGAGGAAAACCAAGAAAACGGGGTTAGAGCGGAGAAAAACCAAGAAAACGGGGTTAGAGCGGAGGAAAACCAAGAAAAGCGGGGTTAGAGCAAAGGAAAACCAAGAAAAGCAGGGTTAGGGCGGAGGAAAACCAAGAAAAGCGAAGTTAGAGCAGAGGAAAACGAAGAAAAGCGGAATAAGTGCAGAGGGAAACTAAGAAAAGCGGGATTAGATCGGAGGAAATCCAAGAAAAAGAATTTAGAGAGGAAGAAAACGAAGAAAAGCGCGGTTAGAGCAGCAGAAATTTGAGAAAAGCATGGTTAGAGTGGAGAAAAGCCATGAAAAGCTGGGTTAGAGCGGAGAAAAACCAAGAAAAGCGGGGTAGTGCGGAGGAAAACCAAGAAAAGAGGGGTTAGTGCGGAGGAAAACCAAGAAAAGCGGGGTTAGAGCGGAGGAAAACCAAGAAAAGCGGGTTTAGTGCGGAGGAAAACCAAGAAAAGCGGGGTTAGAGCGGAGGAAAACCAAGAAAAGCGAAGTTAGAGCGGAGGAAAACCAAGAAAAGCGGAATAAGTGCACAGGATAACCAAGAAAAGCGGGGTTAGAGCGGAGGAAAACCAAGAAAAAGAAGTTAGAGAGGAAGAAAATGAAGAAAAGCGCGGTTAGAGCAGCAGAAATCTGAGAATAGCATGGCTAGAGTGGAGAAAAACCATGAAAAGCTGGGTTAGATTGGAGAAAAACCAAGAAAAGCGGGGTTAGTGCGGAGGAAAACCAAGAAAAGAGGGGTTAGAAAAGAGGAAAACCAAGAGAAACGGGGTTAGAGCGGAGAAAAACCAAGAAAAGCAGGGATAGAAGGGAGGAAAACCAAGAAAAGCAGCGTTAGATCAGAGAAAAACCAACAAAAACAGGGTTAGAGCAAAGGAAAACCAAGAAAAGCGGGGTTAGAGCGGAGGAAAACCAAGAAAAGCTGGGTTAGAGCGTAGGAAAACCAAGAAAACCGGGTTATAGCAAAGGAAAACCAAGGAAAGCGGTGATAGAGCGGAGGAAAACCAAGAAAAGTGGTGATAGAGCGTAGGAAAACCACGAAAAGCGGTGATAGAGCGGAGGAAAAGCAAGAAAAGCGGGGTAAGAGCGAAGAAAACCAAGAAAAGCAGGGTTAGAGCAAAGGAAAACCAAGAAAAGCGAAGATAGAGCGGAGGATAACCAAGAAAAGCGGGGTTAGAGCGGAGGAAAACCAAGAAAAGCGAAGTTAGAGCGGAGGAAAACCAAGAAAAGCGGGGTTAGAGCGGAGGAAACCAAGAAAAGCGAAGTTAGAGCGGAGGAAAACCAAGAAAAGCGGGGATAGAAGGGAGGATAACCAAGAAAAGAGGGGTTAGAAAGGAGGAAAACCAAGAAAAGCGGCGTTAGAGCGGAGGAAAACCAAGTATAGCAGGGTTAGAGCAAAGGAAAACCAAGATAAGCGAAGTTAGTGTGGTGGAAAACCAAGAAAAGCTGGGTTAGAGCGTAGGAAAACCAAGAAAAGCGGGGATAGAAGGGAGGAAAAACAAGAAAAGCGGGGTTAGAGCAGAGGAAAACCAAGAAAAGCGAGGTTAGAGCGGAAGAAAACCAAGTAAAGCAGAGTTAGAATGGAGAAAACGAAGAAAAGCATGGTTAGAGCAGCAGAAATCCGAGAAAAGCATGGCTAGAGTGGAGAAAAACGATGAAAAGCTGGGTAGGAGCGGAGAAAAACCAAGAAAAGTGGGATTAGAGCGGAGGAAAACCAAGAAAAAGGGGTTAGAGCAATGGAAAACCAAGAATAGTGAAGTTAGAGCGGAGGAAAACCAAGAAAAGCGGGGTTAGAGCGGATGAAAACCAAGAAAAGCGGGGTTAGAGCGGAGGAAAACCAAGAAAAGCTGGGATAGAGCGGAGGAAAACCAAGAAAAGCGGGGTTAGAAAGGAGGAAAACAAAGAAAAGCGAAGTTAGTGCGGAGGAAAACCAAGAAATGCTGGGTTAGAGCGTAGGAAAACCAAGAAAAGCAGGGTTATAGCAAAGGAAAACCAAGAAAAGCGGGGTTAGAGCAGAGGAAAACCAAGAAAAGCGGGGTTAGAGCGGAGGAAAACCAAGTAAAGCAAAGTTAGAACGGAATAAAACGTAGAAAAGCGTGGTTGGAGCAGCAGAAATCTGAGAAAAGCATGGTTAGAGTGGAGAAAAACCAAGAAAAGCGGGGTTAGTGCAGAGGAAAACCAAGAAAAAAGGGGTTAGTGCGGAGGAAAACCAAGAAAAGAGGGGTTAGTGCGGAGGAAAACCAAGAAAAGCGGGGTTAGAGCGGAGGAAAACCAAGAAAAGCGGAATAAGTGCACAGGATAACCATGAAAAGCGTGGTTAGAGCGGAGGAAAACCAAGAAAAAGAAGTTAGAGAGGAAGAAAACGAAGAAAACCGCGGTTAGAGCAGCAGAAATCTGAGAATAGCATGGTTAGAGTGGAGAAAAACCAAGAAAAGCTGGGTTAGAGTGGAGAAAAACCAAGAAAAGCGGGGTTAGTGCGGAGGAAAACCAAGAAAAGCGGGGTTAGAGAAGAGGAAAACCAAGAGAAACGGGGTTAGAGCGGAGAAAAACCAAGAAAAGCAGGGATAGAAGGGAGGAAAACCAAGAAAAGCGGCATTAGAGCAGAGAAAAACCAACAAAAACAGGGTTAGAGCAAAGGAAAACCAAGAAAAGCGGGGTTAGAGCGGAGGAAAACCAAGAAAAGCTGGTTTAGAGCGTAGGAAAACCAAGAAAAGCGGGGTTATAGCGGAGGAAAACCATGGAAAGCAGGGTTAGAGCAAAGGAAAACCAAGAAAAGCGGGGTTAGAGCGGAGGAAAACCAAGAAAAGTGGTGTTAGAGCGTAGGAAAACCAAGAAAAGCGGTGATAGAGCGGAGGAAAACCAAGAAAAGTGGTGATAGAGCGTAGGAAAACCACGAAAAGCGGGATTAGAGCGGAGGAAAACCAAGAAAAGCGGGGTTAGAGCAAAGAAAAACCAAGAAAAGCAGGGTTAGAGCAAAGGAAAACCAAGAAAAGCGAAGATAGAGCGGAGGAAAACCAAGAAATCGGGGATAGAGCGGAGGAAAACCAAGAAAAGCGGGGTTAGAGCGGAGGAAAACCAAGAAATGCAGGGTTAGAGCGGAGGAAAACCAAGAAATGCGGGGTTAGAGCGGAGGAAAACCAAGAAAAGCGAAGTTAGAGCGGAGGAAAACCAAGAAAAGCGGGGTTAGAGCGGAGGATAACCAAGAAAAGAGGGGTTAGAAAGGAGGAAAACCAAGAGAAGCAGCGTTAGAGCGGAGGAAAACCAAGTATAGCAGGGTTAGAGCAAAGGAAAACCAAGAAAAGCGGGTTTAGTGCGGAGGAAAACCAAGAAAAGCTGGGTTAGACCGTAGGAAAACCAAGAAAAGCGGGGATAGAAGGGAGGAAAAACAAGAAAAGCGGGGTTAGAGCAGAGGAAAACCAAGAAAAGCGAGGTTAGAGCGGAGAAAACCAAGTGAGGCAGAGTTAGAATGGAAGTAAACGAAGAAAAGCGTGGTTAGAGCAGCAGAAATCCGAGAAAAGCATGGCTAGAGTGGAGAAAAACGATGAAAAGCTGGGTAGGAGCGGAGAAAAACCAAGAAAAGCGGGATTAGAGCAAAGGAAAACCAAGAAAAGCGGGGTTAGAGCAATGGAAAACCAGGAATAGTGAAGTTAGAGCGGAGGAAAACCAAGAAAAGCGGGGTTAGAGCGGATGAAAACCAAGAAAAGCGGGGTTAGAGCTGAGGAAAACCAAGAAAAGCTGGGTTGGAGCGGAGGAAAACTAAGAAAAGCGGGTTTAGAGCAAAGGAAAACCAAGAAAAGCGGTGTTAGAGCGGAGGAAAACCAAGAGAAACGGGTTTAGAGCGGAGAAAAACCAAGAAAAGCGGGGATAGAAGGGAGGAAAACCAAGAAAAGCTGGGATAGAGCAGAGGAAAACCAAGAAATGAGTGGTTAGAAAGGAGGAAAACAAAGAAAAGCGGGATTAGAGCGGAGGAAAACCAAGAAAAGCGGGGTTATAGCGTAGGAAAACCAAGAAAAGCAGGGTTAGAGCAGAGGAAAACCAAGAAAAGCGGGGTTAGAACGAAGGAAAACCAAGTAAAGCAGAGTTAGAACGGAATAAAACGTAGAAAAGCGTGGTTGGAGCAGTGGAAATCCGAGAAAAGCATGGTTAGAGTAAAGAAAAACCATGAAAAGCTGGGTTAGAGTGGAGAAAAACCAAGAAAAGCGGGGTTAGTGCGGAGGAAAACCAAGAAGAGCGGGGTTAGTGCGGAGGAAAACCAAGAAAAGCAGGGTTAGAGCGGAGGAAAACCAAGAAAAGCGGGGTTAGAGCGAAGGAAAACCAAGACAAACAGGGTTAGAGCAGAGAAAAACCAAGAAAAGCGGGGTTAGAGCGCAGAAAAACCAAGAAAAGCGAGGATAGAAAGGAGGAAAACCAAGAAAAGCGGGGTTAGAGCGGAGAAAAACCAAGAAAACGGGGTTAGAGCGGAGGAAAACCAAGAAAAGCGGGGTTAGAGCAAAGGAAAACCAAGAAAAGCGGGGTTAGGGCGGAGGAAAACCAAGAAAAGCGAAGTTAGAGCAGAGGAAAACGAAGAAAAGCGGAATAAGTGCAGAGGGAAACTAAGAAAAGCGGGATTAGATCGGAGGAAATCCAAGAAAAAGAATTTAGAGAGGAAGAAAACGAAGAAAAGCGCGGTTAGAGCAGCAGAAATTTGAGAAAAGCAGGGTTAGAGTGGAGAAAAGCCATGAAAAGCTGGGTTAGAGCGGAGAAAAACCAAGAAAAGCGGGGTAGTGCGGAGGAAATCCAAGAAAAGAGGGGTTAGTGCGGAGGAAAACCAAGAAAAGCGGGGTTAGAGCGGAGGAAAACCAAGAAAAGCGGGTTTAGTGCGGAGGAAAACCAAGAAAAGCGGGGTTAGAGCGGAGGAAAACCAAGAAAAGCGAAGTTAGAGCGGTGGAAAACCAAGTATAGCAGGGTTAGAGCAAAGGAAAACCAAGAAAGGCGAAGTTAGTGTGGAGGAAAACCAAGAAAAGCAGGGTTAGAGCAAAGGAAAACCAAGAAAAGCGAACATAGAGCGGAGGAAAACCAAGAAAAGCGGGGTTAGAGCAAAGGAAAACCAAGAAAAGCGGGGTTAGAGCGGAGGAAAACCAAGAAATGCGGGGTTAGAGCGGAGGAAAACCAAGAAAAGCGAAGTTAGAGCGGAGGAAAACCAAGAAAAGCGGGGTTAGAGCGGAGGATAACCAAGAAAAGAGGGGTTAGAAAGGAGGAAAACCAAGAGAAGCAGCGTTAGAGCGGAGGAAAACCAAGTATAGCAGGGTTAGAGCAAAGGAAAACCAAGAAAGGCGAAGTTAGTGTGGAGGAAAACCAAGAAAAGCTGGGTTAGAGCGTAGGAAAACCAAGAAAAGCGGGGATAGAAGGGAGGAAAAACAAGAAAAGCGGGGTTAGAGCAGAGGAAAACCAAGAAAAGCGAGGTTAGAGCGGAGGAAAACCAAGTAAAGCAGAGTTAGAATGGAAGTAAACGAAGAAAAGCGTGGTTAGAGCAGCAGAAATCCGAGAAAAGCATGGCTAGAGTGGAGAAAAACGATGAAAAGCTGGGTAGGAGCGGAGAAAAACCAAGAAAAGCGGGATTAGAGCAAATGAAAACCAAGAAAAGCGGGGTTAGAGCAATGGAAAACCAGGAATAGTGAAGTTAGAGCGGAGGAAAACCAAGAAAAGCGGGGTTAGAGCGGATGAAAACCAAGAAAAGCGGGGTTAGAGCGGAGGAAAACCAAGAAAAGCTGGGATAGAGCGGAGGAAAACCAAGAAAAGCGGGGTTAGAAAGGAGGAAAACAAAGAAAAGCGAAGTTAGTGCGGAGGAAAACCAAGAAAAGCTGGGTTAGAGCGTAGAAAAACCAAGAAAAGCAGGGTTATAGTGAAGGAAAACCAAGAAAAGCGGGGTTAGAGAAGAGGAAAACCAAGAAAAGTGGGGTTAGAGTGGAGGAAAACCAAGTAAAGCAAAGTTAGAACGGAATAAAACGTAGAAAAGCGTGGTTGGAGCAGCAGAAATCTGAGAAAAGCATGGTTAGAGTGCAGAAAAACGATGAAAAGCTGGGTTAGAGCGGAGAAAAACCAAGAAAAGCGGGGTTAGTGCAGAGGAAAACCAAGAAAAAAGGGGTTAGTGCGGATGAAAACCAAGGAAAGCGGAGTTAGAGCGGAGGAAAACCAAGAAAAGCTGAATAAGTGCAAAGGAAAACCAATAAAAGCGGGGTTAGAAAAAAGGAAAACCAAGAAAAGCGGGGTTAGAGCGGAGGAAAAGCATGAAAAGTGGGGATAGAGCTGAGGAAAACCAAGAAAAGCTGGGTTGGAGCGGAGGAAAACCAAGAAAAGCGGGGATAGAAGGGAGGAAAACCAAGAAAAGCTGGGATAGAGCAGAGGAAAACCAAGAAATGCGTGGTTAGAAAGGAGGAAAACAAAGAAAAGCGGGATTAGAGCGGAGGATAACCAAGAAAAGCGGGGTTATAGCGTAGGAAAACCAAGAAAAGCAGGGTTAGAGCAGAGGAAAACCAAGAAAAGCGGGGTTAGAGCGAAGGAAAACCAAGTAAAGCAGAGTTAGAACGGAATAAAACGTAGAAAAGCGTGGTTGGAGCAGTGGAAATCCGAGAAAAGCATGGTTAGAGTAAAGAAAAACCATGAAAAGCTGGGTTAGAGTGGAGAAAAACCAAGAAAAGCTGGGTTAGTGCGGAGGAAAACCAAGAAGAGCGGGGTTAGTGCGGAGGAAAACCAAGAAAAGCGGGGTTAGAGCGGAGGAAAACCAAGAAAAGCGGGGTTAGAGCGGAGGAAAACCAAGACAAACAGGGTTAGAGCAGAGAAAAACCAAGAAAAGCGGGGTTAGAGCGCAGAAAAACCAAGAAAAGCGAGGATAGAAAGGAGGAAAACCAAGAAAAGCGGGGTTAGAGCGGAGAAAAACCAAGAAAACGGGGTTAGAGCGGAGGAAAACCAAGAAAAGCGGGGTTAGAGCAAAGGAAAACCAAGAAAAGCGGGGTTAGGGCGGAGGAAAACCAAGAAAAGCGAAGTTAGAGCAGAGGAAAACGAAGAAAAGCGGAATAAGTGCAGAGGGAAACTAAGAAAAGCGGGATTAGATCGGAGGAAATCCAAGAAAAAGAATTTAGAGAGGAAGAAAACGAAGAAAAGCGCGGTTAGAGCTGCAGAAATTTGAGAAAAGCATGGTTAGAGTGGAGAAAAGCCATGAAAAGCTGGGTTAGAGCGGAGAAAAACCAAGAAAAGCGGGGTAGTGCGGAGGAAAACCAAGAAAAGAGGGGTTAGTGCGGAGGAAAACCAAGAAAAGCGGGGTTAGAGCGGAGGAAAACCAAGAAAAGCGGGTTTAGTGCGGAGGAAAACCAAGAAAAGCGGGGTTAGAGCGGAGGAAAACCAAGAAAAGCGAAGTTAGAGCGGTGGAAAACCAAGAAAAGCGGAATAAGTGCACAGGATAACCAAGAAAAGCGGGGTTAGAGCGGAGGAAAACCAAGAAAAAGAAGTTAGAGAGGAAGAAAACGAAGAACAGCGCGGTTAGAGCAGCAGAAATCTGAGAATAGCATGGCTAGAGTGGAGAAAAACCATGAAAAGCTGGGTTAGATTGGAGAAAAACCAAGAAAAGCGGGGTTAGTGCGGAGGAAAACCAAGAAAAGAGGGGTTAGAAAAGAGGAAAACCAAGAGAAACGGGGTTAGAGCGGAGAAAAACCAAGAAAAGCAGGGATAGAAGGGAGGAAAACCAAGAAAAGCGGCGTTAGATCAGAGAAACACCAACAAAAACAGGGTTAGAGCAAAGGAAAACCAAGAAAAGCGGGGTTAGAGCGGAGGAAAACCAAGAAAAGCTGGGTTAGAGCGTAGGAAAACCAAGAAAAGCGGGGTTATAGCGAAGGAAAACCAAGGAAAGCGGGGTTAGAGCGGAGGAAAACCAAGAAAAGTGGTGTTAGAGCGTAGGAAAACCAAGAAAAGCGGTGATAGAGCGGAGGAAAACCAAGAAAAGTGGTGATAGAGCGTAGGAAAACCACGAAAAGCGGTGATAGAGCGGAGGAAAACCAAGAAAAGCGGGGTAAGAGCGAAGAAAAACCAAGAAAAGCAGGGTTAGAGCAAAGGAAAACCAAGAAAAGCGAAGATAGAGCGGAGGAAAACCAAGAAAAGCGGGGTTAGAGCGGAGGAAAACCAAGAAAAGCGAAGTTAGAGCGGAGGAAAACCAAGAAAAGCGGGGTTAGAGCGGAGGAAACCAAGAAAAGCGAAGTTAGAGCGGAGGAAAACCAAGAAAAGCGGGGTTAGAGCGGAGGATAACCAAGAAAAGAGGGGTTAGAAAGGAGGAAAACCAAGAAAAGCGGCGTTAGAGCGGAGGAAAACCAAGTATAGCAGGGTTAGAGCAAAGGAAAACCAAGATAAGCGAAGTTAGTGTGGTGGAAAACCAAGAAAAGCTGGGTTAGAGCGGAGGAAAACCAAGAAAAGCGGGGATAGAAGGGAGGAAAAACAAGAAAAGCGGGGTTAGAGCAGAGGAAAACCAAGAAAAGCGAGGTTGGAGCGGAAGAAAACCAAGTAAAGCAGAGTTAGAATGGAAGAAAACAAAGAAAACCATGGTTAGAGCAGCAGAAATCCGAGAAAAGCATGGCTAGAGTGGAGAAAAACGATGAAAAGCTGGGTAGGAGCGGAGAAAAACCAAGAAAAGCGGGATTAGAGCGGAGGAAAACCAAGAAAAAAGGGTTAGAGCAATGGAAAACCAAGAATAGTGAAGTTAGAGCGGAGGAAAACCAAGAAAAGCGGGGTTAGAGCGGATGAAAACCAAGAAAAGCGGGGTTAGAGCGGAGGAAAACCAAGAAAAGCTGGGATAGAGCGGAGGAAAACCAAGAAAAGCGGGGTTAGAAAGGAGGAAAACAAAGAAAAGCGAAGTTAGTGTGGAGGAAAACCAAGAAAAGCAGGGTTAGAGCGGAGGAAAACCAAGAAAAGTGAAGTTAGAGCGGAGGAAAACCAAGAAAAGCGGAATAAGTGCACAGGATAACCAAGAAAAGCGGGGTTAGAGCGGAGGAAAACCAAGAAAAAGAAGTTAGAGAGGAAGAAAACGAAGAAAAGCGCGGTTAGAGCAGCAGAAATCTGAGAATAGCATGGCTAGAGTGGAGAAAAACCATGAAAAGCTGGGTTAGATTGGAGAAAAACCAAGAAAAGCGGGGTTAGTGCGGAGGAAAACCAAGAAAAGAGGGGTTAGAAAAGAGGAAAACCAAGAGAAACGGGGTTAGAGCGGAGAAAAACCAAGAAAAGCAGGGATAGAAGGGAGGAAAACCAAGAAAAGCGGCGTTAGATCAGAGAAAAACCAACAAAAACAGGGTTAGAGCAAAGGAAAACCAAGAAAAGCGGGGTTAGAGCGGAGGAAAACCAAGAAAAGCTGGGTTAGAGCGTAGGAAAACCAAGAAAAGCGGGGTTATAGCGAAGGAAAACCAAGGAAAGCGGGGTTAGAGCGGAGGAAAACCAAGAAAAGTGGTGTTAGAGCGTAGGAAAACCACGAAAAGCGGTGATAGAGCGGAGGAAAACCAAGAAAAGTGGTGATAGAGCGTAGGAAAACCACGAAAAGCGGTGATAGAGCGGAGGAAAACCAAGAAAAGCGGGGTAAGAGCGAAGAAAAACCAAGAAAAGCAGGGTTAGAGCAAAGGAAAACCAAGAAAAGCGAAGATAGAGCGGAGGAAAACCAAGGAAAGCGGGGTTAGAGCGGAGGAAAACCAAGAAAAGCGGGGTTAGAGCGGAGGAAAACCAAGAAAAGCGGGGTTAGAGCGGAGGAAACCAAGAAAAGCGAAGTTAGAGCGGAGGAAAACCAAGAAAAGCGGGGTTAGAGCGGAGGATAATTAAGAAAAGAGGGGTTAGAAAGGAGGAAAACCAAGAAAAGCGGCATTAGAGCGGAGGAAAACCAAGTATAGCAGGGTTAGAGCAAAGGAAAACCAAGATAAGCGAAGTTAGTGTGGTGGAAAACCAAGAAAAGCTGGGTTAGAGCGTAGGAAAACGAAGAAAAGCGGGGAAAGAAGGGAGGAAAAACAAGAAAAGCGGGGTTAGAGCAGAGGAAAACCAAGAAAAGCGAGGTTAGAGTGGAAGAAAACCAAGTAAAGCAGAGTTAGAATGGAAGAAAACGAAGAAAAGCATGGTTAGAGCAGCAGAAATCCGAGAAAAGCATGGCTAGAGTGGAGAAAAACGATGAAAAGCTGGGTAGGAGCGGAGAAAAACCAAGAAAAGCGGGATTAGAGCGGAGGAAAACCAAGAAAAAGGGGTTAGAGCAATGGAAAACCAAGAATAGTGAAGTTAGAGCGGAGGAAAACCAAGAAAAGCGGGGTTAGAGCGGATGAAAACCAAGAAAAGCGGGGTTAGAGCGGAGGAAAACCAAGAAAAGCTGGGATAGAGCGGAGGAAAACCAAGAAAAGCGGGGTTAGAAACGAGGAAAACAAAGAAAAGCGAAGTTAGTGCGGAGGAAAACCAAGAAATGCTGGGTTAGAGCGTTGGAAAACCAAGAAAAGCAGGGTTATAGCAAAGGAAAACCAAGAAAAGCGGGGTTAGAGCAGAGGAAAACCAAGAAAAGCGAGGTTAGAGTGGAGGAAAACCAAGTAAAGCAAAGTTAGAACGGAATAAAACGTAGAAAAGCGTGGTTGGAGCAGCAGAAATCTGAGAAAAGCATGGTTAGAGTGGAGAAAAACCAAGAAAAGCGGGGTTAGTGCAGAGGTAAAACCATGAAAAAAGGGGTTAGTGCGGAGGAAAACCAAGAAAAGAGGGGTTAGTGCGGAGGAAAACCAAGAAAAGCGGGGTTAGAGCGGAGGAAAACCAAGAAAAGCGGAATAAGTGCACAGGATAACCATGAAAAGCGTGGTTAGAGCGGAGGAAAACCAAGAAAAAGAAGTTAGAGAGGAAGAAAACGAAGAAAAGCGTGGTTAGAGCAGCAGAAATCTGAGAATAGCATGGTTAGAGTGGAGAAAAACCAAGAAAAGCTGGGTTAGAGTGGAGAAAAACCAAGAAAAGCGGGGTTAGTGCGGAGGAAAACCAAGAAAAGCGGGGTTAGAGAAGAGGAAAACCAAGAGAAACGGGGTTAGAGCGATGGAAAACCAAGACAAGCGGTGATAGAAGGGAAGAAAACCAAGAAAAGCGTCGTTAGAGCAGAGAAAAACCAACAAAAACAGGGTTAGAGCAAAGGAAAACCAAGAAAAGCGGGGTTAGAGCGGAGGAAAACCAAGAAAAGCTGGGTTAGAGCGTGGGAAAACCAAGAAAAGCGGGGTTATAGCGGAGGAAAACCAAGGAAAGCGGGGTTAGAGCGGAGGAAAACCAAGAAAAGCGGGGTTAGAGCGGAGGAAAACCAAGAAAAGTGGTGTTAGAGCGTAGGAAAACCAAGAAAAGCAGTGATATAGCGGAGGAAAACCAAGAAAAGTGGTGATAGAGCGTAGGAAAACCACGAAAAGCGGGATTAGAGCGGAGGAAAACCAAGAAAAGCGGGGTTAGAGCAAAGAAAAACCAAGAAAAGCAGGGTTAGAGCAAAGGAAAACCAAGAAAAGCGAAGATAGAGCGGAGGAAAACAAAGAAAAGCGGGGTTAGAGCGGAGGAAAACCAAGAAAAGCGGGGTTAGAGCGGAGGAAAACCAAGAAAAGTGGGGTTAGAGCAGAGGATAACCAAGAAAAGAGGGGTTAGAAAGGAGGAAAACAAAGAGAAGCAGCGTTAGAGCGGAGGAAAACCAAGTATAGCAGGGTTAGAGCAAAGGAAAACCAAGAAAGGCGAAGTTAGTGTGGAGGAAAACCAAGAAAAGCTGGGTTAGAGCGTAGGAAAACCAAGAAAAGCGGGGATAGAAGGGAGGAAAAACAAGAAAAGCGGGGTTAGAGCAGAGGAAAACCAAGAAAAAAGGGTTAGAGCAATGGAAAACCAAGAATAGTGAAGTTAGAGCGGAGGAAAACCAAGAAAAGCGGGGTTAGAGCGGATGAAAACCAAGAAAAGCGGGGTTAGAGCGGAGGAAAACCAAGAAAAGCTGGGATAGAGCGGAGGAAAACCAAGAAAAGCGGGGTTAGAAAGGAGGAAAACAAAGAAAAGCGAAGTTAGTGCGGAGGAAAACCAAGAAAAGCAGGGTTAGAGCGGAGGAAAACCAAGAAAAGTGAAGTTAGAGCGGAGGAAAACCAAGAAAAGCGGAATAAGTGCACAGGATAACCAAGAAAAGCGGGGTTAGAGCGGAGGAAAACCAAGAAAAAGAAGTTAGAGAGGAAGAAAACGAAGAAAAGCGCGGTTAGAGCAGCAGAAATCTGAGAATAGCATGGCTAGAGTGGAGAAAAACCATGAAAAGCTGGGTTAGATTGGAGAAAAACCAAGAAAAGCGGGGTTAGTGCGGAGGAAAACCAAGAAAAGAGGGGTTAGAAAAGAGGAAAACCAAGAGAAACGGGGTTAGAGCGGAGAAAAACCAAGAAAAGCAGGGATAGAAGGGAGGAAAACCAAGAAAAGCGGCGTTAGATCAGAGAAAAACCAACAAAAACAGGGTTAGAGCAAAGGAAAACCAAGAAAAGCGGGGTTAGAGCGGAGGAAAACCAAGAAAAGCTGGGTTAGAGCGTAGGAAAACCAAGAAAAGCGGGGTTATAGCGAAGGAAAACCAAGGAAAGCGGGGTTAGAGCGGAGGAAAACCAAGAAAAGTGGTGTTAGAGCGTAGGAAAACCACGAAAAGCGGTGATAGAGCGGAGGAAAACCAAGAAAAGTGGTGATAGAGCGTAGGAAAACCACGAAAAGCGGTGATAGAGCGGAGGAAAACCAAGAAAAGCGGGGTAAGAGCGAAGAAAAACCAAGAAAAGCAGGGTTAGAGCAAAGGAAAACCAAGAAAAGCGAAGATAGAGCGGAGGAAAACCAAGGAAAGCGGGGTTAGAGCGGAGGAAAACCAAGAAAAGCGGGGTTAGAGCGGAGGAAAACCAAGAAAAGCGGGGTTAGAGCGGAGGAAACCAAGAAAAGCGAAGTTAGAGCGGAGGAAAACCAAGAAAAGCGGGGTTAGATCGGAGGATAATTAAGAAAAGAGGGGTTAGAAAGGAGGAAAACCAAGAAAAGCGGCATTAGAGCGGAGGAAAACCAAGTATAGCAGGGTTAGAGCAAAGGAAAACCAAGATAAGCGAAGTTAGTGTGGTGGAAAACCAAGAAAAGCTGGGTTAGAGCGTAGGAAAACGAAGAAAAGCGGGGAAAGAAGGGAGGAAAAACAAGAAAAGCGGGGTTAGAGCAGAGGAAAACCAAGAAAAGCGAGGTTAGAGTGGAAGAAAACCAAGTAAAGCAGAGTTAGAATGGAAGAAAACGAAGAAAAGCATGGTTAGAGCAGCAGAAATCCGAGAAAAGCATGGCTAGAGTGGAGAAAAACGATGAAAAGCTGGGTAGGAGCGGAGAAAAACCAAGAAAAGCGGGATTAGAGCGGAGGAAAACCAAGAAAAAGGGGTTAGAGCAATGGAAAACCAAGAATAGTGAAGTTAGAGCGGAGGAAAACCAAGAAAAGCGGGGTTAGAGCGGATGAAAACCAAGAAAAGCGGGGTTAGAGCGGAGGAAAACCAAGAAAAGCTGGGATAGAGCGGAGGAAAACCAAGAAAAGCGGGGTTAGAAACGAGGAAAACAAAGAAAAGCGAAGTTAGTGCGGAGGAAAACCAAGAAATGCTGGGTTAAAGCGTTGGAAAACCAAGAAAAGCAGGGTTATAGCAAAGGAAAACCAAGAAAAGCGGGGTTAGAGCAGAGGAAAACCAAGAAAAGCGAGGTTAGAGTGGAGGAAAACCAAGTAAAGCAAAGTTAGAACGGAATAAAACGTAGAAAAGCGTGGTTGGAGCAGCAGAAATCTGAGAAAAGCATGGTTAGAGTGGAGAAAAACCAAGAAAAGCGGGGTTAGTGCAGAGGAAAACCATGAAAAAAGGGGTTAGTGCGGAGGAAAACCAAGAAAAGCGGGGTTAGAGCGGAGGAAAACCAAGAAAAGCGGAATAAGTGCACAGGATAACCATGAAAAGCGTGGTTAGAGCGGAGGAAAACCAAGAAAAAGAAGTTAGAGAGGAAGAAAACGAAGAAAAGCGTGGTTAGAGCAGCAGAAATCTGAGAATAGCATGGTTAGAGTGGAGAAAAACCAAGAAAAGCTGGGTTAGAGTGGAGAAAAACCAAGAAAAGCGGGGTTAGTGCGGAGGAAAACCAAGAAAAGCGGGGTTAGAGAAGAGGAAAACCAAGAGAAACGGGGTTAGAGCGATGGAAAACCAAGACAAGCGGTGATAGAAGGGAAGAAAACCAAGAAAAGCGTCGTTAGAGCAGAGAAAAACCAACAAAAACAGGGTTAGAGCAAAGGAAAACCAAGAAAAGCGGGGTTAGAGCGGAGGAAAACCAAGAAAAGCTGGGTTAGAGCGTGGGAAAACCAAGAAAAGCGGGGTTATAGCGGAGGAAAACCAAGGAAAGCGGGGTTAGAGCGGAGGAAAACCAAGAAAAGCGGGGTTAGAGCGGAGGAAAACAAAGAAAAATGGTGTTAGAGCGTAGGAAAACCAAGAAAAGCAGTGATATAGCGGAGGAAAACCAAGAAAAGTGGTGATAGAGCGTAGGAAAACCACGAAAAGCGGGATTAGAGCGGAGGAAAACCAAGAAAAAGAAGTTAGAGAGGAAGAAAACGAAGAAAAGCGCGGTTAGAGCAGCAGAAATCTGAGAATAGCATGGCTAGAGTGGAGAAAAACCATGAAAAGCTGGGTTAGATTGGAGAAAAACCAAGAAAAGCGGGGTTAGTGCGGAGGAAAACCAAGAAAAGAGGGGTTAGAAAAGAGGAAAACCAAGAGAAACGGGGTTAGAGCGGAGAAAAACCAAGAAAAGCAGGGATAGAAGGGAGGAAAACCAAGAAAAGCGGCGTTAGATCAGAGAAAAACCAACAAAAACAGGGTTAGAGCAAAGGAAAACCAAGAAAAGCGGGGTTAGAGCGGAGGAAAACCAAGAAAAGCTGGGTTAGAGCGTAGGAAAACCAAGAAAAGCGGGGTTATAGCGAAGGAAAACCAAGGAAAGCGGGGTTAGAGCGGAGGAAAACCAAGAAAAGTGGTGTTAGAGCGTAGGAAAACCACGAAAAGCGGTGATAGAGCGGAGGAAAACCAAGAAAAGTGGTGATAGAGCGTAGGAAAACCACGAAAAGCGGTGATAGAGCGGAGGAAAACCAAGAAAAGCGGGGTAAGAGCGAAGAAAAACCAAGAAAAGCAGGGTTAGAGCAAAGGAAAACCAAGAAAAGCGAAGATAGAGCGGAGGAAAACCAAGGAAAGCGGGGTTAGAGCGGAGGAAAACCAAGAAAAGCGGGGTTAGAGCGGAGGAAAACCAAGAAAAGCGGGGTTAGAGCGGAGGAAACCAAGAAAAGCGAAGTTAGAGCGGAGGAAAACCAAGAAAAGCGGGGTTAGAGCGGAGGATAATTAAGAAAAGAGGGGTTAGAAAGGAGGAAATCCAAGAAAAGCGGCATTAGAGCGGAGGAAAACCAAGTATAGCAGGGTTAGAGCAAAGGAAAACCAAGATAAGCGAAGTTAGTGTGGTGGAAAACCAAGAAAAGCTGGGTTAGAGCGTAGGAAAACGAAGAAAAGCGGGGAAAGAAGGGAGGAAAAACAAGAAAAGCGGGGTTAGAGCAGAGGAAAACCAAGAAAAGCGAGGTTAGAGTGGAAGAAAACCAAGTAAAGCAGAGTTAGAATGGAAGAAAACGAAGAAAAGCATGGTTAGAGCAGCAGAAATCCGAGAAAAGCATGGCTAGAGTGGAGAAAAACGATGAAAAGCTGGGTAGGAGCGGAGAAAAACCAAGAAAAGCGGGATTAGAGCGGAGGAAAACCAAGAAAAAGGGGTTAGAGCAATGGAAAACCAAGAATAGTGAAGTTAGAGCGGAGGAAAACCAAGAAAAGCGGGGTTAGAGCGGATGAAAACCAAGAAAAGCGGGGTTAGAGCGGAGGAAAACCAAGAAAAGCTGGGATAGAGCGGAGGAAAACCAAGAAAAGCGGGGTTAGAAACGAGGAAAACAAAGAAAAGCGAAGTTAGTGCGGAGGAAAACCAAGAAATGCTGGGTTAAAGCGTTGGAAAACCAAGAAAAGCAGGGTTATAGCAAAGGAAAACCAAGAAAAGCGGGGTTAGAGCAGAGGAAAATTAAGAAAAGCGAGGTTAGAGTGGAGGAAAACCAAGTAAAGCAAAGTTAGAACGGAATAAAACGTAGAAAAGCGTGGTTGGAGCAGCAGAAATCTGAGAAAAGCATGGTTAGAGTGGAGAAAAACCAAGAAAAGCGGGGTTAGTGCAGAGGAAAACCATGAAAAAAGGGGTTAGTGTGGAGGAAAACCAAGAAAAGAGGGGTTAGTGCGGAGGAAAACCAAGAAAAGCGGGGTTAGAGCGGAGGAAAACCAAGAAAAGCGGAATAAGTGCACAGGATAACCATGAAAAGCGTGGTTAGAGCGGAGGAAAACCAAGAAAAAGAAGTTAGAGAGGAAGAAAACGAAGAAAAGCGTGGTTAGAGCAGCAGAAATCTGAGAATAGCATGGTTAGAGTGGAGAAAAACCAAGAAAAGCTGGGTTAGAGTGGAGAAAAACCAAGAAAAGCGGGGTTAGTGCGGAGGAAAACCAAGAAAAGCGGGGTTAGAGAAGAGGAAAACCAAGAGAAACGGGGTTAGAGCGATGGAAAACCAAGACAAGCGGTGATAGAAGGGAAGAAAACCAAGAAAAGCGTCGTTAGAGCAGAGAAAAACCAACAAAAACAGGGTTAGAGCAAAGGAAAACCAAGAAAAGCGGGGTTAGAGCGGAGGAAAACCAAGAAAAGCTGGGTTAGAGCGTGGGAAAACCAAGAAAAGCGGGGTTATAGCGGAGGAAAACCAAGGAAAGCGGGGTTAGAGCGGAGGAAAACCAAGAAAAGCGGGGTTAGAGCGGAGGAAAACAAAGAAAAATGGTGTTAGAGCGTAGGAAAACCAAGAAAAGCAGTGATATAGCGGAGGAAAACCAAGAAAAGTGGTGATAGAGCGTAGGAAAACCACGAAAAGCGGGATTAGAGCGGAGGAAAACCAAGAAAAGCGGGGTTAGAGCAAAGAAAAACCAAGAAAAGCAGGGTTAGAGCAAAGGAAAACCAAGAAAAGCGAAGATAGAGCGGAGGAAAACCAAGAAAAGCGGGGTTAGAGCGGAGGAAAACCAAGAAAAGCGGGGTTAGAGCGGAGGAAAACCAAGAAATGCGGGGTTAGAGCGGAGGAAAACCAAGAAAAGCGAAGTTAGAGCGGAGGAAAACCAAGAAAAGTGGGGTTAGAGCAGAGGATAACCAAGAAAAGAGGGGTTAGAAAGGAGGAAAACCAAGAGAAGCAGCGTTAGAGCGGAGGAAAACCAAGTATAGCAGGGTTAGAGCAAAGGAAAACCAAGAAAGGCGAAGTTAGTGTGGAGGAAAACCAAGAAAAGCTGGGTTAGAGCGTAGGAAAACCAAGAAAAGCGGGGATAGAAGGGAGGAAAAACAAGAAAAGCGGGGTTAGAGCAGAGGAAAACCAAGAAAAAAGGGTTAGAGCAATGGAAAACCAAGAATAGTGAAGTTAGAGCGGAGGAAAACCAAGAAAAGCGGGGTTAGAGCGGATGAAAACCAAGAAAAGCGGGGTTAGAGCGGAGGAAAACCAAGAAAAGCTGGGATAGAGCGGAGGAAAACCAAGAAAAGCGGGGTTAGAAAGGAGGAAAACAAAGAAAAGCGAAGTTAGTGCGGAGGAAAACCAAGAAAAGCAGGGTTAGAGCGGAGGAAAACCAAGAAAAGTGAAGTTAGAGCGGAGGAAAACCAAGAAAAGCGGAATAAGTGCACAGGATAACCAAGAAAAGCGGGGTTAGAGCGGAGGAAAACCAAGAAAAAGAAGTTAGAGAGGAAGAAAACGAAGAAAAGCGCGGTTAGAGCAGCAGAAATCTGAGAATAGCATGGCTAGAGTGGAGAAAAACCATGAAAAGCTGGGTTAGATTGGAGAAAAACCAAGAAAAGCGGGGTTAGTGTGGAGGAAAACCAAGAAAAGAGGGGTTAGAAAAGAGGAAAACCAAGAGAAACGGGGTTAGAGCGGAGAAAAACCAAGAAAAGCAGGGATAGAAGGGAGGAAAACCAAGAAAAGCGGCGTTAGATCAGAGAAAAACCAACAAAAACAGGGTTAGAGCAAAGGAAAACCAAGAAAAGCGGGGTTAGAGCGGAGGAAAACCAAGAAAAGCTGGGTTAGAGCGTAGGAAAACCAAGAAAAGCGGGGTTATAGCGAAGGAAAACCAAGGAAAGCGGGGTTAGAGCGGAGGAAAACCAAGAAAAGTGGTGTTAGAGCGTAGGAAAACCACGAAAAGCGGTGATAGAGCGGAGGAAAACCAAGAAAAGTGGTGATAGAGCGTAGGAAAACCACGAAAAGCGGTGATAGAGCGGAGGAAAACCAAGAAAAGCGGGGTAAGAGCGAAGAAAAACCAAGAAAAGCAGGGTTAGAGCAAAGGAAAACCAAGAAAAGCGAAGATAGAGCGGAGGAAAACCAAGGAAAGCGGGGTTAGAGCGGAGGAAAACCAAGAAAAGCGGGGTTAGAGCGGAGGAAAACCAAAAAAAGCGGGGTTAGAGCGGAGGAAACCAAGAAAAGCGAAGTTAGAGCGGAGGAAAACCAAGAAAAGCGGGGTTAGAGCGGAGGATAATTAAGAAAAGAGGGGTTAGAAAGGAGGAAAACCAAGAAAAGCGGCGTTAGAGCGGAGGAAAACCAAGTATAGCAGGGTTAGAGCAAAGGAAAACCAAGATAAGCGAAGTTAGTGTGGTGGAAAATCAAGAAAAGCTGGGTTAGAGCGTAGGAAAACGAAGAAAAGCGGGGAAAGAAGGGAGGAAAAACAAGAAAAGCGGGGTTAGAGCAGAGGAAAACCAAGAAAAGCGAGGTTAGAGTGGAAGAAAACCAAGTAAAGCAGAGTTAGAATGGAAGAAAACGAAGAAAAGCATGGTTAGAGCAGCAGAAATCCGAGAAAAGCATGGCTAGAGTGGAGAAAAACGATGAAAAGCTGGGTAGGAGCGGAGAAAAACCAAGAAAAGCGGGATTAGAGCGGAGGAAAACCAAGAAAAAGGGGTTAGAGCAATGGAAAACCAAGAATAGTGAAGTTAGAGCGGAGGAAAACCAAGAAAAGCGGGGTTAGAGCGGATGAAAACCAAGAAAAGCGGGGTTAGAGCGGAGGAAAACCAAGAAAAGCTGGGATAGAGCGGAGGAAAACCAAGAAAAGCGGGGTTAGAAACGAGGAAAACAAAGAAAAGCGAAGTTAGTGCGGAGGAAAACCAAGAAATGCTGGGTTAGAGCGTTGGAAAACCAAGAAAAGCAGGGTTATAGCAAAGGAAAACCAAGAAAAGCGGGGTTAGAGCAGAGGAAAACCAAGAAAAGCGGGGTTAGAGTGGAGGAAAACCAAGTAAAGCAAAGTTAGAACGGAATAAAACGTAGAAAAGCGTGGTTGGAGCAGCAGAAATCTGAGAAAAGCATGGTTAGAGTGGAGAAAAACCAAGAAAAGCGGGGTTAGTGCAGAGGAAAACCATGAAAAAAGGGGTTAGTGCGGAGGAAAACCAAGAAAAGAGGGGTTAGTGCGGAGGAAAACCAAGAAAAGCGGGGTTAGAGCGGAGGAAAACCAAGAAAAGCGGAATAAGTGCACAGGATAACCATGAAAAGCTGGGTTAGAGCGGAGGAAAACCAAGAAAAAGAAGTTAGAGAGGAAGAAAACGAAGAAAAGCGTGGTTAGAGCAGCAGAAATCTGAGAATAGCATGGTTAGAGTGGAGAAAAACCAAGAAAAGCTGGGTTAGAGTGGAGAAAAACCAAGAAAAGTGGGGTTAGTGCGGAGGAAAACCAAGAAAAGCGGGGTTAGAGAAGAGGAAAACCAAGAGAAACGGGGTTAGAGCGATGGAAAACCAAGACAAGCGGTGATAGAAGGGAAGAAAACCAAGAAAAGCGTCGTTAGAGCAGAGAAAAACCAAAAAAAACAGGGTTAGAGCAAAGGAAAACCAAGAAAAGCGGGGTTAGAGCGGAGGAAAACCAAGAAAAGCTGGGTTAGAGCGTAGGAAAACCAAGAAAAGCGGGGTTATAGCGGAGGAAAACCAAGGAAAGCGGGGTTAGAGCGGAGGAAAACCAAGAAAAGCGGGGTTAGAGCGGAGGAAAACCAAGAAAAGTGGTGTTAGAGCGTAGGAAAACCAAGAAAAGCGGTGATATAGCGGAGGAAAACCAAGAAAAGTGGTGATAGAGCGTAGGAAAACCACGAAAAGCGGGATTAGAGCGGAGGAAAACCAAGAAAAGCGGGGTTAGAGCAAAGAAAAACCAAGAAAAGCAGGGTTAGAGCAAAGGAAAACCAAGAAAAGCGAAGATAGAGCGGAGGAAAACCAAGAAAAGCGGGGTTAGAGCGGAGGAAAACCAAGAAAAGCGGGGTTAGAGCGGAGGAAAACCAAGAAATGCGGGGTTAGAGCGGAGGAAAACCAAGAAAAGCGAAGTTAGAGCGGAGGAAAACCAAGAAAAGCGGGGTTAGAGCGGAGGATAACCAAGAAAAGAGGGGTTAGAGAGGAGGAAAACAAAGAGAAGCAGCGTTAGAGCGGAGGAAAACCAAGTATAGCATGGTTAGAGAAAAGGAAAACCAAGAAAGGCGAAGTTAGTGTGGAGGAAAACCAAGAAAAGCTGGGTTAGAGCGTAGGAAAACCAAGAAAAGCGGGGATAGAAGGGAGGAAAAACAAGAAAAGCGGGGTTAGAGCAGAGGAAAACCAAGAAAAGCGAGGTTAGAGTGGAAGAAAACCAAGTAAAGCAGAGTTAGAATGGAAGTAAACGAAGAAAAGCGTGGTTAGAGCAGCAGAAATCCGAGAATAGCATGGTTAGAGTGGAGAAAAACCAAGAAAAGCTGGGTTAGAGTGGAGAAAAACCAAGAAAAGCGGGGTTAGTGCGGAGGAAAACCAAGAAAAGCGGGGTTAGAGAAGAAAAAAACCAAGAGAAACGGGGTTAGAGCGATGGAAAACCAAGACAAGCGGTGATAGAAGGGAAGAAAACCAAGAAAAGCGTCGTTAGAGCAGAGAAAAACCAACAAAAACAGGGTTAGAGCAAAGGAAAACCAAGAAAAGCGGGGTTAGAGCGGAGGAAAACCAAGAAAAGCTGGGTTAGAGCGTAGGAAAACCAAGAAAAGCGGGGTTATAGCGGAGGAAAACCAAGGAAAGCGGGGTTAGAGCGGAGGAAAACCAAGAAAAGCAAGGTTAGAGCGGAGGAAAACCAAGAAAAGTGGTGTTAGAGCGTAGGAAAACCAAGAAAAGCGGTGATAGAGCGGAGGAAAACCAAGAAAAGTGGTGATAGAGCGTAGGAAAACCACGAAAAGCAGGATTAGAGCGGAGGAAAACCAAGAAAAGCGGGGTTAGAGCAAAGAAAAACCAAGAAAAGCAGGGTTAGAGCAAAGGAAAACCAAGAAAAGCGAAGATAGAGCGGAGGAAAACCAAGAAAAGCGGGGTTAGAGCGGAGGAAAACCAAGAAAAGCGGGGTTAGAGCGGAGGGAAACCAAGAAATGCGGGGTTAGAGCGGAGGAAAACCAAGAAAAGCGAAGTTAGAGCGGAGGAAAACCAAGAAAAGCGGGGTTAGAGCGGAGGATAACCAAGAAAAGAGGGGTTAGAAAGGAGGAAAACCAAGAGAAGCAGCGTTAGAGCGGAGGAAAACCAAGTATAGCAGGGTTAGAGCAAAGGAAAACCAAGAAAGGCGAAGTTAGTGTGGAGGAAAACCAAGAAAAGCTGGGTTAGAGCGTAGGAAAACCAAGAAAAGCGGGGATAGAAGGGAGGAAAAACAAGAAAAGCGGGGTTAGAGCAGAGGAAAACCAAGAAAAGCGAGGTTAGAGCGGAGGAAATCCAAGTAAAGCAGAGTTAGAATGGAAGTAAACGAAGAAAAGCGTGGTTAGAGCAGCAGAAATCCGAGAAAAGCATGGCTAGAGTGGAGAAAAACGATGAAAAGCTGGGTAGGAGCGGAGAAAAACCAAGAAAAGCGGGATTAGAGCAAAAGAAAACCAAGAAAAGCGGGGTTAGAGCAATGGAAAACCAGGAATAGTGAAGTTAGAGCGGAGGAAAACCAAGAAAAGCGGGGTTAGAGCGGATGAAAACCAAGAAAAGCGGGGTTAGAGCGGAGGAAAACCAAGAAAAGCTGGGATAGAGCGGAGGAAAACCAAGAAAAGCAGGGTTTGAAAGGAGGAAAACAAAGAAAAGCGAAGTTAGTGCGGAGGAAAACCAAGAAAAGCTGGGTTAGAGCGTAGGAAAACCAAGAAAAGCAGGGTTATAGCGAAGGAAAACCAAGAAAAGCGGGGTTAGAGCAGAGGAAAACCAAGAAAAGTGGGGTTAGAGCGGAGGAAAACCAAGTAAAGCAAAGTTAGAACGGAATAAAACGTAGAAAAGCGTGGTTGGAGCAGCAGAAATCTGAGAAAAGCATGGTTAGAGTGGAGAAAAACGATGAAAAGCTGGGTTAGAGCGGAGAAAAACCAAGAAAAGCGGGGTTAGTGCAGAGGAAAACAAAGAAAAAAGTGGTTAGTGCGGATGAAAACCAAGTAAAGCAGGGTTAGAGCGGAGGAAAACCAAGAAAAGCTGAATAAGTGCAAAGGAAAACCAAGAAAAGCGGGGTTAGAGCGGATGAAAACCAAGAAAAGCGGGGTTAGAGCGGAGGAAAACCAAGAAAAGCTGGGATAGAGCGGAGGAAAACCAAGAAAAGCGGGGTTAGAAACGAGGAAAACAAAGAAAAGCGAAGTTAGTGCGGAGGAAAACCAAGAAATGCTGGGTTAAAGCGTTGGAAAACCAAGAAAAGCAGGGTTATAGCAAAGGAAAAACAAGAAAAGCGGGGTTAGAGCAGAGGAAAACCAAGAAAAGCGAGGTTAGAGTGGAGGAAAACCAAGTAAAGCAAAGTTAGAACGGAATAAAACGTAGAAAAGCGTGGTTGGAGCAGCAGAAATCTGAGAAAAGCATGGTTAGAGTGGAGAAAAACCAAGAAAAGCGGGGTTAGTGCAGAGGAAAACCATGAAAAAAGGGGTTAGTGTGGAGGAAAACCAAGAAAAGAGGGGTTAGTGCGGAGGAAAACCAAGAAAAGCGGGGTTAGAGCGGAGGAAAACCAAGAAAAGCGGAATAAGTGCACAGGATAACCATGAAAAGCGTGGTTAGAGCGGAGGAAAACCAAGAAAAAGAAGTTAGAGAGGAAGAAAACGAAGAAAAGCGTGGTTAGAGCAGCAGAAATCTGAGAATAGCATGGTTAGAGTGGAGAAAAACCAAGAAAAGCTGGGTTAGAGTGGAGAAAAACCAAGAAAAGCGGGGTTAGTGCGGAGGAAAACCAAGAAAAGCGGGGTTAGAGAAGAGGAAAACCAAGAGAAACGGGGTTAGAGCGATGGAAAACCAAGACAAGCGGTGATAGAAGGGAAGAAAACCAAGAAAAGCGTCGTTAGAGCAGAGAAAAACCAACAAAAACAGGGTTAGAGCAAAGGAAAACCAAGAAAAGCGGGGTTAGAGCGGAGGAAAACCAAGAAAAGCTGGGTTAGAGCGTGGGAAAACCAAGAAAAGCGGGGTTATAGCGGAGGAAAACCAAGGAAAGCGGGGTTAGAGCGGAGGAAAACCAAGAAAAGCGGGGTTAGAGCGGAGGAAAACAAAGAAAAATGGTGTTAGAGCGTAGGAAAACCAAGAAAAGCAGTGATATAGCGGAGGAAAACCAAGAAAAGTGGTGATAGAGCGTAGGAAAACCACGAAAAGCGGGATTAGAGCGGAGGAAAACCAAGAAAAGCGGGGTTAGAGCAAAGAAAAACCAAGAAAAGCAGGGTTAGAGCAAAGGAAAACCAAGAAAAGCGAAGATAGAGCGGAGGAAAACCAAGAAAAGCGGGGTTAGAGCGGAGGAAAACCAAGAAAAGCGGGGTTAGAGCGGAGGAAAACCAAGAAATGCGGGGTTAGAGCGGAGGAAAACCAAGAAAAGCGAAGTTAGAGCGGAGGAAAACCAAGAAAAGTGGGGTTAGAGCAGAGGATAACCAAGAAAAGAGGGGTTAGAAAGGAGGAAAACCAAGAGAAGCAGCGTTAGAGCGGAGGAAAACCAAGTATAGCAGGGTTAGAGCAAAGGAAAACCAAGAAAGGCGAAGTTAGTGTGGAGGAAAACCAAGAAAAGCTGGGTTAGAGCGTAGGAAAACCAAGAAAAGCGGGGATAGAAGGGAGGAAAAACAAGAAAAGCGGGGTTAGAGCAGAGGAAAACCAAGAAAAAAGGGTTAGAGCAATGGAAAACCAAGAATAGTGAAGTTAGAGCGGAGGAAAACCAAGAAAAGCGGGGTTAGAGCGGATGAAAACCAAGAAAAGCGGGGTTAGAGCGGAGGAAAACCAAGAAAAGCTGGGATAGAGCGGAGGAAAACCAAGAAAAGCGGGGTTAGAAAGGAGGAAAACAAAGAAAAGCGAAGTTAGTGCGGAGGAAAACCAAGAAAAGCAGGGTTAGAGCGGAGGAAAACCAAGAAAAGTGAAGTTAGAGCGGAGGAAAACCAAGAAAAGCGGAATAAGTGCACAGGATAACCAAGAAAAGCGGGGTTAGAGCGGAGGAAAACCAAGAAAAAGAAGTTAGAGAGGAAGAAAACGAAGAAAAGCGCGGTTAGAGCAGCAGAAATCTGAGAATAGCATGGCTAGAGTGGAGAAAAACCATGAAAAGCTGGGTTAGATTGGAGAAAAACCAAGAAAAGCGGGGTTAGTGTGGAGGAAAACCAAGAAAAGAGGGGTTAGAAAAGAGGAAAACCAAGAGAAACGGGGTTAGAGCGGAGAAAAACCAAGAAAAGCAGGGATAGAAGGGAGGAAAACCAAGAAAAGCGGCGTTAGATCAGAGAAAAACCAACAAAAACAGGGTTAGAGCAAAGGAAAACCAAGAAAAGCGGGGTTAGAGCGGAGGAAAACCAAGAAAAGCTGGGTTAGAGCGTAGGAAAACCAAGAAAAGCGGGGTTATAGCGAAGGAAAACCAAGGAAAGCGGGGTTAGAGCGGAGGAAAACCAAGAAAAGTGGTGTTAGAGCGTAGGAAAACCACGAAAAGCGGTGATAGAGCGGAGGAAAACCAAGAAAAGTGGTGATAGAGCGTAGGAAAACCACGAAAAGCGGTGATAGAGCGGAGGAAAACCAAGAAAAGCGGGGTAAGAGCGAAGAAAAACCAAGAAAAGCAGGGTTAGAGCAAAGGAAAACCAAGAAAAGCGAAGATAGAGCGGAGGAAAACCAAGGAAAGCGGGGTTAGAGCGGAGGAAAACCAAGAAAAGCGGGGTTAGAGCGGAGGAAAACCAAAAAAAGCGGGGTTAGAGCGGAGGAAACCAAGAAAAGCGAAGTTAGAGCGGAGGAAAACCAAGAAAAGCGGGGTTAGAGCGGAGGATAATTAAGAAAAGAGGGGTTAGAAAGGAGGAAAACCAAGAAAAGCGGCGTTAGAGCGGAGGAAAACCAAGTATAGCAGGGTTAGAGCAAAGGAAAACCAAGATAAGCGAAGTTAGTGTGGTGGAAAATCAAGAAAAGCTGGGTTAGAGCGTAGGAAAACGAAGAAAAGCGGGGAAAGAAGGGAGGAAAAACAAGAAAAGCGGGGTTAGAGCAGAGGAAAACCAAGAAAAGCGAGGTTAGAGTGGAAGAAAACCAAGTAAAGCAGAGTTAGAATGGAAGAAAACGAAGAAAAGCATGGTTAGAGCAGCAGAAATCCGAGAAAAGCATGGCTAGAGTGGAGAAAAACGATGAAAAGCTGGGTAGGAGCGGAGAAAAACCAAGAAAAGCGGGATTAGAGCGGAGGAAAACCAAGAAAAAGGGGTTAGAGCAATGGAAAACCAAGAATAGTGAAGTTAGAGCGGAGGAAAACCAAGAAAAGCGGGGTTAGAGCGGATGAAAACCAAGAAAAGCGGGGTTAGAGCGGAGGAAAACCAAGAAAAGCTGGGATAGAGCGGAGGAAAACCAAGAAAAGCGGGGTTAGAAACGAGGAAAACAAAGAAAAGCGAAGTTAGTGCGGAGGAAAACCAAGAAATGCTGGGTTAGAGCGTTGGAAAACCAAGAAAAGCAGGGTTATAGCAAAGGAAAACCAAGAAAAGCGGGGTTAGAGCAGAGGAAAACCAAGAAAAGCGGGGTTAGAGTGGAGGAAAACCAAGTAAAGCAAAGTTAGAACGGAATAAAACGTAGAAAAGCGTGGTTGGAGCAGCAGAAATCTGAGAAAAGCATGGTTAGAGTGGAGAAAAACCAAGAAAAGCGGGGTTAGTGCAGAGGAAAACCATGAAAAAAGGGGTTAGTGCGGAGGAAAACCAAGAAAAGAGGGGTTAGTGCGGAGGAAAACCAAGAAAAGCGGGGTTAGAGCGGAGGAAAACCAAGAAAAGCGGAATAAGTGCACAGGATAACCATGAAAAGCTGGGTTAGAGCGGAGGAAAACCAAGAAAAAGAAGTTAGAGAGGAAGAAAACGAAGAAAAGCGTGGTTAGAGCAGCAGAAATCTGAGAATAGCATGGTTAGAGTGGAGAAAAACCAAGAAAAGCTGGGTTAGAGTGGAGAAAAACCAAGAAAAGTGGGGTTAGTGCGGAGGAAAACCAAGAAAAGCGGGGTTAGAGAAGAGGAAAACCAAGAGAAACGGGGTTAGAGCGATGGAAAACCAAGACAAGCGGTGATAGAAGGGAAGAAAACCAAGAAAAGCGTCGTTAGAGCAGAGAAAAACCAAAAAAAACAGGGTTAGAGCAAAGGAAAACCAAGAAAAGCGGGGTTAGAGCGGAGGAAAACCAAGAAAAGCTGGGTTAGAGCGTAGGAAAACCAAGAAAAGCGGGGTTATAGCGGAGGAAAACCAAGGAAAGCGGGGTTAGAGCGGAGGAAAACCAAGAAAAGCGGGGTTAGAGCGGAGGAAAACCAAGAAAAGTGGTGTTAGAGCGTAGGAAAACCAAGAAAAGCGGTGATATAGCGGAGGAAAACCAAGAAAAGTGGTGATAGAGCGTAGGAAAACCACGAAAAGCGGGATTAGAGCGGAGGAAAACCAAGAAAAGCGGGGTTAGAGCAAAGAAAAACCAAGAAAAGCAGGGTTAGAGCAAAGGAAAACCAAGAAAAGCGAAGATAGAGCGGAGGAAAACCAAGAAAAGCGGGGTTAGAGCGGAGGAAAACCAAGAAAAGCGGGGTTAGAGCGGAGGAAAACCAAGAAATGCGGGGTTAGAGCGGAGGAAAACCAAGAAAAGCGAAGTTAGAGCGGAGGAAAACCAAGAAAAGCGGGGTTAGAGCGGAGGATAACCAAGAAAAGAGGGGTTAGAGAGGAGGAAAACAAAGAGAAGCAGCGTTAGAGCGGAGGAAAACCAAGTATAGCATGGTTAGAGAAAAGGAAAACCAAGAAAGGCGAAGTTAGTGTGGAGGAAAACCAAGAAAAGCTGGGTTAGAGCGTAGGAAAACCAAGAAAAGCGGGGATAGAAGGGAGGAAAAACAAGAAAAGCGGGGTTAGAGCAGAGGAAAACCAAGAAAAGCGAGGTTAGAGTGGAAGAAAACCAAGTAAAGCAGAGTTAGAATGGAAGTAAACGAAGAAAAGCGTGGTTAGAGCAGCAGAAATCCGAGAATAGCATGGTTAGAGTGGAGAAAAACCAAGAAAAGCTGGGTTAGAGTGGAGAAAAACCAAGAAAAGCGGGGTTAGTGCGGAGG
This sequence comes from Coturnix japonica, assembly GCF_054131305.1. Classification (NCBI taxonomy): domain Eukaryota; kingdom Metazoa; phylum Chordata; class Aves; order Galliformes; family Phasianidae; genus Coturnix; species Coturnix japonica. The sequence continues at coordinate 20,542,653 of NC_140676.1, read as the reverse complement.
AAAACCAAGAAAAGCGGGGTTAGAGAAGAAAAAAACCAAGAGAAACGGGGTTAGAGCGATGGAAAACCAAGACAAGCGGTGATAGAAGGGAAGAAAACCAAGAAAAGCGTCGTTAGAGCAGAGAAAAACCAACAAAAACAGGGTTAGAGCAAAGGAAAACCAAGAAAAGCGGGGTTAGAGCGGAGGAAAACCAAGAAAAGCTGGGTTAGAGCGTAGGAAAACCAAGAAAAGCGGGGTTATAGCGGAGGAAAACCAAGGAAAGCGGGGTTAGAGCGGAGGAAAACCAAGAAAAGCGGGGTTAGAGCGGAGGAAAACCAAGAAAAGTGGTGTTAGAGCGTAGGAAAACCAAGAAAAGCGGTGATAGAGCGGAGGAAAACCAAGAAAAGTGGTGATAGAGCGTAGGAAAACCACGAAAAGCAGGATTAGAGCGGAGGAAAACCAAGAAAAGCGGGGTTAGAGCAAAGAAAAACCAAGAAAAGCAGGGTTAGAGCAAAGGAAAACCAAGAAAAGCGAAGATAGAGCGGAGGAAAACCAAGAAAAGCGGGGTTAGAGCGGAGGAAAACCAAGAAAAGCGGGGTTAGAGCGGAGGGAAACCAAGAAATGCGGGGTTAGAGCGGAGGAAAACCAAGAAAAGCGAAGTTAGAGCGGAGGAAAACCAAGAAAAGCGGGGTTAGAGCGGAGGATAACCAAGAAAAGAGGGGTTAGAAAGGAGGAAAACCAAGAGAAGCAGCGTTAGAGCGGAGGAAAACCAAGTATAGCAGGGTTAGAGCAAAGGAAAACCAAGAAAGGCGAAGTTAGTGTGGAGGAAAACCAAGAAAAGCTGGGTTAGAGCGTAGGAAAACCAAGAAAAGCGGGGATAGAAGGGAGGAAAAACAAGAAAAGCGGGGTTAGAGCAGAGGAAAACCAAGAAAAGCGAGGTTAGAGCGGAGGAAATCCAAGTAAAGCAGAGTTAGAATGGAAGTAAACGAAGAAAAGCGTGGTTAGAGCAGCAGAAATCCGAGAAAAGCATGGCTAGAGTGGAGAAAAACGATGAAAAGCTGGGTAGGAGCGGAGAAAAACCAAGAAAAGCGGGATTAGAGCAAAAGAAAACCAAGAAAAGCGGGGTTAGAGCAATGGAAAACCAGGAATAGTGAAGTTAGAGCGGAGGAAAACCAAGAAAAGCGGGGTTAGAGCGGATGAAAACCAAGAAAAGCGGGGTTAGAGCGGAGGAAAACCAAGAAAAGCTGGGATAGAGCGGAGGAAAACCAAGAAAAGCAGGGTTTGAAAGGAGGAAAACAAAGAAAAGCGAAGTTAGTGCGGAGGAAAACCAAGAAAAGCTGGGTTAGAGCGTAGGAAAACCAAGAAAAGCAGGGTTATAGCGAAGGAAAACCAAGAAAAGCGGGGTTAGAGCAGAGGAAAACCAAGAAAAGTGGGGTTAGAGCGGAGGAAAACCAAGTAAAGCAAAGTTAGAACGGAATAAAACGTAGAAAAGCGTGGTTGGAGCAGCAGAAATCTGAGAAAAGCATGGTTAGAGTGGAGAAAAACGATGAAAAGCTGGGTTAGAGCGGAGAAAAACCAAGAAAAGCGGGGTTAGTGCAGAGGAAAACAAAGAAAAAAGTGGTTAGTGCGGATGAAAACCAAGTAAAGCAGGGTTAGAGCGGAGGAAAACCAAGAAAAGCTGAATAAGTGCAAAGGAAAACCAAGAAAAGCGGGGTTAGAAAGGAGGAAAACCAAGAAAAGCGGGGTTAGAGCGGAGGAAAAGCATGAAAAGTGGGGATAGAGCTGAGGAAAACCAAGAAAAGCGGGGTTAGAGCGGAGAAAAACCAAGAAAAGCGGGGTTAGTGCGGAGGAAAACCAAGAAAAGTGGGGTTAGAGAAGAGGAAAACCAAGAGAAACGGGGTTAGAGCGATGGAAAACCAAGACAAGCGGTGATAGAAGGGAAGAAAACCAAGAAAAGCGGCGTTAGAGCAGAGAAAAACCAACAAAAACAGGGTTAGAGCAAAGGAAAACCAAGAAAAGCGGGGTTAGAGCGGAGGAAAACCAAGAAAAGCTGGGTTAGAGCGTAGGAAAACCAAGAAAAGCGGGGTTATAGCGGAGGAAAACCAAGGAAAGCGGGGTTAGAGCGGAGGAAAACCAAGAAAAGCGGGGTTAGAGCGGAGGAAAACCAAGAAAAGTGGTGTTAGAGCGTAGGAAAACCAAGAAAAGCGGTGATAGAGCGGAGGAAAACCAAGAAAAGTGGTGATAGAGCGTAGGAAAACCACGAAAAGCGGGATTAGAGCGGAGGAAAACCAAGAAAAGCGGGGTTAGAGCAAAGAAAAACCAAGAAAAGCAGGGTTAGAGCAAAGGAAAACCAAGAAAAGCGAAGATAGAGCGGAGGAAAACCAAGAAAAGCGGGGTTAGAGCGGAGGAAAACCAAGAAAAGCGGGGTTAGAGCGGAGGAAAACCAAGAAATGCGGGGTTAGAGCGGAGGAAAACCAAGAAAAGCGAAGTTAGAGCGGAGGAAAACCAAGAAAAGCGGGGTTAGAGCGGAGGATAACCAAGAAAAGAGGGGTTAGAAAGGAGGAAAACCAAGAGAAGCAGCGTTAGAGCGGAGGAAAACCAAGTATAGCAGGGTTAGAGCGGAGGAAAACCAAGAAAAGTGAAGTTAGAGCGGAGGAAAACCAAGAAAAGCGGAATAAGTGCACAGGATAACCATGAAAAGCGTGGTTAGAGCGGAGGAAAACCAAGAAAAAGAAGTTAGAGAGGAAGAAAACGAAGAAAAGCGCGGTTAGAGCAGCAGAAATCTGAGAATAGCATGGTTAGAGTGGAGAAAAACCAAGAAAAGCTGGGTTAGAGTGGAGAAAAACCAAGAAAAGCGGGGTTAGTGCGGAGGAAAACCAAGAAAAGCGGGGTTAGAGAAGAGGAAAACCAAGAGAAACGGGGTTAGAGCGATGGAAAACCAAGACAAGCGGTGATAGAAGGGAAGAAAACCAAGAAAAGCGGCGTTAGAGCAGAGAAAAACCAACAAAAACAGGGTTAGAGCAAAGGAAAACCAAGAAAAGCGGGGTTAGAGCGAAGGAAAACCAAGAAAAGCTGGGTTAGAGCGTAGGAAAACCAAGAAAAGCGGGGTTATAGCGGAGGAAAACCAAGGAAAGCGGGGTTAGAGCGGAGGAAAACCAAGAAAAGCGGGGTTAGAGCGGAGGAAAACCAAGAAAAGTGGTGTTAGAGCGTAGGAAAACCAAGAAAAGCGGTGATAGAGCGGAGGAAAACCAAGAAAAGCGGTGATAGAGCGTAGGAAAACCACGAAAAGCGGGATTAGAGCGGAGGAAAACCAAGAAAAGCGGGGTTAGAGCAAAGAAAAACCAAGAAAAGCAGGGTTAGAGCAAAGGAAAACCAAGAAAAGCGAAGATAGAGCGGAGGAAAACCAAGAAAAGCGGGGTTAGAGCGGAGGAAAACCAAGAAAAGCGGGGTTAGAGCGGAGGAAAACCAAGAAATGCGGGGTTAGAGCGGAGGAAAACCAAGAAAAGCGAAGTTAGAGCGGAGGAAAACCAAGAAAAGCGGGGTTAGAGCGGAGGATAACCAAGAAAAGCGGGGTTAGTGCAGAGGAAAACAAAGAAAAAAGTGGTTAGTGCGGATGAAAACCAAGTAAAGCAGGGTTAGAGCGGAGGAAAACCAAGAAAAGCTGAATAAGTGCAAAGGAAAACCAAGAAAAGCGGGGTTAGAAAGGAGGAAAACCAAGAAAAGCGGGGTTAGAGCGGAGGAAAAGCATGAAAAGTGGGGATAGAGCTGAGGAAAACCAAGAAAAGCGGGGTTAGAGCGGAGAAAAACCAAGAAAAGCGGGGTTAGTGCGGAGGAAAACCAAGAAAAGTGGGGTTAGAGAAGAGGAAAACCAAGAGAAACGGGGTTAGAGCGATGGAAAACCAAGACAAGCGGTGATAGAAGGGAAGAAAACCAAGAAAAGCGGCGTTAGAGCAGAGAAAAACCAACAAAAACAGGGTTAGAGCAAAGGAAAACCAAGAAAAGCGGGGTTAGAGCGGAGGAAAACCAAGAAAAGCTGGGTTAGAGCGTAGGAAAACCAAGAAAAGCGGGGTTATAGCGGAGGAAAACCAAGGAAAGCGGGGTTAGAGCGGAGGAAAACCAAGAAAAGCGGGGTTAGAGCGGAGGAAAACCAAGAAAAGTGGTGTTAGAGCGTAGGAAAACCAAGAAAAGCGGTGATAGAGCGGAGGAAAACCAAGAAAAGTGGTGATAGAGCGTAGGAAAACCACGAAAAGCGGGATTAGAGCGGAGGAAAACCAAGAAAAGCGGGGTTAGAGCAAAGAAAAACCAAGAAAAGCAGGGTTAGAGCAAAGGAAAACCAAGAAAAGCGAAGATAGAGCGGAGGAAAACCAAGAAAAGCGGGGTTAGAGCGGAGGAAAACCAAGAAAAGCGGGGTTAGAGCGGAGGAAAACCAAGAAATGCGGGGTTAGAGCGGAGGAAAACCAAGAAAAGCGAAGTTAGAGCGGAGGAAAACCAAGAAAAGCGGGGTTAGAGCGGAGGATAACCAAGAAAAGAGGGGTTAGAAAGGAGGAAAACCAAGAGAAGCAGCGTTAGAGCGGAGGAAAACCAAGTATAGCAGGGTTAGAGCGGAGGAAAACCAAGAAAAGTGAAGTTAGAGCGGAGGAAAACCAAGAAAAGCGGAATAAGTGCACAGGATAACCATGAAAAGCGTGGTTAGAGCGGAGGAAAACCAAGAAAAAGAAGTTAGAGAGGAAGAAAACGAAGAAAAGCGCGGTTAGAGCAGCAGAAATCTGAGAATAGCATGGTTAGAGTGGAGAAAAACCAAGAAAAGCTGGGTTAGAGTGGAGAAAAACCAAGAAAAGCGGGGTTAGTGCGGAGGAAAACCAAGAAAAGCGGGGTTAGAGAAGAGGAAAACCAAGAGAAACGGGGTTAGAGCGATGGAAAACCAAGACAAGCGGTGATAGAAGGGAAGAAAACCAAGAAAAGCGGCGTTAGAGCAGAGAAAAACCAACAAAAACAGGGTTAGAGCAAAGGAAAACCAAGAAAAGCGGGGTTAGAGCGAAGGAAAACCAAGAAAAGCTGGGTTAGAGCGTAGGAAAACCAAGAAAAGCGGGGTTATAGCGGAGGAAAACCAAGGAAAGCGGGGTTAGAGCGGAGGAAAACCAAGAAAAGCGGGGTTAGAGCGGAGGAAAACCAAGAAAAGTGGTGTTAGAGCGTAGGAAAACCAAGAAAAGCGGTGATAGAGCGGAGGAAAACCAAGAAAAGTGGTGATAGAGCGTAGGAAAACCACGAAAAGCGGGATTAGAGCGGAGGAAAACCAAGACAAGCGGGGTTAGAGCAAAGAAAAACCAAGAAAAGCGGCGTTAGAGCAGAGAAAAACCAACAAAAACAGGGTTAGAGCAAAGGAAAACCAAGAAAAGCGGGGTTAGAGCGGAGGAAAACCAAGAAAAGCGGGGTTAGAGCGGAGGAAAACCAAGAAATGCGGGGTTAGAGCGGAGGAAAACCAAGAAAAGCGAAGTTAGAGCGGAGGAAAACCAAGAAAAGCGGGGTTAGATAGAAGGAAAACCAAGAAAACCGGGGTTAGAGCGAAGGAAAACTAGGAAATGCAAAGTTAGAGCGGAGGAAAACCAAGAAAAGCGAGGTTCATGCAGATGAAAACCAAGAAATGCGGGGTTAGAGCGGAGGAAAACCAAGAAAAGCAGAGTTACAACGGAAGAAAACCAGGAAAAGCGGGGTAAGAGCGGAGGAAAACCAAGAAAAGGGGGTTAGAGTGAAGGAAAACCAAGAAAAGCTGGGTTAGAGCGGAGGAAAACCAAGAAAAGCGGGGTTAGAAAGGAGGAAAACCAAGAACAGTGAAGTTAGAGCGGTGGAAAACCGAGAAAAGCGGGGTTAGAGCGGAGGAAAACCAATAAAAGCGGGGTTAGAGAGAAGGAAAACCAAGAAAAGCTGGGTGAGAGCGGAGGAAAAGAAAGAAAAGTGAAGTTAGAGGTGAGGAAAACCAAGAAAAGCTGGGATAGAGTGGAGGAAAACCAAGAAAAGCTGGTTTAGAGCGGAGGAAATCCAAGAAATTCAGGGTTGGAGCGGAGGAAAACCAAGAAAAGCGGGGTTAGATAGAAGAAAAACCAAGAAAACCGGGGTTAGAGCGAAGGAAAACTAGGAAATGCAAAGTTAGAGCGGAGGAAAATCAAGAAAAGCGAGGTTCATGCAGATGAAAACCAAGAAATGCGGGGTTAGAGCGGAGGAAAACCAAGAAAAGCAGAGTTAGAACGGAAGAAAACCAGGAAAAGCGGGGTTAGAGCGGAGGAAAACCAAGAAAAGGGGGTTAGAGTGAAGGAAAACCAAGAAAAGCTAGGTTAGAGCGGAGGAAAAGAAAGAAAAGTGAAGTTAGAGGTGAGGAAAACCAAGAAAAGCGGGGATAGAGCGGAGGAAAACAAAGAAAAGCGGGGTTAGTGCAGAGGAAAACAAAGAAAAAAGTGGTTAGTGCGGATGAAAACCAAGTAAAGCAGGGTTAGAGCGGAGGAAAACCAAGAAAAGCTGAATAAGTGCAAAGGAAAACCAAGAAAAGCGGGGTTAGAAAGGAGGAAAACCAAGAAAAGCGGGGTTAGAGCGGAGGAAAAGCATGAAAAGTGGGGATAGAGCTGAGGAAAACCAAGAAAAGCGGGGTTAGAGCGGAGAAAAACCAAGAAAAGCGGGGTTAGTGCGGAGGAAAACCAAGAAAAGCGGGGTTAGAGAAGAGGAAAACCAAGAGAAACGGGGTTAGAGCGATGGAAAACCAAGACAAGCGGTGATAGAAGGGAAGAAAACCAAGAAAAGCGGCGTTAGAGCAGAGAAAAACCAACAAAAACAGGGTTAGAGCAAAGGAAAACCAAGAAAAGCGGGGTTAGAGCGGAGGAAAACCAAGAAAAGCTGGGTTAGAGCGTAGGAAAACCAAGAAAAGCGGGGTTATAGCGGAGGAAAACCAAGGAAAGCGGGGTTAGAGCGGAGGAAAACCAAGAAAAGCGGGGTTAGAGCGGAGGAAAACCAAGAAAAGTGGTGTTAGAGCGTAGGAAAACCAAGAAAAGCGGTGATAGAGCGGAGGAAAACCAAGAAAAGTGGTGATAGAGCGTAGGAAAACCACGAAAAGCGGGATTAGAGCGGAGGAAAACCAAGAAAAGCGGGGTTAGAGCAAAGAAAAACCAAGAAAAGCAGGGTTAGAGCAAAGGAAAACCAAGAAAAGCGAAGATAGAGCGGAGGAAAACCAAGAAAAGCGGGGTTAGAGCGGAGGAAAACCAAGAAAAGCGGGGTTAGAGCGGAGGAAAACCAAGAAATGCGGGGTTAGAGCGGAGGAAAACCAAGAAAAGCGAAGTTAGAGCGGAGGAAAACCAAGAAAAGCGGGGTTAGAGCGGAGGATAACCAAGAAAAGAGGGGTTAGAAAGGAGGAAAACCAAGAGAAGCAGAGTTAGAGCGGAGGAAAACCAAGTATAGCAGGGTTAGAGCGGAGGAAAACCAAGAAAAGTGAAGTTAGAGCGGAGGAAAACCAAGAAAAGCGGAATAAGTGCACAGGATAACCATGAAAAGCGTGGTTAGAGCGGAGGAAAACCAAGAAAAAGAAGTTAGAGAGGAAGAAAACGAAGAAAAGCGCGGTTAGAGCAGCAGAAATCTGAGAATAGCATGGTTAGAGTGGAGAAAAACCAAGAAAAGCTGGGTTAGAGTGGAGAAAAACCAAGAAAAGCGGGGTTAGTGCGGAGGAAAACCAAGAAAAGCGGGGTTAGAGAAGAGGAAAACCAAGAGAAACGGGGTTAGAGCGATGGAAAACCAAGACAAGCGGTGATAGAAGGGAAGAAAACCAAGAAAAGCGTCGTTAGAGCAGAGAAAAACCAACAAAAACAGGGTTAGAGCAAAGGAAAACCAAGAAAAGCGGGGTTAGAGCGAAGGAAAACCAAGAAAAGCTGGGTTAGAGCGTAGGAAAACCAAGAAAAGCGGGGTTATAGCGGAGGAAAACCAAGGAAAGCGGGGTTAGAGCGGAGGAAAACCAAGAAAAGCGGGGTTAGAGCGGAGGAAAACCAAGAAAAGTGGTGTTAGAGCGTAGGAAAACCAAGAAAAGCGGTGATAGAGCGGAGGAAAACCAAGAAAAGTGGTGATAGAGCGTAGGAAAACCACGAAAAGCGGGATTAGAGCGGAGGAAAACCAAGAAAAGCGGTGTTAGAGCAAAGAAAAACCAAGAAAAGCAGGGTTAGAGCAAAGGAAAACCAAGAAAAGCGAAGATAGAGCGGAGGAAAACCAAGAAAAGCGGGGTTAGAGCGGAGGAAAACCAAGAAATGCGGGGTTAGAGCGGAGGAAAACCAAGAAAAGCGAAGTTAGAGCGGAGGAAAACCAAGAAAAGCGGGGTTAGAGCGGAGGATAACCAAGAAAAGCGGGGTTAGTGCAGAGGAAAACAAAGAAAAAAGTGGTTAGTGCGGATGAAAACCAAGTAAAGCAGGGTTAGAGCGGAGGAAAACCAAGAAAAGCTGAATAAGTGCAAAGGAAAACCAAGAAAAGCGGGGTTAGAAAGGAGGAAAACCAAGAAAAGCGAAGATAGAGCGGAGGAAAAGCATGAAAAGTGGGGATAGAGCTGAGGAAAACCAAGAAAAGCGGGGTTAGAGCGGAGAAAAACCAAGAAAAGCGGGGTTAGTGCGGAGGAAAACCAAGAAAAGTGGGGTTAGAGAAGAGGAAAACCAAGAGAAACGGGGTTAGAGCGATGGAAAACCAAGACAAGCGGTGATAGAAGGGAAGAAAACCAAGAAAAGCGGCGTTAGAGCAGAGAAAAACCAACAAAAACAGGGTTAGAGCAAAGGAAAACCAAGAAAAGCGGGGTTAGAGCGGAGGAAAACCAAGAAAAGCTGGGTTAGAGCGTAGGAAAACCAAGAAAAGCGGGGTTATAGCGGAGGAAAACCAAGGAAAGCGGGGTTAGAGCGGAGGAAAACCAAGAAAAGCGGGGTTAGAGCGGAGGAAAACCAAGAAAAGTGGTGTTAGAGCGTAGGAAAACCAAGAAAAGCGGTGATAGAGCGGAGGAAAACCAAGAAAAGTGGTGATAGAGCGTAGGAAAACCACGAAAAGCGGGATTAGAGCGGAGGAAAACCAAGAAAAGCGGGGTTAGAGCAAAGAAAAACCAAGAAAAGCAGGGTTAGAGCAAAGGAAAACCAAGAAAAGCGAAGATAGAGCGGAGGAAAACCAAGAAAAGCGGGGTTAGAGCGGAGGAAAACCAAGAAAAGCGGGGTTAGAGCGGAGGAAAACCAAGAAATGCAGGGTTAGAGCGGAGGAAAACCAAGAAAAGCGAAGTTAGAGCGGAGGAAAACCAAGAAAAGCGGGGTTAGAGCGGAGGATAACCAAGAAAAGAGGGGTTAGAAAGGAGGAAAACCAAGAGAAGCAGCGTTAGAGCGGAGGAAAACCAAGTATAGCAGGGTTAGAGCGGAGGAAAACCAAGAAAAGTGAAGTTAGAGCGGAGGAAAACCAAGAAAAGCGGAATAAGTGCACAGGATAACCATGAAAAGCGTGGTTAGAGCGGAGGAAAACCAAGAAAAAGAAGTTAGAGAGGAAGAAAACGAAGAAAAGCGCGGTTAGAGCAGCAGAAATCTGAGAATAGCATGGTTAGAGTGGAGAAAAACCAAGAAAAGCTGGGTTAGAGTGGAGAAAAACCAAGAAAAGCGGGGTTAGTGCGGAGGAAAACCAAGAAAAGCGGGGTTAGAGAAGAGGAAAACCAAGAGAAACGGGGTTAGAGCGATGGAAAACCAAGACAAGCGGTGATAGAAGGGAAGAAAACCAAGAAAAGCGGCGTTAGAGCAGAGAAAAACCAACAAAAACAGGGTTAGAGCAAAGGAAAACCAAGAAAAGCGGGGTTAGAGCGAAGGAAAACCAAGAAAAGCTGGGTTAGAGCGTAGGAAAACCAAGAAAAGCGGGGTTATAGCGGAGGAAAACCAAGGAAAGCGGGGTTAGAGCGGAGGAAAACCAAGAAAAGCGGGGTTAGAGCGGAGGAAAACCAAGAAAAGTGGTGTTAGAGCGTAGGAAAACCAAGAAAAGCGGTGATAGAGCGGAGGAAAACCAAGAAAAGTGGTGATAGAGCGTAGGAAAACCACGAAAAGCGGGATTAGAGCGGAGGAAAACCAAGAAAAGCGGGGTTAGAGCAAAGAAAAACCAAGAAAAGCAGGGTTAGAGCAAAGGAAAACCAAGAAAAGCGAAGATAGAGCGGAGGAAAACCAAGAAAAGCGGGGTTAGAGCGGAGGAAAACCAAGAAAAGCGGGGTTAGAGCGGAGGAAAACCAAGAAATGCGGGGTTAGAGCGGAGGAAAACCAAGAAAAGCGAAGTTAGAGCGGAGGAAAACCAAGAAAAGCGGGGTTAGATAGAAGGAAAACCAAGAAAACCGGGGTTAGAGCGAAGGAAAACTAGGAAATGCAAAGTTAGAGCGGAGGAAAACCAAGAAAAGCGAGGTTCATGCAGATGAAAACCAAGAAATGCGGGGTTAGAGCGGAGGAAAACCAAGAAAAGCAGAGTTACAACGGAAGAAAACCAGGAAAAGCGGGGTAAGAGCGGAGGAAAACCAAGAAAAGGGGGTTAGAGTGAAGGAAAACCAAGAAAAGCTGGGTTAGAGCGGAGGAAAACCAAGAAAAGCGGGGTTAGAAAGGAGGAAAACCAAGAACAGTGAAGTTAGAGCGGTGGAAAACCGAGAAAAGCGGGGTTAGAGCGGAGGAAAACCAATAAAAGTGGGGTTAGAGAGAAGGAAAACCAAGAAAAGCTGGGTGAGAGCGGAGGAAAAGAAAGAAAAGTGAAGTTAGAGGTGAGGAAAACCAAGAAAAGCTGGGATAGAGTGGAGGAAAACCAAGAAAAGCTGGTTTAGAGCGGAGGAAATCCAAGAAATTCAGGGTTGGAGCGGAGGAAAACCAAGAAAAGCGGGGTTAGATAGAAGAAAAACCAAGAAAACCGGGGTTAGAGCGAAGGAAAACTAGGAAATGCAAAGTTAGAGCGGAGGAAAATCAAGAAAAGCGAGGTTCATGCAGATGAAAACCAAGAAATGCGGGGTTAGAGCGGAGGAAAACCAAGAAAAGCAGAGTTAGAACGGAAGAAAACCAGGAAAAGCGGGGTTAGAGCGGAGGAAAACCAAGAAAAGGGGGTTAGAGTGAAGGAAAACCAAGAAAAGCTAGGTTAGAGCGGAGGAAAAGAAAGAAAAGTGAAGTTAGAGGTGAGGAAAACCAAGAAAAGCGGGGATAGAGCGGAGGAAAACAAAGAAAAGCGGGGTTAGAGCGGAGGAAATCCAAGAAAAGCGTGGTTTAGAACGGAAGAAAACCAGGAAAAGTGGGGTTAGAAAGGAGGAAAACCAAGGTAATCGGAGATAGAGCGAAGGAAAACCAAGAAAAAGAAGTTAGAGAGGAAGAATACAAAGAAAAGCTGGGTTAGAGAGGAGAAAAAACAAGAAAAGCTGGGTTGGAGCATAGGAAAAACAAGAAAAGGAAAGTTAGAGTGGAGGAAAACCAAAAAAAATGAAGTTAGAGAGGAGGAAAACAAAGATAAGCAGGGTTAGAGCGGAGGAAAACCAAGAAAATTGAAGTTAGAGCGGAGGAAATCCAAGAAAAGTGGAATAAGTGCGGAGGAAAACCAAGAAAAGCTGGGTTAGAGTGGAGGAAAACCAAGAAAAGCGAAGTTAGAGCGGAGGAAAACCAAGAAAAGTGGAATAAGTGTGGTGGAAAACCAAGAAAAGCGGGGATAGAGCGAAGGAAAACCAAGAAAAGGGGGTTAGAGAGAAGGAAAACCAAGAAAAGTGAAGTTAGAGCGAAGGAAATCCAAGGAAAGCCGGGTTAGAGCGGAGGAAAACCAAGAAAAGCTGGGTTAGAGAGAAGGAAAACCAAGAAAACCAGGGTTAGAGTGGAGGAAATCCAAGAAAAGCGGGGTTAGTGTGGAGGAAAACCAAGAAAAGCGGAGTTAGAGCGGAGGAAAACCAGGAAAAGCGGGGTTAGAGTGGAGGTTAAACCAAGATAATCGGGGATAGAGCGAAGGAAAATCAAGAAAATGTAGTTAGAGAGGAAGAATACAACAAAAAGCGAGGTTAGAGCAGCAGAAATCCAAGAAAAGCATGGTTAGAGTGGAGAAAAACCCAGAAAAGCTGGGTTAGAACGGAGAAAAACCAAGAAAAGCGGAGTTAGAGCGGAGGAAAACCAAGAAAAGCGAAGTTAGAGAAGAGGAAAACCAAGAAACATGATGTTAGAGAGGAGGAAAAGAAAGATAAGCTGGGATAGAGCCGAGGAAAACCAAGAAAAGCGAAGTTACAGCAAAGGAAAACCAAGAAAAGCGGGGCTAGAGCGGACGATAAGCAAGAAAAGCGGGTTAAGAGCGGAGGAAAACCAAGAAAAGCGGGGTTAGAGCGGAGGAAAACCAAGAAAAATGACGTTAGAGCGGACGAAAAGAAAGATAAGCAGGTTTAGAGCGGAGGAAAACCAAGAAAAGCGAACTTAGAGCGGAGGAAAATCAAGAAAAGCAGAATAAGTGCAGAGGAAAACCAAGAAAAGCGGGGTTAGAGCGGAGGAAAACCAAGAAAAGCGAAGATAGAGCGGAGGAAAACCAAGAAAAGCGGGGTTAGAGCGGAGGAAAACTAAGAAAAGTGAAGTTAGTGGTGAGGAAAACCAAGAAAAGCGGGGTTAGAGCAGAGGAAATCCAAGAAAAGCGGGGTTAGTGTGGAGGAGAACCAAGAAAAGCGGGGTTAGAGCGGAGGAAAACCACGAAAATCGGGGTTAGAGCGGAGGAATGGCATGAAAAGCGAGGCTAGAGCGGAGGAAAATCAAGAAATGCAGGGTTAGAGCGAGGGAAAACTTGGAAACACAAAGTTAGTGCGGAGGAAAACCAAGAAAAGCAGTTAGAACGGAAAAAAAAAAAGAGTTAGAACGGAAGAAAACCAAAAAAAGCGGGGTTAGAGAGCAGGAAAACCAAGATAATCGGGGTTAGAGCGGAGGAAAAGAAAGAAAAGTGAAGTTAGAGTGGAGGAAAACCAAGAAAAGCGGGGATAGAGCGGAGGAAAATAAAGAAAAGCAGGGTTAGAGCGGAGGAAAACCAAGAAAAGCGAGCTTAGAGCGAAGGAAAACCAAGAAAAGCGAAGTTAGAGAAGAGGAAAACCAAGAAAAATGAAGTTAGAGAAGAGGAAAACAAAGACAAGCAGGGTTAGAGCGGAGGAAAACCAAGAAAAGCGAACTTAGAGCGGAGGAAAACCAAGAAAAGCGGACTAAGTGCAGAGGAAAACAAAGAAAAGCGGGGTTAGAGCGGAGGAAAACCAAGAAAAGCGAAGATAGAGCGGAGGAAAACCAAGAAAAGAGAGGTTAGAAAGGAGGAAAACCAAGAAAAGTGAAGTTAGAGCGGAGGAAATCCAAGAAAAGCGGGGTTAGTGTGGAGGAGAACCAAGAAAAGCGGAGTTAGAGCGGAGGAAAACCACGAAAATCGGGATTAGAGCGGAGGAATGGCATGAAAAGCGAGGCTAGAGCGGAGGAAAACCAAGAAATGCAGGGTTAGTGCGAGGGAAAACTTGGAAATGCAAAGTTAGTGCAGAGGAAAACCAAGAAAAGCAGAGTTAGAACGGAAGAAAACCAAGAAAAGCGGGGTTAGAGAGCAGGGAAACCAAGCTAATCGAGGTTAGAGCGGAGGAAAAGAAAGAAAAGTGAAGTTAGAGCGGAGGAAAACCAAGAAAAGCGGGCATAGAGCGGAGGAAAATAAAGAAAGGCGGGGTTAGAGCGGAGGAAAACCAAGAACAGCTGGGTTAGAGCGAAGGAAAACCAAGAAAAGCGGAATAAGTGCAGAGGAAAACCAAGAAAAGCGGGGTTAGAGCAGAGGAAAACCAAGAAAAGCTGGGTTGGAGCGAAGGAAAACAAAGAAAAGCGGGGTTAGAAAGGAGGAAAACCAAGAAAAGTGAAGTTAGAGCGGAGGAAAACCACGAAAAGCGGGTTTAGAACGGAGGAAAACCTAGAAAAGAGGGGATAGAGAGAAGGAAAACAAAGAAAACCGGGGTTAGAGCGGAGGAAAAGAAAGAAAAGTGAAGTTAGAGGTGAGGAAACCAAGAAAAGCAGGGATAGAGCACAGGAAAACCAAGAAAGGCTGGTTTAGAGCGGAGGAAATCAAAGAAAAGCGGGGTTAGTGTGGAGGAAAACCAAGAAATGCGGGGTTAGAGCGGAGGAAAACCAAGAAAAGCGGGGTTAGAAAGGAGGAAAACCAAGAAAAGTGAAATTAGAGCGGAGGAAAACCACGACAAGCAAGGTTAGAGCAGAGGAAAACCAAGAAAAGAGGGGTTACAGAGAAGGAAAACCAAGAAAACCGGGGATAGAGCGGAGGAAAAGAAAGAAAAGGGAAGTTAGAGGTGAGGAAAACCAAGAATAGTGGGGATAGAGCGGAGGAAAACAAAGAAAAGCTGGTTTAGAGCAGAGGAAATCCAAGAAAAGCGGGGTTAGTGTGGAGGAAAACCAAGAAAAGCAGAGTTAGAGCGGAGGAAAACCAGGAAAAGCGGGGTTAGAGTGAAGGTTAAAGCAAGATAATCGGGGATAGAGCGAAGGAAAATCAAGAAAAAGTAGTTAGAGAGGAAGAATACAACGAAAAGCGCGGTTAGAGCAGCAGAAATCCAAGAAAATCATGGTTAGAGTGGAGAAAAACCCAGAAAAGCTGGGTTAGAACGGAGAAAAACCAAGAAAAGCGGAGTTAGAGCGGAGGAAAACCAAGAAAAGCGAAGTTAGAGAAGAGGAAAACCAAGAAACATGATGTTAGAGAGGAGGAAAAGAAAGATAAGCTGGGAGAGAGCCGAGGAAAACCAAGAAAAGCGAAGTTACAGCGAAGGAAAACCAAGAAAAGCGGGGCTAGAGCAGACGATAAGCAAGAAAAGCGGGTTAAGAGCGGAGGAAAACCAAGAAAAGCGAAGTTAGAGAAGAGGAATACCAAGAAAAATGAAGTTAGAGCGGACGAAAAGAAAGATAAGCAGGTTTAGAGCGGAGGAAAACCAAGAAAAGCGAACTTAGAGCGGAGGAAAATCAAGAAAAGCGGAATAAGTGCAGAGGAAAACCAAGAAAAGCGGGGTTAGAGCGGAGGAAAACCAAGAAAAGCGAAGATAGAGCGGAGGAAAACCAAGAAAAGCGGGGTTAGAGCGGAGGAAAACTAAGAAAAGTGAAGTTAGTGGTGAGGAAAACCAAGAAAAGCGGGATTAGAGCGGAGGAAATCCAAGAAAAGCGGGGTTAGTATGGAGGAAAAACCAAGAAAAGCGGAGTTAGAGCAGAGGAAAACCACGAAAATCGGGGTTAGAGCGGAGGAATGGCATGAAAAGCGAGGCTAGAGCGAAGGAAAACCAAGAAAAGCGGGGTTAGAGCGGAGGAAAACTAAGAAAAGTGAAGTTAGTGGTGAGGAAAACCAAGAAAAGCGGGATTAGAGCGGAGGAAATCCAAGAAAAGCGGGGTTAGTGTGGAGGAAAAACCAAGAAAAGCGGAGTTAGAGCGGAGGAAAACCACGAAAATCGGGGTTAGAGCGGAGGAATGGCATGAAAAGCTAGGCTAGAGCGAAGGAAAACCAAGAAATGCGGGGTTAGAGCAAAGGAAAACTCGGAAATGCAAAGTTAGAGCGGAGGAAAACCAAGAAAAGCGGAGTTAGAGCGGAGGAAAACCAAGAAAATCAGGGTTACAGCGGAGGAAAACCAAGAAAAGCGGGGTTAGATAGAAGGAAAACCAAGAAAACCGGGGTTAGAGCGAAGGAAAACTAGGAAATCCAAAGTTAGAGCGGAGGAAAACCAAGAAAAGCGAGGTTCATGCAGATGAAAACCAAGAAATGCGGGGTTAGAGCGGAGGAAAACCAAGAAAAGCAAAGTTAGAACGGAAGAAAATCAGGAAAAGCGGGGTTAGAGCGGAGGAAAACCAAGAAAAGGGGGTTAGAGTGAAGGAAAACCAAGAAAAGCTGGTTTAGAGCAGAGGAAAACCAAGAAAAGCGGGGTTAGAAAGGAGGAAAACCAAGAACAGTGAAGTTAGAGCGGAGGAAAACCAAGAACAGTGAAGTTAGAGCGGAGGAAAACCAAGAAAACCGGGGTTAGATAGAAGGAAAACCAAGAAAACCAGGGTTAGAGCGAAGGAAAACTAGGAAATGCAAAGTTAGACCGGAGGAAAACCAAGAAAACCGGGGTTAGAGCGAAGGAAAACTAGGAAATGCAAAGTTAGAGCGGAGGAAAACCAAGAAAAGCGAGGTTCATGCAGATGAAAACCAGGAAATGCGGGGTTAGAGCGGAGGAAAACCAAGAAAAGCAGAGTTAGAACAGAAGAAAACCAGGAAAAGCGGGGTTAGAGTGGAGGAAAACCAAGAAAGGGGGTTAGAGTGAAGCAAAACCACGAAAAGCTGGGTTAGAGCGAAGGAAAACCAAGAAAAGCTGGGTTAGAGCGGAGGAAAACCAAGAAAAGCGGGGTTAGAAAGGAGGAAAACTCGGAAATGCAAAGTTAGAGCGCAGGAAAACCAAGAAAAGCGAGGTTCATGCAGATGAAAACCAAGAAATGCGGGGTTAGAGCAGAGGAAAACCATGAAAAGCAGGGTTAGAGCGGAGGAAAACCAAGAAAATCGGGTTTAGAGCGGAGGAAAAGCATGAAAAGCGGGGTTAGAGCGGAAGAAAACCAAGAAAAGCGGAATAAGTGCGGAGGAAAACCAAGAAATGCTAGGTTAGAGCGGAGGTAAACCAAGAAAAGCGGGGCTAGAGCATAGGAAAACCAAGAAAAGCGGGGTTAGAAAGGAGGAAAACCAAGAAAAGCGGGGTTAGAGAGAAGGAAAACCAAGAAAACCGGGGTTAAAGCAAAGGAAAAGAAAGAACAGTGAAGTTAGAGGTGAGTAAAACCAAGAAGAGCGGGGATAGAGTGGAGGAAAACCAAGAAAAGCTGGTTTAGAGCGGAGGAAATCCAAGAAAAGCGGGGTTAGTGTGGAGGAGAACCAAGAAAAGCGGAGTTAGAGCGGAGGAAAACTAGGAAATGCAAAGTTAGAGCGGTGGAAAACCAAGAAAAGCGAGGTTCATGCAGATGAAAACCAAGAAATGCGGGGTTAGAAAGGAGGAAAACCAAGAAAAGCAAAGTTAGAACGGAAGAAAACCAGGAAAAGCGGGGTTAGAGCGGAGGAAAACCATGAAAAGGGGGTTAGAGTGAAGGAAAACCAAGAAAAGCAGGGCTAGAGCATAGGAAAACCAAGAAAAGCGGGGTTAGAAAGGAGGAAAACCAAGAACAGTGAAGTTAGAGCGGAGGAAAACCGAGAAAAGCGGGGTTAGAGCGGAGGAAAACCAAGAAAAGCGGGGTTAGAGAGAAGGGAAACCAAGAAAAGCTGGGTTAGAGCGGAGGAAAAGAAAGAAAAGTGAAGATAGAGGTGAGGAAAACCAAGAAAAGCGGGGATAGAGTGGAGGAAAACCAAGAAAAGCTGGTTTAGAGCGGAGGAAATCCAAGAAAAGCGGGGTTAGTGTGGAGGACAACCAAGAAAAGCTGGGATAGAGTGGAGGAAAACCAAGAAAATCTGGGTTAGAGCGGAGGAAAACCAAGAAAAACAGGGTTAGATAGGAGGAAAACCAAGAAAACCGGGGTTAGAGCGAAGGAAAACTAGGAAATGCAAAGTTAGAGCGGAGGAAAACCAAGAAAAGCGAGGTTCATGCAGATGAAAACAAAGAAATGCGGGGTTAGAGCGGAGGAAAACCAAGAAAAGCAGAGTTAGAACAGAAGAAAACCAGGAAAAGCGGGGTTAGAGTGGAGGAAAACCAAGAAAAGGGGGTTAGAGTGAAGGAAAACCAAGAAAAGCTGGGTTAGAGCGGAGGAAAACCAAGAAAAGCGGGGTTAGAAAGGAGGAAAACCAAGAACAGTGAAGTTAGAGCGGAGGAAAACCGAGAAAAGCGGGGTTAGAGCGGAGGAAAACCAAGAAAAGCGGGGTTAGAGAGAAGGAAAACCAAGAAAACCGGGGTTAAAGCGGTGGAAAAGAAAGAAAAGTGAAGTTAGAGGTGAGTAAAACCAAGAAAAGCGGGGATAGAGTGGAGGAAAACCAAGAAAAGCTAGTTTAGAGCGGAGGAAATCCAAGAAAAGCGGGGTTAGTATGGAGGAGAACCAAGAAAAGCGGAGTTAGAGCGGAGGAAAACCAAGAAAATCGGGGTTAGAGCGGAGGAAAACCAAGAAAAGCGAGGTTCATGCAGATGAAAACCAAGAAATGTGGGGTTAGAGCGGAGGAAAACCAAGAAAAGCAGAGTTAGAAAGGAAGAAAACCAGGAAAAGCGGGGTTAGAGCGGAGGAAAACCAAGAAAAGGGGGTTAGAGTGAAGGAAAACCAAGAAAAGCTGGGTGAGAGCGGAGGAAAACCAAGAAAAGCAGGGTTAGATAGAAGGAAAACCAAGAAAACCGGGGTTAGAGCGAAGGAAAACTAGGAAATGCAAAGTTAGAGCGGAGGAAAACCCAGAAAAGCGAGGTTCATGCAGATGAATACCAAGAAATGCGGGGTTAGAGCGGAGGAAAAGCAAGAAAAGCAGAGTAAGAACGGAAGAAAACCAGGAAAAGCAGGGTTAGAGCGGAGGAAAACCAAGAAAAGGGGTTAGAGTGAAGGAAAACCAAGAAAAGCTGGGTTAGAGCGAAGGAAAACCAAGAAAAGCGGGGTTAGAAAGGAGGAAAACCAAGAACAGTGAAGTTAGAGCGGAGGAAAACCGAGAAAAGCGGGGTTAGAGCGGAGGAAATCCAAGAAAAGCGGGGTTAGAGAGAAGCAAAACCAAGAAAACCGGGGTTAAAGCGGAGGAAAAGAAAGAAAAGTGAAGTTAGAGGTGAGTAAAACCAAGAAAGGCGGGTATAGAGTGGAGGAAAACCAAGAAAAGCTGGTTTAGAGCGGAGGAAATCCAAGAAAAACGGGGTTAGAGCGGAGGAAAACCAAGAAACATGATGTTAGAGAGGAGGAAAACAAAGATAAGCAGGGTTAGAGCGGAGGAAAACCAAGAAAAGTGGAATAAGTGCGAAGGAAAACCAAGGAAAGCGGGGTTAGATTGGAGGAAAACGAAGTAAAGCAGAGATAGAACAGAAGAAAACCAAGAAAAGCGGGGTTAGAGTGGAGGAAAACCAAGATAATCGGGGATAGAGCGAAGGAAAACCAGGAAAAAGAAGTTAGAGAGGAAGAATACAAAGAAAAGCGCGGTTAGAGCAGCAGAAATCCAAGAAAAGCATGTTTAGAGTGGAGAAAAATCAAGAAAAGCTGGGTTGGAGCGGAGAAAAAACAAGAAAAGCGGGGATAGAGCGGAGGAAAACCAAGAAAAGCGGGGTTAGAGCGGAGGAAAACCAAGAAAAGCAGAGTTAGAACGGAAGAAAACCAGGAAAAGCGGTGTTAGAGTGGAGGAAAACCAAGATAATCGGGGATAGAGCGAAGGAAAACAAGGAAAAAGAAGTTACAGAGGAAGAATACAAAGAAAAGCGAGGTTAGTGCAGCAGAAATCCAAGAAAAGCATGGTTACAGTGGAGAAAAACCAAGCAAAGCTGGGTTGGAGCGGAGAAAAAAAAAGGAAAGCGGAGTTAGAGCGGAGGGAAACCAAGAAAAGTGGAATTAGTGCTGAGGAAAACCAAGAAAATCTGGGTTAGAGCGGAGGAAAACCAAGAAAAGAGGGATTAGAAAGGAGGAAAACCAAGAAAAGTGAAGTTAGAGCGGAGGAAAACCAAGAAAAGCTGGGTTAGAGCGGAGGAACACCAAGAAAAGCGGGGTTAGAGAGAAGGAAAACCAAGAAAACCGGGGTTAAAGCGGAGGAAAAGAAAGAAAAGTGAAGTTAGAGGTAAGTAAAACCATGAAAAGCGGGGATAGAGTGGAGGAAAACCAATAAAAGCTGGGCTAGAGCGGAGGAAAACGAAGAAAAGCGGGGTTAGTGTGGAGGAGAACCAAGAAAAGCTGGGTTAGAGCGGAGGAAAACCAAGAAAATCGGGTTTAGAGCGGAGGAAAAGCATGAAAAGCGGGGTTAGAGCGGAAGAAAACCAAGAAAAGCGGAATAAGTGCGGAGGAAAACCGAGAAATGCGGGGTTAGAGCGGAAAAAACCAAGAAAAGCGAGGCTAGAGCATAGGAAAACTAAGAAAAGCGGGGTTTGAGTGGAGGAAAACCAAGATAATCGGGGATAGAGCGAAGGAAAACCAAGAAAAAGAAGTTAGTGAGGAAGAATACAAAGAAAAGCGCGGTTAGAGCAGCAGAAATCCAAGAAAAGCATGGTTAGAGTGGAGAAAAACCCAGAAAAGCTGGGTTAGAACGGAGAAAAACCAAGAAAAGAGGAGTTAGAGCGGAGGAAAACCAAGAAAAGCGAAGTTAGAGAAGAGGAAAACCAAGAAACATGATGTTAGAGAGGAGGAAAACAAAGATAAGCAGAGTTAGAGCGGAGGAAAACCAAGAAAAGCGAAGTTAGAGCGGAGGAAAACCAAGAAATGCGGGGTTAGAGCAGAGGAAAACCATGAAAAGCAGGGTTAGAGCGGAGGAAAACCAAGAAAATCGGGTTTAGAGCGGAGGAAAAGCATGAAAAGCGGGGTTAGAGCGGAAGAAAACCAAGAAAAGCGGAATAAGTGCGGAGGAAAACCAAGAAATGCTAGGTTAGAGCGGAGGTAAACCAAGAAAAGCGGGGCTAGAGCATAGGAAAACCAAGAAAAGCGGGGTTAGAAAGGAGGAAAACCAAGAAAAGCGGGGTTAGAGAGAAGGAAAACCAAGAAAACCGGGGTTAAAGCAAAGGAAAAGAAAGAACAGTGAAGTTAGAGGTGAGTAAAACCAAGAAGAGCGGGGATAGAGTGGAGGAAAACCAAGAAAAGCTGGTTTAGAGCAAAGGAAATCCAAGAAAAGCGGGGTTAGTGTGGAGGAGAACCAAGAAAAGCGGAGTTAGAGCGGAGGAAAACTAGGAAATGCAAAGTTAGAGCGGTGGAAAACCAAGAAAAGCGAGGTTCATGCAGATGAAAACCAAGAAATGCGGGGTTAGAAAGGAGGAAAACCAAGAAAAGCAAAGTTAGAACGGAAGAAAACCAGGAAAAGCGGGGTTAGAGCGGAGGAAAACCATGAAAAGGGGGTTAGAGTGAAGGAAAACCAAGAAAAGCAGGGCTAGAGCATAGGAAAACCAAGAAAAGCGGGGTTAGAAAGGAGGAAAACCAAGAACAGTGAAGTTAGAGCGGAGGAAAACCGAGAAAAGCGGGGTTAGAGCGGAGGAAAACCAAGAAAAGCGGGGTTAGAGAGAAGGGAAACCAAGAAAAGCTGGGTTAGAGCGGAGGAAAAGAAAGAAAAGTGAAGATAGAGGTGAGGAAAACCAAGAAAAGCGGGGATAGAGTGGAGGAAAACCAAGAAAAGCTGGTTTAGAGCGGAGGAAATCCAAGAAAAGCGGGGTTAGTGTGGAGGACAACCAAGAAAAGCTGGGATAGAGTGGAGGAAAACCAAGAAAATCTGGGTTAGAGCGGAGGAAAACCAAGAAAAACAGGGTTAGATAGGAGGAAAACCAAGAAAACCGGGGTTAGAGCGAAGGAAAACTAGGAAATGCAAAGTTAGAGCGGAGGAAAACCAAGAAAAGCGAGGTTCATGCAGATGAAAACAAAGAAATGCGGGGTTAGAGCGGAGGAAAACCAAGAAAAGCAGAGTTAGAACAGAAGAAAACCAGGAAAAGCGGGGTTAGAGTGGAGGAAAACCAAGAAAAGGGGGTTAGAGTGAAGGAAAACCAAGAAAAGCTGGGTTAGAGCGGAGGAAAACCAAGAAAAGCGGGGTTAGAAAGGAGGAAAACCAAGAACAGTGAAGTTAGAGCGGAGGAAAACCGAGAAAAGCGGGGTTAGAGCGGAGGAAAACCAAGAAAAGCGGGGTTAGAGAGAAGGAAAACCAAGAAAACCGGGGTTAAAGCGGTGGAAAAGAAAGAAAAGTGAAGTTAGAGGTGAGTAAAACCAAGAAAAGCGGGGATAGAGTGGAGGAAAACCAAGAAAAGCTAGTTTAGAGCGGAGGAAATCCAAGAAAAGCGGGGTTAGTATGGAGGAGAACCAAGAAAAGCGGAGTTAGAGCGGAGGAAAACCAAGAAAATCGGGGTTAGAGCGGAGGAAAACCAAGAAAAGCGAGGTTCATGCAGATGAAAACCAAGAAATGTGGGGTTAGAGCGGAGGAAAACCAAGAAAAGCAGAGTTAGAAAGGAAGAAAACCAGGAAAAGCGGGGTTAGAGCGGAGGAAAACCAAGAAAAGGGGGTTAGAGTGAAGGAAAACCAAGAAAAGCTGGGTGAGAGCGGAGGAAAACCAAGAAAAGCAGGGTTAGATAGAAGGAAAACCAAGAAAACCGGGGTTAGAGCGAAGGAAAACTAGGAAATGCAAAGTTAGAGCGGAGGAAAACCCAGAAAAGCGAGGTTCATGCAGATGAATACCAAGAAATGCGGGGTTAGAGCGGAGGAAAAGCAAGAAAAGCAGAGTAAGAACGGAAGAAAACCAGGAAAAGCAGGGTTAGAGCGGAGGAAAACCAAGAAAAGGGGTTAGAGTGAAGGAAAACCAAGAAAAGCTGGGTTAGAGCGAAGGAAAACCAAGAAAAGCGGGGTTAGAAAGGAGGAAAACCAAGAACAGTGAAGTTAGAGCGGAGGAAAACCGAGAAAAGCGGGGTTAGAGCGGAGGAAATCCAAGAAAAGCGGGGTTAGAGAGAAGCAAAACCAAGAAAACCGGGGTTAAAGCGGAGGAAAAGAAAGAAAAGTGAAGTTAGAGGTGAGTAAAACCAAGAAAGGCGGGTATAGAGTGGAGGAAAACCAAGAAAAGCTGGTTTAGAGCGGAGGAAATCCAAGAAAAACGGGGTTAGAGCGGAGGAAAACCAAGAAACATGATGTTAGAGAGGAGGAAAACAAAGATAAGCAGGGTTAGAGCGGAGGAAAACCAAGAAAAGTGGAATAAGTGCGAAGGAAAACCAAGGAAAGCGGGGTTAGATTGGAGGAAAACGAAGAAAAGCAGAGATAGAACAGAAGAAAACCAAGAAAAGCGGGGTTAGAGTGGAGGAAAACCAAGATAATCGGGGATAGAGCGAAGGAAAACCAGGAAAAAGAAGTTAGAGAGGAAGAATACAAAGAAAAGCGCGGTTAGAGCAGCAGAAATCCAAGAAAAGCATGTTTAGAGTGGAGAAAAATCAAGAAAAGCTGGGTTGGAGCGGAGAAAAAACAAGAAAAGCGGGGATAGAGCGGAGGAAAACCAAGAAAAGCGGGGTTAGAGCGGAGGAAAACCAAGAAAAGCAGAGTTAGAACGGAAGAAAACCAGGAAAAGCGGTGTTAGAGTGGAGGAAAACCAAGATAATCGGGGATAGAGCGAAGGAAAACAAGGAAAAAGAAGTTACAGAGGAAGAATACAAAGAAAAGCGAGGTTAGTGCAGCAGAAATCCAAGAAAAGCATGGTTACAGTGGAGAAAAACCAAGCAAAGCTGGGTTGGAGCGGAGAAAAAAAAAGGAAAGCGGAGTTAGAGCGGAGGGAAACCAAGAAAAGTGGAATTAGTGCTGAGGAAAACCAAGAAAATCTGGGTTAGAGCGGAGGAAAACCAAGAAAAGAGGGATTAGAAAGGAGGAAAACCAAGAAAAGTGAAGTTAGAGCGGAGGAAAACCAAGAAAAGCTGGGTTAGAGCGGAGGAACACCAAGAAAAGCGGGGTTAGAGAGAAGGAAAACCAAGAAAACCGGGGTTAAAGCGGAGGAAAAGAAAGAAAAGTGAAGTTAGAGGTAAGTAAAACCATGAAAAGCGGGGATAGAGTGGAGGAAAACCAATAAAAGCTGGGCTAGAGCGGAGGAAAACGAAGAAAAGCGGGGTTAGTGTGGAGGAGAACCAAGAAAAGCTGGGTTAGAGCGGAGGAAAACCAAGAAAATCGGGTTTAGAGCGGAGGAAAAGCATGAAAAGCGGGGTTAGAGCGGAAGAAAACCAAGAAAAGCGGAATAAGTGCGGAGGAAAACCGAGAAATGCGGGGTTAGAGCGGAAAAAACCAAGAAAAGCGAGGCTAGAGCATAGGAAAACTAAGAAAAGCGGGGTTTGAGTGGAGGAAAACCAAGATAATCGGGGATAGAGCGAAGGAAAACCAAGAAAAAGAAGTTAGTGAGGAAGAATACAAAGAAAAGCGCGGTTAGAGCAGCAGAAATCCAAGAAAAGCATGGTTAGAGTGGAGAAAAACCCAGAAAAGCTGGGTTAGAACGGAGAAAAACCAAGAAAAGAGGAGTTAGAGCGGAGGAAAACCAAGAAAAGCGAAGTTAGAGAAGAGGAAAACCAAGAAACATGATGTTAGAGAGGAGGAAAACAAAGATAAGCAGAGTTAGAGCGGAGGAAAACCAAGAAAAGCGAAGTTAGAGCGGAGGAAAACCAAGAAAAGTGGAATAAGTGCGGACGAAAACGAAGAAAAGCGGGGTTAGAGCGGAGGAAAACGAAGAAAAGCAGAGATAGAACAGAAGAAAATCAGGAAAAGCGGGGTTTGAGTGGAGGAAAACCAAGATAATCGGGGATAGAGCGAAGGAAAAAAAGGAAAAAGAAGTTAGAGAGGAAGAATACAAAGAAAAGCGCGGTTAGAGCAGCAGAAATCCAAGAAAAGCATGTTTAGAGTGGAGGAAAACCAAGAAAAGCTGGGTTGGAGCGGAGAAAAAACAAGAAAAGCGGGGTTAGAGCGGAGGAAAACCAAGAAAAGCGGGGTTAGAGCGGAGGAAAACCAAGAAAAGCAGAGTTAGAACGGAAGAAAACCAGGAAAAGCGGGGTTAGAGTGGAGGAAAACCAAGAAAAGCGGGGTTAGAGAGAAGGAAAACCAAGAACAGTGAAGTTAGAGCGGAGGAAAACCGAGAAAAGCGGGGCTAGAACATAGGAAAACCAAGAAAAGCGGGGTTAGAGAGAAGGAAAACCAAGAAAACCGGGGTTAAAGCGGAGGAAAAGAAAGAAAAGTGAAGTTAGAGGTGAGTAAAACCAAGAAAGGCGGGTATAGAGTGGAGGAAAACCAAGAAAAGCTGGTTTAGAGCGGAGGAAATCCAAGAAAAACGGGGTTAGAGCGGAGGAAAACCAAGAAACATGATGTTAGAGAGGAGGAAAACAAAGATAAGCAGGGTTAGAGCGGAGGAAAACCAAGAAAAGTGGAATAAGTGCGAAGGAAAACCAAGGAAAGCGGGGTTAGATTGGAGGAAAACGAAGAAAAGCAGAGATAGAACAGAAGAAAACCAAGAAAAGCGGGGTTAGAGTGGAGGAAAACCAAGATAATCGGGGATAGAGCGAAGGAAAACCAGGAAAAAGAAGTTAGAGAGGAAGAATACAAAGAAAAGCGCGGTTAGAGCAGCAGAAATCCAAGAAAAGCATGTTTAGAGTGGAGAAAAATCAAGAAAAGCTGGGTTGGAGCGGAGAAAAAACAAGAAAAGCGGGGATAGAGCGGAGGAAAACCAAGAAAAGCGGGGTTAGAGCGGAGGAAAACCAAGAAAAGCAGAGTTAGAACGGAAGAAAACCAGGAAAAGCGGTGTTAGAGTGGAGGAAAACCAAGATAATCGGGGATAGAGCGAAGGAAAACAAGGAAAAAGAAGTTACAGAGGAAGAATACAAAGAAAAGCGAGGTTAGTGCAGCAGAAATCCAAGAAAAGCATGGTTACAGTGGAGAAAAACCAAGCAAAGCTGGGTTGGAGCGGAGAAAAAAAAAGGAAAGCGGAGTTAGAGCGGAGGGAAACCAAGAAAAGTGGAATTAGTGCTGAGGAAAACCAAGAAAATCTGGGTTAGAGCGGAGGAAAACCAAGAAAAGAGGGATTAGAAAGGAGGAAAACCAAGAAAAGTGAAGTTAGAGCGGAGGAAAACCAAGAAAAGCTGGGTTAGAGCGGAGGAACACCAAGAAAAGCGGGGTTAGAGAGAAGGAAAACCAAGAAAACCGGGGTTAAAGCGGAGGAAAAGAAAGAAAAGTGAAGTTAGAGGTAAGTAAAACCATGAAAAGCGGGGATAGAGTGGAGGAAAACCAATAAAAGCTGGGCTAGAGCGGAGGAAAACGAAGAAAAGCGGGGTTAGTGTGGAGGAGAACCAAGAAAAGCTGGGTTAGAGCGGAGGAAAACCAAGAAAATCGGGTTTAGAGCGGAGGAAAAGCATGAAAAGCGGGGTTAGAGCGGAAGAAAACCAAGAAAAGCGGAATAAGTGCGGAGGAAAACCGAGAAATGCGGGGTTAGAGCGGAAAAAACCAAGAAAAGCGAGGCTAGAGCATAGGAAAACTAAGAAAAGCGGGGTTTGAGTGGAGGAAAACCAAGATAATCGGGGATAGAGCGAAGGAAAACCAAGAAAAAGAAGTTAGTGAGGAAGAATACAAAGAAAAGCGCGGTTAGAGCAGCAGAAATCCAAGAAAAGCATGGTTAGAGTGGAGAAAAACCCAGAAAAGCTGGGTTAGAACGGAGAAAAACCAAGAAAAGAGGAGTTAGAGCGGAGGAAAACCAAGAAAAGCGAAGTTAGAGAAGAGGAAAACCAAGAAACATGATGTTAGAGAGGAGGAAAACAAAGATAAGCAGAGTTAGAGCGGAGGAAAACCAAGAAAAGCGAAGTTAGAGCGGAGGAAAACCAAGAAAAGTGGAATAAGTGCGGACGAAAACGAAGAAAAGCGGGGTTAGAGCGGAGGAAAACGAAGAAAAGCAGAGATAGAACAGAAGAAAATCAGGAAAAGCGGGGTTTGAGTGGAGGAAAACCAAGATAATCGGGGATAGAGCGAAGGAAAAAAAGGAAAAAGAAGTTAGAGAGGAAGAATACAAAGAAAAGCGCGGTTAGAGCAGCAGAAATCCGAGAAAAGCATGTTTAGAGTGGAGGAAAACCAAGAAAAGCTGGGTTGGAGCGGAGAAAAAACAAGAAAAGCGGGGTTAGAGCGGAGGAAAACCAAGAAAAGCGGGGTTAGAGCGGAGGAAAACCAAGAAAAGCAGAGTTAGAACGGAAGAAAACCAGGAAAAGCGGGGTTAGAGTGGAGGAAAACCAAGAAAAGCGGGGTTAGAGAGAAGGAAAACCAAGAACAGTGAAGTTAGAGCGGAGGAAAACCGAGAAAAGCGGGGCTAGAACATAGGAAAACCAAGAAAAGCGGGGTTAGAGAGAAGGAAAACCAAGAAAACCGGGGTTAAAGCGGAGGAAAAGAAAGAAAAGTGAAGTTAGAGGTGAGGAAAACCAAGAAAAGCGGGGATAGAGTGGAGGAAAACCAAGAAAAGCTGGTTTAGAGCGGAGGAAATCCAAGAAAAGCGGGGTTAGTGTGGAGGAGAACCAAGAAAAGCGGAGTTAGAGCGGAGGAAAACTAAGAAAATCGGGGTTAGAGCGGAGGAAAACCAAGAAAAGCGGGGTTAGATAGAAGGAAAACCAAGAAAACCGGGGTTAGAGCGAAGGAAATCTAGGAAATGCAAAGTTAGAGCGGAGGAAAACCAAGAAAAGCGAGTTTCATGCAGATGAAAACCAAGAAATGCGGGGTTAGAAAGGAGGAAAACCAAGAAAAGCAGAGTTAGAACGGAAGAAAACCAGGAAAAGCGGGGTAAGAGTGGAGGAAAACCAAGAAAAGGGGGTTAGAGTGAAGGAAAACCAAGAAAAGCTGGGTTAGAGCGGAGGAAAACCAAGAAAAGCAAGGTTAGAAAGGAGGAAAACCAAGAACAGTGAAGTTAGAGCGGAGGAAAACCAAGAACAGTGAAGTTAGAGCGAAGGAAAACCAAGAAAAGCGGGGATAGAGAGAAGGAAAACCAAGAAAACCGGGGTTAAAGCGGAGGAAAAGAAAGAAAAGTGAAGTTAGAGGTGAGTAAAACCAAGAAAAGCGGGGATAGAGTGGAGGAAAACCAAGAAAAGCTGGTTTAGAGCAGAGGAAATACAAGAAAAGCGGGGTTAGTGTGGAGGAGAACCAAGAAAAGCGGAGTTAGAGCGGAGGAAAACCAAGAAAAGCGGGGTTAGATAGAAGGAAAACCAAGATAACCGGGGTTAGAGCGAAGGAAAACTAGGAAATGCAAAGTTAGAGAGGAAGAAAACCAAGAAAAGCGAGGTTCATGCAGATGAAAACCAAGAAATGCGGGGTTAGAGCGGAGGAAAACCAAGAAAAGCAGAGTTAGAACGGAAGAAAACCAGGAAAATCGGGGTAAGAGCGGAGGAAAACCAAGAAAAGGGGGTTAGAGTTAAGGAAAACCAAGAAAAGCTGGGTTAGAGCGGAGGAAAACCAAGAAAAGCGGGGTTAGAAAGGAGGAAAACCAAGAACAGTGAAGTTAGAGCGGAGGAAAACCGAGAAAAGCGGGGTTAGAGCGGAGGAAAACCAAGAAAAGCGGGGTTAGAGAGAAGGAAAACCAAGAAAACCGGGGTTAAAGTGGAGGAAAAGAAAGAAAAGTGAAGTTAGAGGTGAGGAAAACCAAGAAAAGCGGGGATAGAGTGGAGGAAAAGAAAGAAAAGTGAAGTTAGAGGTGAGGAAAACCAAGAAAAGCGGGGATAGAGTGGAGGAAAACAAAGAAAAGCTTGGTTAGAGCGGAGGAAATCCAAGAAATGCGGGGTTTAGAACGGAAGAATACCAGGAAAAGCGGAGTTAGAAAGGAGGAAAACCAAGGTAATCGGGGATAGAGCGAAGGAAAACCAAGAAAAAGAAGTTAGAGATGAAGAATACAAAGAAAAGCGCGGTTAGAGCAGCAGAAATCCAAGAAAAGCATGGTTAGAGTGGAGAAAAAACAAGAAAAGCTGGGTTGGAACGGAGGAAAACCAAGAAAAGCGAAGTTAGAGTGGAGGAAAACCAAGAAAAGCGATGTTAGAGAAGAGGAACACCAAGAAAAATGAAGTTAGAGAGGAGGAAAACAAAGATAAGCAGGATTAGAGCGGAGGAAAACCAAGAAAATTGAAGTTAGAGCGGAGGAAATCCAAGAAAAGTGGAATAAGTGCGGAGGAAAACCAAGAAAAGCTGGGTTAGAGCGGAGGAAAACCAGGAAAAGAGAAGTTAGAGCGGAGGAAAACCAAGAAAAGCAGGGTTAGAGCGGAGGAAAACCAAGAAAATCGGGTTTAGAGCGGAGGAAAAGCATGAAAAGCAGGGTTAGAGCGGAAGAAAACCAAGAAAAGCGGAATAAGTGCGGAGGAAAACCAAGAAATGCGGAGTTAGAGCGGAGGAAAACGAAGAATTGCAGAGTTAGAACGGAAGAAAACCAGGAAAAGCGGGGTTAGAGTGGAGGAAAACCAAGATAATCGAGGATAGAGCGAAGGAAAAAAAGGTAAAAAAGTTAGAGAGGATGAATACAAAGAAAAGAGCGGTTAGAGCAGCAGAAATCCAAGGAAAGCATGCTTAGAGTGGAGAAAAAACAAGAAAAGCTGGGTTGGAGCGGAGAAAAAACAAGAAAAGCGGGGTTAGAGCGAAGGAAAACCAAGAAAAGCGGGGTTAGAGCGGAGGAAAACCAAGAAAAGCAGAGTTAGAACGGAAGAAAACCAAGAAAAGAGGGGTTAGAAAGGAGGAAAACCAAGAAAAGTGAAGTTTGAGCGGAGGAAAACCAAGAAAAGCTGGGTTAGAGCGGCGGAAAACCAAAAAAAGCGCGGTTAGAGAGAAGGAAAACCAAGAAAACCGGTGTTAGAGCGGAGGAAAAGAAAGAAAAGTAAAGGTAGAGGTGGGGAAAACCAAGAAAAGCGGAGATAGAGCGAAGGAAAACCAAGAAAAGCTGGGCTAGAGCGGAGGAAAACGAAGAAAAGCGGGGTTAGTGTGGAGGAGAACCAAGAAAAGCTGGGTTAGAGCGGAGGAAAACCAAGAAAATCGGGTTTAGAGCGGAGGAAAAGCATGAAAAGCGGCGTTAGAGCGGAAGAAAACCAAGAAAAGCGGAATAAGTGCGGAGGAAAACCGAGAAAAGCGGGGTTAGAAAGGAGGAAAACCAAGAAAAGCGGGGTTAGAGAGAAGGAAAACCAAGAAAAGATGGGTTAGAGCGGAGGAAAAGAAAGAAAAGTGAAGTTAGAGGTGAGGAAAACCAAGAAAAGCGGGGATAGAGTGGAGGAAAACCAAGAAAAGCTGGTTTAGAGCGGAGGAAATCCAAGAAAAGCGGGGTTAGTGTGGAGGAGAACCAAGAAAAGCGGAGTTAGAGCGGAGGAAAACCAAGAAAATCGGGGTTAGAGCGGAGGAAAACCAAGAAAAGCAGGGTTAGATAGAAGGAAAACCAAGAAAACCGGGGTTAGAGCGAAGGAAAACTAGGAAATGCAAAGTTAGAGCGGAGGAAAACCAAGAAAAGCGAGGTTCATGCAGATGAAAACCAAGAAATCCGGGGTTAGAGCGGAGGAAAACCAAGAAAAGCAGAGTTAGAACAGAAGAAAACCGGGAAAAGCGGGGTTAGAGTGGAGGAAAACCAAGAAAAGGGGGTTAGAGTGAAGGAAAACCAAGAAAAGCTAGGTTAGAGCGGAGGAAAAGAAAGAAAAGTGAAGTTAGAGGTGAGGAAAACCAAGAAAAGCGGGGATAGAGCGGAGGAAAACAAAGAAAAGCTGGGTTAGAGCGGAGTAAATCCAAGAAAAGCGTGGTTTAGAACGGAAGAAAACCAGGAAAAGCGGGGTTAGAAAGGAGGAAAACCAAGAAAAGGGGGTTAGAGTGAAGGAAAACTAAGAAAAGCTGGGTTAGAGCAGAGGAAAACCAAGAAAAGCGGGGTTAGAAAGGAGGAAAACCAAGAACAGTGAAGTTAGAGCAGAGGAAAACCGAGAAAAGCGGGGTTAGAGCGGAGGAAAACCAAGAAAAGCGGGGTTAGAGAGAAGGAAAACCAAGACAACCGGGGTTAAAGCGGTGGAAAAGAAAGAAAAGTGAAGTTAGAGGTGAGTAAACCCAAGAAAAGCGGGGATAGAGTGGAGGAAAACCAAGAAAAGCTAGTTTAGAGCGGAGGAAATCCAAGAAAAGCGGGGTTAGTGTGGAGGAGAACCAAGAAAAGCGGAGTTAGAGCGGAGGAAAACTAAGAAAATCGAGGTTAGAGCGGAGGAAAACCAAGAAAAGCGGGGTTAGATAGAAGGAAAACCAAGAAAACCGGGGTTAGAGCGAAGGAAAACTAGGAAATGCAAAGTTAGAGCGGAGGAAAACCAAGAAAAGCGAGGTTCATGCAGATGAAAACCAAGAAATGCGGGGTTAGAGCGGAGGAAAACCAAGAAAAGCAGAGTTAGAACGGAAGAAAACCAGGAAAAGCAAGGTTAGAGCGGAGGAAAACCAAGAAAAGGGTGTTAGAGTGAAGGAAAACCAAGAAAAGCTGGGTTAGAGCGGAGGAAAACCAAGAAAAGCGGGGTTAGAAAGGAGGAAAACCAAGAACAGTGAAGTTAGAGCGGAGGAAAACCAAGAACAGTGAAGTTAGAGCGAAGGAAAACCAAGAAAAGCGGTGTTAGATAGAAGGAAAACCAAGAAAACCGGGTTAGAGTCAAGGAAAACTAGGAAATGCAAACTTAGAGCGGAGGAAAACCAAGAAAAGCGAGGTTCATGCAGATGAAAACAAAGAAATGCGGGGTTAGAGCGGAGGAAAACCAAGAAAAGCAGGGTTAGAGCGGAGGAAAACCAAGAAAATCGGGTTTAGAGCGGAGGAAAAGCATGAAAAGCGGGGTTAGAGCGAAAGAAAACCAAGAAAACCGGAATAAGTGCGGAGGAAAATCAAGAAATGCGGGGTTAGAGCGGAGGAAAACCAAGAAAAGCGGGGCTAGAACACAGGAAAACCAAGAAAAGCGGGGTTAGAAAGGAGGAAAACCAAGAACAGTGAAGTTAGATCGGAGGAAAACCGAGAAAAGCGGGGTTAGAGAGGAGGAAAACCAAGAAAAGCGGGGTTACAGAGAAGGAAAACCAAGAAAACCGGGGTTAAAGCGAAGGAAAAGAAAGAACAGTGAAGTTAGAGGTGAGTAAAACCAAGAAAAGCGGGGATAGAGTGGAGGAAAACCAAGAAAAGCTGGTTTCGAGCAAACGAAATCCAAGAAAAGCGGGGTTAGTGTGGAGGAGAACCAAGAAAAGCGGAGTTAGAGCGGAGGAAAACCAAGAAAATCAGGGTTAGAGCGGAGGAAATCCAAGGAAAGCGGGGTTAGATAGAAGGAAAACCAAGAAAACCGGGGTTAGAGCGAAGGAAAACTAGGAAATGCAAAGTTAGAGCGGAGGAAAACCAAGAAAAGCGAGGTTCATGCAGATGAAAACCAAGAAATGCGGGGTTAGAGCGGAGGAAAACCAAGAAAAGCAGAGTTAGAACGGAAGAAAACCAGGAAAAGCGGGGTAAGAGCGGAGGAAAACCAAGAAAAGGGGGTTAGAGTGAAGGAAAACCAAGAAAAGCTGGGTTAGAGCGGAGGAAAACCAAGAAAAGCGGGGTTAGAAAGGAGGAAAACCAAGAACAGTGAAGTTAGAGCGGTGGAAAACCGAGAAAAGCGGGGTTAGAGCGGAGGAAAACCAATAAAAGCGGGGTTAGAGAGAAGGAAAACCAAGAAAAGCTGGGTGAGAGCGGAGGAAAAGAAAGAAAAGTGAAGTTAGAGGTGAGGAAAACCAAGAAAAGCTGGGATAGAGTGGAGGAAAACCAAGAAAAGCTGGTTTAGAGCGGAGGAAATCCAAGAAATTCAGGCTTGGAGCGGAGGAAAACCAAGAAAAGCGTGGTTAGATAGAAGAAAAACCAAGAAAACCGGGGTTAGAGCGAAGGAAAACTAGGAAATGCAAAGTTAGAGCGGAGGAAAATCAAGAAAAGCGAGGTTCATGCAGATGAAAACCAAGAAATGCAGGGTTAGAGCGGAGGAAAACCAAGAAAAGCAGAGTTAGAACGGAAGAAAACCAGGAAAAGCGGGGTTAGAGCGGAGGAAAACCAAGAAAAGGGGGTTAGAGTGAAGGAAAACCAAGAAAAGCTAGGTTAGAGCGGAGGAAAAGAAAGAAAAGTGAAGTTAGAGGTGAGGAAAACCAAGAAAAGCGGGGATAGAGCGGAGGAAAACAAAGAAAAGCGAACTTAGAGCGGAGGAAAATCAAGAAAAGCGGAATAAGTGCAGAGGAAAACCAAGAAAAGCGGGGTTAGAGCGGAGGAAAACCAAGAAAAGCGAAGATAGAGCGGAGGAAAACCAAGAAAAGCGGGGTTAGAGCGAAGGAAAACTAAGAAAAGTGAAGTTAGTGGTGAGGAAAACCAAGAAAAGCGGGATTAGAGCGGAGGAAATCCAAGAAAAGCGGGGTTAGTGTGGAGGAAAAACCAAGAAAAGCGGAGTTAGAGCAGAGGAAAACCACGAAAATCAAGGTTAGAGCAAAGGAATGGCATGAAAAGCGAGGCTAGAGCGAAGGAAAACCAAGAAATGCGGGGTTTGAGCGAAGGAAAACTAGGAAATGCAAAGTTAGAGCGGAGGAAAACCAAGAAAAGCGGAGTTAGAGCGGAGGAAAACCAAGAAAAGCGGGGTTAGATAGAAGGAAAACCAAGAAAACCGGGTTTAGAGCGAAGGAAAACTAGGAAATCCAAAGTTAGAGCGGAGGAAAACCAAGAAAAGCGAGGTTCATGCAGATGAAAACCAAGAAATGCGGGGTTAGAGCGGAGGAAAACCAAGAAAAGCAAAGTTAGAACGGAAGAAAATCAGGAAAAGCGGGGTTAGAGCGGAGGAAAACCAAGAAAAGGGGGTTAGAGTGAAGGAAAACCAAGAAAAGCTGGTTTAGAGCAGAGGAAAACCAAGAAAAGCGGGGTTAGAAAGGAGGAAAACCAAGAACAGTGAAGTTAGAGCGGAGGAAAACCAAGAACAGTGAAGTTAGAGCGGAGGAAAACCAAGAAAACCGGGGTTAGATAGAAGGAAAACCAAGAAAACCAGGGTTAGAGCGAAGGAAAACTAGGAAATGCAATGTTAGACCGGAGGAAAACCAAGAAAACCGGGGTTAGAGCGAAGGAAAACTAGGAAATGCAAAGTTAGAGCGGAGGAAAACCAAGAAAAGCGAGGTTCATGCAGATGAAAACCAAGAAATGCGGGGTTAGAGCGGAGGAAAACCAAGAAAAGCAGAGTTAGAACAGAAGAAAACCAGGAAAAGCGGGGTTAGAGTGGAGGAAAACCAAGAAAAGGGGTTAGAGTGAAGCAAAACCAAGAAAAGCTGGGTTAGAGCGGAGGAAAACCAAGAAAAGCGGGGTTAGAAAGGAGGAAAACCAAGAAAACCGGGGTAAGAGCGAAGGAAAACTCGGAAATGCAAAGTTAGAGCGCAGGAAAACCAAGAAAAGCGAGGTTCATGCAGATGAAAACCAAGAAATGCGGGGTTAGAGCAGAGGAAAACCATGAAAAGCAGGGTTAGAGCGGAGGAAAACCAAGAAAATCGGGTTTAGAGCGGAGGAAAAGCATGAAAAGCGGGGTTAGAGCGGAAGAAAACCAAGAAAAGCGGAATAAGTGCGGAGGAAAACCAAGAAATGCTAGGTTAGAGCGGAGGTAAACCAAGAAAAGCGGGGCTAGAGCATAGGAAAACCAAGAAAAGCGGGGTTAGAAAGGAGGAAAACCAAGAAAAGCGGGGTTAGAGAGAAGGAAAACCAAGAAAACCGGGGTTAAAGCAAAGGAAAAGAAAGAACAGTGAAGTTAGAGGTGAGTAAAACCAAGAAGAGCGGGGATAGAGTGGAGGAAAACCAAGAAAAGCTGGTTTAGAACGGAGGAAATCCAAGAAAAGCGGGGTTAGTGTGGAGGAGAACCAAGAAAAGCGGAGTTAGAGCGGAGGAAAACCAAGAAAATCGGGGTTAGAGCGGAGGAAAACCAAGAAAAGCAGGGTTAGATAGAAGGAAAACCAAGAAAACCGGAATTAGAGCGAAGGAAAACTAGGAAATGCAAAGTTAGAGCGGAGGAAAACCAAGAAAAGCGAGGTTCATGCAGATGAAAACCAAGAAATGCGGGGTTAGAGCGGAGGAAAACCAATAAAGCAGAGTTAGAACGGAAAAAAACCAGGAAAAGCGGGGTTAGAGCGGAGGAAAACCAAGAAAAGGGTGTTAGAGTGAAGGAAAACCAAGAAAAGCTGGGTTAGAGCGGAGGAAAACCAAGAAAAGCGGAGTTAGAAAGGAGGAAAACCAAGAACAGTGAAGTTAGAGCGGAGGAAAACCAAGAACAGTGAAGTTAGAGCGAAGGAAAACCAAGAAAAGCGGGGTTAGATAGAAGGAAAACCAAGAAAAGCGGGGTTAGATAGAAGGAAAACCAAGAAAACCGGGGTTAGAGTGAAGGAAAACTATGAAATGCAAAGTTAGAGCCGAGGAAAACCAAGAAAAGCGAGGTTCATGCAAATGAAAAGCAAGAAATGCGGGGTTAGAGCGGAGGAAAACCAAGAAAAGCAAAGTTAGAGCGGAGGAAAACCAAGAAAATCGGGTTTAGAGCGGAGGAAAAGCATGAAAAGCGGGGTTAGAGCGAAAGAAAACCAAGAAAAGCGGAATAAGTGCGGAGGAAAACCAAGAAATGCGGGGTTAGAGCGGAGGAAAACCAAGAAAAGCGGGGCTAGAACATAGGAAAACCAAGAAAAGCGGGGTTAGAAAGGAGGAAAACCAAGAACAGTGAAGTTAGAGCGGAGGAAAACCAAGAACAGTGAAGTTAGAGCGAAGGAAAACCAAGAAAAGCGGGGTTAGAGTGAAGGAAAACCAAGAAAAGCGGGGTTAGATAGAAGGAAAACCAAGAAAAGCGGGGTTAGATAGAAGGAAAACCAAGAAAACCGGGGTTAGAGTGAAGGAAAACTATGAAATGCAAAGTTAGAGCCGAGGAAAACCAAGAAAAGCGAGGTTCATGCAGATGAAAAGCAAGAAATGCGGGGTTAGAGCGGAGGAAAACCAAGAAAAGCAAAGTTAGAGCGGAGGAAAACCAAGAAAATCGGGTTTAGAGCGGAGGAAAAGCATGAAAAGCGGGGTTAGAGCGAAAGAAAACCAAGAAAAGCGGAATAAGTGCGGAGGAAAACCAAGAAATGCGGGGTTAGAGCGGAGGAAAACCAAGAAAAGCGGGGCTAGAACATAGGAAAACCAAGAAAAGCGGGGTTAGAAAGGAGGAAAACCAAGAACAGTGAAGTTAGAGCGGAGGAAAACCAAGAACAGTGAAGTTAGAGCGAAGGAAAACCAAGAAAAGCGGGGTTAGAGTGAAGGAAAACCAAGAAAAGCGGGGTTAGATAGAAGGAAAACCAAGAAAACCGGGGTTAGAGTGAAGGAAAACTATGAAATGCAAAGTTAGAGCCGAGGAAAACCAAGAAAAGCGAGGTTCATGCAGATGAAAAGCAAGAAATGCGGGGTTAGAGCGGAGGAAAACCAAGAAAAGCAGGGTTAGAGCGGAGGAAAACCAAGAAAATCGGGTTTAGAGCGGAGGAAAAGCATGAAAAGCGGGGTTAGAGCGAAAGAAAACCAAGAAAAGCGGAATAAGTGCGGAGGAAAACCAAGAAATGCGGGGTTAGAGCGGAGGAAAACCAAGAAAAGCGGGGCTAGAACATAGGAAAACCAAGAAAAGCGGGGTTAGAAAGGAGGAAAACCAAGAACAGTGAAGTTAGAGCGGAGGAAAACCGAGAAAAGCGGGGTTAGAGCGGAGGAAAACCAAGAAAAGCGGGGTTAGAGAGAAGGAAAACCAAGAAAACCGGGGTTAAAGCGAAGGAAAAGAAAGAACAGTGAATTTAGAGGTGAGTAAAACCAAGAAAAGCGGGGATAGAGTGGAGGAAAACCAAGAAAAGCTGGTTTCGAGCAAAGGAAATCCAAGAAAAGCGGGGTTAGTGTGGAGGAGAACCAAGAAAAGTGGAGTTAGAGCGGAGGAAAACCAAGAAAATCGGGGTAAGAGCGGAGGAAATCCAAGAAAAGCGGGGTTAGATAGAAGGAAAACCAAGAAAAACGGGGTTAGAGCGAATGAAAACTAGGAAATGCAAAGTTAGAGCGGAGGAAAACCAAGAAAAGCGAGGTTCATGCAGATGAAAACCAAGAAATGCGGGGTTAGAGCGGAGGAAAACCAAGAAAAGCAGAGTTACAACGGAAGAAAACCAGGAAAAGCGGGGTAAGAGCGGAGGAAAACCAAGAAAAGGGGGTTAGAGTGAAGGAAAACCAAGAAAAGCTGGGTTAGAGCGGAGGAAAACCAAGAAAAGCGGGGTTAGAAAGGAGGAAAACCAAGAACAGTGAAGTTAGAGCGGTGGAAAACCGAGAAAAGCGGGGTTAGAGCGGAGGAAAACCAATAAAAGCGGGGTTAGAGAGAAGGAAAACCAAGAAAAGCTGGGTGAGAGCGGAGGAAAAGAAAGAAAAGTGAAGTTAGAGGTGAGGAAAACCAAGAAAAGCTGGGATAGAGTGGAGGAAAACCAAGAAAAGCTGGTTTAGAGCGGAGGAAATCCAAGAAATTCAGGGTTGGAGCGGAGGAAAACCAAGAAAAGCGGGGTTAGATAGAAGAAAAACCAAGAAAACCGGGGTTAGAGCGAAGGAAAACTAGGAAATGCAAAGTTAGAGCGGAGGAAAATCAAGAAAAGCGAGGTTCATGCAGATGAAAACCAAGAAATGCGGGGTTAGAGCGGAGGAAAACCAAGAAAAGCAGAGTTAGAACGGAAGAAAACCAGGAAAAGCGGGGTTAGAGCGGAGGAAAACCAAGAAAAGGGGGTTAGAGTGAAGGAAAACCAAGAAAAGCTAGGTTAGAGCGGAGGAAAAGAAAGAAAAGTGAAGTTAGAGGTGAGGAAAACCAAGAAAAGCGGGGATAGAGCGGAGGAAAACAAAGAAAAGCGGGGTTAGAGCGGAGGAAATCCAAGAAAAGCGTGGTTTAGAACGGAAGAAAACCAGGAAAAGTGGGGTTAGAAAGGAGGAAAACCAAGGTAATCGGAGATAGAGCGAAGGAAAACCAAGAAAAAGAAGTTAGAGAGGAAGAATACAAAGAAAAGCTGGGTTAGAGAGGAGAAAAAACAAGAAAAGCTGGGTTGGAGCATAGGAAAAACAAGAAAAGGAAAGTTAGAGTGGAGGAAAACCAAAAAAAATGAAGTTAGAGAGGAGGAAAACAAAGATAAGCAGGGTTAGAGCGGAGGAAAACCAAGAAAATTGAAGTTAGAGCGGAGGAAATCCAAGAAAAGTGGAATAAGTGCGGAGGAAAACCAAGAAAAGCTGGGTTAGAGTGGAGGAAAACCAAGAAAAGCGAAGTTAGAGCGGAGGAAAACCAAGAAAAGTGGAATAAGTGTGGTGGAAAACCAAGAAAAGCGGGGATAGAGCGAAGGAAAACCAAGAAAAGGGGGTTAGAGAGAAGGAAAACCAAGAAAAGTGAAGTTAGAGCGAAGGAAATCCAAGGAAAGCCGGGTTAGAGCGGAGGAAAACCAAGAAAAGCGGGGTTAGAGAGAAGGAAAACCAAGAAAACCAGGGTTAGAGTGGAGGAAATCCAAGAAAAGCGGGGTTAGTGTGGAGGAAAACCAAGAAAAGCGGAGTTAGAGCGGAGGAAAACCAGGAAAAGCGGGGTTAGAGTGGAGGTTAAACCAAGATAATCGGGGATAGAGCGAAGGAAAATCAAGAAAATGTAGTTAGAGAGGAAGAATACAACAAAAAGCGAGGTTAGAGCAGCAGAAATCCAAGAAAAGCATGGTTAGAGTGGAGAAAAACCCAGAAAAGCTGGGTTAGAACGGAGAAAAACCAAGAAAAGCGGAGTTAGAGCGGAGGAAAACCAAGAAAAGCGAAGTTAGAGAAGAGGAAAACCAAGAAACATGATGTTAGAGAGGAGGAAAAGAAAGATAAGCTGGGATAGAGCCGAGGAAAACCAAGAAAAGCGAAGTTACAGCAAAGGAAAACCAAGAAAAGCGGGGCTAGAGCGGACGATAAGCAAGAAAAGCGGGTTAAGAGCGGAGGAAAACCAAGAAAAGCGGGGTTAGAGCGGAGGAAAACCAAGAAAAATGACGTTAGAGCGGACGAAAAGAAAGATAAGCAGGTTTAGAGCGGAGGAAAACCAAGAAAAGCGAACTTAGAGCGGAGGAAAATCAAGAAAAGCAGAATAAGTGCAGAGGAAAACCAAGAAAAGCGGGGTTAGAGCGGAGGAAAACCAAGAAAAGCGAAGATAGAGCGGAGGAAAACCAAGAAAAGCGGGGTTAGAGCGGAGGAAAACTAAGAAAAGTGAAGTTAGTGGTGAGGAAAACCAAGAAAAGCGGGGTTAGAGCAGAGGAAATCCAAGAAAAGCGGGGTTAGTGTGGAGGAGAACCAAGAAAAGCGGGGTTAGAGCGGAGGAAAACCACGAAAATCGGGGTTAGAGCGGAGGAATGGCATGAAAAGCGAGGCTAGAGCAAAGGAAAATCAAGAAATGCAGGGTTAGAGCGAGGGAAAACTTGGAAACACAAAGTTAGTGCGGAGGAAAACCAAGAAAAGCAGTTAGAACGGAAAAAAAAAAAGAGTTAGAACGGAAGAAAACCAAAAAAAGCGGGGTTAGAGAGCAGGAAAACCAAGATAATCGGGGTTAGAGCGGAGGAAAAGAAAGAAAAGTGAAGTTAGAGTGGAGGAAAACCAAGAAAAGCGGGGATAGAGCGGAGGAAAATAAAGAAAAGCAGGGTTAGAGCGGAGGAAAACCAAGAAAAGCGAGCTTAGAGCGAAGGAAAACCAAGAAAAGCGAAGTTAGAGAAGAGGAAAACCAAGAAAAATGAAGTTAGAGAAGAGGAAAACAAAGACAAGCAGGGTTAGAGCGGAGGAAAACCAAGAAAAGCGAACTTAGAGCGGAGGAAAACCAAGAAAAGCGGACTAAGTGCAGAGGAAAACAAAGAAAAGCGGGGTTAGAGCGGAGGAAAACCAAGAAAAGCGAAGATAGAGCGGAGGAAAACCAAGAAAAGAGAGGTTAGAAAGGAGGAAAACCAAGAAAAGTGAAGTTAGAGCGGAGGAAATCCAAGAAAAGCGGGGTTAGTGTGGAGGAGAACCAAGAAAAGCGGAGTTAGAGCGGAGGAAAACCACGAAAATCGGGATTAGAGCGGAGGAATGGCATGAAAAGCAAGGCTAGAGCGGAGGAAAACCAAGAAATGCAGGGTTAGTGCGAGGGAAAACTTGGAAATGCAAAGTTAGTGCAGAGGAAAACCAAGAAAAGCAGAGTTAGAACGGAAGAAAACCAAGAAAAGCGGGGTTAGAGAGCAGGGAAACCAAGCTAATCGAGGTTAGAGCGGAGGAAAAGAAAGAAAAGTGAAGTTAGAGCGGAGGAAAACCAAGAAAAGCGGGCATAGAGCGGAGGAAAATAAAGAAAGGCGGGGTTAGAGCGGAGGAAAACCAAGAACAGCTGGGTTAGAGCGAAGGAAAACCAAGAAAAGCGGAATAAGTGCAGAGGAAAACCAAGAAAAGCGGGGTTAGAGCAGAGGAAAACCAAGAAAAGCTGGGTTGGAGCGAAGGAAAACAAAGAAAAGCGGGGTTAGAAAGGAGGAAAACCAAGAAAAGTGAAGTTAGAGCGGAGGAAAACCACGAAAAGCGGGTTTAGAACGGAGGAAAACCTAGAAAAGAGGGGATAGAGAGAAGGAAAACCAAGAAAACCGGGGTTAGAGCGGAGGAAAAGAAAGAAAAGTGAAGTTAGAGGTGAGGAAACCAAGAAAAGCGGGGATAGAGCACAGGAAAACCAAGAAAGGCTGGTTTAGAGCGGAGGAAATCAAAGAAAAGCGGGGTTAGTGTGGAGGAAAACCAAGAAATGCGGGGTTAGAGCGGAGGAAAACCAAGAAAAGCGGGGTTAGAAAGGAGGAAAACCAAGAAAAGTGAAATTAGAGCGGAGGAAAACCACGACAAGCAAGGTTAGAGCAGAGGAAAACCAAGAAAAGAGGGGTTACAGAGAAGGAAAACCAAGAAAACCGGGGATAGAGCGGAGGAAAAGAAAGAAAAGGGAAG
Source organism: Coturnix japonica (assembly GCF_054131305.1). Taxonomy (NCBI): domain Eukaryota; kingdom Metazoa; phylum Chordata; class Aves; order Galliformes; family Phasianidae; genus Coturnix; species Coturnix japonica. The sequence goes on along the minus strand of NC_140676.1, from coordinate 20,502,096 downwards.
TTAGAGGTGAGGAAAACCAAGAATAGTGGGGATAGAGCGGAGGAAAACAAAGAAAAGCTGGTTTAGAGCAGAGGAAATCCAAGAAAAGCGGGGTTAGTGTGGAGGAAAACCAAGAAAAGCAGAGTTAGAGCGGAGGAAAACCAGGAAAAGCGGGGTTAGAGTGAAGGTTAAAGCAAGATAATCGGGGATAGAGCGAAGGAAAATCAAGAAAAAGTAGTTAGAGAGGAAGAATACAACGAAAAGCGCGGTTAGAGCAGCAGAAATCCAAGAAAATCATGGTTAGAGTGGGGAAAAACCCAGAAAAGCTGGGTTAGAACGGAGAAAAACCAAGAAAAGCGGAGTTAGAGCGGAGGAAAACCAAGAAAAGCGAAGTTAGAGAAGAGGAAAACCAAGAAACATGATGTTAGAGAGGAGGAAAAGAAAGATAAGCTGGGAGAGAGCCGAGGAAAACCAAGAAAAGCGAAGTTACAGCGAAGGAAAACCAAGAAAAGCGGGGCTAGAGCAGACGATAAGCAAGAAAAGCGGGTTAAGAGCGGAGGAAAACCAAGAAAAGCGAAGTTAGAGAAGAGGAATACCAAGAAAAATGAAGTTAGAGCGGACGAAAAGAAAGATAAGCAGGTTTAGAGCGGAGGAAAACCAAGAAAAGCGAACTTAGAGCGGAGGAAAATCAAGAAAAGCGGAATAAGTGCAGAGGAAAACCAAGAAAAGCGGGGTTAGAGCGGAGGAAAACCAAGAAAAGCGAAGATAGAGCGGAGGAAAACCAAGAAAAGCGGGGTTAGAGCGGAGGAAAACTAAGAAAAGTGAAGTTAGTGGTGAGGAAAACCAAGAAAAGCGGGATTAGAGCGGAGGAAATCCAAGAAAAGCGGGGTTAGTATGGAGGAAAAACCAAGAAAAGCGGAGTTAGAGCAGAGGAAAACCACGAAAATCGGGGTTAGAGCGGAGGAATGGCATGAAAAGCGAGGCTAGAGCGAAGGAAAACCAAGAAAAGCGGGGTTAGAGCGGAGGAAAACTAAGAAAAGTGAAGTTAGTGGTGAGGAAAACCAAGAAAAGCGGGATTAGAGCGGAGGAAATCCAAGAAAAGCGGGGTTAGTGTGGAGGAAAAACCAAGAAAAGCGGAGTTAGAGCAGAGGAAAACCACGAAAATCGGGGTTAGAGCGGAGGAATGGCATGAAAAGCTAGGCTAGAGCGAAGGAAAACCAAGAAATGCGGGGTTAGAGCAAAGGAAAACTCGGAAATGCAAAGTTAGAGCGGAGGAAAACCAAGAAAAGCGGAGTTAGAGCGGAGGAAAACCAAGAAAATCAGGGTTACAGCGGAGGAAAACCAAGAAAAGCGGGGTTAGATAGAAGGAAAACCAAGAAAACCGGGGTTAGAGCGAAGGAAAACTAGGAAATCCAAAGTTAGAGCGGAGGAAAACCAAGAAAAGCGAGGTTCATGCAGATGAAAACCAAGAAATGCGGGGTTAGAGCGGAGGAAAACCAAGAAAAGCAAAGTTAGAACGGAAGAAAATCAGGAAAAGCGGGGTTAGAGCGGAGGAAAACCAAGAAAAGGGGGTTAGAGTGAAGGAAAACCAAGAAAAGCTGGTTTAGAGCAGAGGAAAACCAAGAAAAGCGGGGTTAGAAAGGAGGAAAACCAAGAACAGTGAAGTTAGAGCGGAGGAAAACCAAGAACAGTGAAGTTAGAGCGGAGGAAAACCAAGAAAACCGGGGTTAGATAGAAGGAAAACCAAGAAAACCAGGGTTAGAGCGAAGGAAAACTAGGAAATGCAAAGTTAGACCGGAGGAAAACCAAGAAAACCGGGGTTAGAGCGAAGGAAAACTAGGAAATGCAAAGTTAGAGCGGAGGAAAACCAAGAAAAGCGAGGTTCATGCAGATGAAAACCAGGAAATGCGGGGTTAGAGCGGAGGAAAACCAAGAAAAGCAGAGTTAGAACAGAAGAAAACCAGGAAAAGCGGGGTTAGAGTGGAGGAAAACCAAGAAAGGGGGTTAGAGTGAAGCAAAACCACGAAAAGCTGGGTTAGAGCGAAGGAAAACCAAGAAAAGCTGGGTTAGAGCGGAGGAAAACCAAGAAAAGCGGGGTTAGAAAGGAGGAAAACTCGGAAATGCAAAGTTAGAGCGCAGGAAAACCAAGAAAAGCGAGGTTCATGCAGATGAAAACCAAGAAATGCGGGGTTAGAGCAGAGGAAAACCATGAAAAGCAGGGTTAGAGCGGAGGAAAACCAAGAAAATCGGGTTTAGAGCGGAGGAAAAGCATGAAAAGCGGGGTTAGAGCGGAAGAAAACCAAGAAAAGCGGAATAAGTGCGGAGGAAAACCAAGAAATGCTAGGTTAGAGCGGAGGTAAACCAAGAAAAGCGGGGCTAGAGCATAGGAAAACCAAGAAAAGCGGGGTTAGAAAGGAGGAAAACCAAGAAAAGCGGGGTTAGATAGAAGGAAAACCAAGAAAACCGGGGTTAAAGCAAAGGAAAAGAAAGAACAGTGAAGTTAGAGGTGAGTAAAACCAAGAAGAGCGGGGATAGAGTGGAGGAAAACCAAGAAAAGCTGGTTTAGAGCAAAGGAAATCCAAGAAAAGCGGGGTTAGTGTGGAGGAGAACCAAGAAAAGCGGAGTTAGAGCGGAGGAAAACTAGGAAATGCAAAGTTAGAGCGGTGGAAAACCAAGAAAAGCGAGGTTCATGCAGATGAAAACCAAGAAATGCGGGGTTAGAAAGGAGGAAAACCAAGAAAAGCAAAGTTAGAACGGAAGAAAACCAGGAAAAGCGGGGTTAGAGCGGAGGAAAACCATGAAAAGGGGGTTAGAGTGAAGGAAAACCAAGAAAAGCAGGGCTAGAGCATAGGAAAACCAAGAAAAGCGGGGTTAGAAAGGAGGAAAACCAAGAACAGTGAAGTTAGAGCGGAGGAAAACCGAGAAAAGCGGGGTTAGAGCGGAGGAAAACCAAGAAAAGCGGGGTTAGAGAGAAGGGAAACCAAGAAAAGCTGGGTTAGAGCGGAGGAAAAGAAAGAAAAGTGAAGATAGAGGTGAGGAAAACCAAGAAAAGCGGGGATAGAGTGGAGGAAAACCAAGAAAAGCTGGTTTAGAGCGGAGGAAATCCAAGAAAAGCGGGGTTAGTGTGGAGGACAACCAAGAAAAGCTGGGATAGAGTGGAGGAAAACCAAGAAAATCTGGGTTAGAGCGGAGGAAAACCAAGAAAAACAGGGTTAGATAGGAGGAAAACCAAGAAAACCGGGGTTAGAGCGAAGGAAAACTAGGAAATGCAAAGTTAGAGCGGAGGAAAACCAAGAAAAGCGAGGTTCATGCAGATGAAAACAAAGAAATGCGGGGTTAGAGCGGAGGAAAACCAAGAAAAGCAGAGTTAGAACAGAAGAAAACCAGGAAAAGCGGGGTTAGAGTGGAGGAAAACCAAGAAAAGGGGGTTAGAGTGAAGGAAAACCAAGAAAAGCTGGGTTAGAGCGGAGGAAAACCAAGAAAAGCGGGGTTAGAAAGGAGGAAAACCAAGAACAGTGAAGTTAGAGCGGAGGAAAACCGAGAAAAGCGGGGTTAGAGCGGAGGAAAACCAAGAAAAGCGGGGTTAGAGAGAAGGAAAACCAAGAAAACCGGGGTTAAAGCGGTGGAAAAGAAAGAAAAGTGAAGTTAGAGGTGAGTAAAACCAAGAAAAGCGGGGATAGAGTGGAGGAAAACCAAGAAAAGCTAGTTTAGAGCGGAGGAAATCCAAGAAAAGCGGGGTTAGTATGGAGGAGAACCAAGAAAAGCGGAGTTAGAGCGGAGGAAAACCAAGAAAATCGGGGTTAGAGCGGAGGAAAACCAAGAAAAGCGAGGTTCATGCAGATGAAAACCAAGAAATGTGGGGTTAGAGCGGAGGAAAACCAAGAAAAGCAGAGTTAGAAAGGAAGAAAACCAGGAAAAGCGGGGTTAGAGCGGAGGAAAACCAAGAAAAGGGGGTTAGAGTGAAGGAAAACCAAGAAAAGCTGGGTGAGAGCGGAGGAAAACCAAGAAAAGCAGGGTTAGATAGAAGGAAAACCAAGAAAACCGGGGTTAGAGCGAAGGAAAACTAGGAAATGCAAAGTTAGAGCGGAGGAAAACCCAGAAAAGCGAGGTTCATGCAGATGAATACCAAGAAATGCGGGGTTAGAGCGGAGGAAAAGCAAGAAAAGCAGAGTAAGAACGGAAGAAAACCAGGAAAAGCAGGGTTAGAGCGGAGGAAAACCAAGAAAAGGGGTTAGAGTGAAGGAAAACCAAGAAAAGCTGGGTTAGAGCGAAGGAAAACCAAGAAAAGCGGGGTTAGAAAGGAGGAAAACCAAGAACAGTGAAGTTAGAGCGGAGGAAAACCGAGAAAAGCGGGGTTAGAGCGGAGGAAATCCAAGAAAAGCGGGGTTAGAGAGAAGCAAAACCAAGAAAACCGGGGTTAAAGCGGAGGAAAAGAAAGAAAAGTGAAGTTAGAGGTGAGTAAAACCAAGAAAGGCGGGTATAGAGTGGAGGAAAACCAAGAAAAGCTGGTTTAGAGCGGAGGAAATCCAAGAAAAACGGGGTTAGAGCGGAGGAAAACCAAGAAACATGATGTTAGAGAGGAGGAAAACAAAGATAAGCAGGGTTAGAGCGGAGGAAAACCAAGAAAAGTGGAATAAGTGCGAAGGAAAACCAAGGAAAGCGGGGTTAGATTGGAGGAAAACGAAGAAAAGCAGAGATAGAACAGAAGAAAACCAAGAAAAGCGGGGTTAGAGTGGAGGAAAACCAAGATAATCGGGGATAGAGCGAAGGAAAACCAGGAAAAAGAAGTTAGAGAGGAAGAATACAAAGAAAAGCGCGGTTAGAGCAGCAGAAATCCAAGAAAAGCATGTTTAGAGTGGAGAAAAATCAAGAAAAGCTGGGTTGGAGCGGAGAAAAAACAAGAAAAGCGGGGATAGAGCGGAGGAAAACCAAGAAAAGCGGGGTTAGAGCGGAGGAAAACCAAGAAAAGCAGAGTTAGAACGGAAGAAAACCAGGAAAAGCGGTGTTAGAGTGGAGGAAAACCAAGATAATCGGGGATAGAGCGAAGGAAAACAAGGAAAAAGAAGTTACAGAGGAAGAATACAAAGAAAAGCGAGGTTAGTGCAGCAGAAATCCAAGAAAAGCATGGTTACAGTGGAGAAAAACCAAGCAAAGCTGGGTTGGAGCGGAGAAAAAAAAAGGAAAGCGGAGTTAGAGCGGAGGGAAACCAAGAAAAGTGGAATTAGTGCTGAGGAAAACCAAGAAAATCTGGGTTAGAGCGGAGGAAAACCAAGAAAAGAGGGATTAGAAAGGAGGAAAACCAAGAAAAGTGAAGTTAGAGCGGAGGAAAACCAAGAAAAGCTGGGTTAGAGCGGAGGAACACCAAGAAAAGCGGGGTTAGAGAGAAGGAAAACCAAGAAAACCGGGGTTAAAGCGGAGGAAAAGAAAGAAAAGTGAAGTTAGAGGTAAGTAAAACCATGAAAAGCGGGGATAGAGTGGAGGAAAACCAATAAAAGCTGGGCTAGAGCGGAGGAAAACGAAGAAAAGCGGGGTTAGTGTGGAGGAGAACCAAGAAAAGCTGGGTTAGAGCGGAGGAAAACCAAGAAAATCGGGTTTAGAGCGGAGGAAAAGCATGAAAAGCGGGGTTAGAGCGGAAGAAAACCAAGAAAAGCGGAATAAGTGCGGAGGAAAACCGAGAAATGCGGGGTTAGAGCGGAAAAAACCAAGAAAAGCGAGGCTAGAGCATAGGAAAACTAAGAAAAGCGGGGTTTGAGTGGAGGAAAACCAAGATAATCGGGGATAGAGCGAAGGAAAACCAAGAAAAAGAAGTTAGTGAGGAAGAATACAAAGAAAAGCGCGGTTAGAGCAGCAGAAATCCAAGAAAAGCATGGTTAGAGTGGAGAAAAACCCAGAAAAGCTGGGTTAGAACGGAGAAAAACCAAGAAAAGAGGAGTTAGAGCGGAGGAAAACCAAGAAAAGCGAAGTTAGAGAAGAGGAAAACCAAGAAACATGATGTTAGAGAGGAGGAAAACAAAGATAAGCAGAGTTAGAGCGGAGGAAAACCAAGAAAAGCGAAGTTAGAGCGGAGGAAAACCAAGAAATGCGGGGTTAGAGCAGAGGAAAACCATGAAAAGCAGGGTTAGAGCGGAGGAAAACCAAGAAAATCGGGTTTAGAGCGGAGGAAAAGCATGAAAAGCGGGGTTAGAGCGGAAGAAAACCAAGAAAAGCGGAATAAGTGCGGAGGAAAACCAAGAAATGCTAGGTTAGAGCGGAGGTAAACCAAGAAAAGCGGGGCTAGAGCATAGGAAAACCAAGAAAAGCGGGGTTAGAAAGGAGGAAAACCAAGAAAAGCGGGGTTAGAGAGAAGGAAAACCAAGAAAACCGGGGTTAAAGCAAAGGAAAAGAAAGAACAGTGAAGTTAGAGGTGAGTAAAACCAAGAAGAGCGGGGATAGAGTGGAGGAAAACCAAGAAAAGCTGGTTTAGAGCAAAGGAAATCCAAGAAAAGCGGGGTTAGTGTGGAGGAGAACCAAGAAAAGCGGAGTTAGAGCGGAGGAAAACTAGGAAATGCAAAGTTAGAGCGGTGGAAAACCAAGAAAAGCGAGGTTCATGCAGATGAAAACCAAGAAATGCGGGGTTAGAAAGGAGGAAAACCAAGAAAAGCAAAGTTAGAACGGAAGAAAACCAGGAAAAGCGGGGTTAGAGCGGAGGAAAACCATGAAAAGGGGGTTAGAGTGAAGGAAAACCAAGAAAAGCAGGGCTAGAGCATAGGAAAACCAAGAAAAGCGGGGTTAGAAAGGAGGAAAACCAAGAACAGTGAAGTTAGAGCGGAGGAAAACCGAGAAAAGCGGGGTTAGAGCGGAGGAAAACCAAGAAAAGCGGGGTTAGAGAGAAGGGAAACCAAGAAAAGCTGGGTTAGAGCGGAGGAAAAGAAAGAAAAGTGAAGATAGAGGTGAGGAAAACCAAGAAAAGCGGGGATAGAGTGGAGGAAAACCAAGAAAAGCTGGTTTAGAGCGGAGGAAATCCAAGAAAAGCGGGGTTAGTGTGGAGGACAACCAAGAAAAGCTGGGATAGAGTGGAGGAAAACCAAGAAAATCTGGGTTAGAGCGGAGGAAAACCAAGAAAAACAGGGTTAGATAGGAGGAAAACCAAGAAAACCGGGGTTAGAGCGAAGGAAAACTAGGAAATGCAAAGTTAGAGCGGAGGAAAACCAAGAAAAGCGAGGTTCATGCAGATGAAAACAAAGAAATGCGGGGTTAGAGCGGAGGAAAACCAAGAAAAGCAGAGTTAGAACAGAAGAAAACCAGGAAAAGCGGGGTTAGAGTGGAGGAAAACCAAGAAAAGGGGGTTAGAGTGAAGGAAAACCAAGAAAAGCTGGGTTAGAGCGGAGGAAAACCAAGAAAAGCGGGGTTAGAAAGGAGGAAAACCAAGAACAGTGAAGTTAGAGCGGAGGAAAACCGAGAAAAGCGGGGTTAGAGCGGAGGAAAACCAAGAAAAGCGGGGTTAGAGAGAAGGAAAACCAAGAAAACCGGGGTTAAAGCGGTGGAAAAGAAAGAAAAGTGAAGTTAGAGGTGAGTAAAACCAAGAAAAGCGGGGATAGAGTGGAGGAAAACCAAGAAAAGCTAGTTTAGAGCGGAGGAAATCCAAGAAAAGCGGGGTTAGTATGGAGGAGAACCAAGAAAAGCGGAGTTAGAGCGGAGGAAAACCAAGAAAATCGGGGTTAGAGCGGAGGAAAACCAAGAAAAGCGAGGTTCATGCAGATGAAAACCAAGAAATGTGGGGTTAGAGCGGAGGAAAACCAAGAAAAGCAGAGTTAGAAAGGAAGAAAACCAGGAAAAGCGGGGTTAGAGCGGAGGAAAACCAAGAAAAGGGGGTTAGAGTGAAGGAAAACCAAGAAAAGCTGGGTGAGAGCGGAGGAAAACCAAGAAAAGCAGGGTTAGATAGAAGGAAAACCAAGAAAACCGGGGTTAGAGCGAAGGAAAACTAGGAAATGCAAAGTTAGAGCGGAGGAAAACCCAGAAAAGCGAGGTTCATGCAGATGAATACCAAGAAATGCGGGGTTAGAGCGGAGGAAAAGCAAGAAAAGCAGAGTAAGAACGGAAGAAAACCAGGAAAAGCAGGGTTAGAGCGGAGGAAAACCAAGAAAAGGGGTTAGAGTGAAGGAAAACCAAGAAAAGCTGGGTTAGAGCGAAGGAAAACCAAGAAAAGCGGGGTTAGAAAGGAGGAAAACCAAGAACAGTGAAGTTAGAGCGGAGGAAAACCGAGAAAAGCGGGGTTAGAGCGGAGGAAATCCAAGAAAAGCGGGGTTAGAGAGAAGCAAAACCAAGAAAACCGGGGTTAAAGCGGAGGAAAAGAAAGAAAAGTGAAGTTAGAGGTGAGTAAAACCAAGAAAGGCGGGTATAGAGTGGAGGAAAACCAAGAAAAGCTGGTTTAGAGCGGAGGAAATCCAAGAAAAACGGGGTTAGAGCGGAGGAAAACCAAGAAACATGATGTTAGAGAGGAGGAAAACAAAGATAAGCAGGGTTAGAGCGGAGGAAAACCAAGAAAAGTGGAATAAGTGCGAAGGAAAACCAAGGAAAGCGGGGTTAGATTGGAGGAAAACGAAGAAAAGCAGAGATAGAACAGAAGAAAACCAAGAAAAGCGGGGTTAGAGTGGAGGAAAACCAAGATAATCGGGGATAGAGCGAAGGAAAACCAGGAAAAAGAAGTTAGAGAGGAAGAATACAAAGAAAAGCGCGGTTAGAGCAGCAGAAATCCAAGAAAAGCATGTTTAGAGTGGAGAAAAATCAAGAAAAGCTGGGTTGGAGCGGAGAAAAAACAAGAAAAGCGGGGATAGAGCGGAGGAAAACCAAGAAAAGCGGGGTTAGAGCGGAGGAAAACCAAGAAAAGCAGAGTTAGAACGGAAGAAAACCAGGAAAAGCGGTGTTAGAGTGGAGGAAAACCAAGATAATCGGGGATAGAGCGAAGGAAAACAAGGAAAAAGAAGTTACAGAGGAAGAATACAAAGAAAAGCGAGGTTAGTGCAGCAGAAATCCAAGAAAAGCATGGTTACAGTGGATAAAAACCAAGCAAAGCTGGGTTGGAGCGGAGAAAAAAAAAGGAAAGCGGAGTTAGAGCGGAGGGAAACCAAGAAAAGTGGAATTAGTGCTGAGGAAAACCAAGAAAATCTGGGTTAGAGCGGAGGAAAACCAAGAAAAGAGGGATTAGAAAGGAGGAAAACCAAGAAAAGTGAAGTTAGAGCGGAGGAAAACCAAGAAAAGCTGGGTTAGAGCGGAGGAACACCAAGAAAAGCGGGGTTAGAGAGAAGGAAAACCAAGAAAACCGGGGTTAAAGCGGAGGAAAAGAAAGAAAAGTGAAGTTAGAGGTAAGTAAAACCATGAAAAGCGGGGATAGAGTGGAGGAAAACCAATAAAAGCTGGGCTAGAGCGGAGGAAAACGAAGAAAAGCGGGGTTAGTGTGGAGGAGAACCAAGAAAAGCTGGGTTAGAGCGGAGGAAAACCAAGAAAATCGGGTTTAGAGCGGAGGAAAAGCATGAAAAGCGGGGTTAGAGCGGAAGAAAACCAAGAAAAGCGGAATAAGTGCGGAGGAAAACCGAGAAATGCGGGGTTAGAGCGGAAAAAACCAAGAAAAGCGAGGCTAGAGCATAGGAAAACTAAGAAAAGCGGGGTTTGAGTGGAGGAAAACCAAGATAATCGGGGATAGAGCGAAGGAAAACCAAGAAAAAGAAGTTAGTGAGGAAGAATACAAAGAAAAGCGCGGTTAGAGCAGCAGAAATCCAAGAAAAGCATGGTTAGAGTGGAGAAAAACCCAGAAAAGCTGGGTTAGAACGGAGAAAAACCAAGAAAAGAGGAGTTAGAGCGGAGGAAAACCAAGAAAAGCGAAGTTAGAGAAGAGGAAAACCAAGAAACATGATGTTAGAGAGGAGGAAAACAAAGATAAGCAGAGTTAGAGCGGAGGAAAACCAAGAAAAGCGAAGTTAGAGCGGAGGAAAACCAAGAAATGCGGGGTTAGAGCAGAGGAAAACCATGAAAAGCAGGGTTAGAGCGGAGGAAAACCAAGAAAATCGGGTTTAGAGCGGAGGAAAAGCATGAAAAGCGGGGTTAGAGCGGAAGAAAACCAAGAAAAGCGGAATAAGTGCGGAGGAAAACCAAGAAATGCTAGGTTAGAGCGGAGGTAAACCAAGAAAAGCGGGGCTAGAGCATAGGAAAACCAAGAAAAGCGGGGTTAGAAAGGAGGAAAACCAAGAAAAGCGGGGTTAGAGAGAAGGAAAACCAAGAAAACCGGGGTTAAAGCAAAGGAAAAGAAAGAACAGTGAAGTTAGAGGTGAGTAAAACCAAGAAGAGCGGGGATAGAGTGGAGGAAAACCAAGAAAAGCTGGTTTAGAGAAACGGAAATCCAAGAAAAGCGGGGTTAGTGTGGAGGAGAACCAAGAAAAGCGGAGTTAGAGCGGAGGAAAACTAGGAAATGCAAAGTTAGAGCGGTGGAAAACCAAGAAAAGCGAGGTTCATGCAGATGAAAACCAAGAAATGCGGGGTTAGAAAGGAGGAAAACCAAGAAAAGCAAAGTTAGAACGGAAGAAAACCAGGAAAAGCGGGGTTAGAGCGGAGGAAAACCATGAAAAGGGGGTTAGAGTGAAGGAAAACCAAGAAAAGCAGGGCTAGAGCATAGGAAAACCAAGAAAAGCGGGGTTAGAAAGGAGGAAAACCAAGAACAGTGAAGTTAGAGCGGAGGAAAACCGAGAAAAGCGGGGTTAGAGCGGAGGAAAACCAAGAAAAGCGGGGTTAGAGAGAAGGGAAACCAAGAAAAGCTGGGTTAGAGCGGAGGAAAAGAAAGAAAAGTGAAGATAGAGGTGAGGAAAACCAAGAAAAGCGGGGATAGAGTGGAGGAAAACCAAGAAAAGCTGGTTTAGAGCGGAGGAAATCCAAGAAAAGCGGGGTTAGTGTGGAGGACAACCAAGAAAAGCTGGGATAGAGTGGAGGAAAACCAAGAAAATCTGGGTTAGAGCGGAGGAAAACCAAGAAAAACAGGGTTAGATAGGAGGAAAACCAAGAAAACCGGGGTTAGAGCGAAGGAAAACTAGGAAATGCAAAGTTAGAGCGGAGGAAAACCAAGAAAAGCGAGGTTCATGCAGATGAAAACAAAGAAATGCGGGGTTAGAGCGGAGGAAAACCAAGAAAAGCAGAGTTAGAACAGAAGAAAACCAGGAAAAGCGGGGTTAGAGTGGAGGAAAACCAAGAAAAGGGGGTTAGAGTGAAGGAAAACCAAGAAAAGCTGGGTTAGAGCGGAGGAAAACCAAGAAAAGCGGGGTTAGAAAGGAGGAAAACCAAGAACAGTGAAGTTAGAGCGGAGGAAAACCGAGAAAAGCGGGGTTAGAGCGGAGGAAAACCAAGAAAAGCGGGGTTAGAGAGAAGGAAAACCAAGAAAACCGGGGTTAAAGCGGTGGAAAAGAAAGAAAAGTGAAGTTAGAGGTGAGTAAAACCAAGAAAAGCGGGGATAGAGTGGAGGAAAACCAAGAAAAGCTAGTTTAGAGCGGAGGAAATCCAAGAAAAGCGGGGTTAGTATGGAGGAGAACCAAGAAAAGCGGAGTTAGAGCGGAGGAAAACCAAGAAAATCGGGGTTAGAGCGGAGGAAAACCAAGAAAAGCGAGGTTCATGCAGATGAAAACCAAGAAATGTGGGGTTAGAGCGGAGGAAAACCAAGAAAAGCAGAGTTAGAAAGGAAGAAAACCAGGAAAAGCGGGGTTAGAGCGGAGGAAAACCAAGAAAAGGGGGTTAGAGTGAAGGAAAACCAAGAAAAGCTGGGTGAGAGCGGAGGAAAACCAAGAAAAGCAGGGTTAGATAGAAGGAAAACCAAGAAAACCGGGGTTAGAGCGAAGGAAAACTAGGAAATGCAAAGTTAGAGCGGAGGAAAACCCAGAAAAGCGAGGTTCATGCAGATGAATACCAAGAAATGCGGGGTTAGAGCGGAGGAAAAGCAAGAAAAGCAGAGTAAGAACGGAAGAAAACCAGGAAAAGCAGGGTTAGAGCGGAGGAAAACCAAGAAAAGGGGTTAGAGTGAAGGAAAACCAAGAAAAGCTGGGTTAGAGCGAAGGAAAACCAAGAAAAGCGGGGTTAGAAAGGAGGAAAACCAAGAACAGTGAAGTTAGAGCGGAGGAAAACCGAGAAAAGCGGGGTTAGAGCGGAGGAAATCCAAGAAAAGCGGGGTTAGAGAGAAGCAAAACCAAGAAAACCGGGGTTAAAGCGGAGGAAAAGAAAGAAAAGTGAAGTTAGAGGTGAGTAAAACCAAGAAAGGCGGGTATAGAGTGGAGGAAAACCAAGAAAAGCTGGTTTAGAGCGGAGGAAATCCAAGAAAAACGGGGTTAGAGCGGAGGAAAACCAAGAAACATGATGTTAGAGAGGAGGAAAACAAAGATAAGCAGGGTTAGAGCGGAGGAAAACCAAGAAAAGTGGAATAAGTGCGAAGGAAAACCAAGGAAAGCGGGGTTAGATTGGAGGAAAACGAAGAAAAGCAGAGATAGAACAGAAGAAAACCAAGAAAAGCGGGGTTAGAGTGGAGGAAAACCAAGATAATCGGGGATAGAGCGAAGGAAAACCAGGAAAAAGAAGTTAGAGAGGAAGAATACAAAGAAAAGCGCGGTTAGAGCAGCAGAAATCCAAGAAAAGCATGTTTAGAGTGGAGAAAAATCAAGAAAAGCTGGGTTGGAGCGGAGAAAAAACAAGAAAAGCGGGGATAGAGCGGAGGAAAACCAAGAAAAGCGGGGTTAGAGCGGAGGAAAACCAAGAAAAGCAGAGTTAGAACGGAAGAAAACCAGGAAAAGCGGTGTTAGAGTGGAGGAAAACCAAGATAATCGGGGATAGAGCGAAGGAAAAAAAGGAAAAAGAAGTTAGAGAGGAAGAATACAAAGAAAAGCGCGGTTAGAGCAGCAGAAATCCAAGAAAAGCATGTTTAGAGTGGAGGAAAACCAAGAAAAGCTGGGTTGGAGCGGAGAAAAAACAAGAAAAGCGGGGTTAGAGCGGAGGAAAACCAAGAAAAGCGGGGTTAGAGCGGAGGAAAACCAAGAAAAGCAGAGTTAGAACGGAAGAAAACCAGGAAAAGCGGGGTTAGAGTGGAGGAAAACCAAGAAAAGCGGGGTTAGAGAGAAGGAAAACCAAGAACAGTGAAGTTAGAGCGGAGGAAAACCGAGAAAAGCGGGGCTAGAACATAGGAAAACCAAGAAAAGCGGGGTTAGAGAGAAGGAAAACCAAGAAAACCGGGGTTAAAGCGGAGGAAAAGAAAGAAAAGTGAAGTTAGAGGTGAGTAAAACCAAGAAAGGCGGGTATAGAGTGGAGGAAAACCAAGAAAAGCTGGTTTAGAGCGGAGGAAATCCAAGAAAAACGGGGTTAGAGCGGAGGAAAACCAAGAAACATGATGTTAGAGAGGAGGAAAACAAAGATAAGCAGGGTTAGAGCGGAGGAAAACCAAGAAAAGTGGAATAAGTGCGAAGGAAAACCAAGGAAAGCGGGGTTAGATTGGAGGAAAACGAAGAAAAGCAGAGATAGAACAGAAGAAAACCAAGAAAAGCGGGGTTAGAGTGGAGGAAAACCAAGATAATCGGGGATAGAGCGAAGGAAAACCAGGAAAAAGAAGTTAGAGAGGAAGAATACAAAGAAAAGCGCGGTTAGAGCAGCAGAAATCCAAGAAAAGCATGTTTAGAGTGGAGAAAAATCAAGAAAAGCTGGGTTGGAGCGGAGAAAAAACAAGAAAAGCGGGGATAGAGCGGAGGAAAACCAAGAAAAGCGGGGTTAGAGCGGAGGAAAACCAAGAAAAGCAGAGTTAGAACGGAAGAAAACCAGGAAAAGCGGTGTTAGAGTGGAGGAAAACCAAGATAATCGGGGATAGAGCGAAGGAAAACAAGGAAAAAGAAGTTACAGAGGAAGAATACAAAGAAAAGCGAGGTTAGTGCAGCAGAAATCCAAGAAAAGCATGGTTACAGTGGAGAAAAACCAAGCAAAGCTGGGTTGGAGCGGAGAAAAAAAAAGGAAAGCGGAGTTAGAGCGGAGGGAAACCAAGAAAAGTGGAATTAGTGCTGAGGAAAACCAAGAAAATCTGGGTTAGAGCGGAGGAAAACCAAGAAAAGAGGGATTAGAAAGGAGGAAAACCAAGAAAAGTGAAGTTAGAGCGGAGGAAAACCAAGAAAAGCTGGGTTAGAGCGGAGGAACACCAAGAAAAGCGGGGTTAGAGAGAAGGAAAACCAAGAAAACCGGGGTTAAAGCGGAGGAAAAGAAAGAAAAGTGAAGTTAGAGGTAAGTAAAACCATGAAAAGCGGGGATAGAGTGGAGGAAAACCAATAAAAGCTGGGCTAGAGCGGAGGAAAACGAAGAAAAGCGGGGTTAGTGTGGAGGAGAACCAAGAAAAGCTGGGTTAGAGCGGAGGAAAACCAAGAAAATCGGGTTTAGAGCGGAGGAAAAGCATGAAAAGCGGGGTTAGAGCGGAAGAAAACCAAGAAAAGCGGAATAAGTGCGGAGGAAAACCGAGAAATGCGGGGTTAGAGCGGAAAAAACCAAGAAAAGCGAGGCTAGAGCATAGGAAAACTAAGAAAAGCGGGGTTTGAGTGGAGGAAAACCAAGATAATCGGGGATAGAGCGAAGGAAAACCAAGAAAAAGAAGTTAGTGAGGAAGAATACAAAGAAAAGCGCGGTTAGAGCAGCAGAAATCCAAGAAAAGCATGGTTAGAGTGGAGAAAAACCCAGAAAAGCTGGGTTAGAACGGAGAAAAACCAAGAAAAGAGGAGTTAGAGCGGAGGAAAACCAAGAAAAGCGAAGTTAGAGAAGAGGAAAACCAAGAAACATGATGTTAGAGAGGAGGAAAACAAAGATAAGCAGAGTTAGAGCGGAGGAAAACCAAGAAAAGCGAAGTTAGAGCGGAGGAAAACCAAGAAATGCGGGGTTAGAGCAGAGGAAAACCATGAAAAGCGGGGTTAGAGCGGAGGAAAACGAAGAAAAGCAGAGATAGAACAGAAGAAAATCAGGAAAAGCGGGGTTTGAGTGGAGGAAAACCAAGATAATCGGGGATAGAGCGAAGGAAAAAAAGGAAAAAGAAGTTAGAGAGGAAGAATACAAAGAAAAGCGTGGTTAGAGCAGCAGAAATCCAAGAAAAGCATGTTTAGAGTGGAGGAAAACCAAGAAAAGCTGGGTTGGAGCGGAGAAAAAACAAGAAAAGCGGGGTTAGAGCGGAGGAAAACCAAGAAAAGCGGGGTTAGAGCGGAGGAAAACCAAGAAAAGCAGAGTTAGAACGGAAGAAAACCAGGAAAAGCGGGGTTAGAGTGGAGGAAAACCAAGAAAAGCGGGGTTAGAGAGAAGGAAAACCAAGAACAGTGAAGTTAGAGCGGAGGAAAACCGAGAAAAGCGGGGCTAGAACATAGGAAAACCAAGAAAAGCGGGGTTAGAGAGAAGGAAAACCAAGAAAACCGGGGTTAAAGCGGAGGAAAAGAAAGAAAAGTGAAGTTAGAGGTGAGGAAAACCAAGAAAAGCGGGGATAGAGTGGAGGAAAACCAAGAAAAGCTGGTTTAGAGCGGAGGAAATCCAAGAAAAGCGGGGTTAGTGTGGAGGAGAACCAAGAAAAGCGGAGTTAGAGCGGAGGAAAACTAAGAAAATCGGGGTTAGAGCGGAGGAAAACCAAGAAAAGCGGGGTTAGATAGAAGGAAAACCAAGAAAACCGGGGTTAGAGCGAAGGAAATCTAGGAAATGCAAAGTTAGAGCGGAGGAAAACCAAGAAAAGCGAGTTTCATGCAGATGAAAACCAAGAAATGCGGGGTTAGAAAGGAGGAAAACCAAGAAAAGCAGAGTTAGAACGGAAGAAAACCAGGAAAAGCGGGGTAAGAGTGGAGGAAAACCAAGAAAAGGGGGTTAGAGTGAAGGAAAACCAAGAAAAGCTGGGTTAGAGCGGAGGAAAACCAAGAAAAGCAAGGTTAGAAAGGAGGAAAACCAAGAACAGTGAAGTTAGAGCGGAGGAAAACCAAGAACAGTGAAGTTAGAGCGAAGGAAAACCAAGAAAAGCGGGGATAGAGAGAAGGAAAACCAAGAAAACCGGGGTTAAAGCGGAGGAAAAGAAAGAAAAGTGAAGTTAGAGGTGAGTAAAACCAAGAAAAGCGGGGATAGAGTGGAGGAAAACCAAGAAAAGCTGGTTTAGAGCAGAGGAAATACAAGAAAAGCGGGGTTAGTGTGGAGGAGAACCAAGAAAAGCGGAGTTAGAGCGGAGGAAAACCAAGAAAAGCGGGGTTAGATAGAAGGAAAACCAAGATAACCGGGGTTAGAGCGAAGGAAAACTAGGAAATGCAAAGTTAGAGAGGAAGAAAACCAAGAAAAGCGAGGTTCATGCAGATGAAAACCAAGAAATGCGGGGTTAGAGCGGAGGAAAACCAAGAAAAGCAGAGTTAGAACGGAAGAAAACCAGGAAAATCGGGGTAAGAGCGGAGGAAAACCAAGAAAAGGGGGTTAGAGTTAAGGAAAACCAAGAAAAGCTGGGTTAGAGCGGAGGAAAACCAAGAAAAGCGGGGTTAGAAAGGAGGAAAACCAAGAACAGTGAAGTTAGAGCGGAGGAAAACCGAGAAAAGCGGGGTTAGAGCGGAGGAAAACCAAGAAAAGCGGGGTTAGAGAGAAGGAAAACCAAGAAAACCGGGGTTAAAGTGGAGGAAAAGAAAGAAAAGTGAAGTTAGAGGTGAGGAAAACCAAGAAAAGCGGGGATAGAGTGGAGGAAAAGAAAGAAAAGTGAAGTTAGAGGTGAGGAAAACCAAGAAAAGCGGGGATAGAGTGGAGGAAAACAAAGAAAAGCTTGGTTAGAGCGGAGGAAATCCAAGAAATGCGGGGTTTAGAACGGAAGAATACCAGGAAAAGCGGAGTTAGAAAGGAGGAAAACCAAGGTAATCGGGGATAGAGCGAAGGAAAACCAAGAAAAAGAAGTTAGAGATGAAGAATACAAAGAAAAGCGCGGTTAGAGCAGCAGAAATCCAAGAAAAGCATGGTTAGAGTGGAGAAAAAACAAGAAAAGCTGGGTTGGAACGGAGGAAAACCAAGAAAAGCGAAGTTAGAGTGGAGGAAAACCAAGAAAAGCGATGTTAGAGAAGAGGAACACCAAGAAAAATGAAGTTAGAGAGGAGGAAAACAAAGATAAGCAGGATTAGAGCGGAGGAAAACCAAGAAAATTGAAGTTAGAGCGGAGGAAATCCAAGAAAAGTGGAATAAGTGCGGAGGAAAACCAAGAAAAGCTGGGTTAGAGCGGAGGAAAACCAGGAAAAGAGAAGTTAGAGCGGAGGAAAACCAAGAAAAGCAGGGTTAGAGCGGAGGAAAACCAAGAAAATCGGGTTTAGAGCGGAGGAAAAGCATGAAAAGCAGGGTTAGAGCAGAAGAAAACCAAGAAAAGCGGAATAAGTGCGGAGGAAAACCAAGAAATGCGGAGTTAGAGCGGAGGAAAACGAAGAATTGCAGAGTTAGAACGGAAGAAAACCAGGAAAAGCGGGGTTAGAGTGGAGGAAAACCAAGATAATCGAGGATAGAGCGAAGGAAAAAAAGGTAAAAAAGTTAGAGAGGATGAATACAAAGAAAAGAGCGGTTAGAGCAGCAGAAATCCAAGGAAAGCATGCTTAGAGTGGAGAAAAAACAAGAAAAGCTGGGTTGGAGCGGAGAAAAAACAAGAAAAGCGGGGTTAGAGCGAAGGAAAACCAAGAAAAGCGGGGTTAGAGCGGAGGAAAACCAAGAAAAGCAGAGTTAGAACGGAAGAAAACCAAGAAAAGAGGGGTTAGAAAGGAGGAAAACCAAGAAAAGTGAAGTTTGAGCGGAGGAAAACCAAGAAAAGCTGGGTTAGAGCGGCGGAAAACCAAAAAAAGCGCGGTTAGAGAGAAGGAAAACCAAGAAAACCGGTGTTAGAGCGGAGGAAAAGAAAGAAAAGTAAAGGTAGAGGTGGGGAAAACCAAGAAAAGCGGAGATAGAGCGAAGGAAAACCAAGAAAAGCTGGGCTAGAGCGGAGGAAAACGAAGAAAAGCGGGGTTAGTGTGGAGGAGAACCAAGAAAAGCTGGGTTAGAGCGGAGGAAAACCAAGAAAATCGGGTTTAGAGCGGAGGAAAAGCATGAAAAGCGGCGTTAGAGCGGAAGAAAACCAAGAAAAGCGGAATAAGTGCGGAGGAAAACCGAGAAAAGCGGGGTTAGAAAGGAGGAAAACCAAGAAAAGCGGGGTTAGAGAGAAGGAAAACCAAGAAAAGATGGGTTAGAGCGGAGGAAAAGAAAGAAAAGTGAAGTTAGAGGTGAGGAAAACCAAGAAAAGCGGGGATAGAGTGGAGGAAAACCAAGAAAAGCTGGTTTAGAGCGGAGGAAATCCAAGAAAAGCGGGGTTAGTGTGGAGGAGAACCAAGAAAAGCGGAGTGAGAGCGGAGGAAAACCAAGAAAATCGGGGTTAGAGCGGAGGAAAACCAAGAAAAGCAGGGTTAGATAGAAGGAAAACCAAGAAAACCGGGGTTAGAGCGAAGGAAAACTAGGAAATGCAAAGTTAGAGCGGAGGAAAACCAAGAAAAGCGAGGTTCATGCAGATGAAAACCAAGAAATCCGGGGTTAGAGCGGAGGAAAACCAAGAAAAGCAGAGTTAGAACAGAAGAAAACCGGGAAAAGCGGGGTTAGAGTGGAGGAAAACCAAGAAAAGGGGGTTAGAGTGAAGGAAAACCAAGAAAAGCTAGGTTAGAGCGGAGGAAAAGAAAGAAAAGTGAAGTTAGAGGTGAGGAAAACCAAGAAAAGCGGGGATAGAGCGGAGGAAAACAAAGAAAAGCTGGGTTAGAGCGGAGTAAATCCAAGAAAAGCGTGGTTTAGAACGGAAGAAAACCAGGAAAAGCGGGGTTAGAAAGGAGGAAAACCAAGAAAAGGGGGTTAGAGTGAAGGAAAACTAAGAAAAGCTGGGTTAGAGCAGAGGAAAACCAAGAAAAGCGGGGTTAGAAAGGAGGAAAACCAAGAACAGTGAAGTTAGAGCAGAGGAAAACCGAGAAAAGCGGGGTTAGAGCGGAGGAAAACCAAGAAAAGCGGGGTTAGAGAGAAGGAAAACCAAGAAAACCGGGGTTAAAGCGGTGGAAAAGAAAGAAAAGTGAAATTAGAGGTGAGTAAAACCAAGAAAAGCGGGGATAGAGTGGAGGAAAACCAAGAAAAGCTAGTTTAGAGCGGAGGAAATCCAAGAAAAGCGGGGTTAGTTTGGAGGAGAACCAAGAAAAGCGGAGTTAGAGCGGAGGAAAACTAAGAAAATCGAGGTTAGAGCGGAGGAAAACCAAGAAAAGCGGGGTTAGATAGAAGGAAAACCAAGAAAACCGGGGTTAGAGCGAAGGAAAACTAGGAAATGCAAAGTTAGAGCGGAGGAAAACCAAGAAAAGCGAGGTTCATGCAGATGAAAACCAAGAAATGCGGGGTTAGAGCGGAGGAAAACCAAGAAAAGCAGAGTTAGAACGGAAGAAAACCAGGAAAAGCAAGGTTAGAGCGGAGGAAAACCAAGAAAAGGGTGTTAGAGTGAAGGAAAACCAAGAAAAGCTGGGTTAGAGCGGAGGAAAACCAAGAAAAGCGGGGTTAGAAAGGAGGAAAACCAAGAACAGTGAAGTTAGAGCGGAGGAAAACCAAGAACAGTGAAGTTAGAGCGAAGGAAAACCAAGAAAAGCGGTGTTAGATAGAAGGAAAACCAAGAAAACCGGGGTTAGAGTCAAGGAAAACTAGGAAATGCAAACTTAGAGCGGAGGAAAACCAAGAAAAGCGAGGTTCATGCAGATGAAAACAAAGAAATGCGGGGTTAGAGCGGAGGAAAACCAAGAAAAGCAGGGTTAGAGCGGAGGAAAACCAAGAAAATCGGGTTTAGAGCGGAGGAAAAGCATGAAAAGCGGGGTTAGAGCGAAAGAAAACCAAGAAAACCGGAATAAGTGCGGAGGAAAACCAAGAAATGCGGGGTTAGAGCGGAGGAAAACCAAGAAAAGCGGGGCTAGAACACAGGAAAACCAAGAAAAGCGGGGTTAGAAAGTAGGAAAACCAAGAACAGTGAAGTTAGATCGGAGGAAAACCGAGAAAAGCGGGGTTAGAGAGGAGGAAAACCAAGAAAAGCGGGGTTACAGAGAAGGAAAACCAAGAAAACCGGGGTTAAAGCGAAGGAAAAGAAAGAACAGTGAAGTTAGAGGTGAGTAAAACCAAGAAAAGCGGGGATAGAGTGGAGGAAAACCAAGAAAAGCTGCTTTCGAGCAAACGAAATCCAAGAAAAGCGGGGTTAGTGTGGAGGAGAACCAAGAAAAGCGGAGTTAGAGCGGAGGAAAACCAAGAAAATCAGGGTTAGAGCGGAGGAAATCCAAGGAAAGCGGGGTTAGATAGAAGGAAAACCAAGAAAACCGGGGTTAGAGCGAAGGAAAACTAGGAAATGCATAGTTAGAGCGGAGGAAAACCAAGAAAAGCGAGGTTCATGCAGATGAAAACCAAGAAATGCGGGGTTAGAGCGGAGGAAAACCAAGAAAAGCAGAGTTAGAACGGAAGAAAACCAGGAAAAGCGGGGTAAGAGCGGAGGAAAACCAAGAAAAGGGGGTTAGAGTGAAGGAAAACCAAGAAAAGCTGGGTTAGAGCGGAGGAAAACCAAGAAAAGCGGGGTTAGAAAGGAGGAAAACCAAGAACAGTGAAGTTAGAGCGGTGGAAAACCGAGAAAAGCGGGGTTAGAGCGGAGGAAAACCAATAAAAGCGGGGTTAGAGAGAAGGAAAACCAAGAAAACCGGGGTTAAAGCGGAGGAAAAGAAAGAAAAGTGAAGTTAGAGGTGAGGAAAACCAAGAAAAGCTGGGATAGAGTGGAGGAAAACCAAGAAAAGCTGGTTTAGAGCGGAGGAAATCCAAGAAATTCAGGCTTGGAGCGGAGGAAAACCAAGAAAAGCGTGGTTAGATAGAAGAAAAACCAAGAAAACCGGGGTTAGAGCGAAGGAAAACTAGGAAATGCAAAGTTAGAGCGGAGGAAAATCAAGAAAAGAGAGGTTCATGCAGATGAAAACCAAGAAATGCAGGGTTAGAGCGGAGGAAAACCAAGAAAAGCAGAGTTAGAACGGAAGAAAACCAGGAAAAGCGGGGTTAGAGCGGAGGAAAACCAAGAAAAGGGGGTTAGAGTGAAGGAAAACCAAGAAAAGCTAGGTTAGAGCGGAGGAAAAGAAAGAAAAGTGAAGTTAGAGGTGAGGAAAACCAAGAAAAGCGGGGATAGAGCGGAGGAAAACAAAGAAAAGCGAACTTAGAGCGGAGGAAAATCAAGAAAAGCGGAATAAGTGCAGAGGAAAACCAAGAAAAGCGGGGTTAGAGCGGAGGAAAACCAAGAAAAGCGAAGATAGAGCGGAGGAAAACCAAGAAAAGCGGGGTTAGAGCGAAGGAAAACTAAGAAAAGTGAAGTTAGTGGTGAGGAAAACCAAGAAAAGCGGGATTAGAGCGGAGGAAATCCAAGAAAAGCGGGGTTAGTGTGGAGGAAAAACCAAGAAAAGCGGAGTTAGAGCAGAGGAAAACCACGAAAATCAAGGTTAGAGCAAAGGAATGGCATGAAAAGCGAGGCTAGAGCGAAGGAAAACCAAGAAATGCGGGGTTTGAGCGAAGGAAAACTAGGAAATGCAAAGTTAGAGCGGAGGAAAACCAAGAAAAGCGGAGTTAGAGCGGAGGAAAACCAAGAAAATCAGGGTTACAGCGGAGGAAAACCAAGAAAAGCGGGGTTAGATAGAAGGAAAACCAAGAAAACCGGGTTTAGAGCGAAGGAAAACTAGGAAATCCAAAGTTAGAGCGGAGGAAAACCAAGAAAAGCGAGGTTCATGCAGATGAAAACCAAGAAATGCGGGGTTAGAGCGGAGGAAAACCAAGAAAAGCAAAGTTAGAACGGAAGAAAATCAGGAAAAGCGGGGTTAGAGCGGAGGAAAACCAAGAAAAGGGGGTTAGAGTGAAGGAAAACCAAGAAAAGCTGGTTTAGAGCAGAGGAAAACCAAGAAAAGCGGGGTTAGAAAGGAGGAAAACCAAGAACAGTGAAGTTAGAGCGGAGGAAAACCAAGAACAGTGAAGTTAGAGCGGAGGAAAACCAAGAAAACCGGGGTTAGATAGAAGGAAAACCAAGAAAACCAGGGTTAGAGCGAAGGAAAACTAGGAAATGCAATGTTAGACCGGAGGAAAACCAAGAAAACCGGGGTTAGAGCGAAGGAAAACTAGGAAATGCAAAGTTAGAGCGGAGGAAAACCAAGAAAAGCGAGGTTCATGCAGATGAAAACCAAGAAATGCGGGGTTAGAGCGGAGGAAAACCAAGAAAAGCAGAGTTAGAACAGAAGAAAACCAGGAAAAGCGGGGTTAGAGTGGAGGAAAACCAAGAAAAGGGGTTAGAGTGAAGCAAAACCAAGAAAAGCTGGGTTAGAGCGGAGGAAAACCAAGAAAAGCGGGGTTAGAAAGGAGGAAAACCAAGAAAACCGGGGTAAGAGCGAAGGAAAACTCGGAAATGCAAAGTTAGAGCGCAGGAAAACCAAGAAAAGCGAGGTTCATGCAGATGAAAACCAAGAAATGCGGGGTTAGAGCAGAGGAAAACCATGAAAAGCAGGGTTAGAGCGGAGGAAAACCAAGAAAATCGGGTTTAGAGCGGAGGAAAAGCATGAAAAGCGGGGTTAGAGCGGAAGAAAACCAAGAAAAGCGGAATAAGTGCGGAGGAAAACCAAGAAATGCTAGGTTAGAGCGGAGGTAAACCAAGAAAAGCGGGGCTAGAGCATAGGAAAACCAAGAAAAGTGGGGTTAGAAAGGAGGAAAACCAAGAAAAGCGGGGTTAGAGAGAAGGAAAACCAAGAAAACCGGGGTTAAAGCAAAGGAAAAGAAAGAACAGTGAAGTTAGAGGTGAGTAAAACCAAGAAGAGCGGGGATAGAGTGGAGGAAAACCAAGAAAAGCTGGTTTAGAACGGAGGAAATCCAAGAAAAGCGGGGTTAGTGTGGAGGAGAACCAAGAAAAGCGGAGTTAGAGCGGAGGAAAACCAAGAAAATCGGGGTTAGAGCGGAGGAAAACCAAGAAAAGCAGGGTTAGATAGAAGGAAAACCAAGAAAACCGGAATTAGAGCGAAGGAAAACTAGGAAATGCAAAGTTAGAGCGGAGGAAAACCAAGAAAAGCGAGGTTCATGCAGATGAAAACCAAGAAATGCGGGGTTAGAGCGGAGGAAAACCAATAAAGCAGAGTTAGAACGGAAAAAAACCAGGAAAAGCGGGGTTAGAGCGGAGGAAAACCAAGAAAAGGGTGTTAGAGTGAAGGAAAACCAAGAAAAGCTGGGTTAGAGCGGAGGAAAACCAAGAAAAGCGGAGTTAGAAAGGAGGAAAACCAAGAACAGTGAAGTTAGAGCGGAGGAAAACCAAGAACAGTGAAGTTAGAGCGAAGGAAAACCAAGAAAAGCGGGGTTAGATAGAAGGAAAACCAAGAAAAGCGGGGTTAGATAGAAGGAAAACCAAGAAAACCGGGGTTAGAGTGAAGGAAAACTATGAAATGCAAAGTTAGAGCCGAGGAAAACCAAGAAAAGCGAGGTTCATGCAGATGAAAAGCAAGAAATGCGGGGTTAGAGCGGAGGAAAACCAAGAAAAGCAAAGTTAGAGCGGAGGAAAACCAAGAAAATCGGGTTTAGAGCGGAGGAAAAGCATGAAAAGCGGGGTTAGAGCGAAAGAAAACCAAGAAAAGCGGAATAAGTGCGGAGGAAAACCAAGAAATGCGGGGTTAGAGCGGAGGAAAACCAAGAAAAGCGGGGCTAGAACATAGGAAAACCAAGAAAAGCGGGGTTAGAAAGGAGGAAAACCAAGAACAGTGAAGTTAGAGCGGAGGAAAACCAAGAACAGTGAAGTTAGAGCGAAGGAAAACCAAGAAAAGCGGGGTTAGAGTGAAGGAAAACCAAGAAAAGCGGGGTTAGATAGAAGGAAAACCAAGAAAAGCGGGGTTAGATAGAAGGAAAACCAAGAAAACCGGGGTTAGAGTGAAGGAAAACTATGAAATGCAAAGTTAGAGCCGAGGAAAACCAAGAAAAGCGAGGTTCATGCAGATGAAAAGCAAGAAATGCGGGGTTAGAGCGGAGGAAAACCAAGAAAAGCAAAGTTAGAGCGGAGGAAAACCAAGAAAATCGGGTTTAGAGCGGAGGAAAAGCATGAAAAGCGGGGTTAGAGCGAAAGAAAACCAAGAAAAGCGGAATAAGTGCGGAGGAAAACCAAGAAATGCGGGGTTAGAGCGGAGGAAAACCAAGAAAAGCGGGGCTAGAACATAGGAAAACCAAGAAAAGCGGGGTTAGAAAGGAGGAAAACCAAGAACAGTGAAGTTAGAGCGGAGGAAAACCAAGAACAGTGAAGTTAGAGCGAAGGAAAACCAAGAAAAGCGGGGTTAGAGTGAAGGAAAACCAAGAAAAGCGGGGTTAGATAGAAGGAAAACCAAGAAAACCGGGGTTAGAGTGAAGGAAAACTATGAAATGCAAAGTTAGAGCCGAGGAAAACCAAGAAAAGCGAGGTTCATGCAGATGAAAAGCAAGAAATGCGGGGTTAGAGCGGAGGAAAACCAAGAAAAGCAGGGTTAGAGCGGAGGAAAACCAAGAAAATCGGGTTTAGAGCGGAGGAAAAGCATGAAAAGCGGGGTTAGAGCGAAAGAAAACCAAGAAAAGCGGAATAAGTGCGGAGGAAAACCAAGAAATGCGGGGTTAGAGCGGAGGAAAACCAAGAAAAGCGGGGCTAGAACATAGGAAAACCAAGAAAAGCGGGGTTAGAAAGGAGGAAAACCAAGAACAGTGAAGTTAGAGCGGAGGAAAACCGAGAAAAGCGGGGTTAGAGCGGAGGAAAACCAAGAAAAGCGGGGTTAGAGAGAAGGAAAACCAAGAAAACCGGGGTTAAAGCGAAGGAAAAGAAAGAACAGTGAATTTAGAGGTGAGTAAAACCAAGAAAAGCGGGGATAGAGTGGAGGAAAACCAAGAAAAGCTGGTTTCGAGCAAAGGAAATCCAAGAAAAGCGGGGTTAGTGTGGAGGAGAACCAAGAAAAGTGGAGTTAGAGCGGAGGAAAACCAAGAAAATCGGGGTTAGAGCGGAGGAAATCCAAGAAAAGCGGGGTTAGATAGAAGGAAAACCAAGAAAACCGGTGTTGGAGCGAAGGAAAACTAGGAAATGCAAAGTTAGAGCGGAGGAAAACCAAGAAAAGCGAGGTTCATGCAGATGAAAACCAAGAAATGCGGGGTTAGAGCGGAGGAAAACCAAGAAAAGCAGAGTTAGAACGGAAGAAAACCAGGAAAAGCGGGGTAAGAGCGGAGGAAAACCAAGAAAAGGGGGTTAGAGTGAAGGAAAACCAAGAAAAGCTGGGTTAGAGCGGAGGAAAACCAAGAAAAGCGGGGTTAGAAAGGAGGAAAACCAAGAACAGTGAAGTTAGAGCGGTGGAAAACCGAGAAAAGCGGGGTTAGAGCGGAGGAAAACCAATAAAAGCGGGGTTAGAGAGAAAGAAAACCATGAAAACTGGGGTTAAAGCGGTGGAAAAGAAAGAAAAGTGAAGTTAGAGGTGAGGAAAACCAAGAAAAGCTGGGATAGAGTGGAGGAAAACCAAGAAAAGCTGGTTTAGAGCGGAGGAAATCCAAGAAATTCGGGGTTGGAGCGGAGGAAAACCAAGAAAAGCGGGGTTAGATAGAAGAAAAACCAAGAAAACCGGGGTTAGAGCGAAGGAAAACTAGGAAATGCAAAGTTAGAGCGGAGGAAAATCAAGAAAAGCGAGGTTCATGCAGATGAAAACCAAGAAATGCGGGGTTAGAGCGGAGGAGAACCAAGAAAAGCAGAGTTAGAACAGAAGAACACCAGGAAAAGCGGGGTTAGAGCGGAGGAAAACCAAGAAAAGGGGGTTAGAGTGAAGGAAAACCAAGAAAAGCTAGGTTAGAGCGGAGAAAAAGAAAGAAAAGTGAAGTTAGAGGTGAGGAAAACCAAGAAAAGCGGGGATAGAGCGGAGGAAAACAAAGAAAAGCTGGGTTAGAGCGGAGGAAATCCAAGAAAAGCGTGGTTTAGAACGGAAGAAAACCAGGAAAAGCGGGGTTAGAAAGGAGGAAAACCAAGGTAATCGGGGATAGAGCGAAGGAAAACCAAGAAAAAGAAGTTAGAGAGGAAGAATACAAAGAAAAGCTGGGTTAGAGAGGAGAAAAAACAAGAAAAGCTGGGTTGGAGCATAGGAAAAACAAGAAAAGGAAAGTTAGAGTGGAGGAAAACCAAGAAAAATGAAGTTAGAGAGGAGGAAAACAAAGATAAGCAGGGTTAGAGCGGAGGAAAACCAAGAAAATTGAAGTTAGAGCGGAGGAAATCCAAGAAAAGTGGAATAAGTGCGGAGGAAAACCAAGAAAAGCTGGGTTAGAGTGGAGGAAAACCAAGAAAAGCGAAGTTAGAGCGGAGGAAAACCAAGAAAAGTGGAATAAGTGTGGTGGAAAACCAAGAAAAGCGGGGATAGAGCGAAGGAAAACCAAGAAAAGGGGGTTAGAGAGAAGGAAAACCAAGAAAAGTGAAGTTAGAGCGAAGGAAATCCAAGGAAAGCCGGGTTAGAGCGGAGGAAAACCAAGAAAAGCGGGGTTAGAGAGAAGGAAAACCAAGAAAACCAGGGTTAGAGTGGAGGAAATCC
Organism: Coturnix japonica; assembly: GCF_054131305.1. NCBI lineage: Eukaryota > Metazoa > Chordata > Aves > Galliformes > Phasianidae > Coturnix > Coturnix japonica. Next base: position 20,475,526 of record NC_140676.1, on the reverse strand, counting down.
AAGAAAAGCGGGGTTAGTGTGGAGGAAAACCAAGAAAAGCGGAGTTAGAGCGGAGGAAAACCAGGAAAAGCGGGGTTAGAGTGGAGGTTAAACCAAGATAATCGGGGATAGAGCGAAGGAAAATCAAGAAAAAGTAGTTAGAGAGGAAGAATACAACAAAAAGCGAGGTTAGAGCAGCAGAAATCCAAGAAAAGCATGGTTAGAGTGGAGAAAAACCCAGAAAAGCTGGGTTAGAACGGAGAAAAACCAAGAAATGCGGAGTTAGAGCGGAGGAAAACCAAGAAAAGCGGTGCTAGAGAAGAGGAAAACCAAGAAACATGATGTTAGAGAGGAGGAAAAGAAAGATAAGCTGGGATAGAGCCGAGGAAAACCAAGAAAAGCGAAGTTACAGCGAAGGAAAACCAAGAAAAGCGGGGCTAGAGCGGACGATAAGCAAGAAAAGCGGGTTAAGAGCGGAGGAAAACCAAGAAAAGCGGGGTTAGAGCGGAGGAAAACCAAGAAAAATGACGTTAGAGCGGAGGAAAAGAAAGATAAGCAGGTTTAGAGCGGACGAAAACCAAGAAAAGCGAACTTAGAGCGGAGGAAAATCAAGAAAAGCGGAATAAGTGCAGAGGAAAACCAAGAAAAGCGGGGTTAGAGCGGAGGAAAACCAAGAAAAGCGAAGATAGAGCGGAGGAAAACCAAGAAAAGCAGGGTTAGAGCAGAGGAAATCCAAGAAAAGCGGGGTTAGTGTGGAGGAGAACCAAGAAAAGCGGAGTTAGAGCGGAGGAAAACCACGAAAATCGGGGTTAGAGCGGAGGAATGGCATGAAAAGCGAGGCTAGAGCGGAGGAAAACCAAGAAATGCGGGGTTAGAGCGAGGGAAAACTTGGAAATGCAAAGTTAGTGCGGAGGAAAACCAAGAAAAGCAGAGTTAGAACGGAAGAAAACCAAGAAAAGTGGGGTTAGAGAGCAGGAAAACCAAGATAATCGGGGTTAGAGCGGAGGAAAAGAAAGAAAAGTGAAGTTAGAGCGGAGGAAAATAAAGAAAAGCGGGGATAGAGCGGAGGAAAATAAAGAAAAGCAGGGTTAGAGCGGAGGAAAACCAAGAAAAGCGAGCTTAGAGCGAAGGAAAACCAAGAAAAGCGAAGTTGGAGAAGAGGAAAACCAAGAAAAATGAAGTTAGAGAAGAGGAAAACAAAGACAAGCAGGGTTAGAGCGGAGGAAAACCAAGAAAAGCGAACTTAGAGCGGAGGAAAACCAAGAAAAGCGGACTAAGTGCAGAGGAAAACAAAGAAAAGCGGGGTTAGAGCGGAGGAAAACCAAGAAAAGCGAAGATAGAGCGGAGGAAAACCAAGAAAAGAGAGGTTAGAAAGGAGGAAAACCAAGAAAAGTGAAGTTAGAGCGGAGGAAATCCAAGAAAAGCGGGGTTAGTGTGGAGGAGAACCAAGAAAAGCGGAGTTAGAGCGGAGGAAAACCACGAAAATCGGGATTAGAGCGGAGGAATGGCATGAAAAGCGAGGCTAGAGCGGAGGAAAACCAAGAAATGCGGGGTTAGAGCGAGGGAAAACTTGGAAATGCAAAGTTAGTGCAGAGGAAAACCAAGAAAAGCAGAGTTAGAACGGAAGAAAACCAAGAAAAGCGGGGTTAGAGAGCAGGGAAACCAAGATAATCGGGGTTAGAGCGGAGGAAAAGAAAGAAAAGTGAAGTTAGAGCGGAGGAAAACCAAGAAAAGCGGGTTAGAGTGAAGGAGAACCAAGAAAAGCGGAGTTAGGGCGGAGGAAAACCAAGAAAATCGGGGTTAGAGCGGAGGAAAACCAAGAAAAGCGGGGTTAGATAGAAGGAAAACCAAAAAAACCGGGGTTAGAGCGAAGGAAAACTAGGAAATGCAAAGTTAGAGCGGAGGAAAATCAAGAAAAGCGAGGTTCATGCAGATGAAAACCAAGAAATGCGGGGTTAGAGCGGAGGAGAACCAAGAAAAGCAGAGTTAGAACAGAAGAAAACCAGGAAAAGCGGGGTTAGAGCGGAGGAAAACCAAGAAAAGGGGGTTAGAGTGAAGGAAAACCAAGAACAGTGAAGTTAGAGCGGAGGAAAACCGAGAAAAGCGGGGTTAGAGCGGAGGAAAACCAAGAAAAGCGGGGTTAGAGAGAAGGAAAACCAAGAAAACCGGGGTTAAAGTGAGGAAAAGAAAGAAAAGTGAATTTAGAGGTGAGGAAAACCAAGAAAAGCAGGGATAGAGTGTAGGAAAACCAAGAAAAGCTGGTTTAGAGCGGAGGAAATCCAAGAAAAGCGGGGTTAGTATGGAGGAGAACCAAGAAAAGCAGAGTTAGAACAGAAGAAAACCAGGAAAAGCGGGGTTAGAGCGGAGGAAAACCAAGAAAAGGGGGTTAGAGTGAAGGAAAACCAAGAAAAGCTGGGTTAGAGCAGAGGAAAACCAAGAAAAGCGGGGTTAGAAAGGAGGAAAACCAAGAACAGTGAAGTTAGAGCAGAGGAAAACCAAGAAAAGTGAAGTTAGAGCGAAGAAAAACCAAGAAAAGCGGGGTTAGATAGAAGGAAAACCAAGAAAACCGGGGTTAGAGAGAAGGAAAACTAGGAAATGCAAAGTTAGAGCGGAGGAAAACCAAGAAAAGCGGGGTTAGATAGAAGGAAAACCAAGAAAACCGGGGTTAGAGAGAAGGAAAACTAGGAAATGCAAAGTTAGAGCGGAGGAAAACCAAGAAAAGCGGGGTTAGAAAGGAGGAAAACCAAGAACAGTGAAGTTAGATCGGAGGAAAACCAAGAACAGTGAAGTTAGAGCGGAGGAAAACCGAGAAAAGCGGGGTTAGAGCGGAGGAAAACCAAGAAAAGCGGGGTTAGAGAGAAGGAAAACCAAGAAAAGCTGGGTTAGAGCGGAGGAAAAGAAAGAAAAGTGAAGTTAGTGGTGAGGAAAACCAAGAAAAGCGGGGATAGAGTGGAGGAAAACCAAGAAAAGCTGGTTTAGAGCGGAGGAAATCCAAGAAAAGCGGGTTAAGAGCGGAGGAAAACCAAGAAAAGCGGAGTTAGAGCGGAGGAAAACCAAGAAAATCGGGGTTAGAGCGGAGGAAAACCAAGAAAAGCAGGGTTAGATAGAAGGAAAACCAAGAAAACCGGGGTTAGAGCGAAGGAAAACTAGGAAATGCAAAGTTAGAGCGGAGGAAAACCAAGAAAAGCGAGGTTCATGCAGATGAAAACCAAGAAATGCGGGGTTAGAGCAGAGGAAAACCAAGAAAAGCAGAGTTAGAACAGAAGAAAACCAGGAAAAGCGGGGTTAGAGTGGAGGAAAACCAAGAAAATAGGGTTACAGTGAAGGAAAACCAAGAAAAGCTGGGTTAGAGCAGAGGAAAACCAAGAAAAGCGGGGTTAGAGCGGAGGAAAACCAAGAACAGTGAAGTTAGAGCGGAGGAAAACCGAGAAAAGCGGGGTTAGAGCGGAGGAAAACCAAGAAAAGCGGGGTTAGAGAGAAGGAAAACCAAGAAAACCGGGGTTAAAGCGGTGGAAAAGAAAGAAAAGTGAAGTTAGAGGTGAGTAAAACCAAGAAAAGCGGGGATAGAGTGGAGGAAAACCAAGAAAAGCAGGGTTAGAGCGGAGGAAAACCAAGAAAATCGGGTTTAGAGCGGAGGAAAAGCATGAAAAGCGGGGTTAGAGCGGAAGAAAACCAAGAAAAGTGGAATAAGTGCGGAGGAAAACCAAGAAATGCGGGGTTAGAGCGGAGGAAAACCAAGAAAAGCGGGGCTAGAACATAGGAAAACCAAGAAAAGCGGGGTTAGAAAGGAGGAAAACCAAGAACAGTGAAGTTAGAGCGGAGGAAAACCGAGAAAAGCGGGGTTAGAGCGGAGGAAAACCAAGAAAAGCGGGGTTAGAGAGAAGGAAAACCAAGAAAACCGGGGTTAAAGCGAAGGAAAAGAAAGAACAGTGAAGTTAGAGGTGAGTAAAACCAAGAAAAGCGGGGATAGAGTGGAGGAAAACCAAGAAAAGCTGGTTTCGAGCAAAGGAAATCCAAGAAAAGCGGGGTTAGTGTGGAGGAGAACCAAGAAAAGTGGAGTTAGAGCGGAGGAAAACCAAGAAAATCGGGGTTAGAGCGGAGGAAATCCAAGAAAAGCGGGGTTAGATAGAAGGAAAACCAAGAAAACCGGGGTTAGAGCGAAGGAAAACTAGGAAATGCAAAGTTAGAGCGGAGGAAAACCAAGAAAAGCGAGGTTCATGCAGATGAAAACCAAGAAATGCGGGGTTAGAGCGGAGGAAAACCAAGAAAAGCAGAGTTAGAACGGAAGAAAACCAGGAAAAGCGGGGTAAGAGCGGAGGAAAACCAAGAAAAGGGGGTTAAAGTGAAGGAAACCAAGAAAAGCTGGGTTAGAGCGGAGGAAAACCAAGAAAAGCGGGGTTAGAAAGGAGGAAAACCAAGAACAGTGAAGTTAGAGCGGTGGAAAACCGAGAAAAGCGGGGTTAGAGCGGAGGAAAACCAATAAAAGCGGGGTTAGAGAGAAAGAAAACCAAGAAAACTGGGGTTAAAGCGGAGGAAAAGAAAGAAAAGTGAAGTTAGAGGTGAGGAAAACCAAGAAAAGCTGGGATAGAGTGGAGGAAAACCAAGAAAAGCTGGTTTAGAGCGGAGGAAATCCAAGAAATTCAGGGTTGGAGCGGAGGAAAACCAAGAAAAGCGGGGTTAGATAGAAGAAAAACCAAGAAAACCGGGGTTAGAGCGAAGGAAAACTAGGAAATGCAAAGTTAGAGCGGAGGAAAATCAAGAAAAGCGAGGTTCATGCAGATGAAAACCAAGAAATGCGGGGTTAGAGCGGAGGAAAACCAAGAAAAGCAGAGTTAGAACAGAAGAACACCAGGAAAAGCGGGGTTAGAGCGGAGGAAAACCTAGAAAAGGGGGTTAGAGTGAAGGAAAACCAAGAAAAGCTAGGTTAGAGCGGAGGAAAAGAAAGAAAAGTGAAGTTAGAGGTGAGGAAAACCAAGAAAAGCGGGGATAGAGCGGAGGAAAACAAAGAAAAGCTGGGTTAGAGCGGAGGAAATCCAAGAAAAGCGTGGTTTAGAACGGAAGAAAACCAGGAAAAGCGGGGTTAGAAAGGAGGAAAACCAAGGTAATCGGGGATAGAGCGAAGGAAAACCAAGAAAAAGAAGTTAGAGAGGAAGAATACAAAGAAAAGCTGGGTTAGAGAGGAGAAAAAACAAGAAAAGCTGGGTTGGAGCATAGGAAAAACAAGAAAAGGAAAGTTAGAGTGGAGGAAAACCAAGAAAAATGAAGTTAGAGAGGAGGAAAACAAAGATAAGCAGGGTTAGAGCGGAGGAAAACCAAGAAAATTGAAGTTAGAGCGGAGGAAATCCAAGAAAAGTGGAATAAGTGCGGAGGAAAACCAAGAAAAGCTGGGTTAGAGTGGAGGAAAACCAAGAAAAGCGAAGTTAGAGCGGAGGAAAACCAAGAAAAGTGGAATAAGTGTGGTGGAAAACCAAGAAAAGCGGGGATAGAGCGAAGGAAAACCAAGAAAAGGGGGTTAGAGAGAAGGAAAACCAAGAAAAGTGAAGTTAGAGCGAAGGAAATCCAAGGAAAGCCGGGTTAGAGCGGAGGAAAACCAAGAAAAGCGGGGTTAGAGAGAAGGAAAACCAAGAAAACCAGGGTTAGAGTGGAGGAAATCCAAGAAAAGCGGGGTTAGTGTGGAGGAAAACCAAGAAAAGCGGAGTTAGAGCGGAGGAAATCCAGGAAAAGCGGGGTTAGAGTGGAGGTTAAACCAAGATAATCGGGGATAGAGCGAAGGAAAATCAAGAAAAAGTAGTTAGAGAGGAAGAATACAACAAAAAGCGAGGTTAGAGCAGCAGAAATCCAAGAAAAGCATGGTTAGAGTGGAGAAAAACCCAGAAAAGCTGGGTTAGAACGGAGAAAAACCAAGAAAAGCGGAGTTAGAGCGGAGGAAAACCAAGAAAAGCGAAGTTAGAGAAGAGGAAAACCAAGAAACATGATGTTAGAGAGGAGGAAAAGAAAGATAAGCTGGGATAGAGCCGAGGAAAACCAAGAAAAGCGAAGTTACAGCGAAGGAAAACCAAGAAAAGCGGGGCTAGAGCGGACGATAAGCAAGAAAAGCGGGTTAAGAGCGGAGGAAAACCAAGAAAAGCAGGGTTAGAGCGGAGGAAAACCAAGAAAAATGACGTTAGAGCGGAGGAAAAGAAAGATAAGCAGGTTTAGAGCGGAGGAAAACCAAGAAAAGCGAACTTAGAGCGGAGGAAAATCAAGAAAAGCGGAATAAGTGCAGAGGAAAACCAAGAAAAGCGGGGTTAGAGCGGAGGAAAACCAAGAAAAGCGAAGATAGAGCGGAGGAAAACCAAGAAAAGCGGGGTTAGAGCGGAGGAAAACTAAGAAAAGTGAAGTTAGTGGTGAGGAAAACCAAGAAAAGCGGGGTTAGAGCAGAGGAAATCCAAGAAAAGCGGGGTTAGTGTGGAGGAGAACCAAGAAAAGCGGAGTAAGAGCGGAGGAAAACCACGAAAATCGGGGTTAGAGCGGAGGAATGGCATGAAAAGCGAGGCTAGAGCGGAGGAAAACCAAGAAATGCGGGGTTAGAGCGAGGGAAAACTTGGAAATGCAAAGTTAGTGCGGAGGAAAACCAAGAAAAGCAGAGTTAGAACGGAAGAAAACCAAGAAAAGCGGGGTTAGAGAGCAGGAAAACCAAGATAATCGGGGTTAGAGCGGAGGAAAAGAAAGAAAAGTGAAGTTAGAGCGGAGGAAAATAAAGAAAAGCGGGGATAGAGCGGAGGAAAATAAAGAAAAGCAGGGTTAGAGCGGAGGAAAACCAAGAAAAGCGAGCTTAGAGCGAAGGAAAACCAAGAAAAGCGAAGTTAGAGAAGAGGAAAACCAAGAAAAATGAAGTTAGAGAAGAGGAAAACAAAGACAAGCAGGGTTAGAGCGGAGGAAAACCAAGAAAAGCGAACTTAGAGCGGAGGAAAACCAAGAAAAGCGGACTAAGTGCAGAGGAAAACAAAGAAAAGCAGGGTTAGAGCGGAGGAAAACCAAGAAAAGCGAAGATAGAGCGGAGGAAAACCAAGAAAAGAGAGGTTAGAAAGGAGGAAAACCAAGAAAAGTGAAGTTAGTGCGGAGGAAATCCAAGAAAAGCGGGGTTAGTGTGGAGGAGAACCAAGAAAAGCGGAGTTAGAGCGGAGGAAAACCACGAAAATCGGGATTAGAGCGGAGGAATGGCATGAAAAGCGAGGCTAGAGCGGAGGAAAACCAAGAAATGCGGGGTTAGAGCGAGGGAAAACTTGGAAATGCAAAGTTAGTGCAGAGGAAAACCAAGAAAAGCAGAGTTAGAATGGAAGAAAACCAAGAAAAGCGGGGTTAGAGAGCAGGGAAACCAAGATAATCGGGGTTAGAGCGGAGGAAAAGAAAGAAAAGTGAAGTTAGAGCGGAGGAAAACCAAGAAAAGCGGGTTAGAGTGAAGGAGAACCAAGAAAAGCGGAGTTAGGGCGGAGGAAAACCAAGAAAATCGGGGTTAGAGCGGAGGAAAACCAAGAAAAGCGGGGTTAGATAGAAGGAAAACCAAAAAAACCGGGGTTAGAGCGAAGGAAAACTAGGAAATGAAAAGTTAGAACGGAGGAAAATCAAGAAAAGCGAGGTTCATGCAGATGAAAACCAAGAAATGCGGGGTTAGAGCGGAGGAGAACCAAGAAAAGCAGAGTTAGAACAGAAGAAAACCAGGAAAAGCGGGGTTAGAGCGGAGGAAAACCAAGAAAAGGGGGTTAGAGTGAAGGAAAACCAAGAACAGTGAAGTTAGAGCGGAGGAAAACCGAGAAAAGCGGGGTTAGAGCGGAGGAAAACCAAGAAAAGCGGGGTTAGAGAGAAGGAAAACCAAGAAAACCGGGGTTAAAGTGAGGAAAAGAAAGAAAAGTGAATTTAGAGGTGAGGAAAACCAAGAAAAGCAGGGATAGAGTGGAGGAAAACCAAGAAAAGCTGGTTTAGAGCGGAGGAAATCCAAGAAATTCGGGGTTGGAGCGGAGGAAAACCAAGAAAAGCGGAGTTAGAGCGGAGGAAAACCAAGAAAATCGGGGTTAGAGCGGAGGAAAACCAAGAAAAGCGGGGTTAGATAGAAGGAAAACCAAGAAAACCGGGGTTAGAGCGAAGGAAAACTAGGAAATGCAAAGTTAGAGCGGAGGAAAACCAAGAAAAGGGGGTTAGAGTGAAGGAAAACCAAGAAAAGCTGGGTTAGAGCGGAGGAAAACCAAGAAAAGCGGGGTTAGAAAGGAGGAAAACCAAGAACAGTGAAGTTAGAGCGGTGGAAAACCGAGAAAAGCGGGGTTAGAGCGGAGGAAAACCAATAAAAGCGGGGTTAGAGAGAAAGAAAACCAAGAAAACTGGGGTTAAAGCGGAGGAAAAGAAAGAAAAGTGAAGTTAGAGGTGAGGAAAACCAAGAAAAGCTGGTTTAGAGCGGAGGAAATCCAAGAAATTCGGGGTTGGAGCGGAGGAAAACCAAGAAAAGCGGGGTTAGATAGAAGAAAAACCAAGAAAACCGGGGTTAGAGCGAAGGAAAACTAGGAAATGCAAAGTTAGAGCGGAGTAAAATCAAGAAAAGCGAGGTTCATGCAGATGAAAACCAAGAAATGCGGGGTTAGAGCGGAGGAGAACCAAGAAAAGCAGAGTTAGAACAGAAGAACACCAGGAAAAGCGGGGTTAGAGCGGAGGAAAACCAAGAAAAGGGGGTTAGAGTGAAGGAAAACCAAGAAAAGCTAGGTTAGAGCGGAGGAAAAGAAAGAAAAGTGAAGTTAGAGGTGAGGAAAACCAAGAAAAGCGGGGATAGAGCGGAGGAAAACAAAGAAAAGCTGGGTTAGAGCGGAGGAAATCCAAGAAAAGCGTGGTTTAGAACGGAAGAAAACCAGGAAAAGCGGGGTTAGAAAGGAGGAAAACCAAGGTAATCGGGGATAGAGCGAAGGAAAACCAAGAAAAAGAAGTTAGAGAGGAAGAATACAAAGAAAAGCTGGGTTAGAGAGGAGAAAAAACAAGAAAAGCTGGGTTGGAGCATAGGAAAAACAAGAAAAGGAAAGTTAGAGTGGAGGAAAACCAAAAAAAATGAAGTTAGAGAGGAGGAAAACAAAGATAAGCAGGGTTAGAGCGGAGGAAAACCAAGAAAATTGAAGTTAGAGCGGAGGAAATCCAAGAAAAGTGGAATAAGTGCGGAGGAAAACCAAGAAAAGCTGGGTTAGAGTGGAGGAAAACCAAGAAAAGCGAAGTTAGAGCGGAGGAAAACCAAGAAAAGTGGAATAAGTGTGGTGGAAAACCAAGAAAAGCGGGGATAGAGCGAAGGAAAACCAAGAAAAGGGGGTTAGAGAGAAGGAAAACCAAGAAAAGTGAAGTTAGAGCGAAGGAAATCCAAGGAAAGCCGGGTTAGAGCGGAGGAAAACCAAGAAAAGCGGGGTTAGAGAGAAGGAAAACCAAGAAAACCAGGGTTAGAGTGGAGGAAATCCAAGAAAAGCGGGGTTAGTGTGGAGGAAAACCAAGAAAAGCGGAGTTAGAGCGGAGGAAAACCAGGAAAAGCGGGGTTAGAGTGGAGGTTAAACCAAGATAATCGGGGATAGAGCGAAGGAAAATCAAGAAAAAGTAGTTAGAGAGGAAGAATACAACAAAAAGCGAGGTTAGAGCAGCAGAAATCCAAGAAAAGCATGGTTAGAGTGGAGAAAAACCCAGAAAAGCTGGGTTAGAACGGAGAAAAACCAAGAAAAGCGGAGTTAGAGCGGAGGAAAACCAAGAAAAGCGAAGTTAGAGAAGAGGAAAACCAAGAAACATGATGTTAGAGAGGAGGAAATGAAAGATAAGCTGGGATAGAGCCGAGGAAAACCAAGAAAAGCGAAGTTACAGCGAAGGAAAACCAAGAAAAGCGGGGCTAGAGCAGACGATAAGCAAGAAAAGCGCGTTAAGAGCGGAGGAAAACCAAGAAAAGCGGGGTTAGAGCGGAGGAAAACCAAGAAAATCGGGGTTAGAGCGGAGGAAAACCAAGAAAAGCGGGGTTAGATAGAAGGAAAACCAAAAAAACCGGGGTTAGAGCGAAGGAAAACTAGGAAATGCAAAGTTAGAACGGAGGAAAATCAAGAAAAGCGAGGTTCATGCAGATGAAAACCAAGAAATGCGGGGTTAGAGCGGAGGAGAACCAAGAAAAGCAGAGTTAGAACAGAAGAAAACCAGGAAAAGCGGGGTTAGAGCGGAGGAAAACCAAGAAAAGGGGGTTAGAGTGAAGGAAAACCAAGAACAGTGAAGTTAGAGCGGAGGAAAACCGAGAAAAGCGGGGTTAGAGCGGAGGAAAACCAAGAAAAGCGGGGTTAGAGAGAAGGAAAACCAAGAAAACCGGGGTTAAAGTGAGGAAAAGAAAGAAAAGTGAATTTAGAGGTGAGGAAAACCAAGAAAAGCTGGGATAGAGTGTAGGAAAACCAAGAAAAGCTGGTTTAGAGCGGAGGAAATCCAAGAAAAGCGGGGTTAGTATGGAGGAGAACCAAGAAAAGCGGAGTTAGAGCGGAGGAAAACCAAGAAAATCGGGGTTAGAGCGGAGGAAAACCAAGAAAAGCGGGGTTAGATAGAAGGAAAACCAAGAAAACCGGGGTTAGAGCGAAGGAAAACTAGGAAATGCAAAGTTAGAGCGGAGGAAAACCAAGAAAAGGGGGTTAGAGTGAAGGAAAACCAAGAAAAGCTGGGTTAGAGCGGAGGAAAACCAAGAAAAGCGGGGTTAGAAAGGAGGAAAACCAAGAACAGTGAAGTTAGAGCGGTGGAAAACCGAGAAAAGCGGGGTTAGAGCGGAGGAAAACCAATAAAAGCGGGGTTAGAGAGAAAGAAAACCAAGAAAACTGGGGTTAAAGCGGAGGAAAAGAAAGAAAAGTGAAGTTAGAGGTGAGGAAAACCAAGAAAAGCTGGGATAGAGTGGAGGAAAACCAAGAAAAGCTGGTTTAGAGCGGAGGAAATCCAAGAAATTCGGGGTTGGAGCGGAGGAAAACCAAGAAAAGCGGGGTTAGATAGAAGAAAAACCAAGAAAACCGGGGTTAGAGCGAAGGAAAACTAGGAAATGCAAAGTTAGAGCGGAGGAAAATCAAGAAAAGCGAGGTTCATGCAGATGAAAACCAAGAAATGCGGGGTTAGAGCGGAGGAGAACCAAGAAAAGCAGAGTTAGAACAGAAGAACACCAGGAAAAGCGGGGTTAGAGCGGAGGAAAACCAAGAAAAGGGGGTTAGAGTGAAGGAAAACCAAGAAAAGCTAGGTTAGAGCGGAGGAAAAGAAAGAAAAGTGAAGTTAGAGGTGAGGAAAACCAAGAAAAGCGGGGATAGAGCGGAGGAAAACAAAGAAAAGCTGGGTTAGAGCGGAGGAAATCCAAGAAAAGCGTGGTTTAGAACGGAAGAAAACCAGGAAAAGCGGGGTTAGAAAGGAGGAAAACCAAGGTAATCGGGGATAGAGCGAAGGAAAACCAAGAAAAAGAAGTTAGAGAGGAAGAATACAAAGAAAAGCTGGGTTAGAGAGGAGAAAAAACAAGAAAAGCTGGGTTGGAGCATAGGAAAAACAAGAAAAGGAAAGTTAGAGTGGAGGAAAACCAAAAAAAATGAAGTTAGAGAGGAGGAAAACAAAGATAAGCAGGGTTAGAGCGGAGGAAAACCAAGAAAATTGAAGTTAGAGCGGAGGAAATCCAAGAAAAGTGGAATAAGTGCGGAGGAAAACCAAGAAAAGCTGGGTTAGAGTGGAGGAAAACCAAGAAAAGCGAAGTTAGAGCGGAGGAAAACCAAGAAAAGTGGAATAAGTGTGGTGGAAAACCAAGAAAAGCGGGGATAGAGCGAAGGAAAACCAAGAAAAGGGGGTTAGAGAGAAGGAAAACCAAGAAAAGTGAAGTTAGAGCGAAGGAAATCCAAGGAAAGCCGGGTTAGAGCGGAGGAAAACCAAGAAAAGCGGGGTTAGAGAGAAGGAAAACCAAGAAAACCAGGGTTAGAGTGGAGGAAATCCAAGAAAAGCGGGGTTAGTGTGGAGGAAAACCAAGAAAAGCGGAGTTAGAGCGGAGGAAAACCAGGAAAAGCGGGGTTAGAGTGGAGGTTAAACCAAGATAATCGGGGATAGAGCGAAGGAAAATCAAGAAAAAGTAGTTAGAGAGGAAGAATACAACAAAAAGCGAGGTTAGAGCAGCAGAAATCCAAGAAAAGCATGGTTAGAGTGGAGAAAAACCCAGAAAAGCTGGGTTAGAACGGAGAAAAACCAAGAAAAGCAGAGTTAGAGCGGAGGAAAACCAAGAAAAGCGAAGTTAGAGAAGAGGAAAACCAAGAAACATGATGTTAGAGAGGAGGAAAAGAAAGATAAGCTGGGATAGAGCCGAGGAAAACCAAGAAAAGCGAAGTTACAGCGAAGGAAAACCAAGAAAAGCGGGGCTAGAGCGGACGATAAGCAAGAAAAGCGGGTTAAGAGCGGAGAAAAACCAAGAAAAGCGGGGTTAGAGCGGAGGAAAACCAAGAAAAATGACGTTAGAGCGGAGGAAAAGAAAGATAAGCAGGTTTAGAGCGGAGGAAAACCAAGAAAAGCGAACTTAGAGCGGAGGAAAATCAAGAAAAGCGGAATAAGTGCAGAGGAAAACCAAGAAAAGCGGGGTTAGAGCGGAGGAAAACCAAGAAAAGCGAAGATAGAGCGGAGGAAAACCAAGAAAAGCGGGGTTAGAGCGGAGGAAAACTAAGAAAAGTGAAGTTAGTGGTGAGGAAAACCAAGAAAAGCGGGGTTAGAGCAGAGGAAATCCAAGAAAAGCGGGGTTAGTGTGGAGGAGAACCAAGAAAAGCGGAGTTAGAGCGGAGGAAAACCACGAAAATCGGGGTTAGAGCGGAGGAATGGCATGAAAAGCGAGGCTAGAGCGGAGGAAAACCAAGAAATGCGGGGTTAGAGCGAGGGAAAACTTGGAAATGCAAAGTTAGTGCGGAGGAAAACCAAGAAAAGCAGAGTTAGAACGGAAGAAAACCAAGAAAAGCGGGGTTAGAGAGCAGGAAAACCAAGATAATCGGGGTTAGAGCGGAGGAAAAGAAAGAAAAGTGAAGTTAGAGCGGAGGAAAATAAAGAAAAGCGGGGATAGAGCGGAGGAAAATAAAGAAAAGCAGGGTTAGAGCGGAGGAAAACCAAGAAAAGCGAGCTTAGAGCGAAGGAAAACCAAGAAAAGCGAACTTAGAGAAAAGGAAAACCAAGAAAAATGAAGTTAGAGAAGAGGAAAACAAAGACAAGCAGGGTTAGAGCGGAGGAAAACCAAGAAAAGCGAACTTAGAGCGGAGGAAAACCAAGAAAAGCGGACTAAGTGCAGAGGAAAACAAAGAAAAGCGGGGTTAGAGCGGAGGAAAACCAAGAAAAGCGAAGATAGAGCGGAGGAAAACCAAGAAAAGAGAGGTTAGAAAGGAGGAAAACCAAGAAAAGTGAAGTTAGAGCGGAGGAAATCCAAGAAAAGCGGGGTTAGTGTGGAGGAGAACCAAGAAAAGCGGAGTTATAGCAGAGGAAAACCACGAAAATCGGGATTAGAGCGGAGGAATGGCATGAAAAGCGAGGCTAGAGCGGAGGAAAACCAAGAAATGCGGGGTTAGAGCGAAGGAAAACTTGGAAATGCAAAGTTAGTGCAGAGGAAAACCAAGAAAAGCAGAGTTAGAACGGAAGAAAACCAAGAAAAGCGGAGTTAGAGAGCAGGGAAACCAAGATAATCGGGGTTAGAGCGGAGGAAAAGAAAGAAAAGTGAAGTTAGAGCGGAGGAAAACCAAGAAAAGCGGGTTAGAGTGAAGGAGAACCAAGAAAAGCGGAGTTAGGGCGGAGGAAAACCAAGAAAACCGGGGTTAGAGCGAAGGAAAACTAGGAAATGCAAAGTTAGAGCGGAGGAAAATCAAGAAAAGCGAGGTTCATGCAGATGAAAACCAAGAAATGCGGGGTTAGAGCAGAGGAGAACCAAGAAAACTGGGGTTAGAGCGAAGGAAAACTAGGAAATGCAAAGTTAGAGCGGAGGAAAACCAAGAAAAGCGAGGTTCATGCAGATGAAAACCAAGAAATGCGGGGTTAGAGCGGAGGAAAACCAAGAAAAGCAGAGTTAGAACGGAAGAAAACCAGGAAAAGCGGAGTTAGAGCGAAGGAAAACCAAGAAAAGGGGGTTAGAGTGAAGGAAAACCAAGAAAAGCTGGGTTAGAGCGGAGGAAAACGAAGAAAAGCGGGGTTAGAAAGGAGGAAAACCAAGAACAGTGAAGTTAGAGCGGAGGAAAACCAAGAACAGTGAAGTTAGAGCGAAGGAAAACCAAGAAAAGCGGGGTTAGATAGAAGGAAAACCAAGAAAACCGGGGTTAGAGAGAAGGAAAACTAGGAAATGCAAAGTTAGAGCGGAGGAAAACCAAGAAAAGCGGGGTTAGATAGAAGGAAAACCAAGAAAACCGGGGTTAGAGAGAAGGAAAACTAGGAAATGCAAAGTTAGAGCGGAGGAAAACCAAGAAAAGCGGGGTTAGAAAGGAGGAAAACCAAGAACAGTGAAGTTAGAGCGGAGGAAAACCAAGAACAGTGAAGTTAGAGCGAAGGGAAACCAAGAAAAGCGGGGTTAGATAGAAGGAAAACCAAGAAAACCGGGGTTAGAGAGAAGGAAAACCAGGAAATGCAAAGTTAGAGGGGAGGAAAACCAAGAAAAGCGAGGTTCATGCAGATGAAAACCAAGAAATGCGGGGTAAGAGCGGAGGAAAACCAAGAAAAGCAGGGTTAGAGCGGAGGAAAACGAAGAAAAGCGGGGTTAGTGTGGAGGAGAACCAAGACAAGCTGGGTTAGAGCGGAGGAAAACCAAGAAAATCGGGTTTAGAGCGGAGGAAAAGCATGAAAAGCGGGGTTAGAGCAGAGGAAAACCTAGAAAAGCGGGGCTAGATCATAGGAAAACCAAGAAAAGCGGGGTTAGAAAGGAGAAAAACCAAGAACAGTGAAGTTAGAGTGGAGGAAAACCAAGAAAAGCAGGGTTAGATCGGAGGAAAACCAAGAAAAGCGGGGTTAGAGTGAAGGAAAACCAAGAAAAGCTGGGTTAGAGTGGAGGAAAAGAAAGAAAAGTGAAGTTAGAGGTAAGGAAAACCAAGAAAAGCGGGGATACAGTGGAGGAAAACCAGGAAAAGCTGGTTTAGAGCGGAGGAAATCCAAGAAAAGCGGGGTTAGTGTGGAGGAGAACCAAGAAAAGCGGAGTTAGAACGGAGGAAAACCAAGAAAATCGGGGTTAGAGCGGAGGAAAACCAAGAAAAGCAGGGTTAGATAGAAGTAAAACCAAGAAAACCGGGGTTAGAGCGAAGGAAAACTAGGAAATGTAAAGTTAGAGCGGAGGAAAACCAAGAAAAGCGAGGTTCATGCAGATGAAAACCAAGAAATGCGGGGTTAGAGCGGAGGAAAACCAAGAAAAGCAGAGTTAGAACAGAAGAAAACCAGGAAAATCGGGGTTAGAGTGGAGGAAAACCAAGAAAAGGGGGTTAGAGTGAAGGAAAACCAAGAAAAGCTGGGTTAGAGCAGAGGAAAACCAAGAAAAGCGGGGTTAGAAAGGAGGAAAACCAAGAACAGTGAAGTTAGAGCGAAGGAAAACTAGGAAATGCAAAGTTAGAGCGGAGGAAAACCAAGAAAAGCGAGGTTCATGCAGATGAAAACCAAGAAATGCGGGGTTAGAGCGGAGGAAAACCAAGAAAAGCAGAGTTAGAACGGAAGAAAACCAGGAAAAGCGGAGTTAGAGCGAAGGAAAACCAAGAAAAGGGGGTTAGAGTGAAGGAAAACCAAGAAAAGCTGGGTTAGAGCGGAGGAAAACCAAGAAAAGCGGGGTTAGAAAGGAGGAAAACCAAGAACAGTGAAGTTAGAGGAGAGGAAAACCAAGAAAAGTGAAGTTAGAGCGAAGGAAAACCAAGAAAAGCGGGGTTAGATAGAAGGAAAACCAAGAAAACCGGGGTTAGAGAAAAGGAAAACTAGGAAATGCAAAGTTAGAGCGGAGGAAAACCAAGAAAAGCGGGGTTAGATAGAAGGAAAACCAAGAAAACCGGGGTTAGAGAGAAGGAAAACTAGGAAATGCAAAGTTAGAGCGGAGGAAAACCAAGAAAAGCGGGGTTAGAAAGGAGGAAAACCAAGAACAGTGAAGTTAGATCGGAGGAAAACCAAGAACAGTGAAGTTAGAGCGAAGGGAAACCAAGAAAAGCGGGGATAGATAGAAGGAAATCCAAGAAAACCGGGGTTAGAGAGAAGGAAAACCAGGAAATGCAAAGTTAGAGCGGAGGAAAACCAACAAAAGTGGAATAAGTGTGGTGGAAAACCAAGAAAAGCGGGGATAGAGCGAAGGAAAACCAAGAAAAGCGGGGTTAGAAAGGAGGAAAACCAAGAACAGTGAAGTTAGAGCGGAGGAAAACCGAGAAAAGCGGGGATAGAGCGGAGGAAAACCAAGAAAAGCGGGGTTAGAGAGAAGGAAAACCAAGAAAACCGGGGTTAAAGTGGAGGAAAAGAAAGAAAAGTGAAGTTAGAGGTGAGTAAAACCAAGAAAAGCGGGGATAGAGTGGAGGAAAACCAAGAAAAGCTGGTTTAGAGCGGAGGAAATCCAAGAAAAGCGGGGTTAGTGTGGAGGAGAACCAAGAAAAGCGGGGTTAGAGCGGAGGAAAACCAAGAAAATCGGGGTTAGAGCGGAGGAAAACCAAGAAAAGCGGGGTTAGATAGAAGGAAAACCAAGAAAACCGGGGTTAGAGCGAAGGAAAACTAGGAAATGCAAAGTTAGAGCGGAGGAAAACCAAGAAAAGCGAGGTTCATGCAGCTGAAAACCAAGAAATGCAAGGTTAGAGCAGAGGAAAACCAAGAAAAGCAGAGTTAGAACGGAAGAAAACCAGGAAAAGCAGGGTTAGATTGGAGGAAAACCAAGAAAAGGGGGTTAGAGTGAAGGAAAACCAAGAAAAGCTGGGTTAGAGCGGAGGAAAACCAAGAAAAGCGGGGTTAGAAAGGAGGAAAACCAAGAACAGTGAAGTTAGAGCGGAGGAAAACCGAGAAAAGCGGGGTTAGAGCGGAGGAAAACCAAGAAAAGCGGGGTTAGAGAGAAGGAAAACCAAGTAAACCGGGGTTAAAGTGAGGAAAAGAAACAAAAGTGAAGTTAGAGGTGAGGAAAACCAAGAAAAGCGGGGATAGATGGAGGAAAACCAAGAAAAGCTGGTTTAGAGCGGAGGAAATCCAAGAAAAGCGAGGTTAGTGTGGAGGAGAACCAAGAAAAGCGAAGTTAGAGCGGAGGAAATCCAAGAAAATCGGGGTTAGAGCGGAGGAAAACCAAGAAAAGCGGGGTTAGATAGAAGGAAAACCAAGAAAACTGGGGTTAGAGCGAAGGAAAACTAGGAAATTCAAAGTTAGAGCGGAGGAAAACCAAGAAAAGAGAGGTTCATGCAGATGAAAACCAAGAAATGCGGTGTTAGAGCGGAGGAAAACCAAGAAAAGCAGAGTTAGAACGGAAGAAAACCAGGAAAAGCTAGGTTAGAGCGGAGGAAAACCAAGAAAAGCGAGGTTCATGCAGATGAAAACCAAGAAATGCGGGGTTAGAGCGGAGGAAAACCAAGAAAAGCGGGGTTAGAAAGGAGGAAAACCAAGAAAAGTGAAGTTAGAGCGGAGGAAAACCAAGAAAAGCGGGGTTAGAGAGAAGGAAAACCAAGAAAAACGGGGTTAGATAGAAGGAAAACCAAGAAAACAGGGGTTAGAGAGAAGGAAAACTAGGAAATGCAAAGTTAGAGCGGAGGAAAACCAAGAAAAGCGAGGTTCATGCAGATGAAAACCGAGAAATGCGGGGTTAGTGCGGAGGAAAACCAAGAAAAGCGGTGTTAGAGCGGAGGAAAACCAAGAAAATCGGGTTTAGAGCGGAGGAAAACCAAGAAAAGCGGAATAAGTGCGGAGGAAAACCAAGAAATGCGGGGTTAGAGCGGAGGAAAACAAAGAAAAGCGGAGCTAGAACATAGGAAATCCAAGAAAAGCGGGGTTAGAGTGGAGGAAAACCAAGAACAGTGAAGTTAGAGCGGAGGAAAACCGAGAAAAGCGGGGTTAGAGCGGAGGAAAACCAAGAAAAGCGGGGTTAGAGAGATGGAAAACCAAGAAAACCGGGGTTAAAGCGAAGGAAAAGAAAGAACAGTGAAGTTAGATGTGAGTAAAACCAAGAAAAGCGGGGATAGAGTGGAGGAAAACCAAGAAAAGCTGGTTTAGAGCGGAGGAAAACCAAGAAAATCGGGGTTAGAGCGGAGGAAAACCAAGAAAAGCGGGGTTAGATAGAAGGAAAACCAAGAAAACCGGGGTTAGAGCGAAGGAAAACTAGGAAATGCAAAGTTAGAGCGGAGGAAAACCAAGAAAAGCGAGGTTCAGACAGATGAAAACCAAGAAATGTGGGGTTGGAGCAGAGGAAAACCAAGAAAAGCAGAGTTAGAATGGAAGAAAACCAGGAAAAGCAGGGTTAGAGCGGAGGAAAACCAAGAAAAGGGGGTTAGAGTGAAGGAAAACCAAGAAAAGCTGGGTTAGAGCGGAGGAAAACCAAGAAAAGCGGGGTTAGAAAGGAGGAAAACCAAGAAAAGTGAAGTTAGAGCGGAGGAAAACCGAGAAAAGCGGGGTTAGAGCGGAGGAAAACCAAGAAAAGCGGGGTTAGAGCGGAGGAAAACCAAGAAAAGCGGGGTTAGAAAGGAGGAAAACCAAGAAAAGCGGGGTTAGAGAGAAGGAAAACCAAGAAAACCAGGGTTAGAGCGGAGGAAATCCAAGAAAAGCGGGGTTAGTGTGGAGGAAAACCAAGAAAAGCGGAGTTAGAGCGGAGGAAAACCAGGAAAAGCGGGGTTAGAGTGGAGGTTAAACCAAGATAATAGGGGATAGAGCGAAGGAAAATCAAGAAAAAGTAGTTAGAGAGGAAGAATACAACGAAAAGCGAGGTTAGAGCAGCAGAAATCCAAGAAAAGCATGGTTAGAGTGGAGAAAAACCCAGAAAAGCTGGGTTAGAACGGAGAAAAACCAAGAAAAGCGGAGTTAGAGCGGAGGAAAACCAAGAAAAGCGGGGTTAGAGCGGAGGAAAACCAAGAAAAATGACGTTAGAGCGGACGAAAAGAAAGATAAGCAGGTTTAGAGCGGAGGAAAACCAAGAAAAGCGAACTTAGAGCGGAGGAAAACCAAGAAAAGCGGAATAAGTGTAGAGGAAAACCAAAAAAAGCGGGGTTAGAGCGGAGGAAAACCAAGAAAAGCGAAGATAGAGCGGAGGAAAACCAAGAAAAGCGGGGTTAGAGCGGAGGAAAACTAAGAAAAGTGAAGTTAGTTGTGAGGAAAACCAAGAAAAGCGGGATTAGAGCGGAGGAAATCCAAGAAAAGCGGGGTTAGTGTGGAGGAGAACCAAGAAAAGCGGAGTTAGAGCGGAGGAAAACCACGAAAATCGGGGTTAGAGCGGAGGAATGGCATGAAAAGCGAGGCTAGAGCGGAGGAAAACCAAGAAATGCGGGGTTAGAGCGAGGGAAAACTTGGAAATGCAAAGTTAGAGCGGAGGAAAACCAAGAAAAGCAGAGTTAGAACGGAAGAAAACCAAGAAAAGCGGGGTTAGAGAGCAGGAAAACCAAGATAATCGGGGTTAGAGCGGATGAAAAGAAAGAAAAGTGAAGTTAGAGCGGAGGAAAACCAAGAAAAGCGGGGATAGAGCGGAGGAAAATAAAGAAAAGCAGGGTTAGAGCGGAGGAAATCCAAGAAAAGCGGGCTTAGAGCGAAGGAAAACCAAGAAAAGCGAAGTTAGAGAAGAGGAAAACCAAGAAAAATGAAGTTAGAGAGGAGGAAAACAAAGATAAGCAGGGTTAGACCGGAGGAAAACCAAGAAAAGCGAACTTAGAGCAAAGGAAAACCAAGAAAAGCGGAATAAGTGCAGAGGAAAACAAAGAAAAGCGGGGTTAGAGCGGAGGAAAACCAAGAAAAGCGAAGATAGAGCGGAGGAAAACCAAGAAAAGAGAGGTTAGAAAGGAGGAAAACCAAGAACAGTGAAGTTAGAGCGGAGGAAAACCGAGAAAAGCGGGGTTAGTGTGGAGGAAAACCAAGAAAAGCGGGGTTAGAGAGAAGGAAAACCAAGAAAACCGGGGTTAAAGTGAGGAAAAGAAAGAAAAGTGAAGTTAGAGGTGAGTAAAACCAAGAAAAGCGGGGATAGAGTGGAGGAAAACCAAGAAAAGCTGGTTTAGAGCGGAGGAAATCCAAGAAAAGCGGGGTTAGTGTGGAGGAGAACCAAGAAAAGCGGGGTTAGAGCGGAGGAAAACCAAGAAAATCGGGGTTAGAGCGGAGGAAAACCAAGAAAAGCGGGGTTAGATAGAAGGAAAACCAAGAAAACCGGGGTTAGAGCGAAGGAAAACTAGGAAATGCAAAGTTAGAGCGGAGGAAAACCAAGAAAAGCGAGGTTCATGCAGCTGAAAACCAAGAAATGCAAGGTTAGAGCAGAGGAAAACCAAGAAAAGCAGAGTTAGAACGGAAGAAAACCAGGAAAAGCAGGGTTAGAGTGGAGGAAAACCAAGAAAAGGGGGTTAGAGTGAAGGAAAACCAAGAAAAGCTGGGTTAGAGCGGAGGAAAACCAAGAAAAGCGGGGTTAGAAAGGAGGAAAACCAAGAACAGTGAAGTTAGAGCGGAGGAAAACCGAGAAAAGCGGGGTTAGAGAGAAGGAAAACCAAGAAAAACGGGGTTAGAAAGAAGGAAAACCAAGAAAACAGGGGTTAGAGAGAAGGAAAACTAGGAAATGCAAAGTTAGAGCGGAGGAAAACCAAGAAAAGCGAGGTTCATGCAGATGAAAACCGAGAAATGCGGGGTTAGTGCGGAGGAAAACCAAGAAAAGCGGTGTTAGAGCGGAGGAAAACCAAGAAAATCGGGTTTAGAGCGGAGGAAAACCAAGAAAAGCGGAATAAGTGCGGAGGAAAACCAAGAAATGCGGGGTTAGAGCGGAGGAAAACCAAGAAAAGCGGAGCTAGAACATAGGAAATCCAAGAAAAGCGGGGTTAGAGTGGAGGAAAACCAAGAACAGTGAAGTTAGAGCGGAGGAAAACCGAGAAAAGCGGGGTTAGAGCGGAGGAAAACCAAGAAAAGCGGGGTTAGAGAGATGGAAAACCAAGAAAACCGGGGTTAAAGCGAAGGAAAAGAAAGAACAGTGAAGTTAGATGTGAGTAAAACCAAGAAAAGCGGGGATAGAGTGGAGGAAAACCAAGAAAAGCTGGTTTAGAGCGGAGGAAATCCAAGAAAAGCGGGGTTAGTGTGGAGGAGAACCAAGAAAAGTGGAGTTAGAGCGGAGGAAAACCAAGAAAATCGGGGTTAGAGCGGAGGAAAACCAAGAAAAGCGGGGTTAGATAGAAGGAAAACCAAGAAAACCGGGGTTAGAGCGAAGGAAAACTAGGAAATGCAAAGTTAGAGCGGAGGAAAACCAAGAAAAGCGAGGTTCAGACAGATGAAAACCAAGAAATGTGGGGTTAGAGCAGAGGAAAACCAAGAAAAGCAGAGTTAGAATGGAAGAAAACCAGGAAAAGCAGGGTTAGAGCGGAGGAAAACCAAGAAAAGGGGGTTAGAGTGAAGGAAAACCAAGAAAAGCTGGGTTAGAGCGGAGGAAAACCAAGAAAAGCGGGGTTAGAAAGGAGGAAAACCAAGAAAAGTGAAGTTAGAGCGGAGGAAAACCGAGAAAAGCGGGGTTAGAGCGGAGGAAAACCAAGAAAAGCGGGGTTAGAGCGGAGGAAAACCAAGAAAAGCGGGGTTAGAAAGGAGGAAAACCAAGAAAAGCGGGGTTAGAGAGAAGGAAAACCAAGAAAACCAGGGTTAGAGCGGAGGAAATCCAAGAAAAGCGGGGTTAGTGTGGAGGAAAACCAAGAAAAGCGGAGTTAGAGCGGAGGAAAACCAGGAAAAGCGGGGTTAGAGTGGAGGTTAAACCAAGATAATAGGGGATAGAGCGAAGGAAAATCAAGAAAAAGTAGTTAGAGAGGAAGAATACAACGAAAAGCGAGGTTAGAGCAGCAGAAATCCAAGAAAAGCATGGTTAGAGTGGAGAAAAACCCAGAAAAGCTGGGTTAGAACGGAGAAAAACCAAGAAAAGCGGAGTTAGAGCGGAGGAAAACCAAGAAAATCGAAGTTAGAGAAGAGGAAAACCAAGAAACATGATGTTAGAGAGGAGGAAAAGAAAGATAAGCTGGGATAGAGCCGAGGAAAACCAAGAAAAGCGAAGTTACAGCGAAGGAAAACCAAGAAAAGCGGGGCTAGTGCGGACGATAAGCAAGAAAAGCGGGTTAAGATCGGAGGAAAACCAAGAAAAGCGGGGTTAGAGCGGAGGAAAACCAAGAAAAATGACGTTAGAGCGGACGAAAAGAAAGATAAGCAGGTTTAGAGCGGAGGAAAACCAAGAAAAGCGAACTTAGAGCGGAGGAAAACCAAGAAAAGCGGAATAAGTGTAGAGGAAAACCAAGAAAAGCGGGGTTAGAGCGGAGGAAAACCAAGAAAAGCGAAGATAGAGCGGAGGAAAACCAAGAAAAGCGGGGTTAGAGCGGAGGAAAACTAAGAAAAGTGAAGTTAGTGGTGAGGAAAACCAAGAAAAGCGGGATTAGAGCGGAGGAAATCCAAGAAAAGCGGGGTTAGTGTGGAGGAGAACCAAGAAAAGCGGAGTTAGAGCGGAGGAAAACCACGAAAATCGGGGTTAGAGCGGAGGAATGGCATGAAAAGCGAGGCTAGAGCGGAGGAAAACCAAGAAATGCGGGGTTAGAGCGAGGGAAAACTTGGAAATGCAAAGTTAGTGCGGAGGAAAACCAAGAAAAGCAGAGTTAGAACGGAAGAAAACCAAGAAAAGCGGGGTTAGAGAGCAGGAAAACCAAGATAATCGGGGTTAGAGCGGATTAAAAGAAAGAAAAGTGAAGTTAGAGCGGAGGAAAACCATGAAAAGCGGGGATAGAGCGGAGGAAAATAAAGAAAAGCAGGGTTAGAGCGGAGGAAAACCAAGAAAAGCGGGCTTAGAGCGAAGGAAAACCAAGAAAAGCGAAGTTAGAGAAGAGGAAAACCAAGAAAAATGAAGTTAGAGAGGAGGAAAACAAAGACAAGCAGGGTTAGACCGGAGGAAAACCAAGAAAAGCGAACTTAGAGCGGAGGAAAACCAAGAAAAGCGGAATAAGTGCAGAGGAAAACAAAGAAAAGCGGGGTTAGAGCGGAGGAAAACCAAGAAAAGCGAAGATAGAGCGGAGGAAAACCAAGAAAAGAGAGGTTAGAAAGGAGGAAAACCAAGAAAAGTGAAGTTAGAGCAGAGGAAATCCAAGAAAAGCGGGGTTAGTGTGGAGGAGAACCAAGAAAAGCGGAGTTAGAGCGGTGGAAAACCACGAAAATCGGGGTTAGAGCGGAGGAATGGCATGAAAAGCGAGGCTAGAGCGGAGGAAAACCAAGAAATGCGGGGTTAGAGCGAGGGAAAACTTGGAAATGCAAAGTTAGTGCGGAGGAAAACCAAGAAAAGCAGTTTAGAAGGGAAGAAAACCAAGAAAAGCGGGGTTAGAGAGCAGGAAAACCAAGATAATCGGGGTTAGAGCGGAGGAAAAGAAAGAAAAGTGAAGTTAGAGCGGAGGAAAACCATGAAAAGCGGGGATAGAGCGGAGGAAAATATAGAAAAGCAGGGTTAGAGCGGAGGAAAACCAAGAAAAGCGGGCTTAGAGCGAAGGAAACCCAAGAAAAGCGAAGTTAGAGAAGAGGAAAACCAAGAAAAATGAAGTTAGCGAGGAGGAATACAAAGACAAGCAGGGTTAGAGCGGAGGAAAACCAAGAAAAGCGAACTTAGAGCGAAGGAAAACCAAGAAAAGCGGAATAAGTGCAGAGGAAAACAAAGAAAAGCGGGGTTAGAGCGGAGGAAAACCAAGAAAAGCGAAGATAGAGAGGAGGAAAACCAAGAAAAGAGAGGTTAGAAAGGAGGAAAACCAAGAAAAGTGAAGTTAGAGCAGAGGAAATCCAAGAAAAGCGGGGTTAGTGTGGAGGAGAACCAAGAAAAGCGGAGTTAGAGCGGTGGAAAACCACGAAAATCGGGGTTAGAGCGGAGGAATGGCATGAAAAGCGAGGCTAGAGCGGAGGAAAACCAAGAAATGCGGGGTTAGAGCGAGGGAAAACTTGGAAATGCAAAGTTAGTGCGGAGGAAAACCAAGAAAAGCAGTTTAGAACGGAAGAAAACCAAGAAAAGCGGGGTTAGAGAGCAGGAAAACCAAGATAATCGGGGTTAGAGCGGAGGAAAAGAAAGAAAAGTGAAGTTAGAGCAAGGAAAACCAAGAAAAGCGGGGATAGAGCGGAGGAAAATAAAGAAAAGCTGGTTAGAGCAGAGGAAAACCAAGAAAAGAGGGCTTAGAGCGAAGGAAAACCAAGAAAAGCGAAGATAGAGAAGAGGAAAACCAAGAAAACTGAAGTTAGAGAGGAGGAATACAAAGACAAGCAGGGTTAGAGCGGAGGAAAACCAAGAAAAGCGAACTTAGAGCGGAGGAAAACCAAGAAAAGCGGAATAAGTGCAGAGGAAAACAAAGAAAAGCGGGGTTAGAGCGGAGGAAAACCAAGAAAAGCGAAGATAGAGCGGAGGAAAACCAAGAAAAGAGAGGTTAGAAAGGAGGAAAACCAAGAAAAGTGAAGTTAGAGCGGAGGAAATCGAAGAAAAGCGGGGTTAGTGTGGAGGAGAACCAAGAAAAGCGGGGTTAGATAGAAGGAAAACCAAGAAAACCGGGGTTAGAGCGAAGGAAAACTAGGAAATGCAAAGTTAGAGCGGAGGAAAACCAAGAAAAGCGAGGTTCATGCAGATGAAAACCAAGAAATGCGGGGTTAGAGCAGAGGAAAACCAAGAAAAGCAGAGTTAGAAAAGAAGAAAACCAGGAAAAGCGGGGTTAGAGCGGAGGAAAACCAAGAAAAGCGAGGTTCATGCAGATGAAAACCAAGAAATGCAAGGTTAGAGCGGAGGAAAACCAAGAAAAGCAGAGTTAGAACGGAAGAAAACCAGGAAAAGCGGGGTTAGAGCAGAGGAAAACCAAGAAAAAGGGGTTAGAGTGAAGGAAAACCAAGAAAAGCTGGGATAGAGCGGAGGAAAACCAAGAAAAGCGGGGTTAGAAAGGAAAAAAACCAAGAAAAGCGGGGTTAGAGAGAAGGAAAACCAAGAAAACCGGGGTTAAAGTGGAGGAAAAGAAAGAAAAGAGAAGTTAGAGGTGAGTAAAACCAAGAAAAGCGGGGATAGAGTGGAGGAAAACCAAGAAAAGCTGGTTTAGAGCGGAAGAAATCCAAGAAAAGCAAGGTTGGTGTGGAGGAGAACCATGATAAGCGGAGTTAGAGCGGAGGAAAACCAAGAAAATCGGGGTTAGAGCGGAGGAAAACCAAGAAAAGCGGGGTTAGATAGAAGGAAAACCAAGAAAACCGGGGTAAGAGCGAAGGAAAACTAGGAAATGCAAAGTTAGAGCGGAGGAAAACCAAGAAAAGCGAGGTTCATGCAGATGAAAACCAAGAAATGCGGGGTTAGAGTGGAGGAAAACCAAGAAAAGCAGAGTTAGTACGGAAGAAAACCAGGAAAAGCGAGGTTAGAGCAGAGGAAAACCAAGAAAAAGGAGTTAGAGTGAAGGAAAACCAAGAAAAGCTGGGTTAGAGCGGAGGAAAACCAAGAAAAGCGGGGTTAGAAAGGAGGAAAACCAAGAACAGTGAAGTTAGAGCGGAGGAAAACCAAGAACAGTGAAGTTAGAGCGAAGGAAAACCAAGAAAAGCGGGGTTAGATAGAAGGAAAACCAAGAAAACCGGGGTTAGAGTGAAGGAAAACTAGGAAATGAAAAGTTAGAGCGGAGGAAAACCAAGAAAAGCGAGGTTCATGCAGATGAAAACCAAGAAATGCGGGGTTAGAGCGGAGGAAAACCAAGAAAAGCAGGGTTAGAGCGGAGGAACACCAAGAAAATCGGGTTTAGAGCGGAGGAAAAGCATGAAAAGCGGGGTTAGAGCAGAAGAAAACCAAGAAAAGCGGAATAAGTGCGGAGGAAAACCAAGAAATGCGGGGTTAGAGCGGAGGAAAACCAAGAAAAGCAGGGCTAGAAAGGAGGAAAACCAAGAACAGTGAAGTTAGAGCGGAGGAAAACCGAGAAAAGCGGGGTTAGAGCGGAGGAAAACCAAGAAAAGCGGGGTTAGAGAGAAGGAAAACCAAGAAATCCGGGGTTAAAGTGGAGGAAAAGAAAGTAAAGTGAAGTTAGAGGTGAGGAAAACCAAGAAAAGCGGGGATAGAGTGGAGGAAAACCAAGAAAAGCTGGTTTAGAGCGGAGGAAATCCAAGAAAAGCGGGGTTAGTGTGGAGGAGAACCAAGAAAAGCGGAGTTAGAGCGGAGGAAAACCAAGAAAATCGGGGTTAGAGCGGAGGAAAACCAAGAAAAGCGGGGTTAGATAGAAGGAAAACCAAGAAAACCGGGGTTAGAGCGAAGGAAAACTAGGAAATGCAAAGTTAGAGCGGAGGAAAACCAAGAAAAGCGAGGTTCATGCAGATGAAAACCACGAAATGCGGGGTTAGAGCGGAGGAAAACCAAGAAAAGCAGAGTTAGAACGGAAGAAAACCAGGAAAAGCGGGGTTAGAGCGGAGGAAAACCAAGAAAAGGGGGTTAGAGTGAAGGAAAACCAAGAAAACTGGTTTAGAGCGGAGGAAAAGAAAGAAAAGTGAAGTTAGAGCTGAGGAAAACCAAGAAAAGCGGAGATAGAGCGGAGGAAAACAAAGAAAAGATGGGTTAGAGCGGAGGAAATCCAAGAAAAGCGGGGTTTAGAACGGAAGAAAACCAGGAAAAGCGGGGTTAGAAAGGAGGAAAACCAAGGTAATCGGAAATAGAGCGAAGGAAAACCAAGAAAAGTGAAGTTAGAGAGGAAGAATACAAAGAAAAGCATGGTTAGAGTGGAGAAAAAACAAGAAAAGCTGGGTTGGAGCGGAGGAAAAACAAGAAAAGCGAAGTTAGAGTGGAGGAAAACCAAGAAAAATGAAGTTAGAGAGGAGGAAAACAAAGATAAGCAGGGTTAGAGCGGAGGAAAACCAAGAAAATTGAAGTTAGAGTGGAGGAAATCCAAGAAAAGTGGAATAAGTGCGGAGGAAAACCAAGAAAAGCTGGCTTAGAGCGGAGGAAAACCAAGAAAAGCGAAGTTAGAGCGGAGGAAAACCAAGAAAAGTGGAATAAGTGTGGAGGAAAACCAAGAAAAGCGGGGATAGAGCGGAGGAAAACCAAGAAAAGGAGGTTAGAGAGAAGGAAAACCAAGAAAAGTGAAGTTAGAGCGAAGGAAATCCAAGGAAAGCCGGGTTAGAGCGGAGGAAAACCAAGAAAAGCGGGGTTAGAGAGAAGGAAAACCAAGAAAACCAGGGTTAGAGCGGAGGAAATCCAAGAAAAGCGGGGTTAGTGTGGAGGAAAACCAAGAAAAGCGGAGTTAGAGCGGAGGAAAACCAGGAAAAGCGGGGTTAGAGTGGAGGTTAAACCAAGATAATCGGGGATAGAGCGAAGGAAAATCAAGAAAAAGTAGATAGAGAGGAAGAATACAACGAAAAGCGAGGTTAGAGCAGCAGAAATCCAAGAAAAGCATGGTTAGAGTGGAGAAAAACCCAGAAAAGCTGGGTTAGAACGGAGAAATCCAAGAAAAGCGGAGTTAGAGCAGAGGAAAACCAAGAAAAGCGAAGTTAGAGAAGAGGAAAACCAAGAAACAAGATGTTAGAGAGGAGGAAAAGAAAGATAAGCTGGGATAGAGCCGAGGAAAACCAAGAAAAGCGAAGTTACAGCGAAGGAAAACCAAGAAAAGCGGGGCTAGAGCGGACGATAAGCAAGAAAAGCGGGTTAAGAGTGGAGGAAAACCAAGAAAAGCGAAGTTAGAGAAGAGGAATACCAAGAAAAATGACGTTAGAGCGGAGGAAAAGAAAGATAAGCAGGTTTAGAGCGGAGGAAAACCAAGAAAATCAAACTTAGAGCGGAGGAAAATCAAGAAAAGCGTAATAAGTGCAGAGGAAAACCAAGAAAAGCAGGATTAGAGCGGAGGAAAACCAAGAAAAGCGAAGATAGAGCCAAGGAAAACCAAGAAAAGAGGGGTTAGAAAGGAGGAAAACCAAGAAAAGTGAAGTTAGTGGTGAGGAAAACCAAGAAAAGCGGGGTTAGAGCGGAGGAAATCCAAGAAAAGCGGGGTTAGTGTGGAGGAGAACCAAGAAAAGCGGAGTTAGAGAGGAGGAAAACCACGAAAATCGGGGTTAGAGCGGAGGAATGGCATGAAAAGCGAGGCTAGATCGGAAGAAAACCAAGAAATGCGGGGTTAGAGCGAGGGAAAACTTGGAAATGCAAAGTTAGTGCGGAGGAAAACCAAGAAACGCAGTTTAGAACTGAAGAAAACCAAGAAAAGCGGGGTTAGAGAGCAGGAAAACCAAGATAATCGGGGTTAGAGCGGAGGAAAAGAAAGAAAAGCGGGCTTAGAACGAAGGAAAACCAAGAAAAGCGAAGTTAGAGAAGAGGAAAACCAAGAAAAATGAAGTTAGAGAGGAGGAATACAAAGACAAGCAGGGTTAGAGCGGAGGAAAACCAAGAAAAGCGAACTTAGAGCGGAGGAAAACCAAGAAAAGCGGAATAAGTGCAGAGGAAAACAAAGAAAAGCGGGGTTAGAGCGGAGGAAAACCAAGAAAAGAGAGGTTAGAAAGGAGGAAAACCAAGAAAAGTGAAGTTAGAGCAGAGGAAATCCAAGAAAAGCGGGGTTAGTGTGGAGGAGAACCAAGAAAAGCGGAGTTAGAGCGGTGGAAAACCACGAAAATCGGGGTTAGAGCGGAGGAATGGCATGAAAAGCGAGGCTAGAGCGGAGGAAAACCAAGAAATGCGGGGTTAGAGCGAGGGAAAACTTGGAAATGCAAAGTTAGTGCGGAGGAAAACCAAGAAAAGCAGTTTAGAACGGAAGAAAACCAAGAAAAGCGGGGTTAGAGAGCAGGAAAACCAAGATAATCGGGGTTAGAGCGGAGGTAAAGAAAGAAAAGTGAAGTTAGAGCGGAGGAAAACCATGAAAAGCGGGGATAGAGCGGAGGAAAATAAAGAAAAGCAGGGTTAGAGCGGAGGAAAACCAAGAAAAGCGGGCTTAGAGCGAAGGAAAACCAAGAAAAGCGAAGATAGAAAAGAGGAAAACCAAGAAAACTGAAGTTAGAGAGGAGGAAAACAAAGACAAGCAGGGTTAGAGCGGAGGAAAACCAAGAAAAGCGAACTTAGAGCGGAGGAAAACCAAGAAAAGCGGAATAAGTGCAGAGGAAAACAAAGAAAAGCGGGGTTAGAGCGGAGGAAAACCAAGAAAAGCGAAGATAGAGCGGAGGAAAACCAAGAAAAGAGAGGTTAGAAAGGAGGAAAACCAAGAAAAGTGAAGTTAGAGCGGAGGAAATCGAAGAAAAGCGGGGTTAGTGTGGAGGAGAACCAAGAAAAGCGGGGTTAGATAGAAGGAAAACCAAGAAAACCGGGGTTAGAGCGAAGGAAAACTAGGAAATGCAAAGTTAGAGCGGAGGAAAACCAAGAAAAGCGAGGTTCATGCAGATGAAAACCAAGAAATGCGGGGTTAGAGCAGAGGAAAACCAAGAAAAGCAGAGTTAGAAAAGAAGAAAACCAGGAAAAGCGGGGTTAGAGCGGAGGAAAACCAAGAAAAGCGAGGTTCATGCAGATGAAAACGAAGAAATGCGGGGTTAGAGCGGAGGAAAACCAAGAAAAGCAGAGTTAGAACGGAAGAAAACCAGGAAAAGCGAGGTTAGAGCAGAGGAAAACCAAGAAAAAGGAGTTAGAGTGAAGGAAAACCAAGAAAAGCGGGGTTAGATAGAAGGAAAACCTAGAAAACCGGGGTTAGAGTGAAGGAAAACTAGGAAATGAAAAGTTAGAGCGGAGGAAAACCAAGAAAAGCGAGGTTCATGCAGATGAAAACCAAGAAATGCGGGGTTAGAGCGGAGGAAAACCAAGAAAAGCAGGGTTAGAGCGGAGGAACACCAAGAAAATCGGGTTTAGAGCGGAGGAAAAGCATGAAAAGCGGGGTTAGAGCGGAAGAAAACCAAGAAAAGCGGAATAAGTGCGGAGGAAAACCAAGAAATGCGGGGTTAGAGCGGAGGAAAACCAAGAAAAGCGGGGCTAGAACATAGGAAAACCAAGAAAAGCGGGGTTAGAAAGGAGGAAAACCAAGAACAGTGAAGTTAGAGCGGAGGAAAACCGAGAAAAGCGGGGTTAGAGCGGAGGAAAACCAAGAAAAGCGGGGTTAGAGAGAAGGAAAACCAAGAAATCCGGGGTTAAAGTGGAGGAAAAGAAAGTAAAGTGAAGTTAGAGGTGAGGAAAACCAAGAAAAGCGGGGATAGAGTGGAGGAAAACCAAGAAAAGCTGGTTTAGAGCGGAGGAAATCCAAGAAAAGCGGGGTTAGTGTGGAGGAGAACCAAGAAAAGCGGAGTTAGAGCGGAGGAAAACCAAGAAAATCGGGGTTAGAGCGGAGGAAAACCAAGAAAAGCGGGGTTAGATAGAAGGAAAACCAAGAAAACCGGGGTTAGAGCGAAGGAAAACTAGGAAATGCAAAGTTAGAGCGGAGGAAAACCAAGAAAAGCGAGGTTCATGCAGATGAAAACCACGAAATGCGGGGTTAGAGCGGAGGAAAACCAAGAAAAGCAGAGTTAGAACGGAAGAAAACCAGGAAAAGCGGGGTTAGAGCGGAGGAAAACCAAGAAAAGGGGGTTAGAGTGAAGGAAAACCAAGAAAACTGGTTTAGAGCGGAGGAAAAGAAAGAAAAGTGAAGTTAGAGCTGAGGAAAACCAAGAAAAGCGGAGATAGAGCGGAGGAAAACAAAGAAAAGCTGGGTTAGAGCGGAGGAAATCCAAGAAAAGCGGGGTTTAGAACGGAAGAAAACCAGGAAAAGCGGGGTTAGAAAGGAGGAAAACCAAGGTAATCGGAAATAGAGCGAAGGAATACCAAGAAAAGTGAAGTTAGAGAGGAAGAATACAAAGAAAAGCATGGTTAGAGTGGAGAAAAAACAAGAAAAGCTGGGTTGGAGCGGAGGAAAAACAAGAAAAGCGAAGTTAGAGTGGAGGAAAACCAAGAAAAATGAAGTTAGAGAGGAGGAAAACAAAGATAAGCAGGGTTAGAGCGGAGGAAAACCAAGAAAATTGAAGTTAGAGTGGACGAAATCCAAGAAAAGTGGAATAAGTGCGGAGGAAAACCAAGAAAAGAGAGGTTAGAAAGGAGGAAAACCAAGAAAAGTGAAGTTAGAGCAGAGGAAATCCAAGAAAAGCGGGGTTAGTGTGGAGGAGAACCAAGAAAAGCGGAGTTAGAGCGGTGGAAAACCACGAAAATCGGGGTTAGAGCGGAGGAATGGCATGAAAAGCGAGGCTAGAGCGGAGGAAAACCAAGAAATGTGGGGTTAGAGCGAGGGAAAACTTGGAAATGCAAAGTTAGTGCGGAGGAAAACCAAGAAAAGCAGTTTAGAACGGAAGAAAACCAAGAAAAGCGGGGTTAGAGAGCAGGAAAACCAAGATAATCGGGGTTAGAGCGGAGGTAAAGAAAGAAAAGTGAAGTTAGAGCGGAAGAAAACCAAGAAAAGCGGGGATAGAGCAGAGGAAAATAAAGAAAAGCAGGGTTAGAGCAGAGGAAAACCAAGAAAAGAGGGCTTAGAGCGAAGGAAAACCAAGAAAAGCGAAGATAGAAAAGAGGAAAACCAAGAAAACTGAAGTTAGAGAGGAGGAAAACAAAGACAAGCAGGGTTAGAGCGGAGGAAAACCAAGAAAAGCGAACTTAGAGCGGAGGAAAACCAAGAAAAGCGGAATAAGTGCAGAGGAAAACAAAGAAAAGCGGGGTTAGAGCGGAGGAAAACCAAGAAAAGCGAAGATAGAGCGGAGGAAAAACAAGAAAAGAGAGGTTAGAAAGGAGGAAAACCAAGAAAAGTGAAGTTAGAGCGGAGGAAATCGAAGAAAAGCGGGGTTAGTGTGGAGGAGAACCAAGAAAAGCGGGGTTAGATAGAAGGAAAACCAAGAAAACCGGGGTTAGAGCGAAGGAAAACTAGGAAATGCAAAGTTAGAGCGGAGGAAAACCAAGAAAAGCGAGGTTCATGCAGATGAAAACCAAGAAATGCGGGGTTAGAGCAGAGGAAAACCAAGAAAAGCAGAGTTAGAAAAGAAGAAAACCAGGAAAAGCGGGGTTAGAGCGGAGGAAAACCAAGAAAAGCGAGGTTCATGCAGATGAAAACGAAGAAATGCGGGGTTAGAGCGGAGGAAAACCAAGAAAAGCAGAGTTAGAACGGAAGAAAACCAGGAAAAGCGAGGTTAGAGCAGAGGAAAACCAAGAAAAAGGAGTTAGAGTGAAGGAAAACCAAGAAAAGCGGGGTTAGATAGAAGGAAAACCAAGAAAACCGGGGTTAGAGTGAAGGAAAACTAGGAAATGAAAAGTTAGAGCGGAGGAAAACCAAGAAAAGCGAGGTTCATGCAGATGAAAACCAAGAAATGCGGGGTTAGAGCGGAGGAAAACCAAGAAAAGCAGGGTTAGAGCGGAGGAACACCAAGAAAATCGGGTTTAGAGCGGAGGAAAAGCATGAAAAGCGGGGTTAGAGCGGAAGAAAACCAAGAAAAGCGGAATAAGTGCGGAGGAAAACCAAGAAATGCGGGGTTAGAGCGGAGGAAAACCAAGAAAAGCGGGGCTAGAACATAGGAAAACCAAGAAAAGCGGGGTTAGAAAGGAGGAAAACCAAGAACAGTGAAGTTAGAGCGGAGGAAAACCGAGAAAAGCGGGGTTAGAGCGGAGGAAAACCAAGAAAAGCGGGGTTAGAGAGAAGGAAAACCAAGAAATCCGGGGTTAAAGTGGAGGAAAAGAAAGTAAAGTGAAGTTAGAGGTGAGGAAAACCAAGAAAAGCGGGGATAGAGTGGAGGAAAACCAAGAAAAGCGGGGATAGAGTGGAGGAAAACCAAGAAAAGCTGGTTTAGAGCGGAGGAAATCCAAGAAAAGCGGGGTTAGTGTGGAGGAGAACCAAGAAAAGCGGAGTTAGAGCGGAGGAAAACCAAGAAAATCGGGGTTAGAGCGGAGGAAAACCAAGAAAAGCGGGGTTAGATAGAAGGAAAACCAAGAAAACCGGGGTTAGAGCGAAGGAAAACTAGGAAATGCAAAGTTAGAGCGGAGGAAAACCAAGAAAAGCGAGGTTCATGCAGATGAAAACCACGAAATGCGGGGTTAGAGCGGAGGAAAACCAAGAAAAGCAGAGTTAGAACGGAAGAAAACCAGGAAAAGCGGGGTTAGAGCGGAGGAAAACCAAGAAAAGGGGGTTAGAGTGAAGGAAAACCAAGAAAACTGGTTTAGAGCGGAGGAAAAGAAAGAAAAGTGAAGTTAGAGCTGAGGAAAACCAAGAAAAGCGGAGATAGAGCGGAGGAAAAAAAAAAAAGATGGGTTAGAGCGGAGGAAATCCAAGAAAAGCGGGGTTTAGAACGGAAGAAAACCAGGAAAAGCGGGGTTAGAAAGGAGGAAAACCAAGGTAATCGGAAATAGAGCGAAGGAAAACCAAGAAAAGTGAAGTTAGAGAGGAAGAATACAAAGAAAAGCATGGTTAGAGTGGAGAAAAAACAAGAAAAGCTGGGTTGGAGCGGAGGAAAAACAAGAAAAGCGAAGTTAGAGTGGAGGAAAACCAAGAAAAATGAAGTTAGAGAGGAGGAAAACAAAGATAAGCAGGGTTAGAGCGGAGGAAAACCAAGAAAATTGAAGTTAGAGTGGACGAAATCCAAGAAAAGTGGAATAAGTGCGGAGGAAAACCAAGAAAAGCTGGCTTAGAGCGGAGGAAAACCAAGAAAAGCGAAGTTAGAGCGGAGGAAAACCAAGAAAAGTGGAATAAGTGTGGAGGAAAACCAAGAAAAGCGGGGATAGAGCGGAGGAAAACCAAGAAAAGGGGGTTAGAGAGAAGGAAAACCAAGAAAAGTGAAGTTAGAGCGAAGGAAAACCAAGGAAAGCCCGGTTAGAGCGGAGGAAAACCAAGAAAAGCGGGGTTAGAGAGAAGGAAAACCAAGAAAACCAGGGTTAGAGCGGAGGAAATCCAAGAAAAGCGGGGTTAGTGTGGAGGAAAACCAAGAAAAGCGGAGTTAGAGCGGAGGAAAACCAGGAAAAGCGGGGTTAGAGTGGAGGATAAACCAAGATAATCGGGGATAGAGCGAAGGAAAATCAAGAAAAACTAGATAGAGAGGAAGAATACAACGAAAAGCGAGGTTAGAGCAGCAGAAATCCAAGAAAAGCATGGTTAGAGTGGAGAAAAACCCAGAAAAGCTGGGTTAGAACGGAGAAATCCAAGAAAAGCGGAGTTAGAGCAGAGGAAAACCAAGAAAAGCGAAGTTAGAGAAGAGGAAAACCAAGAAACAAGATGTTAGAGAGGAGGAAAAGAAAGATAAGCTGGGATAGAGCCGAGGAAAACCAAGAAAAGCGAAGTTACAGCGAAGGAAAACCAAGAAAAGCGGAACTAGAGCGGACGATAAGCAAGAAAAGCGGGTTAAGAGTGGAGGAAAACCAAGAAAAGCGAAGTTAGAGAAGAGGAATACCAAGAAAAATGACGTTAGAGCGGAGGAAAAGAAAGATAAGCAGGTTTAGAGCGGAGGAAAACCAAGAAAAGCGAACTTAGAGCGGAGGAAAATCAAGAAAAGCGGAATAAGTGCAGAGGAAAACCAAGAAAAGCAGGATTAGAGCGGAGGAAAACCAAGAAAAGCGAAGATAGAGCCAAGGAAAACCAAGAAAAGAGGGGTTAGAAAGGAGGAAAACCAAGAAAAGTGAAGTTAGTGGTGAGGAAAACCAAGAAAAGCGGGGTTAGAGCGGAGGAAATCCAAGAAAAGCGGGGTTAGTGTGGAGGAGAACCAAGAAAAGCGGAGTTAGAGAGGAGGAAAACCACGAAAATCGGGGTTAGAGCGGAGGAATGGCATGAAAAGCGAGGCTAGAGCGGAAGAAAACCAAGAAATGCGGGGTTAGAGCGAGGGAAAACTTGGAAATGCAAAGTTAGTGCGGAGGAAAACCAAGAAAAGCAGTTTAGAACTGAAGAAAACCAAGAAAAGCGGGGTTAGAGAGCAGGAAAACCAAGATAATCGGGGTTAGAGCGGAGGAAAAGAAAGAAAAGTGAAGTTAGAGCGGAGGAAAACCATGAAAAGCGGGGATAGAGCGGAGGAAAATAAAGAAAAGCAGGGTTAGAGCGGAGGAAAACCAAGAAAAGCGGGCTTAGAGCGAAGGAAAACCAAGAAAAGCGAAGTTAGAGAAGAGGAAAACCAAGAAAAATGAAGTTAGAGAGGAGGAATACAAAGACAAGCAGGGTTAGAGCGGAGGAAAACCAAGAAAAGCGAACTTAGAGCGGAGGAAAACCAAGAAAAGCGGAATAAGTGCAGAGGAAAACAAAGAAAAGCGGGGTTAGAGCGGAGGAAAACCAAGAAAAGCGAAGATAGAGCGGAGGAAAACCAAGAAAAGAGAGGTTAGAAAGGAGGAAAACCAAGAAAAGTGAAGTTAGAGCAGAGGAAATCCAAGAAAAGCGGGGTTAGTGTGGAGGAGAACCAAGAAAAGCAAAGTTAGAGCGGAGGAAATCCACGAAAATCGGGGTTAGAGCGGAGGAATGGCATGAAAAGCGAGGCTAGAGCGGAGGAAAACCAAGAAATGCGGGGTTAGAGCGAGGGAAAACTTGGAAATGCAAAGTTAGTGCGGAGGAAAACTAAGAAAAGCAGAGTTAGAGCGGAGGAAAACCAAGAAAAGCGGGGTTAGAGAGCAGGGAAACCAAGATAATCGGGGTTAGAGCGGAGGAAAAGAAAGAAAAGTGAAGTTAGAGCAAAGGAAAACCAAGAAAAACGGGGATAGAGCGGAGGAAAATAAAGAAAAGCAGGGTTAGAGCGGAGGAAAACCAAGAACAGCTGGGTTAGAGCGGAGGAAAACCAAGAAAAGCTGGGTTGGAGCGGAGGAAAACAAAGAAAAGCGGGGTTAGAAAGGAGGAAAACCAAGAAAAGTGAAGTTAGAGCGGAGGAAAACCACGAAAAGCTGGTTTAGAACGGAGGAAAACCTAGAAAAGAGGGGATAGAGAGAAGGAAAACCAAGAAAACCGGGGTTAGAGCGGAGGAAAAGAAAGAAAAGTGAAGTTAGAGGTGAGGAAACCAAGAAAAGCGGGGATAGAGCACAGGAAAACCAAGAAAGGCTGGTTTAGAGCGGAGGAAATCAAAGAAAAGCGGGGTTAGTGTGGAGGAGAACCAAGAAATGCGGGGTTAGAGCGGAGGAAAACCAAGAAAAGCGGGGTTGGAAAGGAGGAAAACCAAGAAAAGTGAAATTAGAGCGGAGGAAAACCACGACAAGCGGGGTTAGAGCAGAGGAAAACCAAGAAAAGAGGGGTTACAGAGAAGGAAAACCAAGAAAACCGGGGATAGAGCGGAGGAAAAGAAAGAAAAGGGAAGTTAGAGGTGAGGAAAACCAAGAATAGTGGGGATAGATCGGAGGAAAACAAAGATAAGCTGGTTTAGAGTGGAGGAAATCCAAGAAAAGCGGGGTTAGTGTGGAGGAAAACCAAGAAAAGCGGAGTTAGAGCGGAGGAAAAGAAAGAAAAGGGAAGTTAGAGGTGAGGAAAACCAAGAATAGTGGGGATAGAGCGAAGGAAAACAAAGAAAAGCTGGTTTAGAGCGGAGGAAATCCAAGAAAAGCGGGGTTAGTGTGGAGGAAAACCAAGAAAAGCGGACTTAGAGCGGAGGAAAACCAGGAAAAGCGGGGTTAGAGTGGAGGTTAAAGCAAGAAAATCGGGGATAGAGCGAAGGAAAAGCATGAAAAGCGGGGTTAGAGCGGAAGAAAACCAAGAAAAGCGGAATAAGTGCGGAGGAAAACCAAGAAATGCGGGGTTAGAGCGGAGGAAAACAAAGAAAAGCGGAGCTAGAACATAGGAAATCCAAGAAAAGCGGGGTTAGAGTGGAGGAAAACCAAGAACAGTGAAGTTAGAGCGGAGGAAAACCGAGAAAAGCGGGGTTAGAGCGGAGGAAAACCAAGAAAAGCGGGGTTAGAGAGAAGGAAAACCAAGAAAACCGGGGTTAAAGCGAAGGAAAAGAAAGAACAGTGAAGTTAGAGGTGAGTAAAACCAAGAAAAGCGGGGATAGAGTGGAGGAAAACCAAGAAAAGCTGGTTTAGAGCGGAGGAAATCCAAGAAAAGCGGGGTTAGTGTGGAGGAGAACCAAGAAAAGTGGAGTTAGAGCGGAGGAAAACCAAGAAAATCGGGGTTAGAGCGGAGGAAAACCAAGAAAAGCGGGGTAAGATAGAAGGAAAACCAAGAAAACCGGGGTTAGAGCGAAAGAAAACTAGGAAATGCAAAGTTAGAGCGGAGGAAAACCAAGAAAAGCGAGGTTCAGACAGATGAAAACCAAGAAATGCGGGGTTAGAGCAGAGGAAAACCAAGAAAAGCAGAGTAAGAATGGAAGAAAACCAGGAAAAGCAGGGTTAGAGCGGAGGAAAACCAAGAAAAGGGAGTTAGAGTGAAGGAAAACCAAGAAAAGCTGGGTTAGAGCGGAGGAAAACCAAGAAAAGCGGGGTTAGAAAGGAGGAAAACCAAGAACAGTGAAGTTAGAGCGGAGGAAAACCGAGAAAAGCGGGGTTAGAGCGGAGGAAAACCAAGAAAAGCGGGGTTAGAAAGGAGGAAAACCAAGAAAAGCGGGGTTAGAGAGAAGGAAAACCAAGAAAACCAGGGTTAGAGCGGAGGAAATCCATGAAAAGCGGGGTTAGTGTGGAGGAAAACCAAGAAAAGCGGAGTTGGAGCGGAGGAAAACCAGGAAAAGCGGGGTTAGAGTGGAGGTTAAACCAAGATAATAGGGGATAGAGCGAAGGAAAATCAAGAAAAAGTAGTTATAGAGGAAGAATACAACGAAAAGCGAGGTTAGAGCAGCAGAAATCGAAGAAAAGCATGGTTAGAGTGGAGAAAAACCCAGAAAAGCTGGGTTAGAACGGAGAAAAACCAAGAAAAGCGGAGTTAGAGCAGAGGAAAACCAAGAAAAGCGAAGTTAGAGAAGAGGAAAACCAAGAAAAGCGAAGTTAGAGAAGAGGAAAACCAAGAAACATGATGTTAGAGAGGAGGAAAGAAAAGATAAGCTGGGATAAAGCCGAGGAAAACCAAGAAAAGCGAAGTTACAGCGAAGGAAAACCAAGAAAAACGGGGCTAGAGCGGACGATAAGCAAGAAAAGCGGGTTAAGAGCGGAGGAAAACCAAGAAAAGCGAAGTTAGAGAAGAGGAATACCAAGAAAAATGACGTTAGAGCAAAGGAAAAGAAAGATAAGCAGGTTTAGAGCGGAGGAAAACCAAGAAAAAAGAACTTAGAGCGGAGGAAAATCAAGAAAAGCGTAATAAGTGCAGAGGAAAACCAAGAAAAGCAGGATTAGAGCGGAGGAAAACCAAGAAAAGCGAAGATAGAGCCAAGGAAAACCAAGAAAAGAGGGGTTAGAAAGGAGGAAAACCAAGAAAAGTGAAGTTAGTGGTGAGGAAAACCAAGAAAAGCGGGGTTAGAGCGGAGGAAATCCAAGAAAAGCGGGGTTAGTGTGGAGGAGAACCAAGAAAAGCGGAGTTAGAGCGGAGGAAAACCACGAAAATCAGGGTTAGCGCGGAGGAATGGCATGAAAAGCGAGGCTAGAGCGGAGGAAAACCAAGAAATGCGGGGTTAGAGCGAGGGAAAACTTGGAAATGCAAAGTTAGTGCGGAGGAAAACCAAGAAAAGCAGAGTTAGAACGGAAGAAAACCAAGAAAAGCGGGGTTAGAGAGCAGGAAAACCAAGATAATCGGGGTTAAAGCGGAGGAAAAGAAAGAAAAGTGAAGTTAGAGCAAAGGAAAACCAAGAAAAACGGGGATAGAACGGAGGAAAATAAAGAAAAGCAGGGTTAGAGCGGAGGAAAACCAAGAAAAGCGGGCTTAGAGCGAAGGAAAACCAAGAAAAGCGAAGTTAGAGAAGAGGAAAACCAAGAAAAATGAAGTTAGAGAGGAGGAAAACCAAGAAAAGCTGGGTTGGAGCGGAGGAAAACAAAGAAAAGCGGGGTTAGAAAGGAGGAAAACCAAGAAAAGTGAAGTTAGAGCGGAGGAAAACCACGAAAAGCGGGTTTAGAACGGAGGAAAACCTAGAAAAGAGGGGATAGAGAGAAGGAAAACCAAGAAAACCGGGGTTAGAGCGGAGGAAAAGAAAGAAAAGTGAAGTTAGAGGTGAGGAAACCAAGAAAAGCGGGGATAGAGCACAGGAAAACCAAGAAAGGCTGGTTTAGAGCGGAGGAAATCAAAGAAAAGCGGGGTTAGTGTGGAGGAGAACCAAGAAATGCGGGGTTAGAGCGGAGGAAAACCAAGAAAAGCGGGGTTGGAAAGGAGGAAAACCAAGAAAAGTGAAATTAGAGCGGAGGAAAACCACGACAAGCGGGGTTAGAGCAGAGGAAAACCAAGAAAAGAGGGGTTACAGAGAAGGAAAACCAAGAAAACCGGGGATAGAGCGGAGGAAAAGAAAGAAAAGGGAAGTTAGAGGTGAGGAAAACCAAGAATAGTGGGGATAGAGCGAAGGAAAACAAAGAAAAGCTGGTTTAGAGCGGAGGAAATCCAAGAAAAGCGGGGTTAGTGTGGAGGAAAACCAAGAAAAGCGGACTTAGAGCGGAGGAAAACCAGGAAAAGCGGGGTTAGAGTGGAGGTTAAAGCAAGAAAATCGGGGATAGAGCGAAGGAAAAGCATGAAAAGCGGGGTTAGAGCGGAAGAAAACCAAGAAAAGCGGAATAAGTGCGGAGGAAAACCAAGAAATGCGGGGTTAGAGCGGAGGAAAACAAAGAAAAGCGGAGCTAGAACATAGGAAATCCAAGAAAAGCGGGGTTAGAGTGGAGGAAAACCAAGAACAGTGAAGTTAGAGCGGAGGAAAACCGAGAAAAGCGGGGTTAGAGCGGAGGAAAACCAAGAAAAGCGGGGTTAGAGAGAAGGAAAACCAAGAAAACCGGGGTTAAAGCGAAGGAAAAGAAAGAACAGTGAAGTTAGAGGTGAGTAAAACCAAGAAAAGCGGGGATAGAGTGGAGGAAAACCAAGAAAAGCTGGTTTAGAGCGGAGGAAATCCAAGAAAAGCGGGGTTAGTGTGGAGGAGAACCAAGAAAAGTGGAGTTAGAGCGGAGGAAAACCAAGAAAATCGGGGTTAGAGCGGAGGAAAACCAAGAAAAGCGGGGTTAGATAGAAGGAAAACCAAGAAAACCGGGGTTAGAGCGAAAGAAAACTAGGAAATGCAAAGTTAGAGCGGAGGAAAACCAAGAAAAGCGAGGTTCAGACAGATGAAAACCAAGAAATGCGGGGTTAGAGCAGAGGAAAACCAAGAAAAGCAGAGTTAGAATGGAAGAAAACCAGGAAAAGCAGGGTTAGAGCGGAGGAAAACCAAGAAAAGGGAGTTAGAGTGAAGGAAAACCAAGACAAGCTGGGTTAGAGCGGAGGAAAACCAAGAAAAGCTGGGTTAGAAAGGAGGAAAACCAAGAACAGTGAAGTTAGAGCGGAGGAAAACCGAGAAAAGCGGGGTTAGAGCGGAGGAAAACCAAGAAAAGCAAGGTTAGAGCGGAGGAAAACCAAGAAAAGCGGGGTTAGAAAGGAGGAAAACCAAGAAAAGCGGGGTTAGAGAGAAGGAAAACCAAGAAAACCAGGGTTAGAGCGGAGGAAATCCATGAAAAGCGGGGTTAGTGTGGAGGAAAACCAAGAAAAGCGGAGTTGGAGCGGAGGAAAACCAGGAAAAGCGGGGTTAGAGTGGAGGTTAAACCAAGATAATAGGGGATAGAGCGAAGGAAAATCAAGAAAAAGTAGTTATAGAGGAAGAATACAACGAAAAGCGAGGTTAGAGCAGCAGAAATCCAAGAAAAGCATGGTTAGAGTGGAGAAAAACCCAGAAAAGCTGGGTTAGAACGGAGAAAAACCAAGAAAAGCGGAGTTAGAGCAGAGGAAAACCAAGAAAAGCGAAGTTAGAGAAGAGGAAAACCAAGAAAAGCGAAGTTAGAGAAGAGGAAAACCAAGAAACATGATGTTAGAGAGGAGGAAAAAAAAGATAAGCTGGGATAGAGCCGAGGAAAACCAAGAAAAGCGAAGTTACAGCGAAGGAAAACCAAGAAAAGCGGGGCTAGAGCGGACGATAAGCAAGAAAAGCGGGTTAAGATCGGAGGAAAACCAAGAAAAGCGGGGTTAGAGCGGAGGAAAACCAAGAAAAATGACGTTAGAGCGAACGAAAAGAAAGATAAGCAGGTTTAGAGCGGAGGAAAACCAAGAAAAGCGAACTTAGAGCGGAGGAAAATCAAGAAAAGCGGAATAAGTGCAGAGGAAAACCAAGAAAAGCGGGGTTAGAGCGGAGGAAAACCAAGAAAAGCGAAGATAGAGCGGAGGAAAAAAAAGAAAAGCGGGGTTAGAGCGGAGGAAAACTAAGAAAAGTGAAGTTAGTGGTGAGGAAAACCAAGAAAAGCGGGGTTAGAGCGGAGGAAATCTAAGAAAAGCGGGGTTAGTGTGGAGGAGAACCAAGAAAAGCGGAGTTAGAGCGGAGGAAAACCACGAAAATCGGGGTTAGCGCGGAGGAATGGCATGAAAAGCGAGGCTAGAGCGGAGGAAAACCAAGAAATGCGGGGTTAGAGCGAGGGAAAACTTGGAAATGCAAAGTTAGTGCGGAGGAAAACCAAGAAAAGCAGAGTTAGAACGGAAGAAAACCAAGAAAAGCGGGGTTAGAGAGCAGGAAAACCAAGATAATCGGGGTTAAAGCGGAGGAAAAGAAAGAAAAGTGAAGTTAGAGCGGAGGAAAACCAAGAAAAGCGGGGATAGAGCAGAGGAAAATAAAGAAAAGCAGGGTTAGAGCGGAGGAAAACCAAGAAAAGCGGGCTTAGAGCGAAGGAAAACCAAGAAAAGCGAAGTTAGAGAAGAGGAAAACCAAGAAAAATGAAGTTAGAGAGGAGGAAAACAAAGATAAGCAGGGTTAGAGCGGAGGAAAACCAAGAAAAGCGAACTTAGAGCGGAGGAAAACCAAGAAAAGCGGAATAAGTGCAGAGGAAAACAAAGAAAAGCGGGGTTAGAGCGGAGGAAAACCAAGAAAACCGAAAATAGAGCGGAGGAAAACCAAGAAAAGAGAGGTTAGAAAGGAGGAAAACCAAGAAAAGTGAAGTTAGAGCGGAGGAAATCTAAGAAAAGCGGGGTTAGTATGGAGGAGAACCAAGAAAAGCGGAGTTAGAGCGGAGGAAAACTACGAAAATCGGAATTAGAGCGGAGGAATGGCATGAAAAGCGAGGCTAGAGCGGAGGAAAACCAAGAAATGCGGGGTTAGAGCGAGGGAAAACTTGGAAATGCAAAGTTAGTGCGGAGGAAAACCAAGAAAAGCAGAGTTAGAACGGAAGAAAACCAAGAAAAGCGGGGTTAGAGAGCAGGGAAACCAAGATAATCGGGGTTAGAGCGGAGGAAAAGAAAGAAAAGTGAAGTTAGAGCGGAGGAAAACCAAGAAAAGCGGGGATAGAGCAGAGGAAAATAAAGAAAAGCAGGGTTAGAGTGGAGGTTAAACCAAGAACAGCTGGGTTAGAGCGGAGGAAAACCAAGAAAAGCGGAATAAGTGCAAAGGAAAACCAAGAAAAGCGGGGTTAGAGCAGAGGAAAACCAAGAAAAGCTGAGTTGGAGCGGAGGAAAACAAAGAAAAGCGGGGTTAGAAAGGAGGAAAACCAAGAACAGTGAAGTTAGAGCGGAGGAAATCCGAGAAAAGCGGGGTTAGAGCGGAGGAAAACCAAGAAAAGCAGGGTTAGAGAGAAGGAAAACCAAGAAAACCGGGGTTAAAGCAAAGGAAAAGAAAGAACAGTGAAGTTAGAGGTGAGTAAAACCAAGAAAAGCGGGGATAGAGTGGAGGAAAACCAAGAAAAGCTGGTTTAGAGCGGAGGAAATCCAAGAAAAGCGGGGTTAGATAGAAGGAAAACCCAGAAAACCGGGGATAGAGCGAAGGAAAACTAGGAAATGCAAAGTTAGAGCGGAGGAAAACCAAGAAAAGCGAGGTTCAGACAGATGAAAACCAAGAAATGCGGGGTTAGAGCAGAGGAAAACCAAGAAAAGCAGAGTTAGAATGGAAGAAAACCAGGAAAAGCAGGGTTAGAGCGGAGGAAAACCAAGAAAAGGAGGTTAGAGTGAAGGAAAACCAAGAAAATCTGGGTTAGAGCGGAGGAAATCCAAGAAAAGCGGGGTTAGAAAGGAGGAAAACCAAGAACAGTGAAGTTAGAACGGAGGAAAACCGAGAAAAGCGGGGTTAGAGCGGAGGAAAACCAAGAAAAGCGGGGTTAGAGCGGAGGAAAACCAAGAAAAGCGGGGTTAGAAAGGAGGAAAACCAAGAAAAGCGGGGTTAGAGAGAAGGAAAACCAAGAAAACCAGGGTTAGAGCGGAGGAAATCCAAGAAAAGCGGGGTTAGTGTGGAGGAAAACCAAGAAAAGCGGAGTTAGAGCGGAGGAAAACCAGGAAAAGCGGGGTTAGAGTGGAGGTTAAACCAAGATAATAGGGGATAGAGCGAAGGAATATCAAGAAAAAGTAGTTAGAGAGGAAGAATACAACGAAAAGCGAGGTTAGAGCAGCAGAAATCCAAGAAAAGCATGGTTGGAGTGGAGAAAAACCCAGAAAAGCTGGGTTAGAACGGAGAAAAACCAAGAAAAGCGGAGTTAGAGCGGAGGAAAACCAAGAAAAGCGAAGTTAGAGAAGAGGAAAACCAAGAAACATGATGTTAGAGAGGAGGAAAAGAAAGATAAGCTGGGATAGAGCCGAGGAAAACCAAGAAAAGCGAAGTTACAGCGAAGGAAAACCAAGAAAAGCGGGGCTAGAGCGGACGATAAGCAAGAAAAGCGGGTTAAGATCGGAGGAAAACCAAGAAAAGCGGGGTTAGAGCGGAGGAAAACCAAGAAAAATGACGTTAGAGCGGACGAAAAGAAAGATAAGCAGGTTTAGAGCGGAGGAAAACCAAGAAAAGCGAACTTAGAGCGGAGGAAAATCAAGAAAAGCGGAATAAGTGCAGAGGAAAACCAAGAAAAGCGGGGTTAGAGCGGAGGAAAACCAAGAAAAGCGAAGATAGAGCGGAGGAAAACCAAGAAAAGCGGGGTTAGAGCGGAGGAAAACCAAGAAAAGGAGGTTAGAGTGAAGGAAAACCAAGAAAAGCTGGGTTAGAGCGGAGGAAATCCAAGAAAAGGAGGGTTAGAAAGGAGGAAAACCAAGAACAGTGAAGTTAGAGCGGAGGAAAACCGAGAAAAGCGGGGTTAGAGCGGAGGAAAACCAAGAAAAGCGGGGTTAGAGCGGAGGAAAACCAAGAAAAGCGGGGTTAGAAAGGAGGAAAACCAAGAAAAGCGGGGTTAGAGAGAAGGAAAACCAAGAAAACCAGGGTTAGAGCGGAGGAAATCCAAGAAAAGCGGGGTTAGTGTGGAGGAAAACCAAGAAAAGCGGGGTTAGAGTGGAGGTTAAACCAAGATAATAGGGGATAGAGCGAAGGAATATCAAGAAAAAGTAGTTAGAGAGGAAGAATACAACGAAAAGCGAGGTTAGAGCAGCAGAAATCCAAGAAAAGCATGGTTGGAGTGGAGAAAAACCCAGAAAAGCTGGGTTAGAATGGAGAAAAACCAAGAAAAGCGGAGTTAGAGCGGAGGAAAACCAAGAAAAGCGAAGTTAGAAAAGAGGAAAACCAAGAAACATGATGTTAGAGAGGAGGAAAAGAAAGATAAGCTGGGATAGAGCCGAGGAAAACCAAGAAAAGCGAAGTTACAGCGAAGGAAAACCAAGAAAAGCGGGGCTAGAGCGGAGGAAAACCAAGAAAAATGACGTTAGAGCGGACGAAAAGAAAGATAAGCAGGTTTAGAGCGG
Organism: Coturnix japonica; assembly: GCF_054131305.1. Taxonomy (NCBI): domain Eukaryota; kingdom Metazoa; phylum Chordata; class Aves; order Galliformes; family Phasianidae; genus Coturnix; species Coturnix japonica. Next base: position 20,430,794 of record NC_140676.1, on the reverse strand, counting down.
AGGAAAACCAAGAAAAGCGAACTTAGAGCGGAGGAAAATCAAGAAAAGCGGAATAAGTGCAGAGGAAAACCAAGAAAAGTGGGGTTAGAGCGGAGGAAAACCAAGAAAAGCGAAGATAGAGCGGAGGAAAACCAAGAAAAGCGGGGTTAGAGCGGAGGAAAACTAAGAAAAGTGAAGTTAGTGGTGAGGAAAACCAGGAAAAGTGGGGTTAGAGCGGAGGAATGGCATGAAAAGCGGGGCTAGAGCGGAGGAAAACCAAGAAATGCGGGGTTAGAGCGAGGGAAAACTTGGAAATGCAAAGTTAGTGCGAAGGAAAACCAAGAAAAGCAGAGTTAGAACGGAAGAAAACCAAGAAAAGCGGGGTTAGAGAGCAGGAAAACCAAGATAATCGGGGTTAGAGCGGAGGAAAAGAAAGAAAAGTGAAGTTAGAGCGGAGGAAAACCAAGAAAAGCGGGGATAGAGCGGAGGAAAATAAAGAAAAGCAGGGTTAGAGCGGAGGAAAACGAAGAAAAGCGAGCTTAGAGCGAAGGAAAACCAAGAAAAGCGAAATTAGAGAAGAGGAAAACCAAGAAAAATGAAGTTAGAGAGGAGGAATACAAAGATAAGCAGGGTTAGAGCGGAGGAAAACCAAGAAAAGCGAACTTAGAGCGGAGGAAAACCAAGAAAAGCGGAATAAGTGCAGAGGAAAACAAAGAAAAGCGGGGTTAGAGCGGAGGAAAACCAAGAAAAGCGAAAATAGAGCGGAGGAAAACCAAGAAAAGAGAGGTTAGAAAGGAGGAAAACCAAGAAAAGTGAAGTTAGAGCGGAGGAAATCCAAGAAAAGCGGGGTTAGTGTGGAGGAGAACCAAGAAAAGCGGAGTTAGAGCGGAGGAAAACTACGAAAATCGGAATTAGAGCGGAGGAATGGCATGAAAAGCGAGGCTAGAGCGGAGGAAAACCAAGAAATGCGGGATTAGAGCGAGGGAAAACTTGGAAATGCAAAGTTAGTGCGGAGGAAAACCAAGAAAAGCAGAGTTAGAACGGAAGAAAACCAAAAAAAGCGGGGTTAGAGAGCAGGGAAACCAAGATAATCGGGGTTAGAGCGGAGGAAAAGAAAGAAAAGTGAAGTTAGAGCGGAGGAAAACCAAGAAAATCGGGGATAGAGCGTAGGAAAATAAAGAAAAGCAGGGTTAGAGCGGAGGAAAACCAAGAACAGCTGGGTTAGAGCGGAGGAAAACCAAGAAAAGCAGAATAAGTTCAGAGGAAAACCATGAAAAGCGGGGTTAGAGCAGAGGAAAACCAAGAAAAGCTGAGTTGGAGCGGAGGAAAACAAAGAAAAGCGGGGTTACAAAGGAGGAAAACCAAGAAAAGTGAAGTTAGAGCGGAGGAAAACCACGAAAAGCGGGTTTAGAACGGAGGAAAACCTAGAAAAGAGGGGATAGAGCGGAGGAAAACCAAGAAAACCGGGGTTAGAGCGGAGGAAAAGAAAGAAAAGTGAAGTTAGAGGTGAGGAAACCAAGAAAAGCGGGGATAGAGCACAGGAAAACCAAGAAAGGCTGGTTTAGATCGGAGGAAATCAAAGAAAAGCGGGGTTAGTGTGGAGGAAAACCAAGAAATGTGGGGTTAGAGCGGAGGAAAACCAAGAAAAGCGGGGTTAGAAAGGAGGAAAACCAAGAAAAGTGAAATTAGAGCGGAGGAAAAACCACGACAAGCGGGGTTAGAGCAGAGGAAAACCAAGAAAAGAGGGGTTACAGAGAAGGAAAACCAAGAAAACCGGGGATAGAGCGGAGGAAAAGAAAGAAAAGGGAAGTTAGAGGTGAGGAAAACCAAGAATAGTGGGGATAGATCGGAGGAAAACAAAGATAAGCTGGTTTAGAGTGGAGGAAATCCAAGAAAAGCGGGGTTAGTGTGGAGGAAAACCAAGAAAAGCGGAGTTAGAGCGGAGGAAAACCAGTAAAAGCGGGGTTAGAGTGGAGGTTAAAGCAAGATAATCGGGGATAGAGCGAAGGAAAATCAAGAAAAAGTAGTTAGAGAGGAAGAATACAACGAAAAGCGCGGTTAGAGCAGCAGAAATCCAAGAAAATCATGGTTAGAGTGGGGAAAAACCCAGAAAAGCTGGGTTAGAACGGAGAAAAACCAAGAAAAGCGGAGTTAGAGCGGAGGAAAACCAAGAAAAGCGAAATTAGAGAAGAGGAAAACCAAGAAACATGATGTTAGAGAGGAGGAAAAGAAAGATAAGCTGGGATAGAGCCGAGGAAAACCAAGAAAAGCGAAGTTACAGCGAAGGAAAACCAAGAAAAGCGGGGCTAGAGCGGACGATAAGCAAAAAAAGCGGGTTAAGAGCAGAGGAAAACCAAGAAAAGCGGGGTTAGAGCGGAGGAAAACCAAGAAAAGCGAAGTTAGAGAAGAGGAATACCAAGAAAAATGAAGTTAGAGCGGAGGAAAAGAAAGATAAGCAGGTTTAGAGTGGAGGAAAACCAAGAAAAGCGAACTTAGAGCAGAGGAAAATCAAGAAAAGCGGAATAAGTGCAGAGGAAAACCAAGAAAAGCGGGGTTAGAGCGGAGGAAAACCAAGAAAAGCGAAGATAGAGCGGAGGAAAACCAAGAAAAGCGGGGTTAGAGCGGAGGAAAACCAAGAAAAGGAGGTTAGAGTGAAGGAAAACCAAGAAAAGCTGGGTTAGAGCGGAGGAAATCCAAGAAAAGGAGGGTTAGAAAGGAGGAAAACCAAGAACAGTGAAGTTAGAGCGGAGGAAAACCGAGAAAAGCGGGGTTAGAGCGGAGGAAAACCAAGAAAAGCGGGGTTAGAGCGGAGGAAAACCAAGAAAAGCGGGGTTAGAGCGGAGGAAAACCAAGAAAAGCGGGGTTAGAGAGAAGGAAAACCAAGAAAACCAGGGTTAGAGCGGAGGAAATCCAAGAAAAGCGGGGTTAGTGTGGAGGAAAACCAAGAAAAGCGGGGTTAGAGTGGAGGTTAAACCAAGATAATAGGGGATAGAGCGAAGGAATATCAAGAAAAAGTAGTTAGAGAGGAAGAATACAACGAAAAGCGAGGTTAGAGCAGCAGAAATCCAAGAAAAGCATGGTTGGAGTGGAGAAAAACCCAGAAAAGCTGGGTTAGAATGGAGAAAAACCAAGAAAAGCGGAGTTAGAGCGGAGGAAAACCAAGAAAAGCGAAGTTAGAAAAGAGGAAAACCAAGAAACATGATGTTAGAGAGGAGGAAAAGAAAGATAAGCTGGGATAGAGCCGAGGAAAACCAAGAAAAGCGAAGTTACAGCGAAGGAAAACCAAGAAAAGCGGGGCTAGAGCGGAGGAAAACCAAGAAAAATGACGTTAGAGCGGACGAAAAGAAAGATAAGCAGGTTTAGAGCGGAGGAAAACCAAGAAAAGCGAACTTAGAGCGGAGGAAAATCAAGAAAAGCGGAATAAGTGCAGAGGAAAACCAAGAAAAGTGGGGTTAGAGCGGAGGAAAACCAAGAAAAGCGAAGATAGAGCGGAGGAAAACCAAGAAAAGCGGGGTTAGAGCGGAGGAAAACTAAGAAAAGTGAAGTTAGTGGTGAGGAAAACCAGGAAAAGTGGGGTTAGAGCGGAGGAATGGCATGAAAAGCGGGGCTAGAGCGGAGGAAAACCAAGAAATGCGGGGTTAGAGCGAGGGAAAACTTGGAAATGCAAAGTTAGTGCGAAGGAAAACCAAGAAAAGCAGAGTTAGAACGGAAGAAAACCAAGAAAAGCGGGGTTAGAGAGCAGGAAAACCAAGATAATCGGGGTTAGAGCGGAGGAAAAGAAAGAAAAGTGAAGTTAGAGCGGAGGAAAACCAAGAAAAGCGGGGATAGAGCGGAGGAAAATAAAGAAAAGCAGGGTTAGAGCGGAGGAAAACGAAGAAAAGCGGGCTTAGAGCGAAGGAAAACCAAGAAAAGCGAAATTAGAGAAGAGGAAAACCAAGAAAAATGAAGTTAGAGAGGAGGAATACAAAGATAAGCAGGGTTAGAGCGGAGGAAAACCAAGAAAAGCGAACTTAGAGCGGAGGAAAACCAAGAAAAGCGGAATAAGTGCAGAGGAAAACAAAGAAAAGCGGGGTTAGAGCGGAGGAAAACCAAGAAAAGCGAAAATAGAGCGGAGGAAAACCAAGAAAAGAGAGGTTAGAAAGGAGGAAAACCAAGAAAAGTGAAGTTAGAGCGGAGGAAATCCAAGAAAAGCGGGGTTAGTGTGGAGGAGAACCAAGAAAAGCGGAGTTAGAGCGGAGGAAAACTACGAAAATCGGAATTAGAGCGGAGGAATGGCATGAAAAGCGAGGCTAGAGCGGAGGAAAACCAAGAAATGCAGGATTAGAGCGAGGGAAAACTTGGAAATGCAAAGTTAGTGCGGAGGAAAACCAAGAAAAGCAGAGTTAGAACGGAAGAAAACCAAAAAAAGCGGGGTTAGAGAGCAGGGAAACCAAGATAATCGGGGTTAGAGCGGAGGAAAAGAAAGAAAAGTGAAGTTAGAGCGGAGGAAAACCAAGAAAAACGGGGATAGAGCGTAGGAAAATAAAGAAAAGCAGGGTTAGAGCGGAGGAAAACCAAGAACAGCTGGGTTAGAGCGGAGGAAAACCAAGAAAAGCAGAATAAGTTCAGAGGAAAACCATGAAAAGCGGGGTTAGAGCAGAGGAAAACCAAGAAAAGCTGAGTTGGAGCGGAGGAAAACAAAGAAAAGCGGGGTTACAAAGGAGGAAAACCAAGAAAAGTGAAGTTAGAGCGGAGGAAAACCACGAAAAGCGGGTTTAGAACGGAGGAAAACCTAGAAAAGAGGGGATAGAGCGGAGGAAAACCAAGAAAACCGGGGTTAGAGCGGAGGAAAAGAAAGAAAAGTGAAGTTAGAGGTGAGGAAACCAAGAAAAGCGGGGATAGAGCACAGGAAAACCAAGAAAGGCTGGTTTAGATCGGAGGAAATCAAAGAAAAGCGGGGTTAGTGTGGAGGAAAACCAAGAAATGTGGGGTTAGAGCGGAGGAAAACCAAGAAAAGCGGGGTTAGAAAAAAGGAAAACCAAGAAAAGTGAAATTAGAGCGGAGGAAAAACCACGACAAGCGGGGTTAGAGCAGAGGAAAACCAAGAAAAGAGGGGTTACAGAGAAGGAAAACCAAGAAAACCGGGGATAGAGCGGAGGAAAAGAAAGAAAAGGGAAGTTAGAGGTGAGGAAAACCAAGAATAGTGGGGATAGATCGGAGGAAAACAAAGATAAGCTGGTTTAGAGTGGAGGAAATCCAAGAAAAGCGGGGTTAGTGTGGAGGAAAACCAAGAAAAGCGGAGTTAGAGCGGAGGAAAACCAGTAAAAGCGGGGTTAGAGTGGAGGTTAAAGCAAGATAATCGGGGATAGAGCGAAGGAAAATCAAGAAAAAGTAGTTAGAGAGGAAGAATACAACGAAAAGCGCGGTTAGAGCAGCAGAAATCCAAGAAAATCATGGTTAGAGTGGGGAAAAACCCAGAAAAGCTGGGTTAGAACGGAGAAAAACCAAGAAAAGCGGAGTTAGAGCGGAGGAAAACCAAGAAAAGCGAAATTAGAGAAGAGGAAAACCAAGAAACATGATGTTAGAGAGGAGGAAAAGAAAGATAAGCTGGGATAGAGCCGAGGAAAACCAAGAAAAGCGAAGTTACAGCGAAGGAAAACCAAGAAAAGCGGGGCTAGAGCGGACGATAAGCAAAAAAAGCGGGTTAAGAGCAGAGGAAAACCAAGAAAAGCGGGGTTAGAGCGGAGGAAAACCAAGAAAAGCGAAGTTAGAGAAGAGGAATACCAAGAAAAATGAAGTTAGAGCGGAGGAAAAGAAAGATAAGCAGGTTTAGAGTGGAGGAAAACCAAGAAAAGCGAACTTAGAGCAGAGGAAAATCAAGAAAAGCGGAATAAGTGCAGAGGAAAACCAAGAAAAGCGGGGTTAGAGCGGAGGAAAACCAAGAAAAGCGAAGATAGAGCGGAGGAAAACCAAGAAAAGCGGGGTTAGAAAGGAGGAAAACTAAGAAAAGTGAAGTTAGTGGTGAGGAAAACCAAGAAAAGCGGGATTGAGCGGAGGAAATCCAAGAAAAGCGGGGTTAGTGTGGAGGAAAAACCAAGAAAAGCGGAGTTAGAGCGGAGGAAAACCACGAAAATCGGGGTTAGAGCGGAGGAATGGCATGAAAAGCGTGGCTAGAGCGAAGGAAAACCAAGAAATGCGGGGTTAGAGCGAGGGAAAACTAGGAAATGCAAAGTTAGTGCGGAGGAAAACCAAGAAAATCAGAGTTAGAACGGAAGAAAACCAAGAAAAGCGGGGTTAGAGAGCAGGAAAACCAAGATAATCGGGGTTAGAGCGGAGGAAAAGAAAGAAAAGTGAAGTTAGAGCGGAGGAAAACCAAGAAAAGCGGGGATAGAGCGGAGGAAAACAAAGAAAATCAGGATTAGAGCGGAGGAAAACCAAGAAAAGCGGGCTTAGAGCGAAGGAAAACCAAGAAAAGCGAAGTTAGAGAAGAGGAAATCCAAGAAAAATGTAGTTAGAGAGGAGGAAAACAAAGACAAGCAGGGTTAGAGCGGAGGAAAACCAAGAAAAGCGAACTTAGAGCGGAGGAAAACCAAGAAAAGCGGAATAAGTGCAGAGTAAAGCAAAGATAAGCGGGGTTAGAGCGGAGGAAAACCAAGAAAAGCGGAGATAGAGCATAGGAAAACCAAGAAAAGAGAGGTTAGAAAGGAGGAAAACCAAGAAAAGTGAAGTTAGAGCGGAGGAAATCGAAGAAAAGCGGGGTTAGTGTGGAGGAGAACCAAGAAAAGCGGAGTTAGAGCGGAGGAAAACCACGAAAATCGGGGTTAAAGCGGAGGAAAAGACAGAAAAGTGAAGTTAGAGGTGAGTAAAACCAAGAAAAGCGGGGATAGAGTGGAGGAAAACCAAGAAAAGCTGGTTTAGAGCGGAGGAAATCCAAGAAAAGCGGGGTTAGTGTGGAGGAGAACCAAGAAAAGCGGGGTTAGAGCGGAGGAAAACCAAGAAAATCGGGGTTAGAGCGGAGGAAAACCAAGAAAATCGGGGTTAGAGCGGAGGAAAACCAAGAAAACCGGGGTTAGAGCGGAGGAAAACCAAGAAAACCGGGGTTAGAGCGAAGGAAAACTAGGAAATGCAAAGTTAGAGCGGAGGAAAACCAAGAAAAGCGAGGTTCATGCAGATGAAAACCAAGAAATGCGGGGTTAGAGCAGAGGAAAACCAAGAAAAGCAGAGTTAGAACGGAAGAAAACCAGGAAAAGCGGGGTTAGAGCGGAGGAAAACCAAGAAAAGGGGGTTAGAGTGAAGGAAAACCAAGAAAAGCTGGGTTAGAGCGGAGGAAAACCAAGAAAAGCGGGGTTAGAAAGGAGGAAAACCAAGAACAGTGAAGTTAGAGCGGAGGAAAACCAAGAAACATGATGTTAGAGAGGAGGAAAAGAAAGATAAGCTGTTATAGAGCCGAGGAAAACTAAAAAAAAGCGAAGTTACAGCGAAGGAAAACCAAGAAAAGCGGGGCTAGAGCGGACGATAAGCAAGAAAAGCGGGTTAAGAGCGGAGGAAAACCAAGAAAAGCGGGGTTAGAGCGGAGGAAAACCAAGAAAAATGACGTTAGAGCGGAGGAAAAGAAAGATAAGCAGGTTTAGAGCGGAGGAAAACCAAGAAAAGCGAACTTAGAGCGGAGGAAAATCAAGAAAAGCGGAATAAGTGCAGAGGAAAACCAAGAAAAGCGGGGTTAGAGAGGAGGAAAACCAAGAAAAGCGAAGACAGAGCGGAGGAAAACCAAGAAAAGCGGGGTTAGAGCGGAGGAAAACTAAAAAAAGTGAAGTTAGTGGTGAGGAAAACCAAGAAAAGCGGGATTAGAGCGAAGGAAATCCAAGAAAAGCGGGGTTACAGCGGAGGAAAAACCAAGAAAAGCGGAGTTAGAGCGGAGGAAAACCACGAAAATCGGGGTTAGAGCGGAGGAATGGCATGAAAAGCGAGGCTAGAGCGAAGGAAAACCAAGAAATGCGGGGTTAGAGCGAGGGAAAACTTGGAAATGCAAAGTTAGTGCGGAGGAAAACCAAGAAAAGCAGTTTAGAACGGAAGAAAACCAAGAAAAGCGGGGTTAGAGAGCAGGAAAACCAAGATAATCGGGGTTAGAGCGGAGGAAAAGAAAGAAAAGTGAAGTTAGAGCGGAGGAAAACCAAGAAAAGCGGGGATAAAGCGGAGGAAAACCAAGAAAAGCGAAGATAGAGAAGAGGAAAACCAAGAAAACTGAAGTTAGAGAGGAGGAAAACAAAGAAAAGCGGGGTTAGAAAGGAGGGAAACCAAGAAGAGCGAACTTAGAGCGGAGGAAAACCAAGAAAAGCGGAATAAGTGCAGAGGAAAACAAAGAAAAGCGGGGTTAGAGCGGAGGAAAACCAATAAAAGCGAAGATAGAGCGGAGGAAAACCAAGAAAAGAGAGGTTAGAAAGGAGGAAAACCAAGAAAAGTGAAGTTAGAGCGGAGGAAATCGAAGAAAAGCGGGGTTAGTGTGGAGGAGAACCAAGAAAAGCGGGGTTAGATAGAAGGAAAACCAAGAAAACCGGGGTTAGAGCGAAGGAAAACTAGGAAATGCAAAGTTAGAGCGGAGGAAAACCAAGAAAAGCGAGGTTCATGCAGATGAAAACCAAGAAATGCGGGGTTAGAGCAGAGGAAAACCAAGAAAAGCAGAGTTAGAAAAGAAGAAAACCAGGAAAAGCGGGGTTAGAGTGGAGGAAAACCAAGAAAAGGGGGTTAGAGTGAAGGAAAACCAAGAAAAGCTGGGTTAGAGCGGAGGAAAACCAAGAAAAGCGGGGTTAGAAAGGAGGAAAACCAAGAACAGTGAAGTTAGAGCGGAGGAAAACCGAGAAAAGCGGGGTTAGAGCGGAGGAAAACCAAGAAAAGCGGGGTTAGAGAGAAGGAAAACCAAGAAAACCGGGGTTAAAGCGGAGGAAAAGAAAGAAAAGTGAAGTTAGAGGTGAGTAAAACCAAGAAAAGCGGGGATAGAGTGGAGGAAAACCAAGAAAAGCTGGTTTAGAGCGGAAGAAATCCAAGAAAAGCAAGGTTAGTGTGGAGGAGAACCATGATAAGCGGAGTTAGAGCGGAGGAAAACCAAGAAAATCGGGGTTAGATAGAAGGAAAACAAAGAAAACCGGGGTAAGAGCGAAGGAAAACTAGGAAATGCAAAGTTAGAGCGGAGGAAAACCAAGAAAAGCGAGGTTCATGCAGATGAAAACCAAGAAATGCGGGGTTAGAGCGGAGGAAAACCAAGAAAAGCAGAGTTAGAACGGAAGAAAACCAGGAAAAGCGGGGTTAGAGCAGAGGAAAACCAAGAAAAAGGGGTTAGAGTGAAGGAAAACCAAGAAAAGCGGGGTTAGAAAGGAGGAAAACCAAGAACAGTGAAGTTAGAGCGGAGGAAAACCAAGAACAGTGAAGTTAGAGCGAAGGAAAACCAAGAAAAGCGGGGTTAGATAGAAGGAAAACTAAGAAAACCGGGGTTAGAGTGAAGGAAAACTAGGAAATGCAAAGTTAGAGCGGAGGAAAACCAAGAAAAGCGAGGTTCATGCAGATGAAAACCAAGAAATGCGGGGTTAGAGCGGAGGAAAACCAAGAAAAGCAGGGTTAGAGCGGAGGAACACCAAGAAAATCGGGTTTAGAGCGGAGGAAAAGCATGAAAAGCGGGGTTAGAGCGGAGGAAAACCAAGAAAAATGACGTTAGAGCGGAGGAAAAGAAAGATAAGCAGGTTTAGAGCGGAGGAAAACCAAGAAAAGCGAACTTAGAGCGGAGGAAAATCAAGAAAAGCGGAATAAGTGCAGAGGAAAACCAAGAAAAGCGGGGTTAGAGAGGAGGAAAACCAAGAAAAGCGAAGACAGAGCGGAGGAAAACCAAGAAAAGCGGGGTTAGAGCGGAGGAAAACTAAAAAAAGTGAAGTTAGTGGTGAGGAAAACCAAGAAAAGCGGGATTAGAGCGAAGGAAATCCAAGAAAAGCGGGGTTACAGCGGAGGAAAAACGAAGAAAAGCGGAGTTAGAGCGGAGGAAAACCACGAAAATCGGGGTTAGAGCGGAGGAATGGCATGAAAAGCGAGGCTAGAGCGAAGGAAAACCAAGAAATGCGGGGTTAGAGCGAGGTAAAACTTGGAAATGCAAAGTTAGTGCGGAGGAAAACCAAGAAAAGCAGTTTAGAACGGAAGAAAACCAAGAAAAGCGGGGTTAGAGAGCAGGAAAACCAAGATAATCGGGGTTAGAGCGGAGGAAAAGAAAGAAAAGTGAAGTTAGAGCGGAGGAAAACCAAGAAAAGCGAAGATAGAGAAGAGGAAAACCAAGAAAACTGAAGTTAGAGAGGAGGAAAACAAAGAAAAGCGGGGTTAGAAAGGAGGAAAACCAAGAAAAGCGAACTTAGAGTGGAGGAAAACCAAGAAAAGCGGAATAAGTGCAGAGGAAAACAAAGAAAAGCGGGGTTAGAGCGGAGGAAAACCAATAAAAGCGAAGATAGAGCGGAGGAAAACCAAGAAAAGAGAGGTTAGAAAGGAGGAAAACCAAGAAAAGTGAAGTTAGAGCGGAGGAAATCGAAGAAAAGCGGGGTTAGTGTGGAGGAGAACCAAGAAAAGCGGGGTTAGATAGAAGGAAAACCAAGAAAACCGGGGTTAGAGCGAAGGAAAACTAGGAAATGCAAAGTTAGAGCGGAGGAAAACCAAGAAAAGCGAGGTTCATGCAGATGAAAACCAAGAAATGCGGGGTTAGAGCAGAGGAAAACCAAGAAAAGCAGAGTTAGAACGGAAGAAAACCAGGAAAAGCGGGGTTAGAGTGGAGGAAAACCAAGAAAAGGGGGTTAGAGTGAAGGAAAACCAAGAAAAGCTGGGTTAGAGCGGAGGAAAACCAAGAAAAGCGGGGTTAGAAAGGAGGAAAACCAAGAACAGTGAAGTTAGAGCGGAGGAAAACCGAGAAAAGCGGGGTTAGAGCGGAGGAAAACCAAGAAAAGCGGGGTTAGAGAGAAGGAAAACCAAGAAAACCGGGGTTAAAGCGGAGGAAAAGAAAGAAAAGTGAAGTTAGAGGTGAGTAAAACCAAGAAAAGCGGGGATAGAGTGGAGGAAAACCAAGAAAAGCTGGTTTAGAGCGGAAGAAATCCAAGAAAAGCAAGGTTAGTGTGGAGGAGAACCATGATAAGCGGAGTTAGAGCGGAGGAAAACCAAGAAAATCGGGGTTAGAGCGGAGGAAAACCAAGAAAAGCGGGGTTAGATAGAAGGAAAACAAAGAAAACCGGGGTAAGAGCGAAGGAAAACTAGGAAATGCAAAGTTAGAGCGGAGGAAAACCAAGAAAAGCGAGGTTCATGCAGATGAAAACCAAGAAATGCGGGGTTAGAGCGGAGGAAAACCAAGAAAAGCAGAGTTAGAACGGAAGAAAACCAGGAAAAGCGGGGTTAGAGCAGAGGAAAACCAAGAAAAAGGGGTTAGAGTGAAGGAAAACCAAGAAAAGCGGGGTTAGAAAGGAGGAAAACCAAGAACAGTGAAGTTAGAGCGGAGGAAAACCAAGAACAGTGAAGTTAGAGCGAAGGAAAACCAAGAAAAGCGGGGTTAGATAGAAGGAAAACTAAGAAAACCGGGGATAGAGTGAAGGAAAACTAGGAAATGCAAAGTTAGAGCGAAGGAAAACCAAGAAAAGCGAGGTTCATGCAGATGAAAACCAAGAAATGCGGGGTTAGAGCGGAGGAAAACCAAGAAAAGCAGGGTTAGAGCGGAGGAACACCAAGAAAATCGGGTTTAGAGCGGAGGAAAAGCATGAAAAGCGGGGTTAGAGCGGAAGAAAACCAAGAAAAGCGGAATAAGTGCGGAGGAAAACCAAGAAATGCGGGGTTAGAGCGGAGGAAAACCAAGAAAAGCGGGGCTAGAACATAGGAAAACCAAGAAAAGCGGGGTTAGAAAGGAGGAAAACCAAGAACAGTGAAGTTAGAGCGGAGGAAAACCGAGAAAAGCGGGGTTAGAGCGGAGGAAAACCAAGAAAAGCGGGGTTAGAGAGGAGGAAAACCAAGAAAAGCTGGGTTAGAGCATAGGAAAACCAAGAAAAGCGGGGTTAGAAAGGAGGAAAACCAAGAACAGTGAAGTTAGAGCGGAGGAAAACCGAGAAAAGCGGGGTTAGAGCGGAGGAAAACCAAGAAAAGCGGGGTTAGAGAGAAGGAAAACAAAGAAATCCGGGGTTAAAGTGGAGGAAAACAAAGTAAAGTGAAGTTAGAGGTGAGGAAAACCAAGAAAAGCGGGGATAGAGTGGAGGAAAACCAAGAAAAGCTGGTTTAGAGCGGAGGAAATCCAAGAAAAGCGGGGTTAGTGTGGAGGAGAACCAAGAAAAGCGGAGTTAGAGCGGAGGAAAACCAAGAAAATCGGGGTTAGAGCGGAGGAAAACCAAGAAAAGCGGGGTTCGATAGAAGGAAAACCAAGAAAACCGGGGTTAGAGCGAAGGAAAACTAGGAAATGCAAAGTTAGAGCGGAGGAAAACCAAGAAAAGCGAGGTTCATGCAGATGAAAACCACGAAATGCGGGGTTAGAGCGGAGGAAAACCAAGAAAAGCAGAGTTAGAACGGAAGAAAACCAGGAAAAGCGGGGTTAGAGTGGAGGAAAAGCAAGAAAAGGGGGTTAGAGTGAAGGAAAACCAAGAAAAGCTGGTTTAGAGCGGAGGAAAAGAAAGAAAAGTGAAGTTAGAGGTGAGGAAAACCAAGAAAAGCGGAGATAGAGCGGAGGAAAACAAAGAAAAGCTGGGTTAGAGCGGAGGAAATCCAAGAAAAGCGGGGTTTAGAACGGAAGAAAACCAGGAAAAGCGGGGTTAGAAAGGAGGAAAACCAAGGTAATCGGAAATAGAGCGAAGGAAAACCAAGGAAAGTGAAGTTAGAGAGGAAGAATACAAAGAAAAGCATGGTTAGAGTGGAGAAAAAACAAGAAAAGCTGGGTTGGAGCGGAGGAAAAACAAGAAAAGCGAAGTTAGAGTGGAGGAAAACCAAGAAAAATGAAGTTAGAGAGGAGGAAAACAAAGATAAGCAGGGTTAGAGCGGAGGAAAACCAAGAAAATTGAAGTTAGAGTGGAGGAAATCCAAGAAAAGTGGAATAAGTGCGGAGGAAAACCAAGAAAAGCTGGCTTAGAGCGGAGGAAAACCAAGAAAAGCGAAGTTAGAGCGGAGGAAAACCAAGAAAAGTGGAATAAGTGTGGAGGAAAACCAAGAAAAGCGGGGATAGAGCGGAGGAATACCAAGAAAAGGGGGTTAGAGAGAAGGAAAACCAAGAAAAGTGAAGTTAGAGCGAAGGAAAACCAAGGAAAGCCGGGTTAGAGCGGAGGAAAACCAAGAAAAGCGGGGTTAGAGAGAAGGAAAACCAAGAAAACCAGGGTTAGAGCGGAGGAAATCCAAGAAAAGCGGGGTTAGTGTGGAGGAAAACCAAGAAAAGCGGAGTTAGAGCGGAGGAAAACCAGGAAAAGCGGGGTTAGAGTGGAGGTTAAACCAGAATAATTGGGGATAGAGCGAAGGAAAATCAAGAAAAAGTAGATAGAGAGGAAGAATACAACGAAAAGTGAGGTTAGAGCAGCAGAAATCCAAGAAAAGCATGGTTAGAGTGGAGAAAAACCCAGAAAAGCTGGGTTAGAACGGAGAAATCCAAGAAAAGCGGAGTTAGAGCGGAGGAAAACCAAGAAAAGCGAAGTTAGAGAAGAGGAAAACCAAGAAACAAGATGTTAGAGAGGAGGAAAAGAAAGATAAGCTGGGATAGAGCCGAGGAAAACCAAGAAAAGCGAAGTTACAGCGAAGGAAAACCAAGAAAAGCGGGGCTAGAGCGGACGATAAGCAAGAAAAGCGGGTTAAGAGTGGAGGAATACCAAGAAAAGCGAAGTTAGAGCAGAGGAATACCAAGAAAAATGACGTTAGAGCGGAGGAAAAGAAAGATAAGCAGGTTTAGAGCGGAGGAAAACCAAGAAAAGCGAACTTAGAGCGGAGGAAAATCAAGAAAAGCGGAATAAGTGCAGAGGAAAACCAAGAAAAGCAGGATTAGAGCGGAGGAAAACCAAGAAAAGCGAAGATAGAGCCAAGGAAAACCAAGAAAAGCGGGGTTAGAGCGGAGGAAATCCAAGAAAAGCGGGGTTAGTGTGGAGGAGAACCAAGAAAAGCGGAGTTAGAGAGGAGGAAAACCACGAAAATCGGGGTTAGAGCGGAGGAATGGCATGAAAAGCGAGGCTAGAGCGGAAGAAAACCAAGAAATGCGGGGTTAGAGCGAGGGAAAACTTGGAAATGCAAAGTTAGTGCGGAGGAAAACCAAGAAAAGCAGTTTAGAACGGAAGAAAACCAAGAAAAGCGGGGTTAGAGAGCAGGAAAACCAAGATAATCGGGGTTAGAGCAGAGGAAAAGAAAGAAAAGTGAAGTTAGAGCGGAGGAAAACCATGAAAAGCGGGGATAGAGCGGAGGAAAATAAAGAAAAGCAGGGTTAGAGCGGAGGAAAACCAAGAAAAGCGGGCTTAGAGCGAAGGAAAACCAAGAAAAGCGAAGTTAGAGAAGATGAAAACCAAGAAAACTGAAGTTAGAGAGGAGGAATACAAAGACAAGCAGGGTTAGAGCGGAGGAAAACCAAGAAAAGCGAACTTAGAGCGGAGGAAAACCAAGAAAAGCGGAATAAGTGCAGAGGAAAACAAAGAAAAGCGGGGTTAGAGCGGAGGAAAACCAAGAAAAGCGAAGATAGAGCGGAGGAAAACCAAGAAAAGAGAGGTTAGAAAGGAGGAAAACCAAGAAAAGTGAAGTTAGAGCAGAGGAAATTCAAGAAAAGCGGGGTTAGTGTGGAGGAGAACCAAGAAAAGCGGAGTTAGAGCGGTGGAAAACCACGAAAATCGGGGTTAGAGCGGAGGAATGGCATGAAAAGCGAGGCTAGAGCGGAGGAAAACCAAGAAATGCGGGGTTAGAGCGAGGGAAAACTTGGAAATGCAAAGTTAGTGCGGAGGAAAACTAAGAAAAGCAGAGGTAGAGCGGAGGAAAACCAAGAAAAGCGGGGTTAGAGAGCAGGGAAAACAAGATAATCGGGGTTAGAGCGGAGGAAAAGAAAGAAAAGTGAAGTTAGAGCAAAGGAAATCCAAGAAAAACGGGGATAGAGCGGAGGAAAATAAAGAAAAGCAGGGTTAGAGCGGAGGAAAACCAAGAACAGCTGGGTTAGAGCGGAGGAAAACCAAGAAAAGCTGGGTTGGAGCGGAGGAAAACAAAGAAAAGCGGGGTTAGAAAGGAGGAAAACCAAGAAAAGTGAAGTTAGAGCGGAGGAAAACCACGAAAAGCGGGTTTAGAACGGAGGAAAACCTAGAAAAGAGGGGATAGAGAGAAGGAAAACCAAGAAAACCGGGGTTAGAGCGGAGGAAAAAAAAGAAAAGTGAAGTTAGAGGTGAGGAAACCAAGAAAAGCGGGGATAGAGCACAGGAAAACCAAGAAAGGCTGGTTTAGAGCGGAGGAAATCAAAGAAAAGCGGGGTTAGTGTGGAGGAAAACCAAGAAATGCGGGGTTAGAGCGGAGGAAAACCAAGAAAAGCGGGGTTGGAAAGGAGGAAAACCAAGAAAAGTGAAATTAGAGCGGATAAAAACCACGACAAGCGGGGTTAGAGCAGAGGAAAACCAAGAAAAGAGGGGTTACAGAGAAGGAAAACAAAGAAAACCGGGGATAGAGCGGAGGAAAAGAAAGAAAAGGGAAGTTAGAGGTGAGGAAAACCAAGAATAGTGGGGATAGAGCGAAGGAAAACAAAGAAAAGCTGGTTTAGAGCGGAGGAAATCCAAGAAAAGCGGGGTTAGTGTGGAGGAAAACCAAGAAAAGCGGAGTTAGAGCGGAGGAAAACCAGGAAAAGCGGGGTTAGAGTGGAGGTTAAAGCAAGAAAATCGGGGATAGAGCGAAGGAAAATCAAGAAAAAGTAGTTAGAGTGGAAGAATACAACGAAAAGCGCGGTTAGAGCAGCAGAAATCCAAGAAAATCATGGTTAGAGTGGAGAAAAACCCAGAAAAGCTGGGTTAGAACGGAGAAAAACCAAGAAAAGCGGAGTTAGAGCGGAGGAAAACCAGGAAAAGCGGGGTTAGAGTGGAGGTTAAAGCAAGATAATCGGGGATAGAGCGAAGGAAAATCAAGAAAAAGTAGTTAGAGAGGAAGAATACAACGAAAAGCGCGGTTAGAGCGGCAGAAATCCAAGAAAATCATGGTTAGAGTGGAGAAAAACCCAGAAAAGCTGGGTTAGAACGGAGAAAAACCAAGAAAAGCGGAGTTAGAGCGGAGGAAAACCAAGAAAAGCGAAATTAGAGAAGAGGAAAACCAAGAAACATGATGTTAGAGAGGAGGAAAAGAAAGATATGCTGGGATAGAGCCGAGGAAAACCAAGAAAAGCGAAGTTACAGCGAAGGAAAACCAAGAAAAGCGGGGCTAGAGCGGACGATAAGCAAGAAAAGCGGGTTAAGAGCGGAGGAAAACCAAGAAAAGCGGGGTTTGAGCGGAGGAAAACCAAGAAAAGCGAAGTTAGAGAAGAGGAATACCAAGAAAAATGAAGTTAGAGCGGAGGAAAAGAAAGATAAGCAGGTTTAGAGCGGAGGAAAACCAAGAAAAGCGAACTTAGAGCAGAGGAAAATCAAGAAAAGCGGAATAAGTGCAGAGGAAAACCAAGAAAAGCGGGGTTAGAGCGGAGGAAAACCAAGAAAAGCGAAGATAGAGCGGAGGAAAACCAAGAAAAGCGGGGTTAGAGCGGAGGAAAACTAAGAAAAGTGAAGTTAGTGGTGAGGAAAACCAAGAAAAGCGGGATTGAGCGGAGGAAATCCAAGAAAAGCGGGGTTAGTGTGGAGGAAAAACCAAGAAAAGCGGAGTTAGAGCGGAGGAAAACCACGAAAATCGGGGTTAGAGCGGAGGAATGGCATGAAAAGCGAGGCTAGAGCGAAGGAAAACCAAGAAATGCGGGGTTAGAGCGAGGGAAAACTAGGAAATGCAAAGTTAGTGCAGAGGAAAACCAAGAAAAGCAGAGTTAGAACGGAAGAAAACCAAGAAAAGCGGGGATAGAGAGCAGGAAAACCAAGATAATCGGAGTTAGAGCGGAGGAAAAGAAAGAAAAGTGAAGTTAGAGCGGAGGAAAACCAAGAAAAGCTGGGATAGAGCGGAGGAAAACAATGAAAAGCAGGGTTAGAGCGGAGGAAAACCAAGAAAAGCGGGCTTAGAGCGAAGGAAAACCAAGAAAAGCGAAGTTAGAGAAGAGGAAATCCAAGAAAAATGAAGTTAGAGAGGAGGAAAACAAAGACAAGCAGGGTTAGAGCATAGGAAAACCAAGAAAAGCGAACTTAGAGCGGAGGAAAACCAAGAAAAGCGGAATAAGTGCAGAGGAAAGCAAAGAAAAGCGGGGTTAGAGCGGAGGAAAACCAAGAAAAGCGGAGATAGAGCATAGGAAAACCAAGAAAAGAGAGGTTAGAAAGGAGGAAAACCAAGAAAAGTGAAGTTAGAGCGGAGGAAATCGAAGAAAAGCGGGGTTAGTGTGGAGGAGAACCAAGAAAAGCGGAGTTAGAGCGGAGGAAAACCACGAAAATCGGAATTAAAGCGGAGGAAAAGAAAGAAAAGTGAAGTTAGAGGTGAGTAAAACCAAGAAAAGCGGGGATAGAGTGGAGGAAAACCAAGAAAAGCTGGTTTAGAGCGGAGGAAATCCAAGAAAAGCGGGGTTAGTGTGGAGGAGAACCAAGAAAAGCGGAGTTAGAGCGGAGGAAAACCAAGAAAATCGGGGTTAGAGCGGAGAAAAACCAAGAAAAGCGGGGTTCG
This sequence comes from Coturnix japonica, assembly GCF_054131305.1. Taxonomy (NCBI): domain Eukaryota; kingdom Metazoa; phylum Chordata; class Aves; order Galliformes; family Phasianidae; genus Coturnix; species Coturnix japonica. The sequence continues at coordinate 20,413,076 of NC_140676.1, read as the reverse complement.
ATAGAAGGAAAACCAAGAAAACCGGGGTTAGAGCGAAGGAAAACTAGGAAATGCAAAGTTAGAGCGGAGGAAAACCAAGAAAAGCGAGGTTCATGCAGATGAAAACCATGAAATGCGGAGTTAGAGCAGAGGAAAACCAAGAAAAGCAGAGTTAGAACGGAAGAAAACCAGGAAAAGCGGGGTTAGAGCGGAGGAAAACCAAGAAAAGGTGGTTACAGTGAAGGAAAACCAAGAAAATCTGGGTTAGAGCGGAGGAAAACCAAGAAAAGCGGGGTTAGAAAGGAGGAAAACCAAGAACAGTGAAGTTAGAGCGGAGGAAAACCAAGAAACATGATGTTAGAGAGGAGGAAAAGAAAGATAAGCTGGGATAGAGCCGAGGAAAACCAAAAAAAGCGAAGTTACAGCGAAGGAAAACCAAGAAAAGCGGGGCTAGAGCGGACGATAAGCAAGAAAAGCGGGTTAAGATCGGAGGAAAACCAAGAAAAGCGGGGTTAGAGCGGAGGAAAACCAAGAAAAATGACGTTAGAGCGGAGGAAAAGAAAGATAAGCAGGTTTAGAGCGGAGGAAAACCAAGAAAAGCAAACTTAGAGCGGAGGAAAATCAAGAAAAGCGGAATAAGTGCAGAGGAAAACCAAGAAAAGTGGGGTTAGAGCGGAGGAAAACCAATAAAAGCGAAGATAGAGCGGAGGAAAACCAAGAAAAGCGGGGTTAGAGCGGAGGAAAACTAAAAAAAGTGAAGTTAGTGGTGAGGAAAACCAAGAAAAGCGGGATTAGAGCGAAGGAAATCCAAGAAAAGCGGGGTTAGAGCGGAGGAAATACCAAGAAAAGCGGAGTTAGAGCGGAGGAAAACCACGAAAATCGGGGTTAGAGCGGAGGAATGGCATGAAAAGCGAGGCTAGAGCGAAGGAAAACCAAGAAATGCGGGGTTAGAGCGAGGGAAAACTTGGAAATGCAAAGTTAGTGCAGAGGAAAACCAAGAAAAGCAGTTTAGAACGGAAGAAAACCAAGAAAAGCGGGGTTAGAGAGCAGGAAAACCAAGATAATCGGGGTTAGAGCGGAGGAAAAGAAAGAAAAGTGAAGTTAGAGCGGAGGAAAACCAAGAAAAGCGGGGATAGAGCGGAGGAAAATAAAGAAAAGCAGGGTTAGAGCAGAGGAAAACCAAGAAAAGAGGGCTTAGAGCGAAGGAAAACCAAGAAAAGCGAAGATAGAGAAGAGGAAAACCAAGAAAACTGAAGTTAGAGAGGAGGAAAACGAAGACAAGCAGGGTTAGAGCATAGGAAAACCAAGAAAAGCGAACTTAGAGCGGAGGAAAACCAAGAAAAGCGGAATAAGTGCAGAGGAAAACAAAGAAAAGCGGGGTTAGAGCGGAGGAAAACCAATAAAAGCGAAGATAGAGTGGAGGAAAACCAAGAAAAGAGAGGTTAGAAAGGAGGAAAACCAAGAAAAGTGAAGTTAGAGCGGAGGAAATCGAAGAAAAGCGGGGTTAGTGTGGAGGAGAACCAAGAAAAGCGGGGTTAGATAGAAGGAAAACCAAGAAAACCGGGGTTAGAGCGAAGGAAAACTAGGAAATGCAAAGTTAGAGCGGAGGAAAACCAAGAAAAGCGAGGTTCATGCAGATGAAAACCAAGAAATGCGGGGTTAGAGCAGAGGAAAACCAAGAAAAGAGAGGTTAGAAAGGAGGAAAACAAAGAAAAGTGAAGTTAGAGCGGAGGAAATCGAAGAAAAGCGGGGTTAGTGTGGAGGAGAACCAAGAAAAGCGGAGTTAGAGCGGAGGAAAACCACGAAAATCGGAATTAAAGCGGAGGAAAAGAAAGAAAAGTGAAGTTAGAGGTGAGTAAAACCAAGAAAAGCGGGGATAGAGTGGAGGAAAACCAAAAAAAGCTGGTTTAGAGAGGAGGAAATCCAAGAAAAGCGGGGTTAGTGTGGAGGAGAACCAAGAAAAGCGGAGTTAGAGCGGAGGAAAACCAAGAAAATCGGGGTTAGAGCGGAGAAAAACCAAGAAAAGCGGGGTTCGATAGAAGGAAAACCAAGAAAACCGGGGTTAGAGCGAAGGAAAACTAGGAAATGCAAAGTTAGAGCGGAGGAAAACCAAGAAAAGCGAGGTTCATGCAGATGAAAACCATGAAATGCGGGGTTAGAGCAGAGGAAAACCAAGAAAAGCAGAGTTAGAACGGAAGAAAACCAGGAAAAGCGGGGTTAGAGCGGAGGAAAACCAAGAAAAGGTGGTTACAGTGAAGGAAAACCAAGAAAATCTGGGTTAGAGCGGAGGAAAACCAAGAAAAGCGGGGTTAGAAAGGAGGAAAACCAAGAACAGTGAAGTTAGAGCGGAGGAAAACCAAGAAACATGATGTTAGAGAGGAGGAAAAGAAAGATAAGCTGTTATAGAGCCGAGGAAAACCAAAAAAAGCGAAGTTACAGCGAAGGAAAACCAAGAAAAGCGGGGCTAGAGCGGACGATAAGCAAGAAAAGCGGGTTAAGATCGGAGGAAAACCAAGAAAAGCGGGGTTAGAGCGGAGGAAAACCAAGAAAAATGACGTTAGAGCGGACGAAAAGAAAGATAAGCAGGTTTAGAGCGGAGGAAAACCAAGAAAAGCAAACTTAGAGCGGAGGAAAATCAAGAAAAGCGGAATAAGTGCAGAGGAAAACCAAGAAAAGCGGGGTTAGAGCGGAGGAAAACCAATAAAAGCGAAGATAGAGCGGAGGAAAACCAAGAAAAGCGGGGTTAGAGCGGAGGAAAACTAAAAAAAGTGAAGTTAGTGGTGAGGAAAACCAAGAAAAGCGGGATTAGAGCGAAGGAAATCCAAGAAAAGCGGGGTTAGAGCGGAGGAAAAACCAAGAAAAGCGGAGTTAGAGCGGAGGAAAACCACGAAAATCGGGGTTAGAGCGGAGGAATGGCATGAAAAGCGAGGCTAGAGCGAAGGAAAACCAAGAAATGCGGGGTTAGAGCGAGGGAAAACTTGGAAATGCAAAGTTAGTGCAGAGGAAAACCAAGAAAAGCAGTTTAGAACGGAAGAAAACCAAGAAAAGCGGGGTTAGAGAACAGGAAAACCAAGATAATCGGGGTTAGAGCGGAGGAAAAGAAAGAAAAGTGAAGTTAGAGCGGAGGAAAACCAAGAAAAGCGGGGATAGAGCGGAGGAAAATAAAGAAAAGCAGGGTTAGAGCAGAGGAAAACCAAGAAAAGAGGGCTTAGAGCGAAGGAAAACCAAGAAAAGCGAAGATAGAGAAGAGGAAAACCAAGAAAACTGAAGTTAGAGAGGAGGAAAACGAAGACAAGCAGGGTTAGAGCATAGGAAAACCAAGAAAAGCGAACTTAGAGCGGAGGAAAACCAAGAAAAGCGGAATAAGTGCAGAGGAAAACAAAGAAAAGCGGGGTTAGAGCGGAGGAAAACCAATAAAAGCGAAGATAGAGCGGAGGAAAACCAAGAAAAGAGAGGTTAGAAAGGAGGAAAACCAAGAAAAGTGAAGTTAGAGCGGAGGAAATCGAAGAAAAGCGGGGTTAGTGTGGAGGAGAACCAAGAAAAGCGGGGTTAGATAGAAGGAAAACCAAGAAAACCGGGGTTAGAGCGAAGGAAAACTAGGAAATGCAAAGTTAGAGCGGAGGAAAACCAAGAAAAGCGAGGTTCATGCAGATGAAAACCAAGAAATGCGGGGTTAGAGCAGAGGAAAACCAAGAAAAGCAGAGTTAGAAAAGAAGAAAACCAGGAAAAGCGGGGTTAGAGTGGAGGAAAACCAAGAAAAGGGGGTTAGAGTGAAGGAAAACCAAGAAAAGCTGGGTTAGAGCGGAGGAAAACCAAGAAAAGCGAAGTTAGAAAGGAGGAAAACCAAGAACAGTGAAGTTAGAGTGGAGGAAAACCGAGAAAAGCAGTGTTAGAGCGGAGGAAAACCAAGAAAAGCGGGGTTAGAGAGAAGGAAAACCAAGAAAACCGGGGTTAAAGCGGAGGAAAAGAAAGAAAAGTGAAGTTAGAGGTGAGTAAAACCAAGAAAAGCGGGGATAGAGTGGAGGAAAACCAAGAAAAGCTGGTTTAGAGCGGAAGAAATCCAAGAAAAGCAAGGTTAGTGTGGAGGAGAACCATGATAAGCGGAGTTAGAGCGGAGGAAAACCATGAAAATCGGGGTTAGAGCGGAGGAAAACCAAGAAAAGCGGGGTTAGATAGAAGGAAAACCAAGAAAACCGGGGTAAGAGCGAAGGAAAACTAGGAAATGCAAAGTTAGAGCGGAGGAAAACCAAGAAAAGCGAGGTTCATGCAGATGAAAACCAAGAAATGCGGGGTTAGAGCGGAGGAAAACCAAGAAAAGCAGAGTTAGAACGGAAGAAAACCAGGAAAAACGGGGTTAGAGCAGAGGAAAACGAAGAAAAAGGGGTTAGAGTGAAGGAAAACCAAGAAAAGCTGGGTTAGAGCGGAGGAAAACCAAGAAAAGCGGGGTTAGAAAGGAGGAAAACCAAGAACAGTGAAGTTAGAGCGGAGGAAAACCAAGAACAGTGAAGTTAGAGCGAAGGAAAACCAAGAAAAGCGGGGCTAGATAGAAGGAAAACCAAGAAAACCGGGGTTAGAGTGAAGGAAAACTAGGAAATGCAAAGTTAGAGCGGAGGAAAACCAAGAAAAGCGAGGTTCATGCAGATGAAAACCAAGAAATGCGGGGTTAGAGCGGAGGAAAACCAAGAAAAGCAGGGTTAGAGCGGAGGAACACCAAGAAAATCGGGTTTAGAGAGGAGGAAAAGCATGAAAAGCGGGGTTAGAGCGGAAGAAAACCAAGAAAAGCGGAATAAGTGCGGAGGAAAACCAAGAAATGCGGGGTTAGAGCGGAGGAAAACCAAGAAAAGCGGGGCTAGAACATAGGAAAACCAAGAAAAGCGGGGTTAGAAAGGAGGAAAACCAAGAACAGTGAAGTTAGAGCGGAGGAAAACCGAGAAAAGCGGGGTTAGAGCGGAGGAAAACCAAGAAAAGCGGGGTTAGAGAGAAGGAAAACCAAGAAAAGCTGGGTTAGAGCATAGGAAAACCAAGAAAAGCGGGGTTAGAAAGGAGGAAAACCAAGAACAGTGAAGTTAGAGCGGAGGAAAACTGACAAAAGCGGGGTTAGAGCGGAGGAAAACCAAGAAAAGCGGGGTTAGAGAGAAGGAAAACCAAGAAAAGCTGGGTTAGAGCATAGGAAAACCAAGAAAAGCGGGGTTAGAAAGGAGGAAAACCAAGAACAGTGAAGTTAGAGCGGAGGAAATCCGAGAAAAGCGGGGTTAGAGCGGAGGAAAACCAAGAAAAGCGGGGTTAGAGAGAAGGAAAACAAAGAAATCCGGGGTTAAAGTGGAGGAAAAGAAAGTCAAATGAAGTTAGAGGTGAGGAAAACCAAGAAAATCGGGGTTAGAGCGGAGGAAAACCAAGAAAAGCGGGGTTAGATAGAAGGAAAACCAAGAAAACCGGGGTAAGAGCGAAGGAAAACTAGGAAATGCAAAGTTAGAGCGGAGGAAAACCAAGAAAAGCGAGGTTCATGCAGATGAAAACCAAGAAATGCGGGGTTAGAGCAGAGGAAAACCAAGAAAAGCAGAGTTAGAACGGAAGAAAACCAGGAAAAGCGGGGTTAGAGCGGAGGAAAACCAAGAAAAGGTGGTTACAGTGAAGGAAAACCAAGAAAATCTGGGTTAGAGCGGAGGAAAACCAAGAAAAGCGGGGTTAGAAAGGAGGAAAACCAAGAACAGTGAAGTTAGAGCGGAGGAAATCGAAGAAAAGCGGGGTTAGTGTGGAGGAGAACCAAGAAAAGCGGGGTTAGATAGAAGGAAAACCAAGAAAACCGGGGTTAGAGCGAAGGAAAACTAGGAAATGCAAAGTTAGAGCGGAGGAAAACCAAGAAAAGCGAGGTTCATGCAGATGAAAACCAAGAAATGCGGGGTTAGAGCAGAGGAAAACCAAGAAAAGCAGAGTTAGAAAAGAAGAAAACCAGGAAAAGCGGGGTTAGAGTGGAGGAAAACCAAGAAAAGGGGGTTAGAGTGAAGGAAAACCAAGAAAAGCTGGGTTAGAGCGGAGGAAAACCAAGAAAAGCGAAGTTAGAAAGGAGGAAAACCAAGAACAGTGAAGTTAGAGTGGAGGAAAACCGAGAAAAGCAGTGTTAGAGCGGAGGAAAACCAAGAAAAGCGGGGTTAGAGAGAAGGAAAACCAAGAAAACCGGGGTTAAAGCGGAGGAAAAGAAAGAAAAGTGAAGTTAGAGGTGAGTAAAACCAAGAAAAGCGGGGATAGAGTGGAGGAAAACCAAGAAAAGCTGGTTTAGAGCGGAAGAAATCCAAGAAAAGCAAGGTTAGTGTGGAGGAGAACCATGATAAGCGGAGTTAGAGCGGAGGAAAACCATGAAAATCGGGGTTAGAGCGGAGGAAAACCAAGAAAAGCGGGGTTAGATAGAAGGAAAACCAAGAAAACCGGGGTAAGAGCGAAGGAAAACTAGGAAATGCAAAGTTAGAGCGGAGGAAAACCAAGAAAAGCGAGGTTCATGCAGATGAAAACCAAGAAATGCGGGGTTAGAGCGGAGGAAAACCAAGAAAAGCAGAGTTAGAACGGAAGAAAACCAGGAAAAACGGGGTTAGAGCAGAGGAAAACGAAGAAAAAGGGGTTAGAGTGAAGGAAAACCAAGAAAAGCTGGGTTAGAGCGGAGGAAAACCAAGAAAAGCGGGGTTAGAAAGGAGGAAAACCAAGAACAGTGAAGTTAGAGCGGAGGAAAACCAAGAACAGTGAAGTTAGAGCGAAGGAAAACCAAGAAAAGCGGGGCTAGATAGAAGGAAAACCAAGAAAACCGGGGTTAGAGTGAAGGAAAACTAGGAAATGCAAAGTTAGAGCGGAGGAAAACCAAGAAAAGCGAGGTTCATGCAGATGAAAACCAAGAAATGCGGGGTTAGAGCGGAGGAAAACCAAGAAAAGCAGGGTTAGAGCGGAGGAACACCAAGAAAATCGGGTTTAGAGAGGAGGAAAAGCATGAAAAGCGGGGTTAGAGCGGAAGAAAACCAAGAAAAGCGGAATAAGTGCGGAGGAAAACCAAGAAATGCGGGGTTAGAGCGGAGGAAAACCAAGAAAAGCGGGGCTAGAACATAGGAAAACCAAGAAAAGCGGGGTTAGAAAGGAGGAAAACCAAGAACAGTGAAGTTAGAGCGGAGGAAAACCGAGAAAAGCGGGGTTAGAGCGGAGGAAAACCAAGAAAAGCGGGGTTAGAGAGAAGGAAAACCAAGAAAAGCTGGGTTAGAGCATAGGAAAACCAAGAAAAGCGGGGTTAGAAAGGAGGAAAACCAAGAACAGTGAAGTTAGAGCGGAGGAAAACTGACAAAAGCGGGGTTAGAGCGGAGGAAAACCAAGAAAAGCGGGGTTAGAGAGAAGGAAAACCAAGAAAAGCTGGGTTAGAGCATAGGAAAACCAAGAAAAGCGGGGTTAGAAAGGAGGAAAACCAAGAACAGTGAAGTTAGAGCGGAGGAAATCCGAGAAAAGCGGGGTTAGAGCGGAGGAAAACCAAGAAAAGCGGGGTTAGAGAGAAGGAAAACAAAGAAATCCGGGGTTAAAGTGGAGGAAAAGAAAGTCAAATGAAGTTAGAGGTGAGGAAAACCAAGAAAATCGGGGTTAGAGCGGAGGAAAACCAAGAAAAGCGGGGTTAGATAGAAGGAAAACCAAGAAAACCGGGGTAAGAGCGAAGGAAAACTAGGAAATGCAAAGTTAGAGCGGAGGAAAACCAAGAAAAGCGAGGTTCATGCAGATGAAAACCAAGAAATGCGGGGTTAGAGCAGAGGAAAACCAAGAAAAGCAGAGTTAGAACGGAAGAAAACCAGGAAAAGCGGGGTTAGAGCGGAGGAAAACCAAGAAAAGGTGGTTACAGTGAAGGAAAACCAAGAAAATCTGGGTTAGAGCGGAGGAAAACCAAGAAAAGCGGGGTTAGAAAGGAGGAAAACCAAGAACAGTGAAGTTAGAGCGGAGGAAAACCAAGAAACATGATGTTAGAGAGGAGGAAAAGAAAGATAAGCTGTTATAGAGCCGAGGAAAACCAAAAAAAGCGAAGTTACAGCGAAGGAAAACCAAGAAAAGCGGGGCTAGAGCGGACGATAAGCAAGAAAAGCGGGTTAAGATCGGAGGAAAACCAAGAAAAGCGGGGTTAGAGCGGAGGAAAACCAAGAAAAATGACGTTAGAGCGGACGAAAAGAAAGATAAGCAGGTTTAGAGCGGAGGAAAACCAAGAAAAGCAAACTTAGAGCGGAGGAAAATCAAGAAAAGCGGAATAAGTGCAGAGGAAAACCAAGAAAAGCGGGGTTAGAGCGGAGGAAAACCAATAAAAGCGAAGATAGAGCGGAGGAAAACCAAGAAAAGCGGGGTTAGAGCGGAGGAAAACCAATAAAAGCGAAGATAGAGCGGAGGAAAACCAAGAAAAGCGGGATTAGAGCGAAGGAAATCCAAGAAAAGCGGGGTTAGAGCGGAGGAAAAACCAAGAAAAGCGGAGTTAGAGCGGAGGAAAACCACGAAAATCGGGGTTAGAGCGGAGGAATGGCATGAAAAGCGAGGCTAGAGCGAAGGAAAACCAAGAAATGCGGGGTTAGAGCGAGGGAAAACTTGGAAATGCAAAGTTAGTGCAGAGGAAAACCAAGAAAAGCAGTTTAGAACGGAAGAAAACCAAGAAAAGCGGGGTTAGAGAACAGGAAAACCAAGATAATCGGGGTTAGAGCGGAGGAAAAGAAAGAAAAGTGAAGTTAGAGCGGAGGAAAACCAAGAAAAGCGGGGATAGAGCGGAGGAAAATAAAGAAAAGCAGGGTTAGAGCAGAGGAAAACCAAGAAAAGAGGGCTTAGAGCGAAGGAAAACCAAGAAAAGCGAAGATAGAGAAGAGGAAAACCAAGAAAACTGAAGTTAGAGAGGAGGAAAACGAAGACAAGCAGGGTTAGAGCATAGGAAAACCAAGAAAAGCGAACTTAGAGCGGAGGAAAACCAAGAAAAGCGGAATAAGTGCAGAGGAAAACAAAGAAAAGCGGGGTTAGAGCGGAGGAAAACCAATAAAAGCGAAGATAGAGCGGAGGAAAACCAAGAAAAGAGAGGTTAGAAAGGAGGAAAACCAAGAAAAGTGAAGTTAGAGCGGAGGAAATCGAAGAAAAGCGGGGTTAGTGTGGAGGAGAACCAAGAAAAGCGGGGTTAGATAGAAGGAAAACCAAGAAAACCGGGGTTAGAGCGAAGGAAAACTAGGAAATGCAAAGTTAGAGCGGAGGAAAACCAAGAAAAGCGAGGTTCATGCAGATGAAAACCAAGAAATGCGGGGTTAGAGCAGAGGAAAACCAAGAAAAGCAGAGTTAGAAAAGAAGAAAACCAGGAAAAGCGGGGTTAGAGTGGAGGAAAACCAAGAAAAGGGGGTTAGAGTGAAGGAAAACCAAGAAAAGCTGGGTTAGAGCGGAGGAAAACCAAGAAAAGCGAAGTTAGAAAGGAGGAAAACCAAGAACAGTGAAGTTAGAGTGGAGGAAAACCGAGAAAAGCAGTGTTAGAGCGGAGGAAAACCAAGAAAAGCGGGGTTAGAGAGAAGGAAAACCAAGAAAACCGGGGTTAAAGCGGAGGAAAAGAAAGAAAAGTGAAGTTAGAGGTGAGTAAAACCAAGAAAAGCGGGGATAGAGTGGAGGAAAACCAAGAAAAGCTGGTTTAGAGCGGAAGAAATCCAAGAAAAGCAAGGTTAGTGTGGAGGAGAACCATGATAAGCGGAGTTAGAGCGGAGGAAAACCATGAAAATCGGGGTTAGAGCGGAGGAAAACCAAGAAAAGCGGGGTTAGATAGAAGGAAAACCAAGAAAACCGGGGTAAGAGCGAAGGAAAACTAGGAAATGCAAAGTTAGAGCGGAGGAAAACCAAGAAAAGCGAGGTTCATGCAGATGAAAACCAAGAAATGCGGGGTTAGAGCGGAGGAAAACCAAGAAAAGCAGAGTTAGAACGGAAGAAAACCAGGAAAAACGGGGTTAGAGCAGAGGAAAACGAAGAAAAAGGGGTTAGAGTGAAGGAAAACCAAGAAAAGCTGGGTTAGAGCGGAGGAAAACCAAGAAAAGCGGGGTTAGAAAGGAGGAAAACCAAGAACAGTGAAGTTAGAGCGGAGGAAAACCAAGAACAGTGAAGTTAGAGCGAAGGAAAACCAAGAAAAGCGGGGCTAGATAGAAGGAAAACCAAGAAAACCGGGGTTAGAGTGAAGGAAAACTAGGAAATGCAAAGTTAGAGCGGAGGAAAACCAAGAAAAGCGAGGTTCATGCAGATGAAAACCAAGAAATGCGGGGTTAGAGCGGAGGAAAACCAAGAAAAGCAGGGTTAGAGCGGAGGAACACCAAGAAAATCGGGTTTAGAGAGGAGGAAAATCATGAAAAGCGGGGTTAGAGCGGAAGAAAACCAAGAAAAGCGGAATAAGTGCGGAGGAAAACCAAGAAATGCGGGGTTAGAGCGGAGGAAAACCAAGAAAAGCGGGGCTAGAACATAGGAAAACCAAGAAAAGCGGGGTTAGAAAGGAGGAAAACCAAGAACAGTGAAGTTAGAGCGGAGGAAAACCGAGAAAAGCGGGGTTAGAGCGGAGGAAAACCAAGAAAAGCGGGGTTAGAGAGAAGGAAAACCAAGAAAAGCTGGGTTAGAGCATAGGAAAACCAAGAAAAGCGGGGTTAGAAAGGAGGAAAACCAAGAACAGTGAAGTTAGAGCGGAGGAAAACTGACAAAAGCGGGGTTAGAGCGGAGGAAAACCAAGAAAAGCGGGGTTAGAGAGAAGGAAAACCAAGAAAAGCTGGGTTAGAGCATAGGAAAACCAAGAAAAGCGGGGTTAGAAAGGAGGAAAACCAAGAACAGTGAAGTTAGAGCGGAGGAAATCCGAGAAAAGCGGGGTTAGAGCGGAGGAAAACCAAGAAAAGCGGGGTTAGAGAGAAGGAAAACAAAGAAATCCGGGGTTAAAGTGGAGGAAAAGAAAGTCAAATGAAGTTAGAGGTGAGGAAAACCAAGAAAATCGGGGTTAGAGCGGAGGAAAACCAAGAAAAGCGGGGTTAGATAGAAGGAAAACCAAGAAAACCGGGGTAAGAGCGAAGGAAAACTAGGAAATGCAAAGTTAGAGCGGAGGAAAACCAAGAAAAGCGAGGTTCATGCAGATGAAAACCAAGAAATGCGGGGTTAGAGCAGAGGAAAACCAAGAAAAGCAGAGTTAGAACGGAAGAAAACCAGGAAAAGCGGGGTTAGAGCGGAGGAAAACCAAGAAAAGGTGGTTACAGTGAAGGAAAACCAAGAAAATCTGGGTTAGAGCGGAGGAAAACCAAGAAAAGCGGGGTTAGAAAGGAGGAAAACCAAGAACAGTGAAGTTAGAGCGGAGGAAAACCAAGAAACATGATGTTAGAGAGGAGGAAAAGAAAGATAAGCTGTTATAGAGCCGAGGAAAACCAAAAAAAGCGAAGTTACAGCGAAGGAAAACCAAGAAAAGCGGGGCTAGAGCGGACGATAAGCAAGAAAAGCGGGTTAAGATCGGAGGAAAACCAAGAAAAGCGGGGTTAGAGCGGAGGAAAACCAAGAAAAATGACGTTAGAGCGGACGAAAAGAAAGATAAGCAGGTTTAGAGCGGAGGAAAACCAAGAAAAGCAAACTTAGAGCGGAGGAAAATCAAGAAAAGCGGAATAAGTGCAGAGGAAAACCAAGAAAAGCGGGGTTAGAGCGGAGGAAAACCAATAAAAGCGAAGATAGAGCGGAGGAAAACCAAGAAAAGCGGGGTTAGAGCGGAGGAAAACCAATAAAAGCGAAGATAGAGCGGAGGAAAACCAAGAAAAGCGGGATTAGAGCGAAGGAAATCCAAGAAAAGCGGGGTTAGAGCGGAGGAAAAACCAAGAAAAGCGGAGTTAGAGCGGAGGAAAACCACGAAAATCGGGGTTAGAGCGGAGGAATGGCATGAAAAGCGAGGCTAGAGCGAAGGAAAACCAAGAAATGCGGGGTTAGAGCGAGGGAAAACTTGGAAATGCAAAGTTAGTGCAGAGGAAAACCAAGAAAAGCAGTTTAGAACGGAAGAAAACCAAGAAAAGCGGGGTTAGAGAGCAGGAAAACCAAGATAATCGGGGTTAGAGCGGAGGAAAAGAAAGAAAAGTGAAGTTAGAGCGGAGGAAAACCAAGAAAAGCGGGGATAGAGCGGAGGAAAATAAAGAAAAGCAGGGTTAGAGCAGAGGAAAACCAAGAAAAGAGGGCTTAGAGCGAAGGAAAACCAAGAAAAGCGAAGATAGAGAATAGGAAAACCAAGAAAACTGAAGTTAGAGAGGAGGAAAACGAAGACAAGCAGGGTTAGAGCATAGGAAAACCAAGAAAAGCGAACTTAGAGCGGAGGAAAACCAAGAAAAGCGGAATAAGTGCAGAGGAAAACAAAGAAAAGCGGGGTTAGAGCGGAGGAAAACCAATAAAAGCGAAGATAGAGCGGAGGAAAACCAAGAAAAGAGAGGTTAGAAAGGAGGAAAACCAAGAAAAGTGAAGTTAGAGCGGAGGAAATCGAAGAAAAGCGGGGTTAGTGTGGAGGAGAACCAAGAAAAGCGGGGTTAGATAGAAGGAAAACCAAGAAAACCGGGGTTAGAGCGAAGGAAAACTAGGAAATGCAAAGTTAGAGCGGAGGAAAACCAAGAAAAGCGAGGTTCATGCAGATGAAAACCAAGAAATGCGGGGTTAGAGCAGAGGAAAACCAAGAAAAGAAGAGTTAGAAAAGAAGAAAACCAGGAAAAGCGGGGTTAGAGTGGAGGAAAACCAAGAAAAGGGGGTTAGAGTGAAGGAAAACCAAGAAAAGCTGGGTTAGAGCGGAGGAAAACCAAGAAAAGCGGGGTTAGAAAGGAGGAAAACCAAGAACAGTGAAGTTAGAGTGGAGGAAAACCGAGAAAAGCAGGGTTAGAGCACAGGAAAACCAAGAAAAGCGGGGTTAGAGAGAAGGAAAACCAAGAAAACCGGGGTTAAAGCGGAGGAAAAGAAAGAAAAGTGAAGTTAGAGGTGAGTAAAACCAAGAAAAGCGGGGATAGAGTGGAGGAAAACCAAGAAAAGCTGGTTTAGAGCGGAAGAAATCCAAGAAAAGCAAGGTTAGTGTGGAGGAGAACCATGATAAGCGGAGTTAGAGCGGAGGAAAACCATGAAAATCGGGGTTAGAGCGGAGGAAAACCAAGAAAAGCGGGGTTAGATAGAAGGAAAACCAAGAAAACCGGGGTAAGAGCGAAGGAAAACTAGGAAATGCAAAGTTAGAGCGGAGGAAAACCAAGAAAAGCGAGGTTCATGCAGATGAAAACCAAGAAATGCGGGGTTAGAGCGGAGGAAAACCAAGAAAAGCAGAGTTAGAACGGAAGAAAACCAGGAAAAACGGGGTTAGAGCAGAGGAAAACGAAGAAAAAGGGGTTAGAGTGAAGGAAAACCAAGAAAAGCTGGGTTAGAGCGGAGGAAAACCAAGAAAAGCGGGGTTAGAAAGGAGGAAAACCAAGAACAGTGAAGTTAGAGCGGAGGAAAACCAAGAACAGTGAAGTTAGAGCGAAGGAAAACCAAGAAAAGCGGGGCTAGATAGAAGGAAAACCAAGAAAACCGGGGTTAGAGTGAAGGAAAACTAGGAAATGCAAAGTTAGAGCGGAGGAAAACCAAGAAAAGCGAGGTTCATGCAGATGAAAACCAAGAAATGCGGGGTTAGAGCGGAGGAAAACCAAGAAAAGCAGGGTTAGAGCGGAGGAACACCAAGAAAATCGGGTTTAGAGAGGAGGAAAAGCATGAAAAGCGGGGTTAGAGCGGAAGAAAACCAAGAAAAGCGGAATAAGTGCGGAGGAAAACCAAGAAATGCGGGGTTAGAGCGGAGGAAAACCGAGAAAAGCGGGGCTAGAACATAGGAAAACCAAGAAAAGCGGGGTTAGAAAGGAGGAAAGCCAAGAACAGTGAAGTTAGAGCGGAGGAAAACCGAGAAAAGCGGGGTTAGAGCGGAGGAAAACCAAGAAAAGCGGGGTTAGAGAGAAGGAAAACCAAGAAAAGCTGGGTTAGAGCATAGGAAAACCAAGAAAAGCGGGGTTAGAAAGGAGGAAAACCAAGAACAGTGAAGTTAGAGCGGAGGAAAACCGACAAAAGCGGGGTTAGAGCGGAGGAAAACCAAGAAAAGCGGGGTTAGAGAGAAGGAAAACCAAGAAAAGCTGGGTTAGAGCATAGGAAAACCAAGAAAAGCGGGGTTAGAAAGGAGGAAAACCAAGAACAGTGAAGTTAGAGCGGAGGAAATCCGAGAAAAGCGGGGTTAGAGCGGAGGAAAACCAAGAAATCCGGGGTTAAAGTGGAGGAAAAGAAAGTCAAGTGAAGTTAGAGGTGAGGAAAACCAAGAAAATCGGGGTTAGAGCGGAGGAAAACCAAGAAAAGCGGGGTTAGATAGAAGGAAAACCAAGAAAACCGGGGTAAGAGCGAAGGAAAACTAGGAAATGCAAAGTTAGAGCGGAGGAAAACCAAGAAAAGCGAGGTTCATGCAGATGAAAACCAAGAAATGCGGGGTTAGAGCGGAGGAAAACCAAGAAAAGCGGGGCTAGAACATAGGAAAACCAAGAAAAGCGGGGTTAGAAAGGAGGAAAACCAAGAACAGTGAAGTTAGAGCGGAGGAAAACCAAGAACAGTGAAGTTAGAGCGAAGGAAAACCAAGAAAAGCGGGGTAAGATAGAAGGAAAACCAAGAAAACCGGGGTTAGAGTGAAGGAAAACTAGGAAATGCAAAGTTAGAGCGGAGGAAAACCAAGAAAAGCGAGGTTCATGCAGATGAAAACCAAGAAATGCGGGGTTAGAGCGGAGGAAAACCAAGAAAAGCAGAGTTAGAACGGAAGAAAACCAGGAAAAACGGGGTTAGAGCAGAGGAAAACGAAGAAAAAGGGGTTAGAGTGAAGGAAAACCAAGAAAAGATGGGTTAGAGCGGAGGAAAACCAAGAAAAGCAGGGTTAGAGCGGAGGAACACCAAGAAAATCGGGTTTAGAGAGGAGGAAAAGCATGAAAAGTGGGGTTAGAGCAGAAGAAAACCAAGAAAAGCGGAATAAGTGCGGAGGAAAACCAAGAAATGCGGGGTTAGAGCGGAGGAAAACCAAGAAAAGCGGGGCTAGAACATAGGAAAACCAAGAAAAGCGGGGTTAGAAAGGAGGAAAACCAAGAACAGTGAAGTTAGAGCGGAGGAAAACCGACAAAAGCGGGGTTAGAGCGGAGGAAAACCAAGAAAAGCGGGGTTAGAGAGAAGGAAAACCAAGAAAAGCTGGGTTAGAGCATAGGAAAACCAAGAAAAGCGGGGTTAGAAAGGAGGAAAACCAAGAACAGTGAAGTTAGAGCGGAGGAAAACCGACAAAAGCGGGGTTAGAGCGGAGGAAAACCAAGAAAAGCGGGGTTAGAGAGAAGGAAAACCAAGAAAAGCTGGGTTAGAGCATAGGAAAACCAAGAAAAGCGGGGTTAGAAAGGAGGAAAACCAAGAACAGTGAAGTTAGAGCGGAGGAAATCCGAGAAAAGCGGGGTTAGAGCGGAGGAAAACCAAGAAAAGCGGGGTTAGAGAGAAGGAAAACCAAGAAATCCGGGGTTAAAGTGGAGGAAAAGAAAGTCAAGTGAAGTTAGAGGTGAGGAAAACCAAGAAAATCGGGGTTAGAGTGGAGGAAAACCAAGAAAAGCGGGGTTAGATAGAAGGAAAACCAAGAAAACCGGGGTAAGAGCGAAGGAAAACTAGGAAATGCAAAGTTAGAGCGGAGGAAAACCAAGAAAAGCGAGGTTCATGCAGATGAAAACCAAGAAATGCGGGGTTAGAGCGGAGGAAAACCAAGAAAAGCAGAGTTAGAACGGAAGAAAACCAGGAAAAGCGGGGTTAGAGCAGAGGAAAACCAAGAAAAAGGGGTTAGAGTGAAGGAAAACCAAGAAAAGCTGGGTTAGAGCGGAGGAAAACCAAGAAAAGCGAGGTTAGAAAGGAGGAAAACCAAGAACAGTGAAGTTAGAGCGGAGGAAAACCAAGAACAGTGAAGTTAGAGCGAAGGAAAACCAAGAAAAGCGGGGTAAGATAGAAGGAAAACCAAGAAAACCGGGGTTAGAGTGAAGGAAAACTAGGAAATGCAAAGTTAGAGCGGAGGAAAACCAAGAAAAGCGAGGTTCATGCAGATGAAAACCAAGAAATGCGGGGTTAGAGCGGAGGAAAACCAAGAAAAGCAGAGTTAGAACGGAAGAAAACCAGGAAAAACGGGGTTAGAGCAGAGGAAAACGAAGAAAAAGTGGTTAGAGTGAAGGAAAACCAAGAAAAGCTGGGTTAGAGCGGAGGAAAACCAAGAAAAGCAGGGTTAGAGCGGAGGAACACCAAGAAAATCGGGTTTAGAGCGAAGGAAAAGCATGAAAAGCGGGGTTAGAGCGGAGGAAAACCAAGAAAAGCGGAATAAGTGAGGAGGAAAACCAAGAAATGCGGGGTTAGAGCGGAGGAAAACCAAGAAAAGCGGGGCTAGAACTTAGGAAAACCAAGAAAAGCGGGGTTAGAAAGGAGGAAAACCAAGAACAGTGAAGTTAGAGAGGAGGAAAACCGAGAAAAGCGGGGTTAGAGCGGAGGAAAACCAAGAAAAGCGGGGTTAGAGAGAAGGAAAACCAAGAAAAGCTGGGTTAGAGCATAGGAAAACCAAGAAAAGCGGGGTTAGAAAGGAGGAAAACCAAGAACAGTGAAGTTAGAGCGGAGGAAAAC
Organism: Coturnix japonica; assembly: GCF_054131305.1. Lineage (NCBI taxonomy): Eukaryota > Metazoa > Chordata > Aves > Galliformes > Phasianidae > Coturnix > Coturnix japonica. Next base: position 20,396,432 of record NC_140676.1, on the reverse strand, counting down.
CGAGAAAAGCGGGGTTAGAGCGGAGGAAAACCAAGAAAAGCGGGGTTAGAGAGAAGGAAAACCATAAATCCGGGGTTAAAGTGGAGGAAAAGAAAGTAAAGTGAAGTTAGAGGTGAGGAAAACCAAGAAAAGCGGGGATAGAGTGGAGGAAAACCAAGAAAAGCTGGTTTAGAGCGGAGGAAATCCAAGAAAAGCGGGGTTAGTGTGGAGGAGAACCAAGAAAAGCGGAGTTAGAGCGGAGGAAAACCAAGAAAATCGGAGTTAGAGCGGAGGAAAACCAAGAAAAGTGGAATTAGATAGAAGGAAAACCAAGAAAACCGGGGTTAGAGCGAAGGAAAACTAGGAAATGCAAAGTTAGAGCGGAGGAAAACCAAGAAAAGCGAGGTTGATGCAGATGAAAACCACGAAATGCGGGGTTAGAGCGGAGGAAAACCAAGAAAAGCAGAGTTAGAACGGAAGAAAACCAGGAAAAGCGGGGTTAGAGCGGAGGAAAACCAAGAAAAGGGGGTTAGAGTGAAGGAAAACCAAGAAAAGCTGGTTTAGAGCGGAGGAAAAGAAAGAAAAGTGAAGTTAGATGTGAGGAAAACCAAGAAAAGCGGAGATAGAGCGGAGGAAAACAAAGAAAAGCTGGGTTAGAGCGGAGGAAATCCAAGAAAAGCGGGGTTTAGAACGGAAGAAAACCAGGAAAAGCGGGGTTAGAAAGGAGGAAAACCAAGGTAATCGGAAATAGAGCGAAGGAAAACCAAGAAAAGTGAAGTTAGAGAGGAAGAATACAAAGAAAAGCATGGTTAGAGTGGAGAAAAAACAAGAAAAGCTGGGTTGGAGCGGAGGAAAAACAAGAAAAGCGAAGTTAGAGTGGAGGAAAACCAAGAAAAATGAAGTTAGAGAGGAGGAAAACAAAGATAAGCAGGGTTAGAGCGGAGGAAAACCAAGAAAATTGAAGTTAGAGTGGAGGAAATCCAAGAAAAGTGGAATAAGTGCGGAGGAAAACCAAGAAAAGCTGGCTTAGAGCGGAGGAAAACCAAGAAAAGCGAAGTTAGAGCGGAGGAAAACCAAGAAAAGTGGAATAAGTGTGGAGGAAAACCAAGAAAAGTGAAGTTAGAGCGGAGGAAAGCCAAGAAAAGGGGGTTAGAAAGAAGGAAAACCAAGAAAAGTGAAGTTAGAGCGAAGGAAAACCAAGGAAAGCCGGGTTAGAGCGGAGGAAAACCAAGAAAAGCGGGGTTAGAGAGAAGGAAAACCAAGAAAACCAGGGTTAGAGCGGAGGAAATCCAAGAAAAGCGGGGTTAGTGTGGAGGAAAACCAAGAAAAGCGGAGTTAGAGCGGAGGAAAACCAGGAAAAGCGGGGTTAGAGTGGAGGTTAAACCAAGATAATCGGGGATAGAGCGAAGGAAAATCAAGAAAAAGTAGATAGAGAGGAAGAATACAACGAAAAGCGAGGTTAGAGCAGCAGAAATCCAAGAAAAGCATGGTTAGAGTGGAGAAAAACCCAGAAAAGCTGGGTTAGAACGGAGAAATCCAAGAAAAGCGGAGTTAGAGCGGAGGAAAACCAAGAAAAGCGAAGTTAGAGAAGAGGAAAACCAAGAAACAAGACGTTAGAGAGGAGGAAAAGAAAGATAAGCTGGGATAGAGCCGAGGAAAACCAAGAAAAGCGAAGTTACAGCGAAGGAAAACCAAGAAAAGCGGGGCTAGAGCGGATGATAAGCAAGAAAAGCGGGTTAAGAGCGGAGGAAAACCAAGAAAAGCGAAGTTAGAGAAGAGGAATACCAAGAAAAATGACGTTAGAGCGGAGGAAAAGAAAGATAAGCAGGTTTAGAGCGGAGGAAAACCAAGAAAAGCGAACTTAGAGCGGAGGAAAATCAAGAAAAGCGGAATAAGTGCAGAGGAAAACCAAGAAAAGCGGGGTTAGAGCGGAGGAAAACCAATAAAAGCGAAGATAGAGCGGAGGAAAACCAAGAAAAGCGGGGTTAGAGCGGAGGAAAACTAAAAAAAGTGAAGTTAGTGGTGAGGAAAACCAAGAAAAGCGGGGTTAGAGCGGAGGAAATCCAAGAAAAGCGGGGTTAGTGTGGAGGAGAACCAAGAAAAGCGGAGTTAGAGAGGAGGAAAACCACGAAAATCGGGGTTAGAGCGGAGGAATGGCATGAAAAGCGAGGCTAGAGCGGAAGAAAACCAAGAAATGCGGGGTTAGAGCGAGGGAAAACTTGGAAATGCAAAGTTAGTGCGGAGGAAAACCAAGAAAAGCAGTTTAGAACTGAAGAAAACCAAGAAAAGCGGGGTTAGAGAGCAGGAAAACCAAGATAATCGGGGTTAGAGCGGAGGAAAGGAAAGAAAAGTGAAGTTAGAGCGGAGGAAAACCATGAAAAGCGGGGATAGAACGGAGAAAAATAAAGAAAAGCAGGGTTAGAGCGGAGGAAAACCAAGAAAAGCGGGGTTAGAGCGAAGGAAAACCAAGAAAAGCGAAGTTAGAGAAGAGGAAAACCAAGAAAAATGAAGTTAGAGAGGAGGAATACAAAGACAAGCAGGGTTAGAGCGGAGGAAAACCAAGAAAAGCGAACTTAGAGCGGAGGAAAACCAAGAAAAGAGAGGTTAGAAAGGAGGAAAACCAAGAAAAGTGAAGTTAGAGCAGAGGAAATCCAAGAAAAGCGGGGTTAGTGTGGAGGAGAACCAAGAAAAGCGGAGTTAGAGCGGTGGAAAACCACGAAAATCGGGGTTAGAGCGGAGGAATGGCATGAAAAGCGAGGCTAGAGCGGAGGAAAACCAAGAAATGCGGGGTTAGAGCGAGGGAAAACTTGGAAATGCAAAGTTAGTGCGGAGGAAAACTAAGAAAAGCAGAGTTAGAGCGGAGGAAAACCAAGAAAAGCGGGGTTAGAGAGCAGGGAAAACAGGATAATCGGTGTTAGAGCGGAGGAAAAGAAAGAAAAGTGAAGTTAGAGCAAAGGAAAACCAAGAAAAACGGGGATAGAGCGGAGGAAAATAAAGAAAAGCAGGGTTAGAGCGGAGGAAAACCAAGAACAGCTGGGTTAGAGCGGAGGAAAACCAAGAAAAGCTGGGTTGGAGCGGAGGAAAACAAAGAAAAGCGGGGTTAGAAAGGAGGAAAACCAAGAAAAGTGAAGTTAGAGCGGAGGAAAACCACGAAAAGCGGGTTTAGAACGGAGGAAAACCTAGAAAAGTGAAGTTAGAGGTGAGGAAACCAAGAAAAGCGGGGATAGAGCACAGGAAAACCAAGAAAGGCTGGTTTAGAGCGGAGGAAATCAAAGAAAAGCGGGGTTAGTGTGGAGGAGAACCAAGAAATGCGGGGTTAGAGCGGAGGAAAACCAAGAAAAGCGGGGTTGGAAAGGAGGAAAACCAAGAAAAGTGAAATTAGAGCGGAGGAAAACCACGACAAGCGGGGTTAGAGCAGAGGAAAACCAAGAAAAGAGGGGTTACAGAGAAGGAAAACCAAGAAAACCGGTGATAGAGCGGAGGAAAAGAAAGAAAAGGGAAGTTAGAGGTGAGGAAAACCAAGAATAGTGGGGATAGATCGGAGGAAAACAAAGAAAAGCTGGTTTAGAGCGGAGGAAAACGAAGAAAAGCGGGGTTAGTGTGGAGGAGAACTAAGAAAAGCGGGGTTAGAGCGGAGGAAAACCAAGAAAAGCGGGGTTAGAAAGGAGGAAAACCAAGAAAAATGACGTTAGAGCGGAGGAAAAGTAAGATAAGCAGGTTTAGAGCGGAGGAAAACCAAGAAAAGCGAACTTAGAGCGGAAGAAAATCAAGAAAAGCGGAATAAGTGCAGAGGAAAACCAAGAAAAGCGGGGTTAGAGCGGAGGAAAACCAAGAAAAGCGAAGATAGAGCGGAGTAAAACCAAGAAAAGCGGGGTAAGAGCGGAGGAAAACTAAGAAAAGTGAAGTTAGTGGTGAGGAAAACCAAGAAAAGCGGGATTAGAGCGGAGGAAATCCAAGAAAAGCGGGGTTAGAGTGGAGGAAAAACCAAGAAAAGCGAAGTTAGAGCGGAGGAAAACCAAGAAAAGCAGAGTTAGAACGGAAGAAAACCAAGAAAAGCAGGGTTAGAGAGCAGGAAAACCAAGATAATCAGGGTTAGAGCGGAGGAAACGAAAGAAAAGTGAAGTTAGAGCGGAGGAAAACCAAGAAAAGCGGGGATAGAGCGGAGGAAAATAAAGAAAAGCAGGGTTAGAGCGGAGGAAAACCAAGAAAAGCGGGCTTAGAGCGAAGGAAAACCAAGAAAAGCGAAGTTAGAGAAGAGGAAAACCAAGAAAAATGAAGTTATAGAGGAGGAAAACAAAGACAAGCAGGGTTAGAGCGGAGGAAAACCACGAAAAGCGAACTTAGAGTGGAGGAAAACCAAGAAAAGCGGAATAAGTGCAGAGGAAAACAAAGAAAAGCGGGGTTAGAGCGGAGGAAAACCAAGAAAAGCGAAGATAGAGCGGAGGAAAACCAAGAAAAGAGAGGTTAGAAAGGAGGAAAACCAAGAAAAGTGAAGTTAGAGCAGAGGAAAACCAAGAAAAGCGGGGTTAGAATGAAGGAAAACCAAGAAAAGCAGGGTTAGAGCGGAGGAAAACCAAGAACAGCTGGGTTAGAGTGGAGGAAAACCAAGAAAAGCAGAAGAAGTGCAGAGGAAACCCAAGAAAAGCGGGGTTAGAGCAGAGGAAAACCAAGAAAAGCTGGGTTGGAGCGGAGGAAAACAAAGAAAAGCGGGGTTAGAAAAGAGGAAAACCAAGAAAAGTGACGTTAGCGCGGAGGAAAACCAAGAAAAGCAGGGTTAGAGCGGAGGAAAACCAAGAAAAGGGGGTTAGAGAGAAGGAAAACCAAGAAAAGGGGGTTAGAGAGAAGGAAAAGAAACAAAAGTGAAGTTAGAGGTGAGGAAACCAAGAAAAGCGGGGATAGAGCACAGGAAAACCAAGAAAAGCTGGTTTAGAGCGGAGGAAATCAAAGAAAAGCGGGGTTAGTGTGGAGGAAAACCAAGAAATGCGGGGTTAGAAAGGAGGAAAACCAAGAAAAGAGGGGTTACAGAGAAGGAAAACCAAGAAAACCGGGGATAGAGTGGAGGAAAAGAAAGAAAAGGGAAGTTAGAGGTGAGGAAAACCAAGAATAGCGGGGATAGAGCGGAGGAAAACAAAGAAAATCGGGTTTAGAGCAGAGGAAAACGAAGAAAAGCGGGGTTAGTGTGGAGGAGAACTAAGAAAAGCGGGGTTAGAGCGGAGGAAAACCAAGAAAAGCGGGGTTAGAAAGGAGGAAAACCAAGAAAAGCAGAGTTAGAACGGAAGAAAACCAGGAAAAGCGGGGTTAGAGTGGAGGAAAACCAAGATAATCGGGGATAGAGCGAAGGAAAACCAGGAAAAAGAAGTAAGAGGGGAAGAATACAAAGAAAAGCGCGGTTAGAGCAGCAGAAATCCAAGAAAAGCATGTTTAGAGTGGAGAAAAAACAAGAAAAGCTGGGTTGGAGCGAAGATAAAACAAGAAAAGCGGGGTTAGAGCGGAGGAAAACCAAGAAAAGCGGGGTTAGAAAGGAGGAAAACCAAGAAAAGCAGAGTTAGAACGGAAGAAAACCAGGAAAAGCGGGGTTAGAGTGGAGGAAAACCAAGATAATCGGGGATAGAGCGAAGGAAAACCAGGAAAAAGAAGTTAGAGAGGAAGAATACAAAGAAAAGCGAGGTTAGAGCAGCAGAAATCCAAGAAAAGCATGGTTATAGTGGAGAAAAACCAAGCAACGCTGGGTTGGAGCGGAGAAAAAAAAAGGAAAGCGGGGTTAGAGGTGAGGAAAACAAAGAAAAGTGGAATAAGTGCTGAGTAAAACCAAGAAAATCTGGGTTAGAGCGGAGGAAAACCAAGAAAAGAGGGGTTAGAAAGGAGGAAAACCAAGAAAAGTGAAGTTAGAGGGGAGCAAAACTAAGAAAAGTGGGGATAGAGCGGAGGAAAACCAAGAAAAGCGGGGTTAGAGCGGAGGAAAACCAAGAAAAGCGGGGTTAAAGCAGAGGAAAAGAAAGAAAAGTGAAGGTAGAGGTGGGGAAAACCAAGAAAAGCAGAGATAGAGCGGAGGAAAATCAAAAAAAGCTGGGCTAGAGCGGAGGTAAACGAAGAAAAGCAGGGTTAGTGTGGAGGAGAACCAAGAAAAGCTGGGTTAGAGCGGAGGAAAACCAAGAAAATCGAGTTTAGAGCGGAGGAAAAGCATGAAAAGCGGGGTTAGAGCGGAAGAAAACCAAGAAAAGCGGGGCTAGAGCATAGGAAAACCAAGAAAAGCGGGGTTAGAAAGGAGGAAAACGAAGAACAGTGAAGTTAGAGCGGAGGAAAACCAAGAAAAGCGCGGTTAGAGCGGAGGAAAACCAAGAAAAAGGGTTAGAGAGAAGGAAAACCGAGAAAACCGGGGTTAGAGCTGAGGAAAAGAAAGTAAAGTGAAGTTAGAGGTGAGGAAACCAAGAAAAGCGGGGATAGAGCACAGGAAAACCAAGAAAAGCTGGTTTAGAGCGGAGGAAATCAAAGAAAAGCGGGGTTAGTGTGGAGGAAAACCAAGAAATGCGGGGTTAGAGCGAGGAAAACCAAGAAAAGCGGGGTTAGAAAGGAGGAAAACCAAGAAAAGTGAAGTTAGAGCGGAGGAAAACCGAGAAAAGCGGGGTTAGAGCGGAGGAAAACCAAGAAAAGCGGGGTTAGAGAGAAGCAAAACCAAGAAAAGCTAAGTTAGAGCATAGGAAAACCAAGAAAAGCAAGGTTAGAAAGGAGGAAAACCAAGAACAGTGAAGTTAGAGCGGAGGAAAACCGACAAAAGCGGGGTTAGAGCGGAGGAAAACCAAGAAAAGCGGGGTTAGAGAGAAGGAAAACCAAGAAAAGCTGGGTTAGAGCATAGGAAAACCAAGAAAAGCGGGGTTAGAAAGGAGGAAAACCAAGAACAGTGAAGTTAGAGCGGAGGAAAACCGAGAAAAACGGGGTTAGAGCGGAGGAAAACCAAGAAAAGCGGGGTTAGAGAGAAGGAAAACCAAGAAATCCGGGGTTAAAGTGGAGGAAAAGAAAGTAAAGTGAAGTTAGAGGTGAGGAAAACCAAGAAAAGCGGGGATAGAGTGGAGGAAAACCAAGAAAAGCTGGTTTAGAGCGGAGGAAATCCAAGAAAAGCGGGGTTAGTGTGGAGGAGAACCAAGAAAAGCGGAGTTAGAGCGAAGGAAAACCAAGAAAATCGGGGTAAGAGCGGAGGAAAACCAAGGAAAGCGGTGTTAGATAGAAGGAAAACCAAGAAAACCGGGGTTAGAGCGAAGGAAAACTAGGAAATGCAAAGTTAGAGCGGAGGAAAACCAAGAAAAGCGAGGTTCATGCAGATGAAAACCACGAAATGCGGGGTTAGAGCGGAGGAAAACCAAGAAAAGCAGAGTTAGAACGGAAGAAAACCAGGAAAAGCGGGGTTAGAGCGGAGGAAAACCAAGAAAAGGGGGTTAGAGTGAAGGAAAACCAAGAAAAGCTGGTTTAGAGCGGAGGAAAAGAAAGAAAAGTGAAGTTAGAGGTGAGGAAAACCAAGAAACGCGGAGATAGAGCGGAGGAAAACAAAGAAAAGCTGGGTTAGAGCGGAGGAAATCCAAGAAAAGCGGGGTTTAGAACGGAAGAAAACCAGGAAAAGCGGGGTTAGAAAGGAGGAAAACCAAGGTAATCAGAAATAGAGCGAAGGAAAACCAAGAAAAGTGAAGTTAGAGAGGAAGAATACAAAGAAAAGCATGGTTAGAGTGGAGAAAAAACAAGAAAAGCTGGGTTGGAGCAGAGGTAAAACAAGAAAAGCGATATTAGAGTGGAGGAAAACCAAGAAAAATGAAGTTAGAGAGGAGGAAAACAAAGATAAGCAGGGTTAGAGCGGAGGAAAACCAAGAAAATTGAAGTTAGAGTGGAGGAAATCCAAGAAAAGTGGAATAAGTGCGGAGGAAAACCAAGAAAAGCTGGCTTAGAGCGGAGGAAAACAAGAAAAGCGAAGTTAGAGCGGAGGAAAACCAAGAAAAGTGGAATAAGTGTGGAGGAAAACCAAGAAAAGCGGGGATAGAGCGGAGGAAAACCAAGAAAAGTGAAGTTAGAGCGAAGGAAAACCAAGAAAAGCCGGGTTAGAGTGGAGGAAAACCAAGAAAAGCGGGGTTAGAGAGAAGGAAAACCAAGAAAACCAGGGTTAGAGCGGAGGAAATCCAAGAAAAGCGGGGTTAGTGTGGAGGAAAACCAAGAAAAGCGGAGTTAGAGCGGAGGAAAACCAGGAAAAGCGGGGTTAGAGTGGAGGTTAAACCAAGATAATCGGGGATAGAGCGAAGGAAAATCAAGAAAAAGTAGATAGAGAGGAAGAATACAACGAAAAGCGAGGTTAGAGCAGCAGAAATCCAAGAAAAGCATGGTTAGAGTAAAGAAAAACCCAGAAAAGCTGGGTTAGAACGGAGAAATCCAAGAAAAGCGGAGTTAGAGCGGAGGAAAACCAAGAAAAGCGAAGTTAGAGAAGAGGAAAACCAAGAAACAAGATGTTAGAGAGGAGGAAAAGAAAGATAAGCTGGGATAGAGCCGAGGAAAACCAAGAAAAGCGAAGTTACAGCGAAGGAAAACCAAGAAAAGCGGGGCTAGAGCGGACGATAAGCAAGAAAAGCGGGTTAAGAGCGGAGGAAAACCAAGAAAAGCGAAGTTAGAGAAGAGGAATACCAAGAAAAATGACGTTAGAGCGGAGGAAAAGAAAGATAAGCAGGTTTAGAGCGGAGGAAAACCAAGAAAAGCGAACTTAGAGCGGAGAAAAATCAAGAAAAGCGGAATAAGTGCAGAGGAAAACCAAGAAAAGCAGGATTAGAGCGGAGGAAAACCAAGAAAAGCGAAGATAGAGCCAAGGAAAACCAGTAAAAGAGGGGTTAGAAAGGAGGAAAACCAAGAAAAGTGAAGTTAGTGGTGAGGAAAACCAAGAAAAGCGGGGTTAGAGCGGAGGAAATCCAAGAAAAGCGGGGTTAGTGTGGAGGAGAACCAAGAAAAGCGGAGTTAGAGAGGAGGAAAACCACGAAAATCGGGGTTAGAGCGGAGGAATGGCATGAAAAGCGAGGCTAGAGCGGAAGAAAACCAAGAAATGCGGGGTTAGAGCGAGGGAAAACTTGGAAATGCAAAGTTAGTGCGGAGGTAAACCAAGAAAAGCAGTTTAGAACTGAAGAAAACCAAGAAAAGCGGGGTTAGAGAGCAGGAAAACCAAGATAATCGGGGTTAGAGCGGAGGAAAAGAAAGAAAAGTGAAGTTAGAGCGGAGGAAAACCATGAAAAGCGGGGATAGAGCGGAGGAAAATTAAGAAAAGCAGGGTTAGAGCGGAGGAAAACCAAGAAAAGTGGGCTTAGAGCGAAGGAAAACCAAGAAAAGCGAAGTTAGAGAAGAGGAAAACCAAGAAAAATGAAGTTAGAGAGGAGGAATACAAAGACAAGCAGGGTTAGAGCGGAGGAAAACCAAGAAAAGCGAACTTAGAGCAGAGGAAAACCAAGAAAAGCGGAATAAGTGCAGAGGAAAACAAAGAAAAGCGGGGTTAGAGCGGAGGAAAACCAAGAAAAGCGAAGATAGAGCGGAGGAAAATAAAGAAAACCAGGGTTAGAGCGGAGGAAAACCAAGAAAAGCGGGCTTAGAGCGAAGGAAAACCAAGAAAAGCGGGGTTAGTGTGGAGGAGAACCAAGAAAAGCGGAGTTAGAGCGGTGGAAAACCACGAAAATCGGGGTTAGAGCGGAGGAATGGCATGAAAAGCGAGGCTAGAGCGGAGGAAAACCAAGAAATGCGGGGTTAGAGCGAGGGAAAACTTGGAAATGCAAAGTTAGTGCGGAGGAAAACTAAGAAAAGCAGAGTTAGAGCGGAGGAAAACCAAGAAAAGCGGGGTTAGAGAGCAGGGAAAGCAAGATAATCGGTGTTAGAGCGGAGGAAAAGAAAGAAAAGTGAAGTTAGAGCAAAGGAAAACCAAGAAAAATGGGGATGGAGCGGAGGAAAATAAAGAAAAGCAGGGTTAGAGCGGAGGAAAACCAAGAAAAGCTGGCTTAGAGCGGAGGAAAACCAAGAAAAGCTGGGTTGGAGCGGAGGAAAACAAAGAAAAGCGGGGTTAGAAAGAAGGAAAACCAAGAAAAGTGAAGTTAGAGCGGAGGAAAATCACGAAAAGCGGGTTTAGAACGGAGGAAAACCTAGAAAAGAGGGGATAGAGAGAAGGAAAACCAAGAAAACTGGGGTTAGAGCGGAGGAAAAGAAAGAAAAGTGAAGTTAGAGGTGAGGAAACCAAGAAAAGCGGGGATAGAGCACAGGAAAACCTAGAAAGGCTGGTTTAGAGCGGAGGAAATCAAAGACAAGCGGGGTTAGTGTGGAGGAGAACCAAGAAATGCGGGGTTAGAGCGGAGGAAAACCAAGAAAAGCGGGGTTGGAAAGGAGGAAAACCAAGAAAAGTGAAATTAGAGCGGAGGAAAACCACGACAAGCGGGGTTAGAGCAGAGGAAAACCAAGAAAAGAGGGGTTACAGAGAAGGAAAACCAAGAAAACCGGGGATAGAGCGGAGGAAAAGAAAGAAAAGGGAAGTTAGAGGTGAGGAAAACCAAGAATAGTGGGGATAGAGCGAAGGAAAACAAAGAAAAGCTGGTTTAGAGCGGAGGAAATCCAAGAAAAGCGGGGTTAGTGTGGAGGAAAACCAAGAAAAGCGGAGTTAGAGCGGAGGAAAACCAGGAAAAGCGGGGTTAGAGTGGAGGTTAAAGCAAGAAAATCGGGAATAGAGCGAAGGAAAATCAAGAAAAAGTAGTTAGAGTGGAAGAATACAACGAAAAGCGCGGTTAGAGCAGCAGAAATCCAAGAAAATCATGGTTAGAGTGGAGAAAAAGCCAGAAAAGCTGGGTTAGAACGGAGAAAAACCAAGAAAAGCGGAGTTAGAGCAGAGGAAAACCAAGAAAAGCGAAGTTAGAGAAGAGGGAAACCAAGAAACATGATGTTAGAGAGGAGGAAAAGAAAGATAAGCTGGGATAGAGCCGAGGAAAACCAAGAAAAGCGGAGCTAGAGCGGACGATAAGCAAGAAAAGCGGGTTAAGAGTGGAGGAAAACCAAGAAAAGCGGGCTTAGAGCGGAGGAAAACCAAGAAAAGCAAAGCTAGAGAAGAGGAATACCAAGAAAAATGACGTTAGAGCGGAGGAAAAGAAAGATAAGCAGGTTTAGAGCGGAGGAAAACCAAGAAAAGCGAACTTAGAGCGGAAGAAAATCAAGAAAAGCGGAATAAGTGCAGAGGAAAACCAAGAAAAGCGGGGTTAGAGCGGAGGAAAATCAAGAAAAGCGAAGATAGAGCGGAGGAAAACCAAGAAAAGCGGGGTAAGAGCGGAGGAAAACTAAGAAAAGTGAAGTTAGTGGTGAGGAAAACCAAGAAAAGCGGGATTAGAGCAGAGGAAATCCAAGAAAAGCGGGGTTAGAGTGGAGGAAAAACCAAGAAAAGCGAAGTTAGAGCGGAGGAAAACCACGAAAATCGGGGTTAGAGCGGAGGAATGGCATGAAAAGCGAGGCTAGAGCGAAGGAAAACCAAGAAATGCGGGGTTAGAGCGAGGGAAAACTTGGAAATGCAATGTTAGTGCGGAGAAAACCCAAGAAAAGCAGAGTTAGAACGGAAGAAAACCAAGAAAAGCGGGGTTAGAGAGCAGGAAAACCAAGATAATCGGGGTTAGAGCGGAGGAAAAGAAAGAAAAGTGAAGTTAGAGCGGAGGAAAACCAAGAAAAGCGGGGATAGAGCGGAGGAAAATAAAGAAAACCAGGGTTAGAGCGGAGGAAAACCAAGAAAAGCGGGCTTAGAGCGAAGGAAAACCAAGAAAAGCGAAGTTAGAGAAGAGGAAAACCAAGAAAAATGAAGTTAGAGAAGAGGAAAACAAAGACAAGCAGGGTTAGAGCGGAGGAAAACCAAGAAAAGCGGAATAAGTGCAGAGGAAAACAAAGAAAAGCGGGGTTAGAGCGGAGGAAAACCAAGAAAAGCGAAGATAGAGCGGAGGAAAACCAAGAAAAGACAGGTTAGAAAGGAGGAAAACCAGGAAAAGTGAAGTTAGAGCAGAGGAAAACCAAGAAAAGCGGGGTTAGAACGAAGGAAAACCAAGAAAAGCAGGGTTAGAGCGGAGGAAAACCAAGAACAGCTGGGTTAGAGCGGAGGAAAACCAAGAAAAGCAGAAGAAGTGCAGAGGAAAACCAAGAAAAGCGGGGTTAGAGCAGAGGAAAACCAAGAAAAGCTGGGTTGGAGCGGAGGAAAACAAAGAAAAGCGGGGTTAGAAAAGAGGAAAACCAAGAAAAGTGACGTTAGCGCGGAGGAAAACCAAGAAAAGCAGGGTTAGAGCGGAGGAAAACCAAGAAAAGGGGGTTAGAGAGAAGGAAAACCAAGAAAACCGGGGTTAGAGCGGAGGAAAAGAAAGAAAAGTGAAGTTAGAGGTGAGGAAACCAAGAAAAGCGGGGATAGAGCACAGGAAAACCAAGAAAAGCTGGTTTAGAGCGGAGGAAATCAAAGAAAAGCGGGGTTAGTGTGGAGGAAAACCAAGAAATGCGGGGTTAGAAAGGAGGAAAACCAAGAAAAGAGGGGTTACAGAGAAGGAAAACCAAGAAAACCGGGGATAGAGCGGAGAAATAGAAAGAAAAGGGAAGTTAGATGTGAGGAAAACCAAGAATAGCGGGGATAGAGCGGAGGAAAACAAAGAAAATCGGGTTTAGAGCAGAGGAAAACGAAGAAAAGCGGGGTTAGTGTGGAAGAGAACTAAGAAAAGCGGGGTTAGAGCGGAGGAAAACCAAGAAAAGCGGGGTTAGAAAGGAGGAAAACCAAGAAAAGCAGAGTTAGAACGGAAGAAAACCAGGAAAAGCGGGGTTAGAGTGGAGGAAAACCAAGATAATCGGGGATAGAGCGAAGGAAAACCAGGAAAAAGAAGTAAGAGGGGAAGAATACAAAGAAAAGCGCGGTTAGAGCAGCAGAAATCCAAGAAAAGCATGTTTAGAGTGGAGAAAAAACAAGAAAAGCTGGGTTGGAGCGAAGATAAAACAAGAAAAGCGGGGTTAGAGCGAAGGAAAACCAAGAAAAGCGGGGTTAGAAAGGAGGAAAACCAAGAAAAGCAGAGTTAGAATGGAAGAAAACCAGGAAAAGCGGGGTTAGAGTGGAGGAAAACCAAGATAATCGGGGATAGAGCGAAGGAAAACCAGGAAAAAGAAGTTAGAGAGGAAGAATACAAAGAAAAGCGAGGTTAGAGCAGCAGAAATCCAAGAAAAGCATGGTTAGAGTGGAGAAAAACCAAGCAACGCTGAGTTGGAGCGGAGAAAAAAAAAGGAAAGCGGGGTTAGAGGTGAGGAAAACAAAGAAAAGTGGAATAAGTGCTGAGTAAAACCAAGAAAATCTGGATTAGAGCGGAGGAAAACCAAGAAAAGAGGGGTTAGAAAGGAGGAAAACCAAGAAAAGTGAAGTTAGAGGGGAGCAAAACTAAGAAAAGCGGGGATAGAGCGGAGGAAAACCAAGAAAAGCGGGGTTAGAGCGGAGGAAAACCAAGAAAAGCGGGGTTAAAGCAGAGGAAAAGAAAGAAAAGTGAAGGTAGAGGTGGGGAAAACCAAGAAAAGCGGAGATAGAGCGGAGGAAAATCAAAAAAAGCTGGGCTAGAGCGGAGGTAAACGAAGAAAAGCAGGGTTAGTGTGGAGGAGAACCAAGAAAAGCTGGGTTAGAGCGGAGGAAAACCAAGAAAATCGGGTTTAGAGCGGAGGAAAAGCATGAAAAGCGGGGTTAGAGCGGAAGAAAACCAAGAAAAGCGGGGCTAGAGCATAGGAAAACCAAGAAAAGCGGGGTTAGAAAGGAGGAAAACGAAGAACAGTGAAGTTAGAGCGGAGGAAAACCAAGAAAAGCGCGGTTAGAGCGGAGGAAAACCAAGAAAAAGGGTTAGAGAGAAGGAAAACCAAGAAAAGCGTGGTTACTGAGACAAAAAACCAAGAAAACCAGGGTTAGAGCGGAGGAAAAGAAAGAAAAGTTAAGATAGAGGTGAGGAAAACCAAGAAAAGCGGGGATAGAGTGGAGGAAAACCAAGAAAAGCGAAGTTAGAGAAGAGGAATACCAAGAAAAATGATGTTAGAGAGGAGGAAAAGAAAGATAAGCAGGTTTAGAGCGGAGGAAAACCAAGAAAAGCGAACTTAGAGCGGAGGAAAACCAAGAAAAGCGGAATAAGTGCAGAGGAAAACAAAGAAAAGCGGGGTTAGAGCGGAGGAAAACCAAGAAAAGCGAAGATAGAGCCGAGGAAAACCAAGAAAAGAGGGGTTAGAAAGGAGGAAAACCAAGAAAATTGAAGTTAGACGGAGGAAAACCAATAAAAGCGGGGTTAGAGCGGAGGAAATCCAAGAAAAGCGGGGTTAGTGTGGAGGAGAACCAAGAAAAACGGAGTTAGAGCGGAGGAAAACCACGAAAATCGGGGTTAGAGCGGAGGAATGGCATGAAAAGCGAGGCTAGAGCGGAGGAAAACCAAGAAATGCGGGGTTAGAGCGAGGGAAATCTTGGAAATGCAATGTTAGTGCGGAGGAAAACCAAGAAAAGCAGATTTAGAACGGAAGAAAACCAAGAAAAGCGGGGTTAGAGAGCAGGAAAACCAAGATAATCGGGGTTAGAGGGGAGGAAAAGAAAGAAAAGTGAAGTTAGAGCGGAGGAAAACCAAGAAAAGCGGGGATAGAGCGGAGGAAAATAAAGAAAAGCAGGGTTAGTGCGGAGGAAAACCAAGAACAGCTGGGTTAGAGCGGAGGAAAACCAAGAAAAGTGGAATAAGTGCAGAGGAAAACCAAGAAAAGCGGGGTTAGAGCAGAGGAAAACCAAGAAAAGCTGGGTTGGAGCGGAGGAAAACAAAGAAAAGCGGGGTTAGAAAGGAGGAAAACCAAGAAAAGTGAAGTTAGAGCGGAGGAAAACCACGAAAAGCGGGGTTAGAGCGGAGGAAATCCTAGAAAAGAGGGGATAGAGAGAAGGAAAACCAAGAAAACCGGGGCTAGAGCGGAGGAAAAGAAAGAAAAGTGAAGTTAGAGGTGAGGAAAACCAAGAAAAGCGGGGTTAGAGTGGAGGAAATTCAAGAAAAGCGGGGTTAGAGCGGAGAAAAACCAAGAAAAGCGGGGTTAGAGCGGAGGAAAACCAAGAAAAGCGGGGTTAGAAAGCAGGAAAACCAAGAAAATGACGTTAGTGCGGAGGAAAACCAAGAAAAGCAGGGTTAGAGCGGAGGAAAACCAAGAAAAGCGGGGTTAGAGAGAAGGAAAACCAAGAAAACCGGGGTTTGAGCGGAGGAAAAGAAAGAAAATTGAAGTTAGAGGTGAGGAAACCAAGAAAAGCGGGGATAGAGCACAGGAAAACCAAGAAAGGCTGGTTTAGAGCGGAGGAAATCAAAGAAAAGCGGGGTTAGTGTGGAGGAAAACCAAGAAATGCGGGGTTAGAGCGGAGGAAAACCATGAAAAGCGGGGTTAGAACGGAGGAAAACCAAGAAAAGTGAAATTAGAGTGGAGGAAAACCACGACAAGCGGGGTTAGAGCAGAGGAATACCAAGAAAAGAGGGGTTACAGAGAAGGAAAACCAAGAAAACCGGGGATAGAGTGGAGGAAAATAAAGAAAAGGGAAGTTAGAGGTGAGGAAAACCAAGAATAGTGGGGATAGAGCGGAGGAAAACCAAGAAAAGCTGGTTTGGAGCGGAGGAAATCCAAGAAAAGCGGGGTTAGTGTGGAGGAATACCAAGAAAAGCGGAGTTGGAGCGGAGGAAAACCAGGAAAAACGGGGTTAGAGTGGAGGTTAAACCAAGATAATCGAGGATAGTGCGAAGGAAAATCAAGAAAAAGTAGTTAGGGAGGAAGAATACAACGAAAAGCGCAGTTAGAGCAGCAGAAATCCAAGAAAAGCATGGTTAGACTGGAGAAAAACCCAGAAAAGCGAAGTTAGAGAAGAGGAAAACCAAGAAAAGCGAAGTTAGAGAAGAGGAAAACCAAGAAACATGATGTTAGAGAGGAGGAAAACAAAGATAAGCAGGGTTAGAGTGGAGGAAAACCAAGAAAAGTGGAATAAGTGCGGAGGAAAACCAAGAAAAGCGGGGTTAGAGCGGAGGAAAACGAAGAAAAGCAGAGTTAGAACGGAAGAAAACCAGGAAAAGCGGGGTTAGAGTGGAGGAAAACAAAAATAATCGGGGATAGAGCGAAGGAAAAAAAGGAAAAAGAAGTTAGAGAGGAAGAATACAAAGAAAAGCGCGGTTAGAGCAGCAGAAATCCAAGAAAAGCATGTTTAGAGTGGAGAAAAAACAAGAAAAGCTGTGTTGGAGCGGAGAAAAAACAAGAAAAGCGGGGTTAGAGCGGAGGAAAACCAAGAAAAGCGGGGTTAGAAAGGAGGAAAACCAAGAAAAGCAGAGTTAGAACGGAAGAAAACCAGGAAAAGCGGGGTTAGAGTGGAGGAAAACCAAGATAATCGGGGATAGAGCGAAGGAAAACCAGGAAAAAGAAGTTAGAGAGGAAGAATACAAAGAAAAGCGAGGTTAGAGCAGCAGAAATCCAAGAAAAGCATGGTTAGAGTGGAGAAAAATCAAGCAAAGCTGGGTTGGAGCGGAGAAAAAAAAAGGAAAGGGGGTTAGAGTGGAGGAAAACCAAGAAAAGTGGAATAAGTGCTGAGGAAAACCAAGAAAATCTGGGTTAGAGCAGAGGAAAACAAAGAAAAGAGGGGTTAGAAAGGAGGAAAACCAAGAAAAGTGAAGTTAGAGCGGAGGAAAACCGAGAAAAGCGGGGCTAGAGCATAGGAAAACCAAGAAAAGCAGGGTTAGAGCGGAGGAAAATGAAGAAAAGCAGGGTTAGTGTGGAGGAGAACCAAGAAAAGCTGGGTTAGAGCGGAGGAAAACCAAGAAAATCGGGTTTAGAGCGGAGGAAAAGCATGAAAAGCGGGGTTAGAGCGGAAGAAAACCAAGAAAAGCGGGGCTAGAGCATAGGAAATCCAAGAAAAGCGGGGTTAGAAAGGAGGAAAACGAAGAACAGTGAAGTTAGAGCGGAGGAAAACCAAGAAAAGCGGGGTTAGAAAGGAGAATAACCAAGAACAGTGAAGTTAGAGTGGAGGAAAACCGAGAAAAGCGGGGTTAGAGCTGAGGAAAACCAAGAAAAGCGGGGTTCGAGTGAAGGAAAACCAAGAAAAGCTGAGTTAGAGCGGAGGAAAAGAAAGAAAAGTGAAGTTAGAGGTAAGGAAAACCAAGAAAAGCGGGGATAGAGTGGAGGAAAACCAGGAAAAGCTGGTTTAGAGCGGAGGAAATCCAAGAAAAGCGGGGTTAGTGTGGAGGAGAACCAAGAAAAGCGGAGTTAGAGCGGAGGAAAACCAAGAAAATCGGGGTTAGAGCGGAGGAAAACCAAGAAAAGCGGGGTTAGATGGAAGGAAAACCAAGAAAACCGGGGTTAGAGCGAAGGAAAACTAGGAAATGCAAAGTTAGAGCGGAGGAAAACCAAGAAAAGCAAGGTTCATGCAGATGAAAACCAAGAAATGCGGGGTTAGAGCGGAGGAAAACCAAGAAAAGCAGAGTTAGAACGGAAGAAAACCAGAAAAAGCGGGGTTAGAGCGGAGGAAAACCAAGAAAAGCGGGGTTAGAAAGGAGGAAAACCAAGAACAGTGAAGTTAGAGCGGAGGAAAACCGAGAAAAGCGGGGTTAGAGCGGAGGAAAACCAAGAAAAGCGGGGTTAGAGAGAAGGAAAACCAGAAAAACCGGGGTTAAAGCGGAGGAAAAGAAAGGAAAGTGAAGTAAGAGGTGAGGAAAACCAAGTAAAGCGGGGATAGAGTGGAGGAAAACCAAGAAAAGCTGGTTTAGAGCGGAGGAAATCCAAGAAAAGCGGGGTTAGTGTGGAGGAGAACCAAGAAAAGCGGAGTTAGAGCGGAGGAAAACCAAGAAAATCGGGGTTAGAGCGGAGGAAAACCAAGGAAAGCTGTGTTAGATAGAAGGAAAACCAAGAAAACCGGGGTTAGAACGAAGGAAAACTAGGAAATGCAAAGTTAGAGCGGAGGAAAACCAAGAAAAGCGAGGTTCATGCAGATGAAAACCAAGAAATGCGGGGTTAGAGCGGAGGAAAACCAAGAAAAGCAGAGTTAGAACGGAAGAAAACCAGGAAAAGGGGGGTTAGAGCGGAGGAAAACCAAGAAAAGTGGGTTAGAGAGAAGGAAAACCAAGAAAACCGGGGTGAAAGCGGAGGAAAAGAAAGGAAAGTGAAGTTAGAGGTGAGGAAAACCAAGAGAAGCGGGGATAGAGTGGAGGAAAACCAAGAAAAGCTGGTTTAGAGCTGAGGAAATCCAAGAAAAGCGGGGTTAGTGTGGAGGAGAACCAAGAAAAGCGGAGTTAGAGCACAGGAAAACCAAGAAAATCGGGGTTAGAGCGGAGGAAAACCAAGAAAAGCGGGGTTAGATAGAAGGAAAACCAAGAAAACCGGGGTTAGAGCGAAGGAAAACTAGGAAATGCAAAGTTAGAGCGGAGGAAAACCAAGAAAAGCGAGGATCATGCAGATGAAAACCAAGAAATGCGGGGTTAGAGCGGAGGAAAACCAAGAAAAGCAGAGTTAGAACGGAAGAAAACCAGGAAAAGCGGGGTTAGAGCGGAGGAAAACCAAGAAAAGTGGGTTAGAGTGAAGGAAAACCAAGAAAAGCTGGTTTAGAGCGGAGGAAAACCAAGAAAAGCGGGGTTAGAAAGGAGGAAAACCAAGAACAGTGAAGTTAGAGCAGAGGAAAACCGAGAAAAGCGGGGTTAGAGCTGAGGAAAACCAAAAAAAGCGGGGTTAGAGAGAAGGAAAACCAAGAAAACCGGGGTGAAAGCGGAGGAAAAGAAAGAAAAGTGAAGTTAGAGGTGAGGAAAACCAAGAAAAGCGGGGATAGAGTGGAGGAAAACAAAAATAATCGGGGATAGAGCGAAGGAAAAAAAGGAAAAAGAAGTTAGAGAGGAAGAATACAAAGAAAAGCACGGTTAGAGCAGCAGAAATCCAAGAAAAGCATGTTTAGAGTGGAGAAAAAACAAGAAAAGCTGGGTTGGAGCGGAGAAAAAACAAGAAAAGCGGGGTTAGAGCGGAGGAAAACCAAGAAATGCGGGGCTAGAGCATAGGAAAACCAAGAAAAGCGGGGTTAGAAAGGAGAAAAACCAAGAACAGTGAATTTAGAGTGGAGGAAAACAGAGAAAAGCGGGGTTAGAGCGGAGGAAAACCAAGAAAAGCGGGGTTAGAGTGAAGGAAAACCAAGAAAAGCTGGGTTAGAGCGGAGGAAAAGAAAGAAAACTGAAGTTATAGGTATGGAAAACCAAGAGAAGCGGGGATAGAGTGGAGGAAAACCAGGAAAAGCTGGTTTAGAGCGGAGGAAATCCAAGAAAAGGGAGGTTAGTGTGGAGGAGAACGAAGAAAAGCGGAGTTAGAGCGGAGGAAAACCAAGAAAATCGGGGTTAGAGCGGAGGAAAACCAAGAAAAGCTGAGTTGGAGCGGAGGAAAACAAAGAAAAGCGGGGTTAGAAAGGAGGAAAACCAAGAACAGTGAAGTTAGAGCGGAGGAAAACCGAGAAAAGCGGGGTTAGAGCGGAGGAAAACCAAGAAAAGTGGGGTTAGAGAGAAGGAAAACCAAGAAAACCGGGGTTAAAGCGAAGGAAAAGAAAGAACAGTGAAGTTAGAGGTGAGTAAAACCAAGAAAAGCGGGGATAGAGTGGAGGAAAACCAAGAAAAGCTGGTTTAGAGCGGAGGAAATCCAAGAAAAGCGGGGTTAGTGTGGAGGAGAACCAAGAAAAGTGGAGTTAGAGCGGAGGAAAACCAAGAAAATCTGGGTTAGAGCGGAGGAAAACCAAGAAAAGCGGGGTTAGATAGAAGGAAAACCAAGAAAACCGGGGTTAGCGTGAAGGAAAACTAGGAAATGCAAAGTTAGAGCGGAGGAAAACCAAGAAAAGCGAGGTTCATGCAGATGAAAACCAAGAAATGCGGGGTTAGAGCAGAGGAAAACCAAGAAAAGCAGAGTTAGATTGGAAGAAAACCAGGAAAAGCAGGGTTAGAGCGGAGGAAAACCAAGAAAAGGAGGTTAGAGTGAAGGAAAACCAAGAAAAGCTGGGTTAGAGCGGAGGAAAACCAAGAAAAGCGGGGTTAGAAAGGAGGAAAACGAAGAACAGTGAAGTTAGAGCGGAGGAAAACCAAGAAAAGGAGGTTAGAGTGAAGGAAAACCAAGAAAAACTGGGATAGAAAGGAGGAAAACCAAGAAAAGCGGGGTTAGAGAGAAGGAAAACCAAGAAAACCAGGGTTAGAGCGGAGGAAATCCAAGAAATGCGGGGTTAGTGTGGAGGAAAACCAAGAAAAGCGGAGTTAGAGCGGAGGAAAACCAGGAAAAGCGGGGTTAGAGTGGAGGTTAAACCAAGATAATAGGGGATAGAGCGAAGGAAAACCAAGATAAGCAGGGTTAGAGCGGAGGAAAACCAAGAAAATTGAAGTTAGAGTGGAGGAAATGAAGTGAAAAAAACCAAAAAAAGTGAAAAAAACCAGAAAATCTGGGTTAGAGCGGAGGAAAACCAAGAAAAGAGGGGTTAGAAAGGAGGAAAACCAAGAAAAGTGAAGTTAGAGGGGAGCAAAACTAAGAAAAGCGGGGATAGAGCGGAGGAAAACCAAGAAAAGCGGGGTTAGAGCGGAGGAAAACCAAGAAAAGCGGGGTTAAAGCAGAGGAAAAGAAAGAAAAGTGAAGGTAGAGGTGGGGAAAACCAAGAAAAGCGGAGATAGAGTGGAGGAAAATCAAAAAAAGCTGAGCTAGAGCGGAGGTAAACGAAGAAAAGCAGGGTTAGTGTGGAGGAGAACCAAGAAAAGCTGGGTTAGAGCGGAGGAAAACCAAGAAAATCGGGTTTAGAGTGGAGGAAAAGCATGAAAAGCGGGGTTAGAGCGGAAGAAAACCAAGAAAAGCGGGGCTAGAGCATAGGAAAACCAAGAAAAGCGGGGTTAGAAAGGAGGAAAACCAAGAAAAGTGAAGTTAGAGCGGAGGAAAACCAAGAAAAGCGCGGTTAGAGCGGAGGAAAACCAAGAAAAAGGGTTAGAGAGAAGGAAAACCAAGAAAACCGGGGTTAGAGCTGAGGAAAAGAAAGTAAAGTGAAATTAGAGGTGAGGAAACCAAGAAAAGCGGGGATAGAGCACAGGAAAACCAAGAAAAGCTGGTTTAGAGCGGAGGAAATCAAAGAAAAGCGGGGTTAGTGTGGAGGAAAACCAAGAAATGAAGGGTTAGAGCGAGGAAAACCAAGAAAAGCGGGGTTAGAAAGGAGGAAAACCAAGAAAAGCAGAGTTAGAACGGAAGAAAACCAGGAAAAGCGGGGTTAGAGTGGAGGAAAACCAAGATAATCGGGGATAGAGCGAAGGAAAACCAGGAAAAAGAAGTAAGAGGGGAAGAATACAAAGAAAAGCGCGGTTAGAGCAGCAGAAATCCAAGAAAAGCATGTTTAGAGTGGAGAAAAAACAAGAAAAGCTGGGTTGGAGCGAAGATAAAACAAGAAAAGCGGGGTTAGAGCGGAGGAAAACCAAGAAAAGCGGGGTTAGAAAGGAGGAAAACCAAGAAAAGCAGAGTTAGAACGGAAGAAAACCAGGAAAAGCGGGGTTAGAGTGGAGGAAAACCAAGATAATCGGGGATAGAGCGAAGGAAAACCAGGAAAAAGAAGTTAGAGAGGAAGAATACAAAGAAAAGCGCGGTTAGAGCAGCAGAAATCCAAGAAAAGCATGGTTAGAGTGGAGAAAAACCAAGCAACGCTGGGTTGGAGCGGAGAAAAAAAAAGGAAAGCGGGGTTAGAGGTGAGGAAAACCAAGAAAAGTGGAATAAGTGCTGAGGAAAACCAAGAAAATCTGGGTTAGAGCGGAGGAAAACCAAGAAAAGAGGGGTTAGAAAGGAGGAAAACCAAGAAAAGTGAAGTTAGAGGGGAGCAAAACTAAGAAAAGCGGGGATAGAGCGGAGGAAAACCAAGAAAAGCGGGGTTAGAGCGGAGGAAAACCAAGAAAAGAGGGGTTAAAGCAGAGGAAAAGAAAGAAAAGTGAAGGTAGAGGTGGGGAAAACCAAGAAAAGCGGAGATAGAGCGGAGGAAAATCAAAAAAAGCTGGGCTAGAGCGGAGGTAAACGAAGAAAAGCAGGGTTAGTGTGGAGGAGAACCAAGAAAAGCTGGGTTAGAGCGGAGGAAAACCAAGAAAATCGGGTTTAGAGCGGAGGAAAAGCATGAAAAGCGGGGTTAGAGCGGAAGAAAACCAAGAAAAGCGGGGCTAGAGCATAGGAAAACCAAGAAAAGCGGGGTTAGAAAGGAGGAAAACGAAGAACAGTGAAGTTAGAGCGGAGGAAAACCAAGAAAAGCGCGGTTAGAGCGGAGGAAAACCAAGAAAAAGGGTTAGAGAGAAGGAAAACCAAGAAAACCGGGCTTAGAGCTGAGGAAAAGAAAGTAAAGTGAAGTTAGAGGTGAGGAAACCAAGAAAAGCGGGGATAGAGCACAGGAAAACCAAGAAAAGCTGGTTTAGAGCGGAGGAAATCAAAGAAAAGCGGGGTTAGTGTGGAGGAAAACCAAGAAATGCGGGGTTAGAGCGAGGAAAACCAAGAAAAGCGGGGTTAGAACGGAGGAAAACCAAGAAAAGAGAAATTAGAGCGGACGAAAACCACGACAAGCGGGGTTAGAGCAGAGGAAAACCAAGAAAAGAGGGGATACAGAGAAGGAAAACCAAGAAACCCGGTAAACAGCAGAGGAAAAGAAAGAAAATGGAAGTTAGAGGTGAGGAAAACCAAGAATAGTGGGGATAGAGCGGAGGAAAACAAAGAAAAGCTGGTTTAGAGCGGAGGAAAACGAAGAAAAGCGGGGTTAGTGTGGAGGAGAACCAAGAAAAACGGGGTTAGAGCGGAGGAAAACAAAGAAAATCGGGTTTAGAGAAGAGGAAAAGCATGAAAAGCGGGGTTAGAGTGGAGGAAAACCAAGAAAAGCGGAATAAGTGCGGAGGAAATCCAAGAAAATCGGGGTAAGAGCGGAGGAAAACCAAGAAAAGCTGGGATAGAGCGGAGGAAAACCAAGAAAAGCGTGGTTACTGAGACAAAAAAACCAAGAAAACCAGGGTTAGAGCGGAGGAAAAGAAAGAAAAGTTAAGATAGAGGTGAGGAAAACCAAGAAAAGCGAAGATAGAGCGGAGGAAAACCAAGAAAAGAGGGGTTAGAAAGGAGGAAAACCAAGAAAATTGAAGTTAGACGGAGGAAAACCAATAAAAGCGGGGTTAGAGCGGAGGAAATCCAAGAAAAGCGGGGTTTGTGTGGAGGAGAACCAAGAAAAACGGAGTTAGAGCGGAGGAAAACCACGAAAATCGGGGTTAGAGCAGAGGAATGGCATGAAAAGCGAGGCTAGAGCGGAGGAAAACCAAGAAATGCGGGGTTAGAGCGAGGGAAATCATGGAAATGCAATGTTAGTGCGGAGGAAAACCAAGAAAAGCAGATTTAGAACGGAAGAAAACCAAGAAAAGCGGGGTTAGAGAGTAGGAAAACCAAGATAATCGGGGTTAGAGGGGAGGAAAAGAAAGAAAAGTGAAGTTAGAGCGGAGGAAAACCAAGAAAAGCGGGGATAGAGCGGAGGAAAATAAAGAAAAGCAGGGTTAGTGCGGAGGAAAACCAAGAACAGCTGGGTTAGAGCGGATGAAAACCAAGAAAAGTGGAATAAGTGCAGAGGAAAACCAAGAAAAGCGGGGTTAGAGCAGAGGAAAACCAAGAAAAGCTGGGTTGGAGCGGAGGAAAACAAAGAAAAGCGGGGTTAGAAAGGAGGAAAACCAAGAAAAGTGAAGTTAGAGCGGAGGAAAACCACGAAAAGCGGGGTTAGAGCGGAGGAAATCCTAGAAAAGAGGGGATAGAGAGAAGGAAAACCAAGAAAACCGGGGTTAGAGCGGAGGAAAAGAAAGAAAAGTGAAGTTAGAGGTGAGGAAAACCAAGAAAAGCGGGGTTAGAGCGGAGGAAATTCAAGAAAAGCGGGGTTAGAGCGGAGAAAAACCAAGAAAAGCGGGGTTAGAGCGGAGGAAAACCAAGAAAAGCGGGGTTAGAAAGCAGGAAAACCAAGAAAAGTGACGTTAGTGCGGAGGAAAACCAAGAAAAGCAGGGTTAGAGCGGAGGAAAACCAAGAAAAGCGGGGTTAGAGAGAAGGAAAACCAAGAAAACCGGGGTTTGAGCGGAGGAAAAGAAAGAAAAGTGAAGTTAGAGGTGAGGAAACCAAGAAAAGCGGGGATAGAGCACAGGAAAACCAAGAAAGGCTGGTTTAGAGCGGAGGAAATCAAAGAAAAGCGGGATTAGTGTGGAGGAAAACCAAGAAATGCGGGGTTAGAGCGGAGGAAAACCATGAAAAGCGAGGTTAGAAAGGAGGAAAACCAAGAAAAGTGAAATTAGAGCGGAGGAAAACCACGACAAGCGGGGTTAGAGCAGAGGAAAACCAAGAAAAGAGGGGTTACAGAGAAGGAAAACCAAGAAAACCGGGGATAGAGTGGAGGAAAATAAAGAAAAGGGAAGTTAGAGGTGAGGATAACCAAGAATAGTGGGGATAGAGCGGAGGAAAACCAAGAAAAGCTGGTTTGGAGCGGAGGAAATCCAAGAAAAGCGGGGTTAGTGTGGAGGAGAACCAAGAAAAGCGGAGTTGGAGCGGAGGAAAACCAGGAAAAGTGGGGTTAGAGTGGAGGTTAAACCAAGATAATCGAGGATAGTGCGAAGGAAAATCAAGAAAAAGTAGTTAGAGAGGAAGAATACAACGAAAAGCGCAGTTAGAGCAGCAGAAATCCAAGAAAAGCATGGTTAGAGTGGAGAAAAACCCAGAAAAGCTGGGTTAGAACGGAGAAAAACAAAGAAAAGCGGAGTTAGAGCGGAGGAAAACCAAGAAAAGCGAAGTTAGAGAAGAGGAAAACCAAGAAACATGATGTTAGAGAGGAGGAAAACAAAGATAAGCAGGGTTAGAGTGGAGGAAAACCAAGAAAAGTGGAATAAGTGCGGAGGAAAACCAAGAAAAGCGGGGTTAGAGCGGAGGAAAACGAAGAAAAGCAGAGTTAGAACGGAAGAAAACCAGGAAATCGGGGTTAGAGTGGAGGAAAACAAAAATAATCGGGGATAGAGCGAAGGAAAAAAAGGAAAAAGAAGTTAGAGAGGAAGAATACAAAGAAAATCGCGGTTAGAGCAGCAGAAATCCAAGAAAAGCATGTTTAGAGTGGAGAAAAAACAAGAAAAGCTGGGTTGGAGCGGAGAAAAAACAAGAAAAGCGGGGTTAGAGCGGAGGAAAACCAAGAAAAGCGGGGTTAGAGCGGAGGAAAACCAAGAAAAGCAGAGTTAGAACGGAAGAAAACCAGGAAAAGCGGGGTTAGAGTGGAGGAAAACCAAGATAATCGGGGATAGAGCGAAGGAAAACCAGGAAAAAGAAGTTAGAGAGGAAGAATACAAAGAAAAGCGAGGTTAGAGCAGCAGAAATCCAAGAAAAGCATGGTTAGAGTGGAGAAAAATCAAGCAAAGCTGGGTTGGAGCAAAGAAAAAAAAAGGAAAGGGGGTTAGAGTGGAGGAAAACCAAGAAAAGTGGAATAAGTGCTGAGGAAAACCAAGAAAATCTGGGTTAGAGCAGAGGAAAACCAAGAAAAGAGGGGTTAGAAAGGAGGAAAACCAAGAAAAGTGAAGTTAGAGGGGAGCAAAACTAAGAAAAGCGGGGATAGAGCGGAGGAAAACCAAGAAAAGCGGGGTTAGAGCGGAGGAAAACCAAGAAAAGCGGGGTTAAAGCAGAGGAAAAGAAAGAAAAGTGAAGTTAGAGGTGGGGAAAACCAAGAAAAGCGGAGATAGAGCGGAGGAAAATCAAAAAAAGCTGGGCTAGAGCGGAGGTAAACGAAGAAAAGCAGGGTTAGTGTGGAGGAGAACCAAGAAAAGCTGGGTTAGAGCGGAGGAAAAACAAGAAAATCGGGTTTAGAGCGGAGGAAAAGAATGAAAAGCGGGGTTAGAGCGGAAGAAAACCAAGAAAAGCGGGGCTAGAGCATAGGAAAACCAAGAAAAGCGGGGTTAGAAAGGAGGAAAACCAAGAACAGTGAAGGTAGAGCGGAGGAAAACCGAGAAAAGCAAGGTTAGAGCGGAGAAAAACCAAGAAAAGCGGGGTTAGAGAGAAGGAAAACCAAGAAAACCGGGGTTAAAGCGAAGGAAAAGAAAGAAAAGCGAAGTTAGAGGTGAGGAAAACCAAGAAAAGCGGGGATAGAGTGGAGGAAAACCAAAAAAAGCAGGTTTAGAGCGGTGGAAATCCAAGAAAAGCGGGGTTAGTGTGGAGGAGAACCAAGAAAAGCGGAGTTAGAGAAAAGGAAAACCAAGAAAATCGGGGTTAGAGCAAAGGAAAACCAAGAAAAGCGAGGATCATGCAGATGAAAACTAAGAAATGCGGGGTTAGAGCGGAGGAAAAACAAGAAAAGCAGAGTTAGAACGGAAGAAAACCAGGAAAAGCGGGGTTAGAGCGGAGGAAAACCAAGAAAAGGGGGTTAGAGTGAAGGAAAACCAAGAAAAGCTGGGTTAGAGCGGAGGAAAACCAAGAAAAGCGGGGTTAGAAAGGAGGAAAACCAAGAACAGTGAAGTTAGAGCGGAGGAAAACCGAGAAAATCAGGGTTAGAGCGGAGGAAAACCAAGAAAAGCGGGGTTAGAAAGAAGGAAAACCAAGAAAACTGGGGTTAAAGCGGAGGAAAAGAAAGAAAAGTGAAGTTAGAGGTGTGGAAAACCAAGAAAAGCGGGGATAGAGTGGAGGAAAACAAAAATAATCGGGGATAGAGCGAAGGAAAAAAAGGAAAAAGAAGTTAGTGAGGAAGAATACAAAGAAAAGCGCGGTTAGAGCAGCAGAAATCCAAGAAAAGCATATTTAGAGTGGAGAAAAAACAAGAAAAGCTGGGTTGGAGCGGAGAAAAAACAAGAAAAGCGGGGTTAGAGCAGAGGAAAACCAAGAAAAGCGGGGTTAGAGCGGAGGAAAACCAAGAAAAGCAGAGTTAGAACAAAAGAAAACCAGGAAAAGCGGTGTTAGAGTGGAGGAAAACCAAGATAATCGGGGATAGAGAGAAGGAAAACCAGGAAAAAGAAGTTAGAGAGGAAGAATACAAAGAAAAGCGAGGTTAGAGCAGCAGAAATCCAAAAAAAGCATGGTTAGAGTGGAGAAAAACCAAGAAAAGCTGGGCTAGAGCGGAGGAAAACGAAGAAAAGCGGGGTTAGAGAGAAGGAAAACCAAGAAAACCGGGGTTAAAGTGGAGGAAAAGAAAGAAAAGTGAAGTTAGAGCTGAGGAAAACCAAGAAAAGCAGGGATAGAGTGGAGGAAAACCAAGAAAAGCTGGTTTACAGCGGAGGAAATTCAAGAAAAGCGGGGTTAGAGCGGAGGAAAACCAAGAAAAGCAGGGTTAGAGCGGAGGAAAACGAAGAAAAGCAGGGTTAGTGTGGAGGAGAACCAAGAAAAGCTGGGTTAGAGCGGAGGAAAACCAAGAAAATCGGGTTTAGAGCGGAGGAAAAGCATGAAAAGCGGGGTTAGAGCGGAAGAAAACCAAGAAAAGCGGGGCTAGAGCATAGGAAAACCAAGAAAAGCGGGGTTAGAAAGGAGGAAAACGAAGAACAGTGAAGTTAGAGCGGAGGAAAACAAAGAAAAGCGGGGTTAGAAAGGAGAAAAACCAAGAACAGTGAAGTTAGAGTGGAGGAAAACCGAGAAAAGCGGGTTTAGAGCGGAGGAAAACCAAGAAAAGCGGGGTTAGATAGAAGGAAAACCAAGAAAAGCTGAGTTAGAACGGAGGAAAAGAAAGAAAAGTGAAGTTAGAGGTAAGGAAAACCAAGAGAAGCGGGGATAGAGTGGAGGAAAACCAGGAAAAGCTGGTTTAGAGCGGAGGAAATCCAAGAAAAGCGGGGTTAGTGTGGAGGAGAACCAAGAAAAGCGGAGTTAGAGCGGAGGAAAACCAAGAAAATCGGGGTTAGAGCGGAGGAAAACCAAGAAAAGCGGGGTTAGATAGAAGGAAAACCAAGAAAACCGGGGTTAGAGCGAAGGAAAACTAGGAAATGCAAAGTTAGAGCGGAGGAAAACCAAGAAAAGCGAGGTTCATGCAGATGAAAACCAAGAAATGCGGGGTTAGAGCGGAGGAAAACCAAGAAAAGCAGAGTTAGAACGGAAGAAAACCAGAAAAAGCGGGGTTAGAGCGGAGGAAAACCAAGAAAAGCGGGGTTAGAAAGGAGGAAAACCAAGAACAGTGAAGTTAGAGCGGAGGAAAACCGAGAAAAGCGGGGTTAGAGCGGAGGAAAACCAAGAAAAGCAGGGTTAGAAAGAAGGAAAACCAAGAAAACCGGGGTTAAAGCGGAGGAAAAGAAAGGAAAGTGAAGTAAGAGGTGAGGAAAACCAAGAAAAGCGGGGATAGAGTGGAGGAAAACCAAGAAAAGCTGGTTTAGAGCGGAGGAAATCCAAGAAAAGCGGGGTTAGTGTGGAGGAGAACCAAGAAAAGCGGAGTTAGAGCACAGGAAAACCAAGAAAATCGGGGTTAGAGCGGAGGAAAACCAAGAAAAGCGGGCTTAGATAGAAGGAAAACCAAGAAAACCGGGGTTAGAACGAAGGAAAACTAGGAAATGCAAAGTTAGAGCGGAGGAAAACCAAGAAAAGCGAGGTTCATGCAGATGAAAACCAAGAAATGCGGGGTTAGAGCGGAGGAAAACCAAGAAAAGCAGAGTTAGAACAAAAGAAAACCAGGAAAAGCGGGGTTAGAGCGGAGGAAAACCAAGAAAAGGGGGTTAGAGTGAAGGAAAACCAAGAAAAGCTGGGTTAGAGCGGAGGAAAACCAAGAAAAGCGGGGTTAGAAAGGAGGAAAACCAAGAACAGTGAAGTTAGAGCGGAGGAAAACCGAGAAAAGCGGGGTTAGAGCGGAGGAAAACCAAGAAAAGCGGGGTTAGAGAGAAGGAAAACCAAGAAAACCGGGGTGAAAGCGGAGGAAAAGAAAGGAAAGTGAAGTTAGAGGTGAGGAAAACCAAGAAAAGCGGGGATAGAGTGGAGGAAAACCAAGAAAAGCTGGTTTAGAGCGGAGGAAATCCAAGAAAAGCGGGGTTAGTGTGGAGGAGAACCAAGAAAAGCGGAGTTAGAGCGGAGGAAAACCAAGAAAATCGGGGTTAGAGCGGAGGAAAACCAAGAAAAGCGGGGTTAGAAAGAAGGAAAACCAAGAAAACTGGGGTTAAAGCGGAGGAAAAGAAAGAAAAGTGAAGTTAGAGGTGTGGAAAACCAAGAAAAGCGGGGATAGAGTGGAGGAAAACAAAAATAATCGGGGATAGAGCGAAGGAAAAAAAGGAAAAAGAAGTTAGTGAGGAAGAATACAAAGAAAAGCGCGGTTAGAGCAGCAGAAATCCAAGAAAAGCATATTTAGAGTGGAGAAAAAACAAGAAAAGCTGGGTTGGAGCGGAGAAAAAACAAGAAAAGCGGGGTTAGAGCAGAGGAAAACCAAGAAAAGCGGGGTTAGAGCGGAGGAAAACCAAGAAAAGCAGAGTTAGAACAAAAGAAAACCAGGAAAAGCGGTGTTAGAGTGGAGGAAAACCAAGATAATCGGGGATAGAGAGAAGGAAAACCAGGAAAAAGAAGTTAGAGAGGAAGAATACAAAGAAAAGCGAGGTTAGAGCAGCAGAAATCCAAAAAAAGCATGGTTAGAGTGGAGAAAAACCAAGAAAAGCTGGGCTAGAGCGGAGGAAAACGAAGAAAAGCGGGGTTAGAGAGAAGGAAAACCAAGAAAACCGGGGTTAAAGTGGAGGAAAAGAAAGAAAAGTGAAGTTAGAGCTGAGGAAAACCAAGAAAAGCAGGGATAGAGTGGAGGAAAACCAAGAAAAGCTGGTTTACAGCGGAGGAAATTCAAGAAAAGCGGGGTTAGAGCGGAGGAAAACCAAGAAAAGCAGGGTTAGAGCGGAGGAAAACGAAGAAAAGCAGGGTTAGTGTGGAGGAGAACCAAGAAAAGCTGGGTTAGAGCGGAGGAAAACCAAGAAAATCGGGTTTAGAGCGGAGGAAAAGCATGAAAAGCGGGGTTAGAGCGGAAGAAAACCAAGAAAAGCGGGGCTAGAGCATAGGAAAACCAAGAAAAGCGGGGTTAGAAAGGAGGAAAACGAAGAACAGTGAAGTTAGAGCGGAGGAAAACAAAGAAAAGCGGGGTTAGAAAGGAGAAAAACCAAGAACAGTGAAGTTAGAGTGGAGGAAAACCGAGAAAAGCGGGTTTAGAGCGGAGGAAAACCAAGAAAAGCGGGGTTAGATAGAAGGAAAACCAAGAAAAGCTGAGTTAGAACGGAGGAAAAGAAAGAAAAGTGAAGTTAGAGGTAAGGAAAACCAAGAGAAGCGGGGATAGAGTGGAGGAAAACCAGGAAAAGCTGGTTTAGAGCGGAGGAAATCCAAGAAAAGCGGGGTTAGTGTGGAGGAGAACCAAGAAAAGCGGAGTTAGAGCGGAGGAAAACCAAGAAAATCGGGGTTAGAGCGGAGGAAAACCAAGAAAAGCGGGGTTAGATAGAAGGAAAACCAAGAAAACCGGGGTTAGAGCGAAGGAAAACTAGGAAATGCAAAGTTAGAGCGGAGGAAAACCAAGAAAAGCGAGGTTCATGCAGATGAAAACCAAGAAATGCGGGGTTAGAGCGGAGGAAAACCAAGAAAAGCAGAGTTAGAACGGAAGAAAACCAGAAAAAGCGGGGTTAGAGCGGAGGAAAACCAAGAAAAGCGGGGTTAGAAAGGAGGAAAACCAAGAACAGTGAAGTTAGAGCGGAGGAAAACCGAGAAAAGCGGGGTTAGAGCGGAGGAAAACCAAGAAAAGCAGGGTTAGAAAGAAGGAAAACCAAGAAAACCGGGGTTAAAGCGGAGGAAAAGAAAGGAAAGTGAAGTAAGAGGTGAGGAAAACCAAGAAAAGCGGGGATAGAGTGGAGGAAAACCAAGAAAAGCTGGTTTAGAGCGGAGGAAATCCAAGAAAAGCGGGGTTAGTGTGGAGGAGAACCAAGAAAAGCGGAGTTAGAGCACAGGAAAACCAAGAAAATCGGGGTTAGAGCGGAGGAAAACCAAGAAAAGCGGGCTTAGATAGAAGGAAAACCAAGAAAACCGGGGTTAGAACGAAGGAAAACTAGGAAATGCAAAGTTAGAGCGGAGGAAAACCAAGAAAAGCGAGGTTCATGCAGATGAAAACCAAGAAATGCGGGGTTAGAGCGGAGGAAAACCAAGAAAAGCAGAGTTAGAACAAAAGAAAACCAGGAAAAGCGGGGTTAGAGCGGAGGAAAACCAAGAAAAGGGGGTTAGAGTGAAGGAAAACCAAGAAAAGCTGGGTTAGAGCGGAGGAAAACCAAGAAAAGCGGGGTTAGAAAGGAGGAAAACCAAGAACAGTGAAGTTAGAGCGGAGGAAAACCGAGAAAAGCGGGGTTAGAGCGGAGGAAAACCAAGAAAAGCGGGGTTAGAGAGAAGGAAAACCAAGAAAACCGGGGTGAAAGCGGAGGAAAAGAAAGGAAAGTGAAGTTAGAGGTGAGGAAAACCAAGAAAAGCGGGGATAGAGTGGAGGAAAACCAAGAAAAGCTGGTTTAGAGCGGAGGAAATCCAAGAAAAGCGGGGTTAGTGTGGAGGAGAACCAAGAAAAGCGGAGTTAGAGCGGAGGAAAACCAAGAAAATCGGGGTTAGAGCGGAGGAAAACCAAGAAAAGCGGGGTTCGATAGAAGGAAAACCAAGAAAACCGGGGTTAGAGCGAAGGAAAACTAGGAAATGCAAAGTCAGAGCGGAGGAAAACCAAGAAAAGCGAGGTTCATGCAGATGAAAACCAAGAAATGCGGGGTTAGAGCGGAGGAAAACCAAGAAAAGCAGAATTAGAACGGAAGAAAACCAGGAAAAGCGGGGTTAGAGCGGAGGAAAACCAAGAAAAGGAGGTTAGAGTGAAGGAAAACCAAGAAAAGCTGGGTTAGAGCGGAGGAAAACCAAGAAAAGCGGGGTTAGAAAGGAGGAAAACCAAGAAAAGCGGGGTTAGAGAGAAGGAAAACCAAGAAAACCAGGGTTAGAGCGGAGGAAATCCAAGAAAAGCGGGGTTAGTGTGGAGGAAAACCAAGAAAAGCGGAGTTAGAGCGGAGGAAAACCAGGAAAAGCGGAGTTAGAGTGGAGGTTAAACCAAGATAATCGGGGATAGAGCGAAGGAAAATCAAGAAAAAGTAGTTAGAGAGGAAGAATACAACAAAAAGCGAGGTTAGAGCAGCAGAAATCCAAGAAAAGCATGGTTAGAGTGGAGAAAAACCCAGAAAAGCTGGGTTAGAACGGAGAAAAACCAAGAAAAGCGGAGTTAGAGCGGAGGAAAACCAAGAAAAGCGAAGTTAGAGAAGAGGAAAACCAAGAAACATGATGTTAGAGAGGAGGAAAAGAAAGATAAGCTGGGATAGAGCCGAGGAAAACCAAGAAAAGCGAAGTTACAGCGAAGGAAAACCAAGAAAAGCGGGGCTAGAGCGGACGATAAGCAAGAAAAGCGGGTTAAGAGCGGAGGAAAACCAAGAAAAGCGGGGTTAGAGCGGAGGAAAACCAAGAAAAATGACGTTAGAGCGGACGAAAAGAAAGATAAGCAGGTTTAGAGCGGAGGAAAACCAAGAAAAGCGAACTTAGAGCGGAGGAAAATCAAGAAAAGCGGAATAAGTGCAGAGGAAAACCAAGAAAAGCGGGGTTAGAGCGGAGGAAAACCAAGAAAAGCGAAGATAGAGCGGAGGAAAACCAAGAAAAGCGGGGTTAGAGCGGAGGAAAACCAGGAAAAGCGGGGTTAGAGTGGAGGTTAAAGCAAGATAATCGGGGATAGAGCGAAGGAAAATCAAGAAAAAGTAGTTAGAGAGGAAGAATACAACGAAAAGCGAGGTTAGAGCAGCAGAAATCCAAGAAAAGCATGGTTAGAGTGGAGAAAAACCCAGAAAAGCTGGGTTAGAACTGAGAAAAACCAAGAAAAGCGGAGTTAGAGCGGAGGAAAACCAAGAAAAGCGAAGTTAGAGAAGAGGAAAACCAAGAAACATGATGTTAGAGAGGAGGAAAAGAAAGATAAGCTGGGATAGAGCCGAGGAAAACCAAGAAAAGCGAAGTTACAGCGAAGGAAAACCAAGAAAAGCGGGGCTAGAGCGGACGATAAGCAAGAAAAGCGGGTTAAGATCGGAGGAAAACCAAGAAAAGCGGGGTTAGAGCGGAGGAAAACCAAGAAAAATGACGTTAGAGCGGACGAAAAGAAAGATAAGCAGGTTTAGAGCGGAGGAAAACCAAGAAAAGCGAACTTAGAGCGGAGGAAAATCAAGAAAAGCGGAATAAGTGCAGAGGAAAACCAAGAAAAGCGGGGTTAGAGCGGAGGAAAACCAAGAAAAGCGAAGATAGAGCGGAGGAAAACCAAGAAAAGCGGGGTTAGAGCGGAGGAAAACTAAGAAAAGTGAAGTTAGTGGTGAGGAAAACCAAGAAAAGCGGGGTTAGAGCGGAGGAAATCCAAGAAAAGCGGGGTTAGTGTGGAGGAGAACCAAGAAAAGCGGAGTTAGAGCGGAGGAAAACCACGAAAATCGGGGTTAGAGCGGAGGAATGGCATGAAAAGCGAGGCTAGAGCGGATGAAAACCAAGAAATGCGGGGTTAGAGCGAGGGAAAACTTGGAAATGCAAAGTTAGTGCGGAGGAAAACCAAGAAAAGCAGAGTTAGAACGGAAGAAAACCAAGAAAAGTGGGGTTAGAGAGCAGGAAAACCAAGATAATCGGGGTTAGAGCGGAGGAAAAGAAAGAAAAGTGAAGTTAGAGCGGAGGAAAACCAAGAAAAGCGGGGATAGAGCGGAGGAAAATAAAGAAAAGCAGGGTTAGTGCGGAGGAAAACCAAGAAAAGCGGGCTTAGAGCGAAGGAAAACCAAGAAAAGCGAAGTTAGAGAAGAGGAAAACCAAGAAAAATGAAGTTAGAGAGGAGGAAAACAAAGATAAGCAGGGTTAGAGCGGAGGAAAACCAAGAAAAGCGAACTTAGAGCGGAGGAAAACCAAGAAAAGCGGAATAAGTGCAGAGGAAAACCAAGAAAAGCGGGGTTAGAGCGGAGGAAAACGAAGAAAAGCGAAAATAGAGCGGAGGAAAACCAAGAAAAGAGAGGTTAGAAAGGAGGAAAACCAAGAAAAGTGAAGTTAGAGCGGAGGAAATCCAAGAAAAGCGGGGTTAGTGTGGAGGAGAACCAAGAAAAGCGGAGTTAGAGCGGAGGAAAACTACGAAAATCGGAATTAGAGCGGAGGAATGGCATGAAAAGCGAGGCTAGAGC
The DNA here is from genome assembly GCF_054131305.1 of Coturnix japonica. Lineage (NCBI taxonomy): Eukaryota > Metazoa > Chordata > Aves > Galliformes > Phasianidae > Coturnix > Coturnix japonica. Next base: position 20,362,274 of record NC_140676.1, on the reverse strand, counting down.
GGAGGAAAACCAAGAAATGCGGGGTTAGAGCGAGGGAAAACTTGGAAATGCAAAGTTAGTGCGGAGGAAAACCAAGAAAAGCAGAGTTAGAACGGAAGAAAACCAAGAAAAGCGGGGTTAGAGAGCAGGGAAAACAAGATAATCGGGGTTAGAGCGGAGGAAAAGAAAGAAAAGTGAAGTTAGAGCGGAGGAAAACCAAGAAAAACGGGGATAGAGCGGAGGAAAATCAAAAAAAGCTGGGCTAGAGCGGAGGTAAACGAAGAAAAGCTGGGTTAGAGCGGAGGAAAACCATGAAAAGCGGAATAAGTGCAGAGGAAAACCAAGAAAAGCGGGGTTAGAGCAGAGGAAAAGCAAGAAAAGCTGAGTTGGAGCAGAGGAAAACAAAGAAAAGCGGGGTTAGAAAGGAGGAAAACCAAGAAAAGTGAAGTTAGAGCGGAGGAAAACCACTAAAAGCGGGTTTAGAACGGAGGAAAACCTAGAAAAGAGGGGATAGAGCGGAGGAAAACCAAGAAAAGCGGGGTTAGAGCGGAGGAAAAGAAAGAAAAGTGAAGTTAGAGGTGAGGAAACCAAGAAAAGCGGGGATAGAGCACAGGAAAACCAAGAAAGGCTGGTTTAGAGCGGAGGAAATCAAAGAAAAGAGGGGTTAGTGTGGAGGAAAACCAAGAAATGCGGGGTTAGAGCGAGGAAAACCAAGAAAAGCGGGGTTAGAAAGGAGGAAAACCAAGAAAAGTGAAATTAGAGCGGAGGAAAACCACGACAAGCGGGGTTAGAGCAGAGGAAAACCAAGAAAAGAGGGGTTACAGAGAAGGAAAACCAAGAAAACCGGGGATAGAGCGGAGGAAAAGAAAGAAAAGGGAAGTTAGAGGTGAGGAAAACCAAGAATAGTGGGGATAGATCGGAGGAAAACAAAGAAAAGCTGGTTTAGAGCGAAGGAAATCCAAGAAAAGCGGGGTTAGTGTGGAGGAAAACCAAGAAAAGCGGAGTTAGAGCGGAGGAAAACCAGGAAAAGCGGGGTTAGAGTGGAGGTTAAAGCAAGATAATCGGGGATAGAGCGAAGGAAAATCAAGAAAAAGTAGTTAGAGAGGAAGAATACAACGAAAAGCGCGGTTAGAGCAGCAAAAATCCAAGAAAATCATGGTTAGAGTGGAGAAAAACCCAGAAAAGCTGGGTTAGAACGGAGAAAACCCAAGAAAAGCGGAGTTAGAGCGGAGGAAAACCAAGAAAAGCGAAATTAGAGAAGAGGAAAACCAAGAAACATGATGTTAGAGAGGAGGAAAAGAAAGATAAGCTGGGATAGAGCCGAGGAAAACCAAGAAAAGCGAAGTTACAGCGAAGGAAAACCAAGAAAAGCGGGGCTAGAGCGGACGATAAGCAAGAAAAGCGGGTTAAGAGCGGAGGAAAACCAAGAAAAGCGGGGTTAGAGCGGAGGAAAACCAAGAAAAGCGAAGTTAGAGAAGAGGAATACCAAGAAAAATGAAGTTAGAGCGGAGGAAAAGAAAGATAAGCAGGTTTAGAGCGGAGGAAAACCAAGAAAAGCGAACTTAGAGCAGAGGAAAATCAAGAAAAGCGGAATAAGTGCAGAGGAAAACCAAGAAAAGCGGGGTTAGAGCGGAGGAAAACTAAGAAAAGTGAAGTTAGTGGTGAGGAAAACCAAGAAAAGCGGGATTGAGCGGAGGAAATCCAAGAAAAGCGGGGTTAGTGTGGAGGAAAAACCAAGAAAAGCAAAGTTAGAGCGGAGGAAAACCACGAAAATCGGGGTTAGAGCGGAGGAATGGCATGAAAAGCGAGGCTAGAGCGAAGGAAAACCAAGAAATGCGGGGTTAGAGCGAGGGAAAACTAGGAAATGCAAAGTTAGTGCGGAGAAAAACCAAGAAAAGCAGAGTTAGAACGGAAGAAAACCAAGATAATCGGGGTTAGAGCGGAGGAAAAGAAAGAAAAGTGAAGTTAGAGCGGAGGAAAACCAAGAAAAGCGGGGATAGAGCGGAGGAAAACAAAGAAAAGCAGGGTTAGAGCGAGGGAAAACTTGGAAATGCAGGCTTAGAGCGAAGGAATACCAAGAAAAGCGAAGTTAGAGAAGAGGAAATCCAAGAAAAATGAAGTTAGAGAGGAGGAAAACTAAGACAAGCAAGGTTAGAGCGGAGGAAAACCAAGAAAAGCGAACTTAGAGCGGAGGAAAACCAAGAAAAGCAGAATAAGTGCAGAGGAAAGCAAAGAAAAGCGGGGTTAGAGCGGAGGAAAACCAAGAAAAGCGGAGATAGAGCATAGGAAAACCAAGAAAAGAGAGGTTAGAAAGGAGGAAAACCAAGAAAAGTGAAGTTAGAGCAGAGGAAAACCAAGAAAAGCGGGGTTAGAACGAAGGAAAACCAAGAAAAGACGAGTTAGAGCGGAGGAAAACCACGAAAATCGGGGTTAAAGCGGAGGAAAAGAAAGAAAAGTGAAGTTAGAGGTGAGTAAAACCAAGAAAAGCGGGGATAGAGTGGAGGAAAACCAAGAAAAGCTGGTTTAGAGCGGAGGAAATCCAAGAAAAGCGGGGTTAGTGCGGAGGAAAACCAAGAAAAGCGGGGTTCGATAGAAGGAAAACCAAGAAAAACGGGGTTAGAGCGAAGGAAAACTAGGAAATGCAAAGTCAGAGCGGAGGAAAACCAAGAAAAGCGAGGTTCATGCAGATGAAAACCAAGAAATGCGAGGTTAGACCAGAGGAAAACCAAGAAAAGCAGAGTTAGAACGGAAGAAAACCAGGAAAAGCGGGGTTAGAGCGGAGGAAAACCAAGAAAAGGGGGTTAGAGTGAAGGAAAACCAAGAAAAGCTGGGTTAGAGCAGAGGAAAACCAAGAAAAGCGGGGTTAGAAAGGAGGAAAACCAAGAACAGTGAAGTTAGAGCGGAGGAAAACCAAGAAACATGATGTTAGAGAGGAGGAAAAGAAAGATAAGCTGGGATAGAGCCGAGGAAAACCAAGAAAAGCGAATTTACAGCGAAGGAAAACCAAGAAAAGCGGGGCTAGAGCGGACGATAAGCAAGAAAAGCGGGTTAAGAGCGGAGGAAAACCAAGAAAAGCGGGGTTAGAGCGGAGGAAAACCAAGAAAAGCGGGGTTAGAGCAGAGGAAAACCAAGAAAAATGACGTTAGAGCGGAGGAAAAGAAAGATAAGCAGGTTTAGAGCGGAGGAAAACCAAGAGAAGCGAACTTAGAGCGGAGGAAAATCAAGAAAAGCGGAATAAGTGCAGAGGAAAACCAAGAAAAGCGGGGTTAGAGCGGAGGAAAACCAAGAAAAGCGAAGATAGAGCGGAGGAAAACCAAGAAAAGTGGGGTTAGAGCGGACGAAAACTAAAAAAAGTGAAGTTAGTGGTGAGGAAAACCAAGAAAAGCGGGATTAGAGCGAAGGAAATCCAAGAAAAGCGGGGTTAGAGCGGAGGAAAAACCAAGAAAAGCGGAGTTAGAGCAAAGGAAAACCACGAAAATCGGGGTTAGAGCGGAGGAATGGCATGAAAAGCGAGGCTAGAGCGAAGGAAACCCAAGAAATGCGGGGTTAGAGCGAGGGAAAACTTGGAAATGCAAAGTTAGTGCGGAGGAAAACCAAGAAAAGCAGTTTAGAACGGAAGAAAACCAAGAAAAGCGGGGTTAGAGAGCAGGAAAACAAAGATAATCAAGGTTAGAGCGGAGGAAAATAAAGAAAAGCAGGGTTAGAGCGGAGGAAAACCAAGAAAAGCGGGGTTAGAGCGAAGGAAAACCAAGAAAAGCGAAGTTAGAGAAGAGGAAAACCAAGAAAACTGAAGTTAGAGAGGAGGAAAACAAAGAAAAGCAGGGTTAGAGCGGAGGAAAACCAAGAAAAGCGAACTTAGAGCGGAGGAAAACCAAGAAAAGCGGAATAAGTGCAGAGGAAAACAAAGAAAAGCGGGGTTAGAGCGGAGGAAAACCAATAAAAGCGAAGATAGTGCGGAGGAAAACCAAGAAGGAGAGTTTAGAAAGGAGGAAAACCAAGAAAAGCTGGTTTAGAGCGGAAGAAATCCAAGAAAAGCAAGGTTAGTGTGGAGGAGAACCAAGAAAAGCGGAGTTAGAGCTAAGGAAAACCAAGAAAATCTGGGTTAGAGCGGAGGAAAACCAAGAAAAGCGGGGTTAGATAGAAGGAAAACCAAGAAAACCGGGGTTAGAGCGAAGGAAAACTAGTAAATGCAAAGTTAGAGCGGAGGAAAACCAAGAAAAGCGAGGTTCATGCAGATGAAAACCAAGAAATGCGGGGTTAGAGCAGAGGAAAACCAAGAAAAGTGAAGTTAGAGCGCAGGAAAACCAAGAAAAGTGGAATAAGTGTGGAGGAAAACCAAGAAAAGCGGGGATAGAGCGGAGGAAAACCAAGAAAAGGGGGTTAGAGAGAAGGAAAACCAAGAAAAGTGAAGTTAGAGCAAAGGAAAACCAAGGAAAGCCAAGTTAGAGCGGAGGAAAACCAAGAAAATTGAAGTTAGAGCGGAGGAAATCCAAGAAAAGTGGAATAAGTGCGGAGGAAAACCAAGAAAAGCTGGCTTAGAGCGGAGGAAAACCAAGAAAAGTGAAGTTAGAGCGAAGGAAAACCAAGAAAAGTGGAATAAGTGTGGAAGAAAACCAAGAAAAGCGGGGATAGAGCGGAGGAAAACCAAGAAAAGGGGGTTAGAGAGAAGGAAAACCAAGAAAAGTGAAGTTAGAGCGAAGGAAAACCAAGGAAAGCCAGGTTAGAGCGGAGGAAAACCAAGAAAAGCGGGGTTAGAGAGAAGGAAAACCAAGAAAACCAGGGTTAGAGCGGAGGAAATCCAAGAAAAGCAGGGTTAGTGTGGAGGAAAACCAAGAAAAGCGGGGTTAGAGTGGAGGTTAAACCAAGATAATCGGGGATAGAGCGAAGGAAAATCAAGAAAAAGTAGATAGAGAGGAAGAATACAACGAAAAGCGAGGTTAGAGCAGCAGAAATCCAAGAAAAGCATGGTTAGAGTGGAGAAAAACCCAGAAAAGGTGGGTTAGAACGGAGAAATCCAAGAAAAGCAAAGTTAGAGCGGAGGAAAATCAAGAAAAGCGGGGATAGAGCGGAGGAAAACAAAGAAAAGCAGGGTTAGAGCGGAGGAAAACCAAGAAAAGCAGGCTTAGAGCGAAGGAAAACCAAGAAAAGCGAAGTTAGAGAAGAGGAAATCCAAGAAAAATGAAGTTAGAGAGGAGGAAAACTAAGACAAGCAAGGTTAGAGCGGAGGAAAACCAAGAAAAGCGAACTTAGAGCGGAGGAAAACCAAGAAAAGCAGAATAAGTGCAGAGGAAAGCAAAGAAAAGCGGGGTTAGAGCGGAGGAAAACCAAGAAAAGCGGAGATAGAGCATAGGAAAACAAAGAAAAGAGAGGTTAGAAAGGAGGAAAACCAAGAAAAGTGAAGTTAGAGCAGAGGAAAACCAAGAAAAGCGGGGTTAGAACGAAGGAAAACCAAGAAAAGCGGAGTTAGAGCGGAGGAAAACCACGAAAATCGGGGTTAAAGCGGAGGAAAAGAAAGAAAAGTGAAGTTAGAGGTGAGTAAAACCAAGAAAAGCGGGGATAGAGTGGAGGAAAACCAAGAAAAGCTGGTTTAGAGCGGAGGAAATCCAAGAAAAGCGGGGTTAGTGCGGAGGAAAACCAAGAAAAGCGGGGTTCGATAGAAGGAAAACCAAGAAAAACGGGGTTAGAGCGAAGGAAAACTAGGAAATGCAAAGTCAGAGCGGAGGAAAACCAAGAAAAGCGAGGTTCATGCAGATGAAAACCAAGAAATGCGGGGTTAGACCAGAGGAAAACCAAGAAAAGCAGAGTTAGAACGGAAGAAAACCAGGAAAAGCGAGGTTAGGGCGGAGGAAAACCAAGAAAAGGGGGTTAGAGTGAAGGAAAACCAAGAAAAGCTGGGTTAGAGCAGAGGAAAACCAAGAAAAGCGGGGTTAGAAAGGAGGAAAACCAAGAACAGTGAAGTTAGAGCGGAGGAAAACCAAGAAACATGATGTTAGAGAGGAGGAAAAGAAAGATAAGCTGGGATAGAGCCGAGGAAAACCAAGAAAAGCGAATTTACAGCGAAGGAAAACCAAGAAAAGCGGGGCTAGAGCGGACGATAAGCAAGAAAAGCGGGTTAAGAGCGGAGGAAAACCAAGAAAAGCGGGGTTAGAGCGGAGGAAAACCAAGAAAAGCGGGGTTAGAGCAGAGGAAAACCAAGAAAAATGACGTTAGAGCAGAGGAAAAGAAAGATAAGCAGGTTTAGAGCGGAGGAAAACCAAGAGAAGCGAACTTAGAGCGGAGGAAAATCAAGAAAAGCGGAATAAGTGCAGAGGAAAACCAAGAAAAGCGGGGTTAGAGCGGAGGAAAACCAAGAAAAGCGAAGATAGAGCGGAGGAAAACCAAGAAAAGTGGGGTTAGAGCGGACGAAAACTAAAAAAAGTGAAGTTAGTGGTGAGGAAAACCAAGAAAAGCGGGATTAGAGCGAAGGAAATCCAAGAAAAGCGGGGTTAGAGCGGAGGAAAAACCAAGAAAAGCGGAGTTAGAGCAAAGGAAAACCACGAAAATCGGGGTTAGAGCGGAGGAATGGCATGAAAAGCGAGGCTAGAGCGAAGGAAAACCAAGAAATGCGGGGTTAGAGCGAGGGAAAACTTGGAAATGCAAAGTTAGTGCGGAGGAAAACCAAGAAAAGCAGTTTAGAACGGAAGAAAACCAAGAAAAGCGGGGTTAGAGAGCAGGAAAACCAAGATAATCGGGGTTAGAGCGGAGGAAAATAAAGAAAAGCAGGGTTAGAGCGGAGGAAAACCAAGAAAAGCGGGGTTAGAGCGAAGGAAAACCAAGAAAAGCGAAGTTAGAGAAGAGGAAAACCAAGAAAACTGAAGTTAGAGAGGAGGAAAACAAAGAAAAGCAGGGTTAGAGCGGAGGAAAACCAAGAAAAGCGAACTTAGAGCGGAGGAAAACCAAGAAAAGCGGAATAAGTGCAGAGGAAAACAAAGAAAAGCGGGGTTAGAGCGGAGGAAAACCAATAAAAGCGAAGATAGTGCGGAGGAAAACCAAGAAGGAGAGTTTAGAAAGGAGGAAAACCAAGAAAAGCTGGTTTAGAGCGGAAGAAATCCAAGAAAAGCAAGGTTAGTGTGGAGGAGAACCATGATAAGCGGAGTTAGAGCTAAGGAAAACCAAGAAAATCTGGGTTAGAGCGGAGGAAAACCAAGAAAAGCGGGGTTAGATAGAAGGAAAACCAAGAAAACCGGGGTAAGAGCGAAGGAAAACTAGGAAATGCAAAGTTAGAGCGGAGGAAAACCAAGAAAAGCGAGGTTCATGCAGATGAAAACCAAGAAATGCAGGGTTAGAGCGGAGGAAAACCAAGAAAAGGGGGTTAGAGTGAAGGAAAACCAAGAAAAGCTGGGTTAGAGCGGAGGAAAACCAAGAAAATCGGGTTTAGAGCGGAGGAAAACCAAGAACAGTGAAGTTAGAGCGGAGGAAAACCAAGAACAGTGAAGTTAGAGCAAAGGAAAACCAAGAAAAGCGGGGTTAGAGAGAAGGAAAACCAAGAAAACCGGGGTTAGAGTGAAGGAAAACTAGGAAATGCAAAGTTAGAGCGGAGGAAAACCAAGAAAAGCGAGGTTCATGCAGATGAAAACCAAGAAATGCGGGGTTAGAGCGGAGGAAAACCAAGAAAAGCAGGGTTAGAGCGGAGGAACACCAAGAAAATCGGGTTTAGAGCGGAGGAAAAGCATGAAAAGCGGGGTTAGAGCGGAAGAAAACCAAGAAAAGCGGAATAAGTGCGGAGGAAAACCAAGAACTGCGGGGTTAGAGCGGAGGAAAACCAAGAAAAGCGGGGCTAGAACATAGGAAAACCAAGAAAAGCGGGGTTAGAAAGGAGGAAAACCAAGAACAGTGAAGTTAGAGCAGAGGAAAACCGAGAAAAGCGGGGTTAGAAAGGAGAAAAACCAAGAACAGTGAAGTTAGAGTGGAGGAAAACCGAGAAAAGTGGGGTTAGAGCGGAGGAAAACCAAGAAAAGCGAGGTTAGAGTGAAGGAAAACCAAGAAAAGCTGAGTTAGAGCGGAGGAAAAGAAAGAAAAGTGAAGTTAGAGGTAAGGAAAACCAAGAGAAGCGGGGATAGAGTGGAGGAAAACCAGGAAAAGCTGGTTTAGAGCGGAGGAAATCCAAGAAAAGCGGGGTTAGTGTGGAGGAGAACCAAGAAAAGCGGAGTTAGAGCGGAGGAAAACCAAGAAAATCGGGGTTAGAGCGGAGGAATGGCATGAAAAGCGAGGCTAGAGCGAAGGAAAACCAAGAAATGCGGGGTTAGAGCGAGGGAAAACTTGGAAATGCAAAGTTAGTGCGGAGGAAAACCAAGAAAAGCAGTTTAGAACGGAAGAAAACCAAGAAAAGCGGGGTTAGAGAGCAGGAAAACCAAGATAATCGGGGTTAGAGCGGAGGAAAATAAAGAAAAGCAGGGTTAGAGCGGAGGAAAACCAAGAAAAGCGGGGTTAGAGCGAAGGAAAACCAAGAAAAGCGAAGTTAGAGAAGAGGAAAACCAAGAAAACTGAAGTTAGAGAGGAGGAAAACAAAGAAAAGCAGGGTTAGAGCGGAGGAAAACCAAGAAAAGCGAACTTAGAGCGGAGGAAAACCAAGAAAAGCGGAATAAGTGCAGAGGAAAACAAAGAAAAGCGGGGTTAGAGCGGAGGAAAACCAATAAAAGCGAAGATAGTGCGGAGGAAAACCAAGAAGGAGAGTTTAGAAAGGAGGAAAACCAAGAAAAGCTGGTTTAGAGCGGAAGAAATCCAAGAAAAGCAAGGTTAGTGTGGAGGAGAACCATGATAAGCGGAGTTAGAGCTAAGGAAAACCAAGAAAATCTGGGTTAGAGCGGAGGAAAACCAAGAAAAGCGGGGTTAGATAGAAGGAAAACCAAGAAAACCGGGGTAAGAGCGAAGGAAAACTAGGAAATGCAAAGTTAGAGCGGAGGAAAACCAAGAAAAGCGAGGTTCATGCAGATGAAAACCAAGAAATGCAGGGTTAGAGCGGAGGAAAACCAAGAAAAGGGGGTTAGAGTGAAGGAAAACCAAGAAAAGCTGGGTTAGAGCGGAGGAAAACCAAGAAAATCGGGTTTAGAGCGGAGGAAAACCAAGAACAGTGAAGTTAGAGCGGAGGAAAACCAAGAACAGTGAAGTTAGAGCAAAGGAAAACCAAGAAAAGCGGGGTTAGAGAGAAGGAAAACCAAGAAAACCGGGGTTAGAGTGAAGGAAAACTAGGAAATGCAAAGTTAGAGCGGAGGAAAACCAAGAAAAGCGAGGTTCATGCAGATGAAAACCAAGAAATGCGGGGTTAGAGCGGAGGAAAACCAAGAAAAGCAGGGTTAGAGCGGAGGAACACCAAGAAAATCGGGTTTAGAGCGGAGGAAAAGCATGAAAAGCGGGGTTAGAGCGGAAGAAAACCAAGAAAAGCGGAATAAGTGCGGAGGAAAACCAAGAACTGCGGGGTTAGAGCGGAGGAAAACCAAGAAAAGCGGGGCTAGAACATAGGAAAACCAAGAAAAGCGGGGTTAGAAAGGAGGAAAACCAAGAACAGTGAAGTTAGAGCAGAGGAAAACCGAGAAAAGCGGGGTTAGAAAGGAGAAAAACCAAGAACAGTGAAGTTAGAGTGGAGGAAAACCGAGAAAAGTGGGGTTAGAGCGGAGGAAAACCAAGAAAAGCGAGGTTAGAGTGAAGGAAAACCAAGAAAAGCTGAGTTAGAGCGGAGGAAAAGAAAGAAAAGTGAAGTTAGAGGTAAGGAAAACCAAGAGAAGCGGGGATAGAGTGGAGGAAAACCAGGAAAAGCTGGTTTAGAGCGGAGGAAATCCAAGAAAAGCGGGGTTAGTGTGGAGGAGAACCAAGAAAAGCGGAGTTAGAGCGGAGGAAAACCAAGAAAATCGGGGTTAGAGCGGAGGAAAACCAAGAAAAGCGGGGTTAGATAGAAGGAAAACCAAGAAAACCGGGGTTAGAGCGAAGGAAAACTAGTAAATGCAAAGTTAGAGCGGAGGAAAACCAAGAAAAGCGAGGTTCATGCAGATGAAAACCAAGAAATGCGGGGTTAGAGCGGAGGAAAACCAAGAAAAGTGAAGTTAGAGCGCAGGAAAACCAAGAAAAGTGGAATAAGTGTGGAGGAAAACCAAGAAAAGCGGGGATAGAGCGGAGGAAAACCAAGAAAAGGGGGTTAGAGAGAAGGAAAACCAAGAAAAGTGAAGTTAGAGCAAAGGAAAACCAAGGAAAGCCAAGTTAGAGCGGAGGAAAACCAAGAAAATTGAAGTTAGAGCGGAGGAAATCCAAGAAAAGTGGAATAAGTGCGGAGGAAAACCAAGAAAAGCTGGCTTAGAGCGGAGGAAAACCAAGAAAAGTGAAGTTAGAGCGAAGGAAAACCAAGAAAAGTGGAATAAGTGTGGAAGAAAACCAAGAAAAGCGGGGATAGAGCGGAGGAAAACCAAGAAAAGGGGGTTAGAGAGAAGGAAAACCAAGAAAAGTGAAGTTAGAGCGAAGGAAAACCAAGGAAAGCCGGGTTAGAGCGGAGGAAAACCAAGAAAAGCGGGGTTAGAGAGAAGGAAAACCAAGAAAACCAGGGTTAGAGCGGAGGAAATCCAAGAAAAGCAGGGTTAGTGTGGAGGAAAACAAGAAAAGCGGGGTTAGAGTGGAGGTTAAACCAAGATAATCGGGGATAGAGCGAAGGAAAATCAAGAAAAAGTAGATAGAGAGGAAGAATACAACGAAAAGCGAGGTTAGAGCAGCAGAAATCCAAGAAAAGCATGGTTAGAGTGGAGAAAAACCCAGAAAAGGTGGGTTAGAACGGAGAAATCCAAGAAAAGCAAAGTTAGAGCGGAGGAAAACCAAGAAAAGCGAAGTTAGAGAAGAGGAAAACCAAGAAACAAGATGTTAGAGAGGAGGAAAAGAAAGATAAGCTGGGATAGAGCCGAGGAAAACCAAGAAAAGCGAAGTTAAAGCGAAGGAAAACCAAGAAAAGCTGGGCTAGAGCGGACGATAAGAAAGAAAAGCGGGTTAAGAGCGGAGGAAAACCAAGAAAAGCGAAGTTAGAGAAGAGGAATACCAAGAAAAATGACGTTAGAGCGGACGAAAAGAAAGATAAGCAGGTTTAGTGCGAAGGAAAACCAAAAAAAGCGAACTTAGAGCGGAGGAAAATCAAGAAAAGCGGAATAAGTGCAGAGGAAAACCAAGAAAAGCAGGATTAGAGCGGAGGAAAACCAAGAAAAGCGAAGATAGAGCCAAGGAAAACCAAGAAAAGAGGGGTTAGAAAGGAGGAAAACCAAGAAAAGTGAAGTTAGTGGTGAGGAAAACCAAGAAAAGCGGGGTTAAAGCGGAGGAAATCCAAGAAAAGCGGGGTTAGTGTGGAGGAGAACCAAGAAAAGCGGAGTTAGAGCGGAGGAAAACCACGAAAATCGGGGTTAGAGCGGAGGAATGGCATGAAAAGCGAGGAAAGAGCGGAAGAAAACCAAGAAATGCGGGGTTAGAGCGAGGGAAAACTTGGAAATGCAAAGTTAGTGCGGAGGAAAACCAAGAAAAGCAGTTTAGAACTGAAGAAAACCAAGAAAAGCGGGGTTAGAGAGCAGGAAAACCAAGATAATCGGGGTTAGAGCGGAGGAAAAGAAAGAAAAGTGAAGTTAGAGCGGAGGAAAACCATGAAAAGCGGGGATAGAGCGGAGGAAAATAAAGAAAAGCAGGGTTAGAGCGGAGGAAAACCAAGAAAAGCGGGCTTAGAGCGAAGGAAAACCAAGAAAAGCGAAGTTAGAGAAGAGGAATACCAAGAAAAATGAAGTTAGAGAGGAGGAATACAAAGATAAGCAGGGTTAGAGCGGAGGAAAACCAAGAAAAGCGAACTTAGAGCGGAGGAAAACCAAGAAAAGCGGAATAAGTGCAGAGGAAAACAAAGAAAAGCGGGGTTAGAGCGGAGGAAAACCAAGAAAAGCGAAGATAGAGCGGAGGAAAACCAAGAAAAGAGAGGTTAGAAAGGAGGAAAACCAAGAAAAGTGAAGTTAGAGCAGAGGAAATCCAAGAAAAGCGGGGTTAGTGTGGAGGAGAACCAAGAAAAGCGGAGTTAGAGCGGTGGAAAACCACGAAAATCGGGGTTAGAGCGGAGGAATGGCATGAAAAGCGAGGCTAGAGCGGAGGAAAACCAAGAAATGCGGGGTTAGAGCGAGGGAAAACTTGGAAATGCAAAGTTACTGCGGAGGAAAACTAAGAAAAGCAGATTTAGAACGGAAGAAAACCAAGAAAAGCGGGGTTAGAGAGCAGGAAAACAAGATAATCGGGGTTAGAGCGGAGGAAAAGAAAGAAAAGTGAAGTTAGAGCAAAGGAAAACCAAGAAAAACGGGGATAGAGCGGAGGAAAATAAAGAAAAGCAGGGTTAGAGCGGAGGAAAACCAAGAACAGCTAGGTTAGAGCGGAGGAAAACCAAGAAAAGCTGGGTTGGAGCGGAGGAAAACAAAGAAAAGCGGGGTAAGAAAGGAGGAAAACCAAGAAAAGTGAAGTTAGAGCGGAGGAAAACCACGAAAAGCGGGTTTAGAACGGTGGAAAACCTAGAAAAGAGGGGATAGAGAGAAGGAAAACCAAGAAAACCGGGTTTAGAGCGGAGGAAAAGAAAGAAAAGTGAAGTTAGAGGTGAGGAAACCAAGAAAAGCGGGGATAGAGCACAGGAAAACCAAGAAAGGCTGGTTTAGAGCGGAGGAAATCAAAGAAAAGCGGGGTTAGTGTGGAGGAAAACCAAGAAATGCGGGGTTAGAGCGGAGGAAAACCAAGAAAAGCGGGGTTAGAAGGAGGAAAACCAAGAAAAGTGAAATTAGAGCGGAGGAAAACCACGACAAGCGGGGTTAGAGCAGAGGAAAACCAAGAAAAGAGGGGTTACAGAGAAGGAAAACCAAGAAAACCGGGGATAGAGCGGAGGAAAAGAAAGAAAAGGGAAGTTAGAGGTGAGGAAAACCAAGAATAGTGGGGATAGAGCGGAGGAAAACAAAGAAAAGCTGGTTTAGAGCGGAGGAAATCCAAGAAAAGTGGGGTTAGTGTGGAGGAAAACCAAGAAAAGCGGAGTTAGAGCGGAGGAAAACCAGGAAAAGCGGGGTTAGAGTGGAGGTTAAAGCAAGAAAATCGGGGATAGAGCGAAGGAAAATCAAGAAAAAGTAGTTAGAGTGGAAGAATACAACGAAAACGCTGTTAGAGCAGCAGAAATCCAAGAAAATCATGGTTAGAGTGGAGAGAAACCCAGAAAAGCTTGGTTGGAACGGAGAAAAACCAAGAAAAGCGGAGTTAGAGCGGAGGAAAACCAAGAAAAGCGAAATTAGAGAAGAGGAAAACCAAGAAACATGATGTTAGAGAGGAGGAAAAGAAAGATAAGCTGGGATAGAGCCGAGGAAAACCAAGAAAAGCGAAGTTACAGCGAAGGAAAACCAAGAAAAGCGGGGCTAGAGCGGACGATAAGCAAGAAAAGCGGGTTAAGAGCGGAGGAAAACCAAGAAAAGCGGGGTTAGAGCGGAGGAAAACCAAGAAAAGTGGGCGTAGAGCGGAGGAAAACCAAGAAAAGCGAAGCTAGAGAAGAGGAATACCAAGAAAAATGAAGTTAGAGCGGAGGAAAAGAAAGATAAGCTGGTTTAGAGCGGAGGAAAACCAAGAAAAGCGAACTTAGAGCGGAAGAAAATCAAGAAAAGCGGAATAAGTGCAGAGGAAAACCAAGAAAAGCAGGATTAGAGCGGAGGAAAACCAAGAAAAGCGAAGATAGAGCGGAGGAAAACCAAGAAAAGCGGGGTAAGAGCGGAGGAAAACTAAGAAAAGTGAAGTTAGTGGTGAGGAAAACCAAGAAAAGCGGGATTAGAGCGGAGGAAATCCAAGAAAAGCGGGGTTAGTGTGGAGGAAAAACCAAGAAAAGCGAAGTTAGAGCGGAGGAAAACCACGAAAATCGGGGTTAGAGCGGAGGAATGGCATGAAAAGCGAGGCTAGAGCGAAGGAAAACCAAGAAATGCCGGGTTAGAGCGAGGGAAAACTTGGAAATGCAAAGTTAGTGCGGAGGAAAACCAAGAAAAGCAGTTTAGAACGGAAGAAAACCAAGAAAAGCGGGGTTAGAGAGCAGGAAAACCAAGATAATCAAGGTTAGAGCGGAGGAAAAGAAAGAAAAGTGAAGTTAGAGCGGAGGAAAACCAAGAAAAGCGGGGATAGAGCGGAGGAAAATAAAGAAAAGCAGGGTTAGAGCGGAGGAAAACCAAGAAAAGCGGGGTTAGAGCGAAGGAAAACCAAGAAAAGCGAAGTTAGAGAAGAGGAAAACCAAGAAAACTGAAGTTAGAGAGGAGGAAAACAAAGAAAAGCAGGGTTAGAGCGGAGGAAAACCAAGAAAAGCGAACTTAGAGCGGAGGAAAACCAAGAAAAGCGGAATAAGTGCAGAGGAAAACAAAGAAAAGCGGGGTTAGAGCGGAGGAAAACCAATAAAAGCGAAGATAGTGCGGAGGAAAACCAAGAAGGAGAGTTTAGAAAGGAGGAAAACCAAGAAAAGCTGGTTTAGAGCGGAAGAAATCCAAGAAAAGCAAGGTTAGTGTGGAGGAGAACCATGATAAGCGGAGTTAGAGCTAAGGAAAACCAAGAAAATCTGGGTTAGAGCGGAGGAAAACCAAGAAAAGCGGGGTTAGATAGAAGGAAAACCAAGAAAACCGGGGTAAGAGCGAAGGAAAACTAGGAAATGCAAAGTTAGAGCGGAGGAAAACCAAGAAAAGCGAGGTTCATGCAGATGAAAACCAAGAAATGCGGGGTTAGAGCGGAGGAAAACCAAGAAAAGGGGGTTAGAGTGAAGGAAAACCAAGAAAAGCTGGGTTAGAGCGGAGGAAAACCAAGAAAATCGGGTTTAGAGCGGAGGAAAACCAAGAACAGTGAAGTTAGAGCGGAGGAAAACCAAGAACAGTGAAGTTAGAGCAAAGGAAAACCAAGAAAAGCGGGGTTAGATAGAAGGAAAACCAAGAAAACCGGGGTTAGAGTGAAGGAAAACTAGGAAATGCAAAGTTAGAGCGGAGGAAAACCAAGAAAAGCGAGGTTCATGCAGATGAAAACCAAGAAATGCGGGGTTAGAGCGGAGGAACACCAAGAAAATCGGGTTTAGAGCGGAGGAAAAGCATGAAAAGCGGGGTTAGAGCGGAAGAAAACCAAGAAAAGCGGAATAAGTGCGGAGGAAAACCAAGAACTGCGGGGTTAGAGCGGAGGAAAACCAAGAAAAGCGGGGCTAGAACATAGGAAAACCAAGAAAAGCGGGGTTAGAAAGGAGGAAAACCAAGAACAGTGAAGTTAGAGCAGAGGAAAACCGAGAAAAGCGGGGTTAGAAAGGAGAAAAACCAAGAACAGTGAAGTTAGAGTGGAGGAAAACCGAGAAAAGTGGGGTTAGAGCGGAGGAAAACCAAGAAAAGCGAGGTTAGAGTGAAGGAAAACCAAGAAAAGCTGAGTTAGAGCGGAGGAAAAGAAAGAAAAGTGAAGTTAGAGGTAAGGAAAACCAAGAGAAGCGGGGATAGAGTGGAGGAAAACCAGGAAAAGCTGGTTTAGAGCGGAGGAAATCCAAGAAAAGCGGGGTTAGTGTGGAGGAGAACCAAGAAAAGCGGAGTTAGAGCGGAGGAAAACCAAGAAAATCGGGGTTAGAGCGAAGGAAAACTAGGAAATGCAAAGTTCGAGCGGAGGAAAACCAAGAAAAGCGAGGTTCATGCAGATGAAAACCACGAAATGCGGGGTTAGAGCGGAGAAAAACCAAGAAAAGCAGAGTTAGAACGGAAGAAAACCAGGAAAAGCGGGGTTAGAGCGGAGGAAAACCAAGAAAAGGGGGTTAGAGTGAAGGAAAACCAAGAAAAGCTGGGTTAGAGCGGAGGAAAAGAAAGAAAAGTGAAGTTAGAGGTGAGGAAAACCAAGAAAAGCGGAGATAGAGCGGAGGAAAACAAAGAAACGCTGGGTTAGAGCGGAGGAAATCCAAGAAAAACGGGGCTTAGAACGGAAGAAAACCAGGAAAAGCGGGGTTAGAAAGGAGGAAAACCAAGGTAATCGGGGATAGAGCGAAGGAAAACCAAGAAAAGTGAAGTTAGAGAGGAAGAATACAAAGAAAAGCATGGTTAGAGTGGAGAAAAAACAAGAAAAGCTGGGTTGGAGCGGAGGAAAAACAAGAAAAGCGAAGTTAGAGTGGAGGAAAACCAAGAAAAATGAAGTTAGAGAGGAGGAAAACAAAGATAAGCAGGGTTAGAGCGGAGGAAAACCAAGAAAAGCGAAGTTAGAGCGGAGGAAATCCAAGAACAGAGAGGAGGAAAAGCATGAAAAGCAGGGTTAGAGCGGTGGAAAACCAAGAACAGCTGGGTTAGAGCGGAGGAAAACCAAGAAAAGCGGAATAAGTGCAGAGGAAAACCAAGAAAAGCGGGGTTAGAGCAGAGGAAAACCAAGAAAAGCTGGGTTGGAGCGGAGGAAAACCAAGAAAACCGGGGTTAGAGCGGAGGAAAAGAAAGAAAAGTGAAGTTAGAGGTGAGGAAAACCAAGAATAGTGGGGATAGAGCGGAGGAAAACAAAGAAAAGCTGGGTTAGAGCGGAAGAACATCCAAGAAAAGCGGGGTTTAGAACGGAAGAAAACCAGGAAAAGCGGGGTTAGAAAGGAGGAAAACAAAGATAATCGGGGATAGAGCGAAGGAAAACCAAGAAAAAGAAGTTAGAGAGGAAGAATACAAAGAAAAGCGCGGTTAGAGCAGCAGAAATCCAAGAAAAGCATGGTTAGAGTGGAGAAAAACCAAGAAAATCTGGGTTGGAGCGGAGGAAAAACAAGATAAGCGAAGTTAGAGTGGAGGAAAACCAAGAAAAGCGAAGTTAGAGAAGAGGAATACCAAGAAAAATGAAGTTAGAGAGGAGGAAAACAAAGATAAGCAGGGTTAGAGCGGAGGAAAACCAAGAAAAGTGAAGTTAGAGCGCAGGAAACCCAAGAAAAGTGGAATAAGTGTGGAGGAAAACCAAGAAAAGCGGGGATAGAGCGGAGGAAAACCAAGAAAAGGGGGTTAGAGAGAAGGAAAACCAAGAAAAGTGAAGTTAGAGCAAAGGAAAACCAAGGAAAGCCAAGTTAGAGCGGAGGAAAACCAAGAAAATTGAAGTTAGAGCGGAGGAAATCCAAGAAAAGTGGAATAAGTGCGGAGGAAAACCAAGAAAAGCTGGCTTAGAGCGGAGGAAAACCAAGAAAAGTGAAGTTAGAGCGAAGCAAAACCAAGAAAAGTGGAATAAGTGTGGAGGAAAACCAAGAAAAGCGGGGATAGAGCGGAGGAATACCAAGAAAAGGGGGTTAGAGAGAAGGAAAACCAAGAAAAGTGAAGTTAGAGCGAAGGAAAACCAAGGAAAGCCGGGTTAGAGCGGAGGAAAACCAAGAAAAGCGGGGTTAGAGAGAAGGAAAACCAAGAAAACCAGGGTTAGAGCGGAGGAAATCCAAGAAAAGCGGGGTTAGTGTGGAGGAAAACCAAGAAAAGCGGAGCTAGAGCGGAGGAAAACCAGGAAAAGCGGGGTTAGAGTGGAGGTTAAACCAAGATAATCGGGGATGGAGCGAAGGAAAATCAAGAAAAAGTAGATAGAGAGGAAGAATACAACGAAAAGCGAGGTTAGAGCAGCAGAAATCCAAGAAAAGCATGGTTAGAGTGGAGAAAAGCGAAGTTAGAGAAGAGGAAAACCAAGAAACAAGATGTTAGAGAGGAGGAAAAGAAAGATAAGCTGGGATAGAGCCGAGGAAAACCAAGAAAAGCGAAGTTAAAGCGAAGGAAAACCAAGAAAAGCTGGGCTAGAGCGGACGATAAGTAAGAAAAGCGGGTTAAGAGCGGAGGAAAACCAAGAAAAGCGAAGTTAGAGAAGAGGAATACCAAGAAAAATGACGTTAGAGCGGACGAAAAGAAAGATAAGCAGGTTTAGTGCGAAGGAAAACCAAAAAAAGCGAACTTAGAGCGGAGGAAAATCAAGAAAAGCGGAATAAGTGCAGAGGAAAACCAAGAAAAGCAGGATTAGAGCGGAGGAAAACCAAGAAAAGCGAAGATAGAGCCAAGGAAAACCAAGAAAAGAGGGGTTAGAAAGGAGGAAAACCAAGAAAAGTGAAGTTAGTGGTGAGGAAAACCAAGAAAAGCGGGGTTAAAGCGGAGGAAATCCAAGAAAAGCGGGGTTAGTGTGGAGGAGAACCAAGTAAAGCGGAGTTAGAGCGGAGGAAAAAAACGAAAATCGGGGTTAGAGCGGAGGAATGGCATGAAAAGCGAGGAAAGAGCGGAAGAAAACCAAGAAATGCGGGGTTAGAGCGAGGGAAAACTTGGAAATGCAAAGTTAGTGCGGAGGAAAACCAAGAAAAGCAGTTTAGAACTGAAGAAAACCAAGAAAAGCGGGGTTAGAGAGCAGGAAAACCAAGATAATCGGGGTTAGAGCGGAGGAAAAGAAAGAATAGTGAAGTTAGAGCGGAGGAAAACCAAGAAAAGCGGGGATAGAGCGGAGGAAAATAAAGAAAAGCAGGGTTAGAGCGGAGGAAAACCAAGAAAAGCGGGCTTAGAGCGAAGGAAAACCAAGAAAAGCGAAGTTAGAGAAGAGGAATACCAAGAAAAATGAAGTTAGAGAGGAGGAATACAAAGACAAGCAGGGTTAGAGCGGAGGAAAACCAAGAAAAGCGAACTTAGAGCGGAGGAAAACCAAGAAAAGCGGAATAAGTGCAGAGGAAAACAAAGAAAAGCGGGGTTAGAGCGGAGGAAAACCAAGAAAAGCGAAGATAGAGCGGAGGAAAACCAAGAAAAGAGAGGTTAGAAAGGAGGAAAACCAAGAAAAGTGAAGTTAGAGCAGAGGAAATCCAAGAAAAGCGGGGTTAGTGTGGAGGAGAACCAAGAAAAGCGGAGTTAGAGCGGTGGAAAACCACGAAAATCGGGGTTAGAGCGGAGGAATGGCATGAAAAGCGAGGCTAGAGCGAAGGAAAACCAAGAAATGCGGGGTTAGAGCGAGGGAAAACTTGGAAATGCAAAGTTACTGCGGAGGAAAACTAAGAAAAGCAGAGTTAGAACGGAAGAAAACCAAGAAAAGCGGGGTTAGAGAGCAGGGAAAACAAGATAATCGGGGTTAGAGCGGAGGAAAAGAAAGAAAAGTGAAGTTAGAGCGGAGGAAAACCAAGAAAAACGGGGATAGAGCGGAGGAAAATAAAGAAAAGCAGGGTTAGAGCGGAGGAAAACCAAGAACAGCTGGGTTAGAGCGGAGGAAAACCAAGAAAAGCTGGGTTGGAGCGGAGGAAAACAAAGAAAAGCGGGGTAAGAAAGGAGGAAAACCAAGAAAAGTGAAGTTAGAGCGGAGGAAAACCACGAAAAGCGGGTTTAGAACGGTGGAAAACCTAGAAAAGAGGGGATAGAGAGAAGGAAAACCAAGAAAACCGGGTTTAGAGCGGAGGAAAAGAAAGAAAAGTGAAGTTAGAGGTGAGGAAACAAAGAAAAGCGGGGATAGAACACAGGAAAACCAAGAAAGGCTGGTTTAGAGCGGAGGAAATCAAAGAAAAGCGGGGTTAGTGTGGAGGAAAACCAAGAAATGCGGGGTTAGAGCGGAGGAAAACCAAGAAAAGCGGGGTTAGAAGGAGGAAAACCAAGAAAAGTGAAATTAGAGCGGAGGAAAACCACGACAAGCGGGGTTAGAGCAGAGGAAAACCAAGAAAAGAGGGGTTACAGAGAAGGAAAACCAAGAAAACCGGGGATAGAGCGGAGGAAAAGAAAGAAAAGGGAAGTTAGAGGTGAGGAAAACCAAGAATAGTGGGGATAGAGCGGAGGAAAACAAAGAAAAGCTGGTTTAGAGCGGAGGAAATCCAAGAAAAGCGGGGTTAGTGTGGAGGAAAACCAAGAAAAGCGGAGTTAGAGCGGAGGAAAACCAGGAAAAGCGGGGTTAGAGTGGAGGTTAAAGCAAGAAAATCGGGGATAGAGCGAAGGAAAATCAAGAAAAAGTAGTTAGAGTGGAAGAATACAACGAAAACGCGGTTAGAGCAGCAGAAATCCAAGAAAATCATGGTTAGAGTGGAGAGAAACCCAGAAAAGCTGGGTTGGAACGGAGAAAAACCAAGAAAAGCGGAGTTAGAGCGGAGGAAAACCAAGAAAAGCGAAATTAGAGAAGAGGAAAACCAAGAAACATGATGTTAGAGAGGAGGAAAAGAAAGATAAGCTGGGATAGAGCCGAGGAAAACCAAGAAAAGCGAAGTTACAGCGAAGGAAAACCAAGAAAAGCGGGGCTAGAGCGGACGATAAGCAAGAAAAGCGGGTTAAGAGCAGAGGAAAACCAAGAAAAGCGGGCTTAGAGCGGAGGAAAACCAAGAAAAGCGAAGCTAGAGAAGAGGAATACCAAGAAAAATGAAGTTAGAGCGGAGGAAAAGAAAGATAAGCAGGTTTAGAGCGGAGGAAAACCAAGAAAAGCGAACTTAGAGCGAAAGAAAATCAAGAAAAGCGGAATAAGTGCAGAGGAAAACCAAGAAATGCGGGGTTAGAGCGGAGGAAAACCAAGAAAAGCGAAGATAGAGCGGAGGAAAACCAAGAAAAGCGGGGTTAGAGCGGAGGAAAACTAAGAAAAGTGAAGTTAGTGGTGAGGAAAACCAAGAAAAGCGGGATTAGAGCGGAGGAAATCCAAGAAAAGCGGGGTTAGTGTGGAGGAAAAACCAAGAAAAGCGAAGTTAGAGCGGAGGAAAACCACGAAAATCGGGGTTAGAGCGGAGGAATGGCATGAAAAGCGAGGCTAGAGCGAAGGAAAACCAAGAAATGCGGGGTTAGAGCGAGGGAAAACTAGGAAATGCAAAGTTAGTGCGGAGGAAAACCAAGAAAAGCAGAGTTAGAACGGAAGAAAACCAAGAAAAGCGGGGTTAGAGAGCAGGAAAACCAAGATAATCGGGGTTAGAGCGGAGGAAAAGAAAGAAAAGTGAAGTTAGATCGGAGGAAAACCAAGAAAACCGGGGATAGAGCAGAGGAAAATAAAGAAAAGCAGGGTTAGAGCGGAGGAAAACCAAGAAAAGCAGGCTTAGAGCAAAGGAAAACCAAGAAAAGCGAAGTTAGAGAAGAGGAAAACCAAGAAAA
This sequence comes from Coturnix japonica, assembly GCF_054131305.1. Taxonomy (NCBI): domain Eukaryota; kingdom Metazoa; phylum Chordata; class Aves; order Galliformes; family Phasianidae; genus Coturnix; species Coturnix japonica. Next base: position 20,341,254 of record NC_140676.1, on the reverse strand, counting down.
ATGAAGTTAGAGAGGAGGAAAACAAAGACAAGCACGGTTAGAGCGGAGGAAAACCAAGAAAAGCGAACTTAGAGCGGAGGAAAACCAAGAAAAGCGGAATAAGTGCAGAGGAAAACAAAGAAAAGCGGGGTTAGAGCGGAGGAAAACCAAGAAAAGCGAAGATAGAGCGGAGGAAAACCAAGAAAAGAGAGGTTAGAAAGGAGGAAAACCAAGAAAAGTGAAGTTAGAGCAGAGGAAAACCAAGAAAAGCGGGGTTAGAACGAAGGAAAACCAAGAAAAGCAGGGTTAGAGCGGAGGAAAACCAAGAACAGCTGGGTTAGAGCGGAGGAAAACCAAGAAAAGCAGAAGAAGTGCAGAGGAAAACCAAGAAAAGCGGAGTTAGAGCAGAGGAAAACCAAGAAAAGCTGGGTTGGAGCGGAGGAAAACAAAGAAAAGCGGGGTTAGAAAAGAGGAAAACCAAGAAAAGTGACGTTAGCGCGGAGGAAAACCAAGAAAAGCAGGGTTAGAGCGAAGGAAAACCAAGAAAAGGGGGTTAGAGAGAAGGAAAACCAAGAAAACCGGGGTTAGAGCGGAGGAAAAGAAAGAAAAGTGAAGTTAGAGGTGAGGAAACGAAGAAAAGCGGGGATAGAGCACAGGAAAACCAAGAAAAGCTGGTTTAGAGCGGAGGAAATCAAAGAAAAGCGGGGTTAGTGTGGAGGAAAACCAAGAAATGCGGGGTTAGAGAGGAGGAAAACCAAGAAAAGAGGGGTTACAGTGAAGGAAAACCACGAAAACCGGGGATAGAGCGGAGAAAAAGAAAGAAAAGGGAAGTTAGATGTGAGGAAAACCAAGAATAGCGGGGATAGAGCGGAGGAAAACAAAGAAAATCGGGTTTAGAGCAGAGGAAAACGAAGAAAAGCGGGGTTAGTGTGGAGGAGAACTAAGAAAAGCGGGGTTAGAGCGGAGGAAGACCAAGAAAAGCGGGGTTAGAAAGGAGGAAAACCAAGAAAAGCAGAGTTAGAATGGAAGAAAACCAGGAAAAGCGGGGTTAGAGTGGAGGAAAACCAAGATAATCGGGGATAGAGCGAAGGAAAAAAAGAAAAAAGAAGTAAGAGGGGAAGAATACAAAGAAAAGCGCGGTTAGAGCAGCAGAAATCCAAGAAAAGCATGTTTAGAGTGGAGAAAAAACAAGAAAAGCTGGGTTGGAGCGAAGATAAAACAAGAAAAGCGGGGTTAGAGCGGAGGAAAACCAAGAAAAGCGGGGTTAGAGCGGAGGAAAACCAAGAAAAGCAGAGTTAGAACGGAAGAAAACCAGGAAAAGCGGTGTTAGAGTGGAGGAAAACCAAGATAATCGGGGATAGAGCGAAGGAAAACCAGGAAAAAGAAGTTAGAGAGGAAGAATACAAAGAAAAGCGAGGTTAGAGCAGCAGAAATCCAAGAAAAGCATGGTTAGAGTGGAGAAAAACCAAGCAACGCTTGGTTGGAGCGGAGAAAAAAAAAAAGGAAAGCAGGGTTAGAGGTGAGGAAAACAAAGAAAAGTGGAATAAGTGCTGAGTAAAACCAAGAAAATCTGGGTTAGAGCGGAGGAAAACAAAGAAAAGAGGGGTTAGAAAGGAGGAAAACCAAGAAAAGTGAAGTTAGAGGGGAGCAAAACTAAGAAAAGCGGGGATAGAGCGGAGGAAAACCAAGAAAAGCGGGGTTAGAGCGGAGGAAAACCAAGAAAAGCGGGGTTAAAGCAGAGGAAAAGAAAGAAAAGTGAAGGTAGAGGTGGGGAAAACCAAGAAAAGCGGGGTTAGAGCGGAGGAAAACCAAAAAAAGCTGGGCTAGAGCGGAGGAAAACGAAGAAAAGCAGGGTTAGTGTGGAGGAGAACCAAGAAAAGCTGGGTTAGAGCGGAGGAAAACCAAGAAAATCGGGTTTAGAGCGGAGGAAAAGCATGAAAAGCGGGGTTAGAGCGGAAGAAAACCAAGAAAAGCGGGGCTAGAGCATAGGAAAACCAAGAAAAGCGGGGTTAGAAAGGAGGAAAACGAAGAACAGTGAAGTTAGAGCGGAGGAAAACCAAGAAAAGCGCGGTTAGAGCGGAGGAAAACCAAGAAAAAGGGTTAGAGAGAAGGAAAACCAAGAAAACCGGGGTTAGAGCTGAGGAAAAGAAAGTAAAGTGAAGTTAGAGGTGAGGAAACCAAGAAAAGCGGGGATAGAGCACAGGAAAACCAAGAAAAGCTGGTTTAGAGCGGAGGAAATCAAAGAAAAGCGGGGTTAGTGTGGAGGAAAACCAAGAAATACGGGGTTAGAGCGAGGAAAACCAAGAAAAGCGGGGTTAGAAAGGAGGAAAACCAAGAAAAGTGAAATTAGAGAGGACGAAAACCACGACAAGCGGGGTTAGAGCAGAGGAAAACCAAGAAAAGAGGGGATACAGAGAAGGAAAACCAAGAAACCCGGTAAACAGCAGAGGAAAAGAAAGAAAATGGAAGTTAGAGGTGAGGAAAACCAAGAATAGTGGGGATAGAGCGGAGGAAAACAAAGAAAAGCTGGTTTAGAGCGGAGGAAAACGAAGAAAAGCGGGGTTAGTGTGGAGGAGAACCAAGAAAAACGGGGTTAGAGTGGAGGAAAACCAAGAAAAGCGGAATAAGTGCGGAGGAAAACCAAGAAAATCGGGGTAAGAGCGGAGGAAAACCAAGAAAAGATGGGATAGAGCGGAGGAAAACCAAGAAAAGCGTGGTTAATGAGACAAAAAACCAAGAAAACCAGGGTTAGAGCGGAGGAAAAGAAAGAAAAGTTAAGATAGAGGTGAGGAAAACCAAGAAAAGCGGGGATAGAGCGGAGGAAAACCAAGAAAAGCGAAGTTAGAGAAGAGGAATACCAAGAAAAATGATGTTAGAGAGGAGGAAAAGGAAGATAAGCAGGTTTAGAGCGGAGGAAAACCAAGAAAAGCGAACTTAGAGCGGAGGAAAACCAAGAAAAGCGGAATAAGTGCAGAGGAAAACAAAGAAAAGCGGGGTTAGAGCGGTGGAAAACCAAGAAAAGCGAAGATAGAGCTGAGGAAATCCAAGAAAAGAGGGGTTAGAAAGGAGGAAAACCAAGAAAACTGAAGTTAGACAAAGGAAAAACAATAAAAGCGGGGTTAGAGCGGAGGAAATCCAAGAAAAATCGGGGTTAGTGTGGAGGAGAACCAAGAAAAACGGAGTTAGAGCGGAGGAAAACCACGAAAATCGGGGTTAGAGTGGAGGAATGGCATGAAAAGCGAGGCTAGAGCGGAGGAAAACCAAGAAATGCAGGGTTAGAGCGAGGGAAATCTTGGAAATGCAATGTTAGTGCAGAGGAAAACCAAGAAAAGCAGATTTAGAACGGAAGAAAACCAAGAAAAGCGGGGTTAGAGAGCAGGAAAACCAAGATAATCGGGGTTAGAGGGGAGGAAAAGAAAGAAAAGTGAAGTTAGAGTTTAGGAAAACCAAGAAAAGCGGGGATAGAGCGGAGGAAAATAAAGAAAAGCAGGGTTAGTGCGGAGGAAAACCAAGAACAGCTGGGTTAGAGCAGAGGAAAATCAAGAAAAGCGGAATAAGTGCAGAGGAAAACCAAGAAAAGCGGGGTTAGAGCAGAGGAAAACCAAGAAATGCTGGGTTGGAGCGGAGGAAAACAAAGAAAAGCGGGGTTAGAAAGGAGGAAAACCAAGAAAAGTGAAGTTACAGCGGAGGAAAACCACGAAAATCGGGGTTAGAGCGGAGGAAATCCTAGAAAAGAGGGGATAGAGAGAAGGAAAACCAAGAAAACCGGGGTTAGAGCGGAGGAAAAGAAAGAAAAGTGAAGTTAGAGGTGAGGAAAACCAAGAAAAGCGGGGTTAGAGCGGAGGAAATCCAAGAAAAGCGGGGTTAGAGCAAAGGAAAACGAAGAAAAGGGGGGTTAGTGCGGAGGAAAACCAAGAAAAGCAAGTTTAGAAAGCAGGAAAACCAAGAAAAGTGACGTTAGTGCGGAGGAAAACCAAGAAAAGCAGGGTTAGAGCGGAGGAAAACCAAGAAAAGCGGGGTTAGAGAGAAGGAAAACCAAGAAAACCGGGGTTTGAGCGGAGGAAAAGAAAGAAAAGTGAAGTTAGAGGTGAGGAAACCAAGAAAAGCGGGGATAGAGCACAGGAAAACCAAGAAAGGCTGGTTTAGAGCGGAGGAAATCAAAGAAAAGCGGGGTTAGTGTGGAGGAAAACCAAGAAATGCGGGGTTAGAGCGGAGGAAAACCATGAAAAGCGGGGTTAGAAAGGAGGAAAACCAAGAAAAGTGAAATTAGAGCGGAGGAAAACCACGACAAGCGGGGTTAGAGCAGCGGAAAACCAAGAAAAGAGGGGTTACAGAGAAGGAAAACCAAGAAAACCGGGGATAGAGCGGAGGAAAAGAAAGAAAAGGGAAGTTAGAGGTGAGGAAAACCAAGAATAGTGGGGATAGAGCGGAGGAAAACAAAGAAAAGCTGGTTTGGAGCGGAGGAAATCCAAGAAAAGCAGGGTTAGTGTGGAGGAATACCAAGAAAAGCGGAGTTGGAGCGGAGGAAAACCAGGAAAAGCGGGGTTAGAGTGGAGGTTAAACAAAGATAATCGAGGATAGTGCGAAGGAAAATCAAGAAAAAGTAGTTAGAGAGGAAGAATACAACGAAAAGCGCGGTTAGAGCAGCAGAAATCCAAGAAAAGCATGGTTAGAGTGGAGAAAAACCCAGAAAAGCTGGGTTAGAACGGAGAAAAACAAAGAAAAGCGGAGTTAGAGCGGAGGAAAACCAAGAAAAGCGAAGTTAGAGAAGAGGAAAACCAAGAAACATGATGTTAGAGAGGAGGAAAACAAAGATAAGCAGGGTTAGAGCGGAGGAAAACCAAGAAAAGTGGAATAAGTGCGGAGGAAAACCAAGAAAAGCGGAGTTAGAGCGGAGGAAAACGAAGAAAAGCAGAGTTAGAACGGAAGAAAACCAGGAAAAGCGGGGTTAGAATGGAGGAAAACAAAAATAATCGGGGATAGAGCGAAGGAAAAAAAGGAAAAAGAAGTTAGAGAGGAAGAATACAAAGAAAAGCGCGGTTAGAGCAGCAGAAATCCAAGAAAAGCATGTTTAGTGTGGAGAAAAAACAAGAAAAGCTGGGTTGGAGCGGAGAAAAAACAAGAAAAGCGGAGATAGAGCGGAGGAAAACCAAGAAAAGCTTGGTTAGAGCAGAGGAAAACGAAGAAAAGCGGGGTTAGTGTGGAGGAGAACCAAGAAAAGCTGGGTTAGAGCGGAGGAAAACCAAGAAAATCGGGTTTAGAGCGGAGGAAAAGCATGAAAAGCGGGGTTACAGCGGAAGAAAACCAAGAAAAGCGGGGCTAGAGCATAGGAAAACCAAGAAAAGCGGGGTTAGAAAGGAGGAAAACCAAGATCAGTGAAGGTAGAGCGGAGGAAAACCGAGAAAAGCAAGGTTAGAGCGGAGAAAAACCAAGAAAAGCGGGGTTAGAGAGAAGGAAAACCAAGAAAACCGGGGTTAAAGCGAAGGAAAAGAAAGAAAAGTGAAGTTAGAGGTGAGGAAAACCAAGAAAAGCGGGGATAGAGTGGAGGAAAACCAAAAAAAGCAGGTTTAGAGCGGTGGAAATCCAAGAAAAGCGGGGTTAGTGTGGAGGAGAACCAAGAAAAGCGGAGTTAGAGCGGAGATAAACCAAGAAAATCGGGGTTAGAGCAAAGGAAAACCAAGAAAAGCGGGGTTAGATAGAAGGAAAACCAAGAAAACCGGGGTTAAAGCGGAGGAAAAGAAAGAAAAGTGAAGTTAGAGGTGAGGAAAACCAAGAAAAGCAGGGATAGAGTAGAGGAAAACCAAGAAAAGCGGAGTTAGAGCACAGGAAAACCAAGAAAAGCGAAGTTAGAGAAGAGGAAAACCAAGAAAAGCGGGGTTAGAAAGGAGGAAAACCAAGAAAATCGGGTTTAGAGCGGAGGAAAACCAAGAAAAGCGAGGATCATGCAGATGAAAACCAAGAAATGCGGGGTTAGAGCGGAGGAAAACCAAGAAAAGCAGAGTTAGAACGGAAGAAAACCAGGAAAAGCGGGGTTAGTGTGGAGGAAAACCAAGAAAAGGGGGTTAGAGTGAAGGAAAACCAAGAAAAGCTGGGTTAGAGCGGAGGAAAACCAAGAAAAGCGGGGTTAGAAAGGAGGAAAACCAAGAACAGTGAAGTTAGAGCGGAGGAAAACCGAGAAAAGCGGGGTTAGAGCGGAGGAAAACCAAGAAAAGCGGGGTTAGAGAGAAGGAAAACCAAGAAAACCGGGGTGAAAGCGGAGGAAAAGAAAGAAAAGTGAAGTTAGAGGTGTGGAAAACCAAGAAAAGCAAGGATAGAGTGGAGGAAAACAAAAATAATCGGGGATAGAGCGAAGGAAAAAAAGGAAAAAGAAGTTAGAGAGGAAGAATACAAAGAAAAGCGCGGTTAGAGCAGCAGAAATCCAAGAAAAGCATGCTTAGAGTGGAGAAAAAACAAGAAAAGCTGGGTTGGAGCAGAGAAAAAACAAGAAAAGCGGGGTTAGAGCGGAGGAAAACCAAGAAAAGCGGGGTTAGACTGGAGGAAAACCAAGAAAAGCAGAGTTAGAACGGAAGAAAACCAGGAAAAGCGGTGTTAGAGTGGAGGAAAACCAAGATAATCGGGGGTAGAGCGAAGGAAAACCAGGAAAAAGAAGTTAGAGAGGAAGAATACAAAGAAAAGCGAGGTTAGAGCAGCAGAAATCCAAGAAAAGCATGGTTAGAGTGGAGAAAAACCAAGAAAAGCTGGGCTAGAGCGGAGGAAAACGAAGAAAAGCGGGGTTAGAGAGAAGGAAAACCAAGAAAACCGGGGTTAAAGCGGAGGAAAAGAAAGAAAAGTGAAGTTAGAGCTGAGGAAAACCAAGAAAAGCAGGGATAGAGTGGAGGAAAGCCAAGAAAACTGGTTTAGAGCGGAGGAAATTCAAGAAAAGCGGGGTTAGAGCGGAGGAAAACCAAGAAAAGCAGGGTTAGAGCGGAGGAAAACCAAGAAAAGCAGGGTTAGTGTGGAGGAGAACCAAGAAAAGCTGGGTTAGAGCGGAGGAAAACCAAGAAAAGCGGGGTTAGAGCGGAGGAAATCCAAGAAAAGCGGGGTTAGAGCGGAAGAAAACCAAGAAAAGCGGGGCTAGAGCATAGGAAAACCAAGAAAAGCGGGGTTAGAAAGGAGGAAAACGAAGAACAGTGAAGTTAGAGCGGAGGAAAACCAAGAAAAGCAAGGTTAGAAAGGAGAAAAACCAAGAACAGTGAAGTTAGAGTGGAGGAAAACCGAGAAAAGCGGGGTTAGAGCGGAGGAAAACCAAGAAAAGCGAGGTTAGAGTGAAGGAAAACCAAGAAAAGCTGAGTTAGAGCGGAGGAAAAGAAAGAAAAGTGAAGTTAGAGGTAAGGAAAACCAAGAGAAGCGGGGATAGATTGGAGGAAAACCAGGAAAAGCTGGTTTAGAGCGGAGGAAATCCAAGAAAAGCGGGGTTAGTGTGGAGGAGAACCAAGAAAAGCGGAGTTAGAGCACAGGAAAACCAAGAAAATCGGGGTTAGAGCGGAGGAAAACCAAGAAAAGCGGGGTTAGATAGAAGGAAAACCGGGAAACCGGGGTTAGAGCGAAGGAAAACTAGGAAATGCAAAGTTAGAGCGGAGGAAAACCAAGAAAAGCGAGGTTCATGCAGATGAAAACCAAGAAATGCGGGGTTAGAGCGGAGGAAAACCAAGAAAAGCAGAGTTAGAACAGAAGAAAACCAGAAAAAGCGGGGTTAGAGCATAGGAAAACCAAGAAAAGCGGGGTTAGAAAGGAGGAAAACCAAGAACAGTGAAGTTAGAGCGGAGGAAAACCGAGAAAAGCGGGGTTAGAGCGGAGGAAAACCAAGAAAAGCGGGGTTAGAGAGAAGGAAAACCAAGAAAACCGGGGTTAAAGCGGAGGAAAAGAAAGGAAAGTGAAGTTAGAGGTGAGGAAAACCAAGAAAAGCAGGGATAGAGTGCAGGAAAACCAAGAAAAGCTGGTTTAGAGCAAAGGAAATCCAAGAAAAGCGGGGTTAGTGTGGAGGAGAACCAAGAAAAGCGGAGTTAGAGCACAGGAAAACCAAGAAAATCGGGGTTAGAGCGGAGGAAAACCAAGAAAAGCGGGGTTAGATAGAAGGAAAACCAAGAAAACCGGGGTTAGAGCGAAGGAAAACTAGGAAATGCAAAGTTAGAGCGGAGGAAAACCAAGAAAAGCGAGGTTCATGCAGATGAAAACCAAGAAATGCGGGGTTAGAGCGGAGGAAAACCAAGAAAAGCAGAGTTAGAACGGAAGAAAACCAGGAAAAGCAAGGTTAGAGCGGAGGAAAACCAAGAAAAGTGGGTTAGAGTGAAGGAAAACCAAGAAAAGCTGGGTTAGAAAGGAGGAAAACCAAGAAAAGCGGGGTTAGAAAGGAGGAAAACCAAGAACAGTGAAGTTAGAGCGGAGGAAAACCGAGAAAAGCGGGGTTAGAGAGAAGGAAAACCAAGAAAACCGGGGTGAAAGCGGAGGAAAAGAAAGAAAAGTGAAGTTAGAGGTGAGGAAAACCAAGAAAAGCGGGGATAGAGTGGAGGAAAACAAAAATAATCGGGGATAGAGCGAAGGAAAAAAAGGAAAAAGAAGTTAGAGAGGAAGAATACAAAGAAAAGCGCGGTTAGAGCAGCAGAAATCCAAGAAAAGCATGTTTAGAGTGGAGAAAAAACAAGAAAAGCTGGGTTGGAGCGGAGAAAAAACAAGAAAAGCGGGGTTAGAGCGGAGGAAAACCAAGAAATGCGGGGCTAGAGCATAGGAAAACCAAGAAAAGCGGGGTTAGAAAGGAGAAAAACCAAGAACAGTGAAGTTAGAGTGGAGGAAAACCGAGAAAAGCGGGGTTAGAGCGGAGGAAAACCAGGAAAAGCTGGTTTAGAGCGTAGGAAATCCAAGAAAAGCAGGGTTAGTGTGGAGGAGAACCAAGAAAAGCGGAGTTAGAGCGGAGGAAAACCAAGAAAATCGGGGTTAGAGCGGAGGAAAACCAAGAAAAGCAGAGTAGAACGGAAGAAAACCAGGAAAAGCGGGGTTAGAGCGGAGGAAAACCAAGAAAAGTGGGTTAGAGTGAAGGAAAACCAAGAAAAGCTGGGTTAGAGCGGAGGAAAACCAAGAAAAGCGGGGTTAGAAAGGAGGAAAACCAAGAACAGTGAAGTTAGAGCGGAGGAAAACCGAGAAAAGCGGGGATAGAGCGAAGGAAAAAAAGGAAAAAGAAGTTAGAGAGGTGGAATACAAAGAAAAGCGCGGTTAGAGCAGCAGAAATCCAAGAAAAGCATGTTTAGAGTGGAGAAAAAACAAGAAAAGCTGGGTTGGAGCGGAGAAAAAACAAGAAAAGCGGGGTTAGAGCGGAGGAAAACCAAGAAATGCGGGGTTAGAGCGGAGGAAAACCAAGAAAAGCAGAGTTAGAACGGAAGAAAACCAGGAAAAGCGGGGTTAGAGCGGAGGAAAACCAAGAAAAGGGGGTTAGAGTGAAGGAAAACCAAGAAAACCTAGGTTAGAGCGGAGGAAAACCAAGAAAAGCGGGGTTAGAAAGGAAGAAAACCAAGAAAAGCGGGGTTAGAGAGAAGGAAAACCAAGAAAACCGGGGTTAAAGCGGAGGAAAAGAAAGAAAAGTGAATTTAGAGGTGAGGAAAACCAAGAAAAGTGGGGATAGAGTGGAGGAAAACCAAGAAAAACTGGTTTAGAGCGGAGGAAATCCAAGAAAAGCGGGGTTAGTGTGGTGGAGAACAAAGAAAAGCGGAGTATAGAGCGGAGGAAAACCAAGAAAATCGGGGTTAGATAGAAGGAAAACCAAGAAAACCGGGGTTAGAGCGAAGGAAAACTAGGAAATGCAAAGTTAGAGCGGAGGAAAACCAAGAAAAGTGAGGTTCATGCAGATGAAAACCAAGAAATGCGGGGTTAGAGCGGAGGAAAACCGAGAAAAGCAGAGTTAGAACGGAAGAAAACAAGGAAAAGCGGGGTTAGAGCGGAGGAAAACCAAGAAAAGTGGGTTAGAGTGATGGAAAACCAAGAAAAGCTGGGTTAGAGCGGAGGAAAAGAAAGAAAAGTGAAGTTAGAGGTGAGGAAAACCAAGAATAGTGGGGATAGAGCGGAGGAAAACAAAGAAAAGCTGGGTTAGAGCGGAAGAAAATCCAAGAAAAGCGGGGTTTAGAACAGAAGAAAACCAGGAAAAGCGGGGTTAGAAAGGAGGAAAACCAAGGTAATCGGGGATAGAGCGAAGGAAAACCAAGAAAAAGAAGTTAGAGAGGAAGAATACAAAGAAAAGCGCGGTTAGAGCAGCAGAAATCCAAGAAAAGCATGGTTAGAGTTGAGAAAAACCAAGAAAATCTGGGTTGGAGCGGAGGAAAAACAAGAAAAGCGAAGTTAGAGTGGCGGAAAACCAAGAAAAGCGAAGTTAGAGAAGAGGAATACCAAGAAAAATGAAGTTAGAGAGGAGGAAAACAAAGATAAGCAGGGATAGAGCGGAGGAAAACCAAGAAAAGTGAAGTTAGAGCGCAGAAAAACCAAGAAAAGTGGAATAAGTGTGGAGGAAAACCAAGAAACGCGGGGATAGAGCGGAGGAAAACCAAAAAAAGGGGGTTAGAGAGAAGGAAAACCAAGAAAAGTGAAGTTAGAGCAAAGGAAAACCAAGGAAAGCCGGGTAAGAGCGGAGGAAAACCAGGAAAAGCGGGGTTAGAGAGAAGGAAAACCAAGAAAACCGGGGTTAGAGCGGAGGAAACCATAGAAAAGCTGGGTTAGAGCGGAGGAAAACCAAGAAAAGCGGGGTTAGAACGGAAGAAAACCAGGAAAAGCAGGGTTAGAGTGGAGGAAAACCAAGATAATCGGGGATAGAGTGAATGAAAAGCAAGAAAAAGTAGTTAGAGAGGAAGAATACAACGAAAAGCGCGGTTAGAGCAACAAAAATCCAAGAAAAGCCTGGTTAGAGTGGAGAAAAACCCAGAAAAGCTGGGCTAGAACAAAGAAAAACCAAGAAAAGCGGGGTTAGAGCGGAGGAAAACCAAGAAAAGCGAAGTTAGAGAAGAGGAAATCCAAGAAAAATGATGTTAGAGAGGAGGAAAAGAAAGATAAGCTGGGATAGAGCCGAAGAAAACCAAGAAAAGCGAAGTTACAGCGAAGGAAAACCAAGAAAAGCGGGGCTAGAGTGGACGATAAGCAAGAAAAGCGGGTTAAGAGCGGAGGAAAACCAAGAAAAGCGGGGTTAGAGCAGAGGAAAATCAAGAAAAGTGAAGTTAGAGAAGAGGAATACCAAGAAAAATGAAGTTAGAGCGGAGGAAAAGAAAGATAAGCAGGTTTAGAGTGGAGGAAAACCAAGAAAAGCGAACTTAGAGCGGAGGAAAATCAAGAAAAGCGGAATAAGTGCAGAGGAAAACCAAGAAAAGCGGGGTTAGAGCGGAGGAAAACCAAGAAAAGCGGAATAAGTGCGGAGGAAAACCAAGAAAATCGGGGTAAGAGCGGAGGAAAACCAAGAAAAGCTGGTATAGAGCGGAGGAAAACCAAGAAAAGCAGAGTTAGAACGGAAGAAAACCAAAATAATCGGGGATAGAGCGAAGGAAAACCAGGAAAAAGAAGTTAGAGAGGAAGAATACAAAGAAAAGCGCGGATAGAGCAGCAGAAATCCAAGAAAAGCATGTTTAGAGTGGAGAAAAAACAAGAAAAGCTGGGTTGGAGCGGAGAAAAAACAAGAAAAGCGGGGTTAGAGCGGAGGAAAACCAAGAAAAGCGGGGTTAGAGCAGAGGAAAACCAAGAAAAGCAGAGTTAGAACAGAAGAAAACCAGGAAAAGCGGTGTTAGAGTGGAGAAAAACCAAGATAATCGGGGATAGAGCGAAGGAAAGCAAGGAAAAATAAGTTAGAGAGGAAGAATACAAAGAAAAGCGAGGTTAGAGCAGCAGAAATCCAAGAAAAGCCTGGTTAGAGTGGAGAAAAACCCAGAAAAGCTGGGCTAGAACAAAGAAAAACCAAGAAAAGCGGGGTTAGAGCGGAGGAAAACCAAGAAAAGCGAAGTTAGAGAAGAGGAAATCCAAGAAAAATGATGTTAGAGAGGAGGAAAAGAAAGATAAGCTGGGATAGAGCCGAAGAAAACCAAGAAAAGCGAAGTTACAGCGAAGGAAAACCAAGAAAAGCGGGGCTAGAGTGGACGATAAGCAAGAAAAGCGGGTTAAGAGCGGAGGAAAACCAAGAAAAGCGGGGTTAGAGCAGAGGAAAATCAAGAAAAGTGAAGTTAGAGAAGAGGAATACCAAGAAAAATGAAGTTAGAGCAGAGGAAAAGAAAGATAAGCAGGTTTAGAGTGGAGGAAAACCAAGAAAAGCGAACTTAGAGCGGAGGAAAATCAAGAAAAGCGGAATAAGTGCAGAGGAAAACCAAGAAAAGCGGGGTTAGAGCGGAGGAAAACCAAGAAAAGCGAAGTTAGAGAAGAGGAAAACCAAGAAATATGAAGTTAGAGAGGAGGAACACAAAGACAAGGAGGGTTAGAGCGGAGGAAAACCAAGAAAAGCGAACTTAGTGCGGAGGAAATCCAAGAACAGAGAGGAGGAAAAGCATGAAAAGCGGGGTTAGAGTAGAGGAAAACCAAGAAAAGCAGGGTTAGAGCGGAGGAAAACCAAGAACAGCTGGGTTAGAGCGGAGGAAATCCAAGAAAAGCGGAATAAGTGCAGAGGAAAACCAAGAAAAGCGGGGTTAGAGCAGAGGAAAACCAAGAAATGCTGGGTTGGAGCGGAGGAAAACCAAGAAAACCGGGGTTAGAGCGAAGGAAAAGAAAGAAAAGTGAAGTCAGAGGTGAGGAAAACCAAGAAAAGCGGGGTTAGAGCGGAGGAAATCCAAGAAAAGCGGGGTTAGAGCGGAGGAACACCAAGAAAAGCGAGGTTAGAAAGGAGGAAAACCAAGAAAAGTGAAGTTAGAGCGGAGGAAAACCAAGAAAAGCAGGGTTAGAGCGGAGGAAAACCAAGAAAAGAGGGTTAGAGAGAAGGAAAACCAAGAAAACCGGAGTTAGAGCGGAGGAAAAGAAAGAAAAGTGAAGTTAGAGGTGAGGAAACCAAGAAAAGCGGGGATAGAGCACAGAAAAACCAAGAAAAGCTGGTTTAGAGCGGAGCAAATCAAAGAAAAGCGGGGTTAGCGAGGAGGAAAACCAAGAAATGCGGGGTTAGAGCGGAGGAAAACCAAGAAAAGCGGGGTTAGAATGGAGGAAAACCAAGAACAGTGAAGGTAGAGCGGAGGAAAACCGAGAAAAGCGGGGTTAGAGCGGAGAAAAACCAAGAAAAGCGGGGTTAGAGAGAAGGAAAACCAAGAAAACCAGGGTTCAAGCGAAGGAAAAGAAAGAAAAGTGAAGTTAGAGGTGAGGAAAACCAAGAATAGCGGGGATAGAGCGGAGGAAAACAAAGAAAAGTTGGTTTAGAGCGGAGAAAAACGAAGAAAAGCGGGGTTAGTGTGGAGGAGAACCAAGAAAAACGGGGTTAGAGTGGAGGAAAACGAAGAAAATCAGGTTTAGAGAGGAGGAAAAGCATGAAAAGCGGGGTTAGAGTGGAGGAAAATCAAGAAAAGCGGAATAAGTGCGGAGGAAAACCAAGAAAATTGGGGTAAGTGCAGAGGAAAACCAAGAAAAGCTGGTATAGAGCGGAGGAAATCCAAGAAAAGCGTGGTTACTGAGACGGAAAACCAAGAAAACCAGGGTTAGAGCGGAGGAAAAGAAAGAAAAGTGAAGATAGAGGTGAGGAAAACCAAGAAAAGCGGGGATAGAGCGGAGGAAAACCAAGAAAAGCGGAATAAGTGCAGAGGAAAACCAAGAAAAGCAGGGTTAGAGCAGAGGAAAACCAAGAAAAGCTGGGTTGGAGCGGAGGAAAACCAAGAAAACCGGGGTTAGAGCGGAGGAAAAGAAAGAAAAGTGAAGTTAGAGATGAGCAAAACCAAGAAAAGCGGGGTTAGAGCGGAGGAAATCCAAGAAAAGCGGGGTTAGAGCGGAGGAAAACCAAGAAAAGCGGGGTTAGAGCGGAGGAAAACCAAGAAAAGCGAGGTTAGAAAGGAGGAAAACCAAGAAAAGTGAAGTTAGAGCGGAGGAAAACCAAGAAAAGCTGGTTTAGAGCGGAGGAAAACCAAGAAAAGGGGGTTAGAGAGAAGGAAAACCAAGAAAACCGGGGTTAGAGCGGAGGAAAAGAAAGAAAAGTGAAGTTAGAGGTGAGGAAACCAAGAAAAGCGAGGATAGAGCACAGGAAAACCAAGAAAAGCTGGTTTAGAGCGGAGGAAATCAAAGAAAAGCGGGGTTAGTGAGGAGGAAAACCAAGAAATGCGGGGTTAGAGCGGAGGAAAACCAAGAAAAGCGGGGTTAGAAAGGAGGAAAACCAAGAAAAGTGAAGTTAGAGCGGAGGAAAACCACGACAAGCTGGGTTAGAGCAGAGGAAAACCAAGAAAAGAGGGGTTACAGAGAAGGAAAACCAAGAAAACCGGGGATAGAGCGGAGGAAAAGAAAGAAAAGGGAGGTTAGAGGTGAGGAAAACCAAGAATAGCGGGGATAGAGCGAAGGAAAACAAAGAAAAGTTGGTTTAGAGCAGAGGAAAACGAAGAAAAGCGGGGTTAGTGTGGAGGAGAACCAAGATAAACGGGGTTAGAGTGGAGGAAAACCAAGAAAATCGGGTTTAGAGAGGAGGAAAAGCATGAAAAGCGGGGTTAGAGTGGAGGAAAACCAAGAAAAGCGGAATAAGTGCGGAGGAAAACCAAGAAAATCGGGGTAAGAGCGGAGGAAAACCAAGAAAAGCTGGTATAGAGCGGAGGAAAACCAAGAAAAGCAGAGTTAGAACGGAAGAAAACCAAAATAATCGGGGATAGAGCGAAGGAAAACCAGGAAAAAGAAGTTAGAGAGGAAGAATACAAAGAAAAGCGCGGATAGAGCAGCAGAAATCCAAGAAAAGCATGTTTAGAGTGGAGAAAAAACAAGAAAAGCTGGGTTGGAGCGGAGAAAAAACAAGAAAAGCGGGGTTAGAGCGGAGGAAAACCAAGAAAAGCGGGGTTAGAGCAGAGGAAAACCAAGAAAAGCAGAGTTAGAACAGAAGAAAACCAGGAAAAGCGGTGTTAGAGTGGAGAAAAACCAAGATAATCGGGGATAGAGCGAAGGAAAGCAAGGAAAAATAAGTTAGAGAGGAAGAATACAAAGAAAAGCGAGGTTAGAGCAGCAGAAATCCAAGAAAAGCATGGTTAGAGTGGAGAAAAACCAAGAAAAGCTGGGCTAGAGCGGAGGAAAACGAAGAAAAGCGGGGTTAGTGTGGAGGAGAACCAAGAAAAGCTGGGTTAGAGCAGAGGAAAACCAAGAAAACCGGGGTTAGAGCGGAGGAAAAGCATGAAAAGCATGGTTAGAGCGGAAGAAAACCAAGAAAAGCGGGGCTAGAGCATAGGAAAACCAAGAAAAGCGGGGTTAGAAAGGAGGAAAACCAAGAACATTGAAGGTAGAGCGGAGGAAAACCGAGAAAAGCGGGGTTAGAGCGGAGAAAAACCAAGAAAAGCGGGGTTAGAGAGAAGGAAAACCAAGAAAACCGGGGTTAAAGCGAAGGAAAAGAAAGAAAAGTGAAGTTAGAGGTGAGGAAAACCAAGAAAAGCGGGGATAGAGTGGAGGAAAACCAAGAAAAGCTGGTTTAGAGCGGAGGAAATCCAAGAAAAGCGGGGTTAGTGTGGAGGAGAACCAAGAAAAGCGGAGTTAGAGCGAAGGAAAACCAAGAAAATCGGGGTTAGAGCGGAGGAAAACCAAGAAAAGTGGAATTAGATAGAAGGAAAACCAAGAAAACCGGGGTTAGAGCGAAGGAAAACTAGGAAATGCAAAGTTAGAGCGGAGGAAAACCAAGAAAAGCGAGTTTCATGCAGATGAAAACCAAGAAATGCGGGGTTAGAGCAGAGGAAAACCAAGAAAAGCAGAGTTAGAACGGAAGAAAACCAGGAAAAGCGGGGTAAGAGTGGAGGAAAACCAAGAAAAGGGGGTTAGAGTGAAGGAAAACCAAGAAAAGCTGAGTTAGAGCGGAGGAAAAGAAAGAAAAGTGAAGTTAGAGGTAAGGAAAACCAAGAAAATCGGGGATAGAGTGGAGGAAAACCAAAAAAAGCTGGTTTAGAGCGGTGGAAATCCAAGAAAAGCGGGGTTAGTGTGGAGGAGAACCAATAAAAGCGGAGTTAGAGCGGAGGAAAACCAAGAAAATCGGGTTTAGAGCGGAGGAAAACCAAGAAAAGCGAGGTTCATGCCGATGAAAACCAAGAAATGCGGGGTTAGAGCGGAGGAAAACCAAGAAAAGCAGAGTTAGAACGGAAGAAAACCAGAAAAAGTGGGGTTAGAGCGGAGGAAAACCAAGAAAAGGGGGTTAGAGTGAAGGAAAACCAAGAAAAGCTGGGTTAGAGCGGAGGAAAACCAAGAAAAGCGAGGTTAGAAAGGAGGAAAACCAAGAACAGTGAAGTTAGAGCGGAGGAAAACCGAGAAAAGCGGGGTTAGAGCGGAGGAAAACCAAGAAAAGCGGGGTTAGAGAGAAGGAAAACCAAGAAAACCGGGGTTAAAGCGGAGGAAAAGAAAGAAAAGTGAAGTTAGAGGTGAGGAAAACCAAGAAAAGCAGGGATAGAGTGCAGGAAAACCAAGAAAAGCTGGTTTCGAGCGGAGGAAATCCAAGAAAAGCGGGGTTAGTGTGGAGGAGAACCAAGAAAAGCGGAGTTAGAGCGGAGGAAAACCAAGAAAATCGAGGTTAGAGCGGAGGAAAACCAAGAAAAGTGGGGTTAGATAGAAGGAAAACCAAGAAAACCGGGGTTAGAGCGAAGGAAAGGTAGGAAATGCAAAGTTAGAGCGGAGGAAAACCAAGAAAAGTGAGGTTCATGCAGATGAAAACCAAGAAATGCGGGGTTAGAGCGGAGGAAAACCAAGAAAAGCAGAGTTAGAACGGAAGAAAACCAGGAAAAGCGGGGTTAGAGCGGAGGAAAACCAAGAAAAGTGGGTTAGAGTGAAGGAAAACCAAGGAAAGCTGGGTTAGAGCGGAGGAAAAGAAAGAAAAGTGAAGTTACACGTGAGGAAAACCAAGAAAATCGGGGATAGAGTGGAGGAAAACCAAAAAAAGCTGGTTTAGAGCGGTGGAAATCCAAGAAAAGCGGGGTTAGTGTGGAGGAGAACCAATAAAAGCGGAGTTAGAGCGGAGGAAAACCAAGAAAATCGGGTTTAGAGCGGAGGAAAACCAAGAAAAGCGGGGTTTAGAACAGAAGAAAACCAGGAAAAGCGGGGTTAGAAAGGAGGAAAACCAAGGTAATCGGGGATAGAGCGAAGGAAAACCAAGAAAAAGAAGTTAGAGAGGAAGAATACAAAGAAAAGCGCGGTTAGAGCAGCAGAAATCCAAGAAAAGCATGGTTAGAGTGGAGAAAAACCAAGAAAATCTGGGTTGGAGCGGAGGAAAAACAAGAAAAGCGAAGTTAGAGTGGAGGAAAACCAAGAAAAGCGAAGTTAGAGAAGAGGAATACCAAGAAAAATGAAGTTAGAGAGGAGGAAAACAAAGATAAGCAGAGTTAGAGCGGAGGAAAACCAAGAAAAGTGAAGTTAGAGCGCAGGAAAACCAAGAAAAGTGGAATAAGTGTGGAGGAAAACCAAGAAAAGCGGAGATAGAGCGGAGGAAAACCAAGAAAAGGGGGTTAGAGAGAAGGAAAACCAAGAAAAGTGAAGTTAGAGCAAAGGAAAACCAAGGAAAGCCAAGTTAGAGCGGAGGAAAACCAAGAAAAGCGGGGTTAGAGAGAAGGAAAACCAAGAAAACCAGGGTTAGAGCGGAGGAAACCATAGAAAAGCTGGGTTAGAGCGGAGGAAAACCAAGAAAAGCAGGGTTAGAGCAGAGGAAAATCAAGAAAAGCGAAGTTAGAGAAGAGGAATACCAAGAAAAATGACGTTAGAGCGGAGGAAAAGAAAGATAAGCAGGTTTAGAGCGGAGGAAAACCAAGAAAAGCGAACTTAGAGCGGAGGAAAATCAAGAAAAGCGGAATAAGTGCAGAGGAAAACCAAGAAAAGCGGGGTTAGAGCGGAGGAAAACCAAGAAAAGCAAAGTTAGAGAAGAGGAAAACCATGAAAAATGAAGTTAGAGAGGAGG
Source organism: Coturnix japonica (assembly GCF_054131305.1). NCBI lineage: Eukaryota > Metazoa > Chordata > Aves > Galliformes > Phasianidae > Coturnix > Coturnix japonica. The sequence continues at coordinate 20,323,205 of NC_140676.1, read as the reverse complement.
AACACAAAGACAAGGAGGGTTAGAGTGGAGAAAACCAATAAAAGCGAAGTTAGAGCGGAGGAAATCCAAGAACAGAGAGGAGGAAAAGCATGAAAAGCGGGGTTAGAGTGGAGGAAAACCAAGAAAAGCAGGGTTAGAGCGGAGGAAAACCAAGAACAGCTGGGTTAGAGCGGAGGAAAACCAAGAAAAGCGGAATAAGTGCAGAGGAAAACCAAGAAAAGCGGGGTTAGAGCAGAGGAAAACCAAGAAAAGCTGGGTTGGAGCGGAGGAAAACCAAGAAAACCGGGGTTAGAGCGGAGGAAAAGAAAGAAAAGTGAAGTTAGAGGTGAGGAAAACCAAGAATAGTGGGGATAGAGCGGAGGAAAACAAAGAAAAGCTGGGTTAGAGCGGAAGAAAATCCAAGAAAAGCGGGGTTTAGAACGGAAGAAAACCAGGAAAAGCGGGGTTAGAAAGGAGGAAAGCAAAGGTAATCGGTGATAGAGCGAAGGAAAACCAAGAAAAAGAAGTTAGAGAAGAAGAATACAAAGAAAAGCGCGGTTAGAGCAGCAGAAATCCAAGAAAAGCATGGTTAGAGTGGAGAAAAACCAAGAAAATCTGGGTTGGAGCGGAGGAAAAACAAGAAAAGTGAAGTTAGAGTGGAGGAAAACCAAGAAAAGCGAAGTTAGAGAAGAGGAATACCAAGAAAAATGAAGTTAGAGAGGAGGAAAACAAAGATAAGCAGGGTTAGAGCGGAGGAAAACCAAGAAAAGTGAAGTTAGAGCGCAGGAAAACCAAGAAAAGTGGAATAAGTGTGGAGGAAAACCAAGAAAAGCGGGGATAGAGCGGAGGAAAACCAAGAAAAGGGGGTTAGAGAGAAGGAAAACCAAGAAAAGTGAAGTTAGAGCAAAGGAAAACCAAGGAAAGCCGGGTAAGAGCGGAGGAAAACCAAGAAAAGCGGGGTTAGAGAGAAGGAAAACCAAGAAAACCAGGGTTAGAGCGGAGGAAACCATAGAAAAGCTGGGTTAGAGCGGAGGAAAACCAAGAAAAGCGGGGTTAGAGCAGAGGAAAATCAAGAAAAGCGAAGTTAGAGAAGAGGAATACCAAGAAAAATGACGTTAGAGCGGAGGAAAAGAAAGATAAGCAGGTTTAGAGCGGAGGAAAATCAAGAAAAGCGGAATAAGTGCAGAGGAAAACCAAGAAAAGCGGGGTTAGAGCGGAGGAAAACCAAGAAAAGCGAAGTTAGAGAAGAGGAAAACCAAGAAAAATGAAGTTAGATAGGAGGAACACAAAGACAAGGAGGGTTAGAGCGGAGGAAAACCAAGAAAAGCGAAGTTAGAGCGGAGGAAATCCAAGAACAGAGAGGAGGAAAAGCATGAAAAGCAGGGTTAGAGCGAAGGAAAACCAAGAACAGCTGGGTTAGAGCGGAGGAAAACCAAGAAAAGCGGAATAAGTGCAGAGGAAAACCAAGAAAAGCGGGGTTAGAGCAGAGGAAAACCAAGAAAAGCTGGGTTGGAGCGGAGGAAAACCAAGAAAACCGGGGTTAGAGCGGAGGAAAAGAAAGAAAAGTGAAGTTAGAGGTGAGGAAAACCAAGAATAGTGGGGATAGAGCGGAGGAAAACAAAGAAAAGCTGGGTTAGAGCGGAAGAACATCCAAGAAAAGCGGGGTTTAGAACGGAAGAAAACCAGGAAAAGCGGGGTTAGAAAGGAGGAAAACAAAGGTAATCGGGGATAGAGCGAAGGAAAACCAAGAAAAAGAAGTTAGAGAGGAAGAATACAAAGAAAAGCGCGGTTAGAGCAGCAGAAATCCAAGAAAAGCAAGGTTAGAGTGGAGAAAAACCAAGAAAATCTGGGTTGGAGCGGAGGAAAAACAAGAAAACCGGGGATAGAGCAGAGGAAAATAAAGAAAAGCAGGGTTAGAGCGGGGGAAAACCAAGAAAAGCAGGATTAGAGCAAAGGAAAACCAAGAAAAGCGAAGTTAGAGAAGAGGAATACCAAGAAAAATGAAGTTAGAGAGGAGGAAAACAAAGATAAGCAGGGTTAGAGCGGAGGAAAACCAAGAAAAGGGGGTTAGAGAGAAGGAAAACCAAGAAAAGTGAAGTTAGAGCAAAGGAAAACCAAGGAAAGCCGGGTAAGAGCGGAGGAAAACCAAGAAAAGCGGGGTTAGAGAGAAGGAAAACCAAGAAAACCAGGGTTAGAGCGGAGGAAACCATAGAAAAGCTGGGTTAGAGCGGAGGAAAACCAAGAAAAGCGGGGTTAGAGCAGAGGAAAATCAAGAAAAGCGAAGTTAGAGAAGAGGAATACCAAGAAAAATGACGTTAGAGCGGAGGAAAAGAATGATAAGCAGGTTTAGAGCGGAGGAAAATCAAGAAAAGCGGAATAAGTGCAGAGGAAAACCAAGAAAAGCGGGGTTAGAGCGGAGGAAAACCAAGAAAAGCGAAGTTAGAGAAGAGGAAAACCAAGAAAAATGAAGTTAGATAGGAGGAACACAAAGACAAGGAGGGTTAGAGCGGAGGAAAACCAAGAAAAGCGAAGTTAGAGCGGAGGAAATCCAAGAACAGAGAGGAGGAAAAGCATGAAAAGCAGGGTTAGAGCGAAGGAAAACCAAGAACAGCTGGGTTAGAGCGGAGGAAAACCAAGAAAAGCGGAATAAGTGCAGAGGAAAACCAAGAAAAGCGGGGTTAGAGCAGAGGAAAACCAAGAAAAGCTGGGTTGGAGCGGAGGAAAACCAAGAAAACCGGGGTTAGAGCGGAGGAAAAGAAAGAAAAGTGAAGTTAGAGGTGAGGAAAACCAAGAATAGTGGGGATAGAGCGGAGGAAAACAAAGAAAAGCTGGGTTAGAGCGGAAGAACATCCAAGAAAAGCGGGGTTTAGAACGGAAGAAAACCAGGAAAAGCGGGGTTAGAAAGGAGGAAAACAAAGGTAATCGGGGATAGAGCGAAGGAAAACCAAGAAAAAGAAGTTAGAGAGGAAGAATACAAAGAAAAGCGCGGTTAGAGCAGCAGAAATCCAAGAAAAGCAAGGTTAGAGTGGAGAAAAACCAAGAAAATCTGGGTTGGAGCGGAGGAAAAACAAGAAAACCGGGGATAGAGCAGAGGAAAATAAAGAAAAGCAGGGTTAGAGCGGAGGAAAACCAAGAAAAGCAGGCTTAGAGCAAAGGAAAACCAAGAAAAGCGAAGTTAGAGAAGAGGAATACCAAGAAAAATGAAGTTAGAGAGGAGGAAAACAAAGATAAGCAGGGTTAGAGCGGAGGAAAACCAAGAAAAGTGAAGTTAGAGCGCAGGAAAACCAAGAAAAGTGGAATAAGTGTGGAGGAAAACCAAGAAAAGCGGGGATAGAGCGGAGGAAAACCAAGAAAAGGGGGTTAGAGAGAAGGAAAACCAAGAAAAGTGAAGTTAGAGCAAAGGAAAACCAAGGAAAGCCGGGTAAGAGCGGAGGAAAACCAAGAAAAGCGGGGTTAGAGAGAAGGAAAACCAAGAAAACCAGGGTTAGAGCGGAGGAAACCATAGAAAAGCTGGGTTAGAGCGGAGGAAAACCAAGAAAAGCGGGGTTAGAGCAGAGGAAAATCAAGAAAAGCGAAGTTAGAGAAGAGGAATACCAAGAAAAATGACGTTAGAGCGGAGGAAAAGAAAGATAAGCAGGTTTAGAGCGGAGGAAAATCAAGAAAAGCGGAATAAGTGCAGAGGAAAACCAAGAAAAGCGGGGTTAGAGCGGAGGAAAACCAAGAAAAGCGAAGTTAGAGAAGAGGAAAACCAAGAAAAATGAAGTTAGATAGGAGGAACACAAAGACAAGGAGGGTTAGAGCGGAGGAAAACCAAGAAAAGCGAAGTTAGAGCGGAGGAAATCCAAGAACAGAGAGGAGGAAAAGCATGAAAAGCAGGGTTAGAGCGAAGGAAAACCAAGAACAGCTGGGTTAGAGCGGAGGAAAACCAAGAAAAGCGGAATAAGTGCAGAGGAAAACCAAGAAAAGCGGGGTTAGAGCAGAGGAAAACCAAGAAAAGCTGGGTTGGAGCGGAGGAAAACCAAGAAAACCGGGGTTAGAGCGGAGGAAAAGAAAGAAAAGTGAAGTTAGAGGTGAGGAAAACCAAGAATAGTGGGGATAGAGCGGAGGAAAACAAAGAAAAGCTGGGTTAGAGCGGAAGAACATCCAAGAAAAGCGGGGTTTAGAACGGAAGAAAACCAGGAAAAGCGGGGTTAGAAAGGAGGAAAACAAAGGTAATCGGGGATAGAGCGAAGGAAAACCAAGAAAAAGAAGTTAGAGAGGAAGAATACAAAGAAAAGCGCGGTTAGAGCAGCAGAAATCCAAGAAAAGCAAGGCTAGAGTGGAGAAAAACCAAGAAAATCTGGGTTGGAGCGGAGGAAAAACAAGAAAAGCGAAGTTAGAGTGGAGGAAAACCAAGAAAAGCGAAGTTAGAGAAGAGGAATACCAAGAAAAATGAAGTTAGAGAGGAGGAAAACAAAGATAAGCAGGGTTAGAGCGGAGGAAAACTAAGAAAAGTGAAGTTAGAGCGCAGGAAAACCAAGAAAAGTGGAATAAGTGTGGAGGAAAACCAAGAAAAGCGGGGATAGAGCGGAGGAAAACCAAGAAAAGGGGGTTAGAGAGAAGGAAAACCAAGAAAAGTGAAGATAGAGCAAAGGAAAACCAAGGAAAGCCAAGTTAGAGCGGAGGAAAACCAAGAAAAGCGGGGTTAGAGAGAAGGAAAACCAAGAAAACCAGGGTTAGAGCGGAGGAAACCATAGAAAAGAGGGTTAGAGAGAAGGAAAACCAAGAAAACCGGAGTTAGAGCGGAGGAAAAGAAAGAAAAGTGAAGTCAGAGGTGAGGAAAACCAAGAAAAGCGGGGTTAGAGCGGAGGAAATCCAAGAAAAGCGGGGTTAGAGCGGAGGAACACCAAGAAAAGCGAGGTTAGAAAGGAGGAAAACCAAGAAAAGTGAAGTTAGAGCGGAGGAAAACCAAGAAAAGCAGGGTTAGAGCGGAGGATAACCAAGAAAAGAGGGTTAGAGAGAAGGAAAACCAAGAAAAGGGGGTTAGAGAGAAAAAAAACCAAGAAAACCGGGGTTGGAGCGGAGGAAAAGAAAGAAAAGTGAAGTTGGAGGTGAGGAAACCAAGAAAAGCGGGGATAGAGCACAGGAAAACCAAGAAAGGCTGGTTTAGAGCGGAGGAAATCAAAGAAAAGCGGGGTTAGTGAGGAGGAAAACCAAGAAATGCGGGGTTAGAGCGGAGGAAAACCAAGAAAAGCAGGGTTAGAAAGGAGGAAAACCAAGAAAAGTGAAGTTAGAGCGGACGAAAACCACGACAAGCGGGGTTAGAGCAGAGGAAAACCAAGAAAAGAGGGGTTACAGAGAAGGAAAACCAAGAAAACCAGGGATAGAGTGGAGGAAAACAAAGAAAAGGGAAGTTAGAGGTGAGGAAAACCAAGAATAGCTAGGATAGAGCGGAGGAAAACAAAGAAAAGCTGGTTTAGAGCGGAGGAAAACGAAGAAAAGCGGGGTTAGTGTGGAGGAGAACCAAGAAAAACGGGGTTAGAGTGGAGGAAAACCAAGAAAATCGGGTTTAGAGAGAAGGAAAAGCATGAAAAGCGGGGTTAGAGTGGAGGAAAACCAAGAAAAGCGGAATAAGTGCGGAGGAAAACAAAGATAAGCAGGGTTAGAGCGGAGGAAAACCAAGAAAATTGAAGTTAGAGCGGAGGAAAACCAAGAAAAGCGTGGTTACTGAGACGGAAAACCAAGAAAACCAGGGTTAGAGCGGAGGAAAAGAAAGAAAAGTGAAGATAGAGGTGAGGAAAACCAAGAAAAGCGGGGATAGAGCGGAGGAAAACCAAGAAAAGCGAAGTTAGAGAAGAGGAATACCAAGAAAAATGATGTTAGAGAGGAGGAAAAGAAAGATAAGCAGGTTTAGAGCGGAGGAAAACCAAGAAAAGCGGAATAAGTGCAGAGGAAAACCAAGAAAAGCGGGATTAGAGCGGAGGAAAACCAAGAAAAGCGAAGATAGAGCCGAGGAAAACCAAGAAAAGAGGGGTTAGAAAGGAGGAAAACCAAGAAAACTGAAGTTAGAGCGGAGGAAAACCAAGAAAAGCGGGGTTAGAGAGGAGGAAACCAAAGAAAAGCGTGGTTAGTGTGGAGGAGAACCAAGAAAAGCGGAGTTAGAGCGGAGGAAAACCACGAAAATCGGGGTTAGAGCGGAGGAATGGCATGAAAAGCGGGGTTAGAGCAGAGGAAAATCAAGAAAAGCAAAGTTAGAGAAGAGGAATACCAAGAAAAATGACGTTAGAGCGGAGGAAAAGAAAGATAAGCAGGTTTAAAGCGGAGGAAAACCAAGAAAAGCAAACTTAGAGCGGAGGAAAATCAAGAAAAGCGGAATAAGTGCAGAGGAAAACCAAGAAAAGCGGGGTTAGAGCGGAGGAAAACCAAGAAAAGCGGGGTTAGAGAGAAGGAAAACCAAGAAAACCAGGGTTAGAGCGGAGGAAACCATAGAAAAGCTGGGCTAGAACGGAGAAAAACCAAGAAAAGCGGGGTTAGAGCGGAGGAAAACCAGGAAAAGCGAAGTTAGAGAATTGGAAATCCAAGAAAAATGATGTAAGAGAGGAAGAAAAGAAAGATAAGCTGGGATAGAGCCGAAGAAAACCAAGAAAAGCGAAGTTACAGCGAAGGAAAACCAAGAAAAGCGGGGCTAGAGCGGACGATAAGCAAGAAAAGCGGGTTAAGAGCGGAGGAAAACCAAGAAAAGCGGGGATAGAGCAGAGGAAAATCAAGAAAAGCGAAGTTAGAGAAGAGGAATACCAAGAAAAATGACGTGAGAGAGGAGGAAAAGAAAGATAAGCAGGTTTAGAGCGGAGGAAAACCAAGAAAAGCGAACTCAGAGCGGAGGAAAATCAAGAAAAGCGGAATAAGTGCAGAGGAAAACCAAGAAAAGCAGGGTTAGAGCGGAGGAAAACCAAGAAAAGCGAAGTTAGAGAAGAGGAAAACCAAGAAAAATGAAGTTAGAGAGGAGGAACACAAAGACAAGGAGGGTTAGAGCGGAGGAAAACCAAGAAAAGCGAAGTTAGAGCGGAGGAAATCCAAGAAGAGAGAGGAGGAAAAGCATGAAAAGCAGGGTTAGAGTGGAGGAAAACCAAGAATAGCAGGGTTAGAGCGGAGGAAAACCAAGAACAGCTGGGTTAGAGCGGAGGAAAACCAAGAAAAGCGGAATAAGTGCAGAGGAAAACCAAGAAAAGCGGGGTTAGAGCAGAGGAAAACCAAGAAAAGCTGGGTTGGAGCGCAGGAAAACCAAGAAAACCGGGGTTAGAGCCGAGGGAAAAGAAAGAAAAGTGAAATTAGAGGTGAGGAAAACCAAGAAAAGCGGGGTTAGAGCGGAGGAAATCCAAGAAAAGCTGGGTTAGAGCGGAGGAAAACCAAGAAAAGCGAGGTTAGAAAGGAGGAAAACCAAGAAAAGCGGGGTTAGACAGGAGGAAAACCAAGAAAAGCTGGGTTAGAGTGGAGGAAAACCAAGAAAAGCGAGGTTAGAAAGGAGGAAAACAAAGAAAAGGGGGTGAGAGAGAAAAAAAACCAAGAAAACCGGGGTTGGAGCGGAGGAAAAGAAAGAAAAGTGAAGTTGGAGGTGAGGAAACCAAGAAAAGCGGGGATAGAGCACAGGAAAACCAAGAAAGGCTGGTTTAGAGCGGAGGAAATCAAAGAAAAGCGGGGTTAGTGAGGAGGAAAACCAAGAAATGCGGGGTTAGAGCGGAGGAAAACCAAGAAAAGCAGGGTTAGAAAGGAGGAAAACCAAGAAAAGTGAAGTTAGAGCGGACGAAAACCACGACAAGCGGGGTTAGAGCAGAGGAAAACAAAGAAAAGAGGGGTTACAGAGAAGGAAAACCAAGAAAACCGGGGATAGAGTGGAGGAAAACAAAGAAAAGGGAAGTTAGAGGTGAGGAAAACCAAGAATAGCGGGGATAGAGCGGAGGAAAACAAAGAAAAGCTGGTTTAGAGCGGAGGAAAACGAAGAAAAGCGGGGTTAGTGTTGAGGAGAACCAAGAAAAATGGGGTTAGAGTGGAGGAAAACCAAGAAAATCGGGTTTAGAGAGAAGGAAAAGCATGAAAAGCGGGGTTAGAGTGGAGGAAAACCAAGAAAAGCGGAATAAGTGCGGAGGAAAACAAAGATAAGCAGGGTTAGAGCGGAGGAAAACCAAGAAAATTGAAGTTAGAGCGGAGGAAAACCAAGAAAAGCGTGGTTACTGAGACGGAAAACCAAGAAAACCAGGGTTAGAGCGGAGGAAAAGAAAGAAAAGTGAAGATAGAGGTGAGGAAAACCAAGAAAAGCGGGGATAGAGCGGAGGAAAACCAAGAAAAGCGAAGTTAGAGAAGAGGAATACCAAGAAAAATGATGTTAGAGAGGAGGAAAAGAAAGATAAGCAGGTTTAGAGCGGAGGAAAACCAAGAAAAGCGGAATAAGTGCAGAGGAAAACCAAGAAAAGCGGGATTAGAGCGGAGGAAAACCAAGAAAAGCGAAGATAGAGCCGAGGAAAACCAAGAAAAGAGGGGTTAGAAAGGAGGAAAACCAAGAAAACTGAAGTTAGAGCGGAGGAAAACCAAGAAAAGCGGGGTTAGAGAGGAGGAAACCAAAGAAAAGCGTGGTTAGTGTGGAGGAGAACCAAGAAAAGCGGAGTTAGAGCGGAGGAAAACCACGAAAATCGGGGTTAGAGCGGAGGAATGGCATGAAAAGCGAGGCTAGAGCGGAGGAAAACCAAGAAATGCGGGGTTAGAGCGAGGGAAAACTTGGAAATGCAAAGTTAGTGCGGAGGAAAACCAAGAAAAGCAGAGTTAGAATGGACGAAAACCAAGAAAAGCGGGGTTAGAGAGCAGGAAAACCAAGATAATCGGGGTTAGAGCGGAGGAAAATAAAGAAAAGCAGTGTTAGAGAGGAGGAAAACAAAGACAAGGAGGGTTAGAGCAGAGGAAAACCAAGAAAAGCGAAGTTAGAGCGGAGGAAATCCAAGAACAGAGAGGAGGAAAAGCATGAAAAGCGGGGTTAGAGTGGAGGAAAACCAAGAAAAGCAGGGTTAGAGCGGAGGAAAACCAAGAACAGCTGGGTTAGAGCGGAGGAAAAACCAAGAAAAGCGGAATAAGTGCAGAGGAAAACCAAGAAAAGCGGGCTTAGAGCAGAGGAAAACCAAGAAAAGCTGGGTTGGAGCGGAGGAAAACAAAGAAAAGCGGGGTTAGAAAGGAGGAAAACCAAGAAAAGTGAAGTTAGAGAGGAGGAAAACAACGAAAAGCGGGTTTAGAACGGAGGAAAACCTAGAAAAGAGGAGATACAGAGAAGGAAAACCAAGAAAACCGGGGTTAGAGCGGAGGAAAAGAAAGAAAAATGAAGTTAGAGGTGAGGAAAACCAAGAAAAGCGGGGTTAGAGCGGAGGAAAACCAAGAAAAGCGGGGTTAAAGCAGAGGAAAACCAAGAAAACCAGGGTTAGAGCGGAGGAAAACCAAGAAAAGTGACGTTAGAGCGGAGGAAAACCAAGAAAAGCAGGGTTAGAGAGGAGGAAAACCAAGAAAAGGGGGTTAGAGAGAAGGAAAACCAAGAAAACCGGGGTAAGAGCGGAGGAAAAGAAAGAAAAGCGGGGATAGAGCGGAGGAAAATAAAGAAAAGCAGGGTTAGAGCGGAGGAAAACCAAGAAAAGCGGGGTTAGAGCGAAGGAAAACCAAGAAAAACGAAGTTAGAGAAGAGGAAAACCAAGAAAAATGAAGTTAGAGAGGAGGAAAACAAAGAAAAGCAGGGTTAGAGCGGAGGAAAACCAAGAAAAGCGAACTTAGAGCGGAGGAAAACCAAGAAAAGCTGGGTTAGAGCGGTGGAAAACCAAGAAAAGCGAGGTTCATGCAGATTAAAACCAAGAAATGCGGGGTTAGAGTATAGGAAAACCAAGAAAAGCAGAGTTAGAACGGAAGAAAACCAAGAAAAGCGGGTTAGAGAGCAGGAAAACCAAGATAATCGGGGTTAGAGCGGAGGAAAACCAATAAAAAGAAGTTAGAGAGGAAGAAAACAAAGAAAAGCGCGGTTAGAGCAGCAGAAATCCAAGTGTGCCCCGGTGGCGCAGTGGTTAAAGACGCCGCCTTGCAACACTGGGGCCCGTAGTTCGAATCCCCCCTATGGCGCAAGTGGTAGAAGTGCCGCTCTGCTACACAGAGGCTCGAATCCCGGGAGCTGGACTCGATGATCTGTAAGGTCCCTTCCAACCAGCACGAAACTATGAAACTATGAAAAGCATGGTTAGAGTGGAGAAAAACCAAGAAAAGCTGGGTTAAAGTGGAGGAAAACCAAGAAAAGCGAACTTAGAGCGGAGAAAAACCAAGAAAAGCGGAATAAGTGCAGAGGAAAACCAAGAAAAGCGGGGTTAGAGCGGAGGAAAACCAAGAAAAGCGAAGATAGAGCGGAGGAAAACCAAGAAAAGAGAGGTTAGAAAGGAGGAAAACCAAGAAAAGTGAAGTTAGAGCGGAGGAAAACCAAGAAAAGCGGGGTTAGAGCAGAGGAAAACCAAGAAAAGCTGGGTTAGAGCGGAGGAAATCGAAGAAAAACGGGGTTAGTGTGGAGGAGAACCAAGAAAAGCGGGGTTAGAGCGGAGGAAAACCAAGAAAATCGGGTTTAGAGAGGAGGAAAAGCATGAAAAGCGGGGTTAGAGCGGAGGAAAAGAAAGAAAAGTGAAGTTAGAGGTGAGGAAAACCAAGAAAAGCGGGGTTAGAGCGGAGGAAAAGCATGAAAAGCGGGGTTAGAGCGGAGTAAGACCAATAAATGCTGGGTTAGAGCGAAGGAAAACTAGGAAATGCATAGTTAGAGCGGAGGAAAACCAAGAAAAGCGAGGTTCATGCGGATCAAAACCAAGAATGGCGGGGTTAGAGCGGTGGGAAACCAAGAAAAGCAGAGTTAGAACGGAAGAAAACCAAGAAAAGAGGGGTTAGAGTGGAGGAAAACCAAGATAATCGGGGTTAGAGTGGAGGAAAAGAAAGAAAAGCGAAGTTAGAGGTGAGGAAAACCAAGAGAAGCGGGGATAGAGCGGAAGAAAACCAGTAAAAGCTGGGTTAGAGTGGAGGAAAACCAAGATAATCGGGGTTAGAGCGAGGGAAAACTTGGAAATGCAAAGTTAGTGCGGAGGAAAACCAAGAAAAGCAGAGTTAGAATGGACGAAAACCAAGAAAAGCGGGGTTAGAGAGCAGGAAAACCAAGATAATCGGGGTTAGAGCGGAGGAAAATAAAGAAAAGCAGTGTTAGAGAGGAGGAAAACAAAGACAAGGAGGGTTAGAGCGGAGGAAAACCAAGAAAAGCGAAATTAGAGCGGAGGAAATCCAAGAACAGAGAGGAGGAAAAGCATGAAAAGCGGGGTTAGAGTGGAGGAAAACCAAGAAAAGCAGGGTTAGAGCGGAGGAAAACCAAGAACAGCTGGGTTAGAGCGGAGGAAAAACCAAGAAAAGCGGAATAAGTGCAGAGGAAAACCAAGAAAAGCGGGGTTAGAGCGGAGGAAAACCAAGAAAAGCGAAGATAGAGAGGAGGAAAACCAAGAAAAGAGAGGTTAGAAAGGAGGAAAACCAAGAAAAGTGAAGTTAGAGCGGAGGAAAACCAAGAAAAGCGGGGTTAGAGCAGAGGAAAACCAAGAAAAGCTGGGTTAGAGCGGAGGAAATCGAAGAAAAACGGGGTTAGTGTGGAGGAGAACCAAGAAAAGCGGGGTTAGAGCGGAGGAAAACCAAGAAAATCGGGTTTAGAGAGGAGGAAAAGCATGAAAAGCGGGGTTAGAGCGGAGGAAAAGAAAGAAAAGTGAAGTTAGAGGTGAGGAAAACCAAGAAAAGCGGGGTTAGAGCGGAGGAAAAGCATGAAAAGCGGGGTTAGAGCGGAGTAAGACCAATAAATGCTGGGTTAGAGCGAAGGAAAACTAGGAAATGCATAGTTAGAGCGGAGGAAAACCAAGAAAAGCGAGGTTCATGCGGATCAAAACCAAGAATGGCGGGGTTAGAGCGGTGGGAAACCAAGAAAAGCAGAGTTAGAACGGAAGAAAACCAAGAAAAGAGGGGTTAGAGTGGAGGAAAACCAAGATAATCGGGGTTAGAGTGGAGGAAAAGAAAGAAAAGCGAAGTTAGAGGTGAGGAAAACCAAGAGAAGCGGGGATAGAGCGGAAGAAAACCAGTAAAAGCTGGGTTAGAGTGGAGGAAAACCAAGATAATCGGGGTTAGAGCGAGGGAAAACTTGGAAATGCAAAGTTAGTGCGGAGGAAAACCAAGAAAAGCAGAGTTAGAATGGACGAAAACCAAGAAAAGCGGGGTTAGAGAGCAGGAAAACCAAGATAATCGGGGTTAGAGCGGAGGAAAATAAAGAAAAGCAGTGTTAGAGAGGAGGAAAACAAAGACAAGGAGGGTTAGAGCGGAGGAAAACCAAGAAAAGCGAAATTAGAGCGGAGGAAATCCAAGAACAGAGAGGAGGAAAAGCATGAAAAGCGGGGTTAGAGTGGAGGAAAACCAAGAAAAGCAGGGTTAGAGCGGAGGAAAACCAAGAACAGCTGGGTTAGAGCGGAGGAAAAACCAAGAAAAGCGGAATAAGTGCAGAGGAAAACCAAGAAAAGCGGGCTTAGAGCAGAGGAAAACCAAGAAAAGCTGGGTTGGAGCGGAGGAAAACAAAGAAAAGAGGGGTTAGAAAGGAGGAAAACCAAGAAAAGTGAAGTTAGAGAGGAGGAAAACCACGAAAAGCGGGTTTAGAACGGAGGAAAACCTAGAAAAGAGGAGATACAGAGAAGGAAAACCAAGAAAACCGGGGTTAGAGCGGAGGAAAAGAAAGAAAAGTGAAGTTAGAGGTGAGGAAAACCAAGAAAAGCGGGGTTAGAGCGGAGGAAAACCAAGAAAAGCGGGGTTAAAGCAGAGGAAAACCAAGAAAACCAGGGTTAGAGCGGAGGAAAACCAAGAAAAGTGACGTTAGAGCGGAGGAAAACCAAGAAAAGCAGGGTTAGAGAGGAGGAAAACCAAGAAAAGGGGGTTAGAGAGAAGGAAAACCAAGAAAACCGGGGTAAGAGCGGAGGAAAAGAAAGAAAAGCGGGGATAGAGCGGAGGAAAATAAAGAAAAGCAGGGTTAGAGCGGAGGAAAACCAAGAAAAGCGGGGTTAGAGCGAAGGAAAACCAAGAAAAACGAAGTTAGAGAAGAGGAAAACCAAGAAAAATGAAGTTAGAGAGGAGGAAAACAAAGACAAGGAGGGTTAGAGCGGAGGAAATCTAAGAAAAGCGAAGTTAGAGCGGAGGAAAACCAAGAAAAGCTGGGTTAGAGCGGTGGAAAACCAAGAAAAGCGAGGTTCATGCAGATTAAAACCAAGAAATGCGGGGTTAGAGTATAGGAAAACCAAGAAAAGCAGAGTTAGAACGGAAGAAAACCAAGAAAAGCGGGTTAGAGAGCAGGAAAACCAAGATAATCGGGGTTAGAGCAGAGGAAAACCAATAAAAAGAAGTTAGAGAGGAAGAAAACAAAGAAAAGCGCGGTTAGAGCAGCAGAAATCCAAGTGTGCCCCGGTGGCGCAGTGGTTAAAGACGCCGCCTTGCAACACTGGGGCCCGTAGTTCGAATCCCCCCTATGGCGCAAGTGGTAGAAGTGCCGCTCTGCTACACAGAGGCTCGAATCCCGGGAGCTGGACTCGATGATCTGTAAGGTCCCTTCCAACCAGCACGAAACTATGAAACTATGAAAAGCATGGTTAGAGTGGAGAAAAACCAAGAAAAGCTGGGTTAAAGTGGAGGAAAACCAAAAAAAGCGAACTTAGAGCGGAGAAAAACCAAGAAAAGCGGAATAAGTGCAGAGGAAAACCAAGAAAAGCGGGGTTAGAGCGGAGGAAAACCAAGAAAAGCGAAGATAGAGCAGAGGAAAACCAAGAAAAGAGAGGTTAGAAAGGAGGAAAACCAAGAAAAGTGAAGTTAGAGCGGAGGAAAACCAAGAAAAGCGGGGTTAGAGCAGAGGAAAACCAAGAAAAGCTGGGTTAGAGCGGAGGAAATCGAAGAAAAACGGGGTTAGTGTGGAGGAGAACCAAGAAAAGCAGGGTTAGAGCGGAGGAAAACCAAGAAAATCGGGTTTAGAGAGGAGGAAAAGCATGAAAAGCGGGGTTAGAGCGGAGGAAAAGAAAGAAAAGTGAAGTTAGAGGTGAGGAAAACCAAGAAAAGCGGGGTTAGAGCGGAGGAAAAGCATGAAAAGCGGGGTTAGAGCGGAGTAAGACCAATAAATGCTGGGTTAGAGCGAAGGAAAACTAGGAAATGCATAGTTAGAGCGGAGGAAAACCAAGAAAAGCGAGGTTCATGCGGATCAAAACCAAGAATGGCGGGGTTAGAGCGGTGGGAAACCAAGAAAAGCAGAGTTAGAACGGAAGAAAACCAAGAAAAGAGGGGTTAGAGTGGAGGAAAACCAAGATAATCGGGGTTAGAGTGGAGGAAAAGAAAGAAAAGCGAAGTTAGAGGTGAGGAAAACCAAGAGAAGCGGGGATAGAGCGGAAGAAAACCAGTAAAAGCTGGGTTAGAGTGGAGGAAAACCAAGATAATCGGGGTTAGAGTGGAGGAAAACGAAGAAAAGTGAGGTTAGTGAGAAGGAAAACCAAGAAAACTGGGGTTAGAGCGGAGGAAAAGAAAGAAAAGTGAAGTTAGAGGAGAGGAAAACCAAGAAAAGCGGGGTTAGAGCGGAGGAAATCCAAGAAAAGCGGGGTTAGAGCGGAGGAAAACCAAGAAAAGCGGGGTTAGAGCGGAGGAAAACCAAGAAAAGCGGGGTTAGAGCGGAGGAAAACCAAGAAAAGTGACGTTAGAGCGGAGGAAAACCACGACAAGCAGGGTTAGAGCGGAGGAAAACCAAGAAAAGCGGGGTTACAGAGAAGGAAAACCAAGAAAACCGGGGATAGAGTGGAGGAAAAGAAAGAAAAGTGAAGTTAGAGGTGAGGAAAACCAAGAAAAGCGGGGTTAGAGCGGAGGAAATCCAAGAAAAGCGGGGTTAGAGCGGAGGAAAACCTAGAAAAGCGGGGTTAAAGCAGAGGAAAACCAAGAAAACCAGGGTTAGAGCGGAGGAAAACCAAGAAAAGTGACGTTAGAGCGGAGGAAAACCACGACAAGCAGGGTTAGAGCGGAGGAAAACCAAGAAAAGCGGGGTTACAGAGAAGGAAAACCAAGAAAACCGGGGATAGAGTGGAGGAAAAGAAAGAAAAGTGAAGTTAGAGGTGAGGAAAACCAAGAAAAGCGGGGTTAGAGCGGAGGAAAACCAAGAAAAGTGACGTTAGAGCGGAGGAAAACCACGACAAGCAGGGTTAGAGCGGAGGAAAACCAAGAAAAGCGGGGTTACAGAGAAGGAAAACCAAGAAAACCGGGGATAGAGTGGAGGAAAAGAAAGAAAAGGGAAGTTAGAGGTGAGGAAAACCAAGAATAGCGGGGATAGAGCGGAGGAAAACAAAGAAAAGCTGGTTTAGAGTGGAGGAAAACGAAGAAAAGCGGGGTTAGTGTGGAGGAGAACCAAGAAAAAAGGGGTTAGAGTGGAGGAAAACCAAGAAAATCGGGTTTAGAGAGGAGGAAAAGCATGAAAAGCGGGGTTAGAGTGGAGGAAAACCAAGAAAAGCGGAATAAGTGCGGAGGAAAACCAAGAAAATCGGGGAAAGAGCGGAGGAAAACCAAGAAAAGCTGGGATAGAGCGGAGGAAAACCAAGAAAAGCGTGGTTACTGAGACGGAAAACCAAGAAAAGCAGGGTTAGAGCGGAGGAAAAGAAAGAAAAGTGAAGATAGAGGTGAGGAAAACCAAGAAAAGCGGGGATAGAGCGGAGGAAAACCAAGAAAAGCGAAGTTAGAGAAGAGGAATACCAAGAAAAATGATGTTAGAGAGGAGGAAAAGAAAGATAAGCAGGTTTAGAGCGGAGGAAAACCAAGAAAAGCAGGGTTAGTGTGGAGGAGAACCAAGAAAAGCGGAGTTAGAGCGGAGAAAAACCACGAAAATCGGGGTTAGAGCAGAGGAATGGCATGAAAAGCGAGGCTAGAGCGGAGGAAAACCAAGAAATGCGGGGTTAGAGCGAGGGAAAACTTGGAAATGCAAAGTTAGTGCGGAGGAAAACCAAGAAAAGCAGAGTTAGAATGGAAGAAAACCAAGAAAAGCGGGGTTAGAGAGCAGGAAAACCAAGATAATCGGGGTTAGAGCGGAGGAAAAGAAAGAAAAGCTGGGTTAGAGCGGTGGAAAACCAAGAAAAGCGGGGATAGAGCGGAGGAAAATAAAGAAAAGCAGGGTTAGAGCGGAGGAAAACCAAGAAAAGCGGGGTTAGAGCGAAGGAAAACCAAGAAAAGCGAAGTTAGCGAAGAGGAAAACCAAGAAAAATGAAGTTAGAGAGGAGGAAAACAAAGACAAGGAGGGTTAGAGCGGAGGAAAACCAAGAAAAGCGAAGTTAGAGCGGAGGAAATCCAAGAACAGAGAGGAGGAAAAGCATGAAAAGCGGGGTTAGAGTGGAGGAAAACCAAGAAAAGCAGGGTTAGAGCGGAGGAAAACCAAGAACAGCTGGGTTACAGTGGAGGAAAAACCAAGAAAAGCGGAATAAGTGCAGAGGAAAACCAAGAAAAGCGGGCTTAGAGCAGAGGAAAACCAAGAAAAGCTGGGTGGGACGGAGGAAAACAAAGAAAAGAGGGGTTAGAAAGGAGGAAAACCAAGAAAAGTGAAGTTAGAGCGGAGGAAAACCACGAAAAGCGGGTTTAGAACGGAGGAAAACCTAGAAAAGAGGAGATAGAGAGAAGGAAAACCAAGAAAACCGGGGTTATAGCGGAGGAAAAGAAAGAAAAGTGAAGTTAAAGGTGAGGAAAACCAAGAAAAGCGGGGTTAGAGCGGAGGAAATCCAAGAAAAGCGGGGTTAGAGCGGAGGAAAACCAAGAAAAGCGGGGTTAGAGCGGAGGAAAACCAAGAAAAGCGGGGTTAGAGCGGAGGAAAACCAAGAAAAGTGACGTTAGAGCGGAGGAAAACCACGACAAGCAGGGTTAGAGCGGAGGAAAACCAAGAAAAGCGGGTTACAGAGAAGGAAAACCAAGAAAACCGGGGATAGAGTGGAGGAAAAGAAAGAAAAGGGAAGTTAGAGGTGAGGAAAACCAAGAATAGCGGGGATAGAGCGGAGGAAAACAAAGAAAAGCTGGTTTAGAGCGGAGGAAAACGAAGAAAAGCGGGGTTAGTGTGGAGGAGAACCAAGAAAAACGGGGTTAGAGTGGAGGAAAACCAAGAAAATCGGGTTTAGAGAAGAGGAAAAGCATGAAAAGCGGGGTTAGAGTGAAGAAAAACCAAGAAAAGCAGAATAAGTGCGGAGGAAAAACAAGAAAATCGGGGTAAGAGCGGAGGAAAACCAAGAAAAGCTGGGATAGAGCGGAGGAAAACCAAGAAAAGCGTGGTTACTGAGACGGAAAACCAAGAAAACCACGGTTAGAGCGGAGGAAAAGAAAGAAAAGTGAAGATAGAGGTGAGGAAAACCAAGAAAAGCGGGGATAGAGCGGAGGAAAACCAAGAAAAGCGAAGTTAGAGAAGAGGAATACCAAGAAAAATGATGTTAGAGAGGAGGA
Organism: Coturnix japonica; assembly: GCF_054131305.1. Classification (NCBI taxonomy): domain Eukaryota; kingdom Metazoa; phylum Chordata; class Aves; order Galliformes; family Phasianidae; genus Coturnix; species Coturnix japonica. Next base: position 20,305,697 of record NC_140676.1, on the reverse strand, counting down.
AAAGAAAGATAAGCAGGTTTAGAGCGGAGGAAAACCAAGAAAAGCGAACTTAGAGCGGAGGAAAACCAAGAAAAGCGAAGATAGAGCGGAGGGAAACGAAGAAACGGGGTTAGTTCGGAGGAAAACCAAGAAAAGTGAAGTTAGAGCAGAGGAAAACCAAGAAAAGCGGGGTAAGTGCGGAGGAAAAGCAAGAAAAGCAGAGATAGAACGGAAGAAAACCAGGAAAATCGGGGTTAGAGTGGAGGAAAACCATGATAATCGGGGATAGAGCGAAGGAAAACCAAGATAAAGGAGTTAGAGGAAGAATACAAAGAAAAGCGTGGTTAGAGCAGCAGAAATCCAAGAAAAGAATGGTTAGAGTGGAGAAAAACCCAGAAAAGCTGGTTTAGAGCGGAGGAAAACCAAGAAAAGCGAAGTTCGATAAGAGGAAAACCAAGAAAAATGATGTTAGAGAGGAGGAAAACAAAGATAAGCAGGGTTAGAGCGGAGGAAAACCAAGAAAAGCGAAGTTAGAGCGGAGGAAAACCAAGAAAAGCAGGGTTTGAGCGGAGGAAAACCAAGAAAAGCGAGGTTCATGCGGATGAAAACCGAGAAAAGCGGAGTTAGAGCGGAGGAAAACCATGGAAAGTGAAGTTAGAGCGGAGGAAAGCCAAGAAAAGCGGGCTTAGATTAGAGGAAAACCAAGATAGTCGGGGTTACAGCGAAGGAAAATCAATAAAAAGAAGTTAGAGAGGAAGAAAACAAAGAAAAGCGCGGTTAGAGCAGCAGAAATCCAAGTGTGCCCCGGTGGCGCAGTGGTTAAAGACGCCGCCTTGCAACACCGGGGCCCGTAGTTCGAATCCCCCCTATGGCGCAAGTGGTAGAAGTGCCGCTCTGCTACACAGAGGCTCGAATCCCGGGAGCTGGACTCGATGATCTGTAAGGTCCCTTCCAACCAGCACGAAACTACGAAACTATGAAAAGCATGGTTAGAGTGGAGAAAAACCAAGAAAAGCTGGGTTAAAGTGGAGAAATACCAAGAAAAACTGGGTTAAAGTGGAGAAAAACCTAGATAAGCGGGGTTAGAGGGGAGGAAATCCGAGGAAAGCGAGGTTAGAAAAGAGGAAAACCAAGAAAAGTGAAGTTAGTGTGGAGGAAAACCAAGGAAAGTGAAGTTAGAGCGGAGGAAAACCAAGAAAAGCGGAGATAGAACGGAAGAAAACCAGGAAAAGCGGGGTTAGAGTGGAGGAAAACCATGATAATCGGGGATAGAGCGAAGGAAAACCAAGAAAAAGGAGTTAGAGGAAGAATACAAAGAAAAGCGCGGTTAGAGCAGCAGAAATCCAAGAAAAGAATGGTTAGAGTGGAGAAAAACCCAGAAAAGCTGGTTTAGAGCGGAGGAAAACCAAGAAAAGCGAAGTTAGATAAGAGGAAAACCAAGAAAAATGATGTTAGAGAGGAGGAAAACAAAGATAAGCAGGGTTAGAGCGGAGGAAATCCAAGAAAAGCGAATTTAGAGCAGAGGAAAACCAAGAAAAGCTGGGTTAGAGCGGTGGAAAACCAAGAAAAGCGAGGTTCATGCAGATGAAAACCAAGAAATGCGGGGTTAGAGTGGAGGAAAACCAAGAAAAGCAGAGTTAGAACGGAAGAAAACCAAGAAAAGCGGGTTAGAGAGCAGGAAAACCAAGATAATCGGGGTTAGAGCGGAGGAAAACCAATAAAAAGAAGTTAGAGAGGAAGAAAACAAAGAAAAGCGCGGTTAGAGCAGCAGAAATCCAAGTGTGCCCCGGTGGCGCAGTGGTTAAAGACGCCGCCTTGCAACACTGGGGCCCGTAGTTCGAATCCCCCCTATGGCGCAAGTGGTAGAAGTGCCGCTCTGCTACACAGAGGCTCGAATCCCGGGAGCTGGACTCGATGATCTGTAAGGTCCCTTCCAACAAGCACGAAACTATGAAACTATGAAAAGCATGGTTAGAGTGGAGAAAAACCAAGAAAAGCTGGGTTAAAGTGGAGGAAAACCAAGAAAAGCGAACTTAGAGCGGAGGAAAACCAAGAAAAGCAGAATAAGTGCAGAGGAAAACCAAGAAAAGTGGGGTTAGAGCGGAGGAAAACCAAGAAAAGCAAAGATAGAGCGGAGGAAAACCAAGAAAAGAGAGGTTAGAAAGGAGGAAAACCAAGAAAAGTGAAGTTAGAGCGGAGGAAAACCAAGAAAAGCGGGGTTAGAGCAGAGGAAAACCAAGAAAAGCTGGGTTAGAGCGGAGGAAATCCAAGAAAAACGGGGTTAGTGTGGAGGAGTACCAAGAAAAGCGGGGTTAGAGAGGAGGAAAACCAAGAAAATCGGGTTTAGAGAGGAGGAAAAGCATGAAAAGCGGGGTTAGAGCGGAGGAAAAGAAAGAAAAGTGAAGTTAGAGGTGAGGAAAACCAAGAGAAGCGGGGTTAGAGCGGAGGAAAAGCATGAAAAGCGGGGTTAGAGCGGAGTAAGACCAATAAATGCTAGGTTAGAGCGAAGGAAAACTAGGAAATGCATAGTTAGAGCGGAGGAAAACCAAGAAAAGCGAGGTTCATGCGGATCAAAACCAGGAATGGCGGGGTTAGAGCGGTGGGAAACCAAGAAAAGCAGAGTTAGAACGGAAGAAAACCAAGAAAAGCAGGGTTAGAGTGGAGGAAAACCAAGATAATCGGGGTTAGAGTGGAGGAAAAGAAAGAAAAGCGAAGTTAGAGGTGAGGAAAACCAAGAGAAGCGGGGATAGAGCGGAAGAAAACCAGTAAAAGCTGGGTTAGAGAGAAGGAAAACCAAGAAAACTGGGGTTAGAGCGGAGGAAAAGAAAGAAAAGGGAAGTTAGAGGTGAGGAAAACCAAGAATAGCGGGGATAGAGAGGAGGAAATCCAAGAAAAGCGGGGTTAGAGCGGAGGAAAACCAAGAAAAGCGGGGTTAGAGCGGAGGAAAACCAAGAAAAGCGGGGTTAGAGCGGAGGAAAACCAAGAAAAGTGACGTTAGAGCGGAGGAAAACCACGACAAGCAGGGTTAGAGCGGAGGAAAACCAAGAAAAGCGGGGTTACAGAGAAGGAAAACCAAGAAAACCGGGGATAGAGTGGAGGAAAAGAAAGAAAAGTGAAGTTAGAGGAGAGGAAAACCAAGAAAAGCGGGGTTAGAGCGGAGGAAATCCAAGAAAAGCGGGGTTAGAGCGGAGGAAAACCAAGAAAAGCGGGGTTACAGAGAAGGAAAACCAAGAAAACTGGGGTTAGAGCGGAGGAAAAGAAAGAAAAGTGAAGTTAGAGGTGAGGAAAACCAAGAAAAGCGGGGTTAGAGCGGAGGAAATCCAAGAAAAGCTGGGTTAGAGCATAGGAAAACCAAGAAAAGCGGGGTTAGAGCGGAGGAAAACCAAGAAAAGCGGGGTTAGAGCGGAGGAAAACCAAGAAAAGTGACGTTAGAGCGGAGGAAAACCACGACAAGCAGGGTTAGAGCGGAGGAAAACCAAGAAAAGCGGGGTTACAGAGAAGGAAAACCAAGAAAACCGGGGATAGAGTGGAGGAAAAGAAAGAAAAGGGAAGTTAGAGGTGAGGAAAACCAAGAATAGTGGGGATAGAGCGGAGGAAAACAAAGAAAAGCTGGTTTAGAGCGGAGGAAAACGAAGAAAAGCGGGGTTAGTGTGGAGGAGAACCAAGAAAAACGGGGTTAGAGTGGAGGAAAACCAAGAAAATCGGGTTTAGAGAGGAGGAAAAGCATGAAAAGCGGGGTTAGAGTGGAGGAAAACCAAGAAAAGCGGAATAAGTGCGGAGGAAAACCAAGAAAATCGGGGAAAGAGCGGAGGAAAACCAAGAAAAGCTGGGATAGAGCGGAGGAAAACCAAGAAAAGCGTGGTTACTGAGACGGAAAACCAAGAAAACCAGGGTTAGAGCAGAGGAAAAGAAAGAAAAGTGAAGATAGAGGTGAGGAAAACCAAGAAAAGCGGGGATAGAGCGGAGGAAAACCAAGAAAAGCGAAGTTAGACAAGAGGAATACCAAGAAAAATGATGTTAGAGAGGAGGAAAAGAAAGATAAGCAGGTTTAGAGCGGAGGAAAACCAAGAAAAGCAGGGTTAGTGTGGAGAACCAAGAAAAGCGGAGTTAGAGCGGAGAAAAACCACGAAAATCGGGGTTAGAGCGGAGGAATGGCATGAAAAGCGAGGCTAGAGCGGAGGAAAACCAAGAAATGCGGGGTTAGAGCGAGGGAAAACTTGGAAATGCAAAGTTAGTGCGGAGGAAAACCAAGAAAAGCAGAGTTAGAATGGAAGAAAACCAAGAAAAGCGGGGTTAGAGCGCAGGAAAACCAAGATAATCGGGGTTAGAGCGGAGGAAAAGAAAGAAAAGTGAAGTTAGAGCGGAGGAAAACCAAGAAAAGCGGGGATAGAGCGGAGGAAAATAAAGAAAAGCAGGGTTAGAGCGGAGGAAAACCAAGAAAAGCGGGGTTAGAGCGAAGGAAAACCAAGAAAAGCGAAGTTAGAGAAGAGGAAAACCAAGAAAAATGAAGTTAGAGAGGAGGAAAACAAAGACAAGGAGGGTTAGAGCGGAGGAAAACCAAGAAAAGCGAAGTTAGAGCGGAGGAAATCCAAGAACAGAGAGGAGGAAAAGCATGAAAAGCGGGGTTAGAGTGGAGGAAAACCAAGAAAAGCAGGGTTAGAGCGGAGGAAAACCAAGAACAGCTGGGTTACAGTGGAGGAAAAACCAAGAAAAGCGGAATAAGTGCAGAGGAAAACCAAGAAAAGCGGGGTTAGAGCAGAGGAAAACCAAGAAAAGCTGGGTTGGAGCGGAGGAAAACAAAGAAAAGCGGGGTTAGAAAGGAGGAAAACCAAGAAAAGTGAAGTTAGAGCGGAGGAAAACCACGAAAAGCGGGTTTAGAACGGAGGAAAACCTAGAAAAGAGGAGATAGAGAGAAGGAAAACCAAGAAAACCGGGGTTAGAGCGGAGGAAAAGAAAGAAAAGTGAAGTTAGAGGTGAGGAAAACCAAGAAAAGCGGGGTTAGAGCGGAGGAAGTCCAAGAAAAGCGGGGTTAGAGCGGAGGAAAACCAAGAAAAGCGGGGTTAGAGCGGAGGAAAACCAAGAAAAGCGGGGTTAGAGCGGAGGAAAACCAAGAAAAGTGACGTTAGAGCGGAGGAAAACCACGACAAGCAGGGTTAGAGCGGAGGAAAACCAAGAAAAGCGAACTTAGAGTGGAGGAAAACCAAGAAAAGCGAAGATAGAGCGGAGGGAAACGAAGAAAAGCGGGGTTAGTTCGGAGGAAAACCAAGAAAAGTGAAGTTAGAGCAGAGGAAAACCAAGAAACGCGGGGTAAGTGCGGAGGAAAACCAAGAAAAGCGGAGATAGAACGGAAGAAAACCAGGAAAAGCGGGGTTAGAGTGGAGGAAAACCATGATAATCGGGGATAGAGCGAAGGAAAACCAAGAAAAAGGAGTTAGAGGAAGAATACAAAGAAAAGCGTGGTTAGAGCAGCAGAAATCCAAGAAAAGAATGGTTGGAGTGGAGAAAAACCCAGAAAAGCTGGTTTAGAGCGGAAGAAAACCAAGAAAAGCGAAGTTCGATAAGAGGAAAACCAAGAAAAATGATGTTAGAGAGGAGGAAAACAAAGATAAGCAGGGTTAGAGTGGAGGAAAACCAAGAAAAGCGAAGTTAGAGCGGAGGAAAACCAAGAAAAGCAGGGTTTGAGCGGAGGAAAACCAAGAAAAGCGAGGTTCATGCGGATGAAAACCGAGAAAAGCGGAGTTAGAGCGGAGGAAAACCATGGAAAGTGAAGTTAGAGCGGAGGAAAGCCAAGAAAAGCGGGCTTAGATTAGAGGAAAACCAAGATAGTCGGGGTTACAGCGAAGGAAAATCAATAAAAAGAAGTTAGAGAGGAAGAAAACAAAGAAAAGCACGGTTAGAGCAGCAGAAATCCAAGTGTGCCCCGGTGGCGCAGTGGTTAAAGACGCCGCCTTGCAACACTGGGGCCCGTAGTTCGAATCCCCCCTATGGCGCAAGTGGTAGAAGTGCCGCTCTGCTACACAGAGGCTCGAATCCCGGGAGCTGGACTCGATGATCTGTAAGGTCCCTTCCAACCAGCACGAAACTACGAAACTATGAAAAGCATGGTTAGAGTGGAGAAAAACCAAGAAAAGCGAACTTAGAGCAGAGGAAAACCAAGAAAAGCGGAATAAGTGCAGAGGAAAACCAAGAAAAGCGGGGTTGGAGCGGAGGAAAACCAAGAAAAGCGAACTTAGAGCGGAGGAAAACCAAGAAAAGCAGAATAAGTGCAGAGGAAAACCAAGAAAAGCGGGGTTAGAGCGGAGGAAAACCAAGAAAAGCGAAGATAGAGCGGAGGAAAACCAAGAAAAGAGAGGTTAGAAAGGAGGAAAACCAAGAAAAGTGAAGTTAGAGCGGAGGAAAACCAAGAAAAGCGGGGTTAGAGAGGAGGAAAACCAAGAAAAGCTGGGTTAGAGCGGAGGAAATCCAAGAAAAACGGGGTTAGTGTGGAGGAGAACCAAGAAAAGCGGGGTTAGAGAGGAGGAAAACCAAGAAAATCGGGTTTAGAGAGGAGGAAAAGCATGAAAAGCGGGGTTAGAGCGGAGGAAAAGAAAGAAAAGTGAAGTTAGAGGTGAGGAAAACCAAGAAAAGCGGGGTTAGAGCGGAGGAAAAGCATGAAAAGCGGGGTTAGAGCGGAGTAAGACCAATAAATGCTGGGTTAGAGCGAAGGAAAACTAGGAAATGCATAGTTAGAGCGGAGGAAAACCAAGAAAAGCGAGGTTCATGCGGATCAAAACCAGGAATGGCGGGGTTAGAGCGGTGGGAAACCAAGAAAAGCAGAGTTAGAACGGAAGAAAACCAAGAAAAGCAGGGTTAGAGTGGAGGAAAACCAAGATAATCGGGGTTAGAGTGGAGGAAAAGAAAGAAAAGCGAAGTTAGAGGTGAGGAAAACCAAGAGAAGCGGGGATAGAGCGGAAGAAAACCAGTAAAAGCTGGGTTAGAGTGGAGGAAAACCAAGATAATCGGGGTTAGAGCGGAGGAAAACGAAGAAAAGCGAGGTTAGAGAGAAGGAAAACCAAGAAAACTGGGGTTAGAGCGGAGGAAAAGAAAGAAAAGGGACGTTAGAGGTGAGGAAAACCAAGAATAGCGGGGATAGAGCGGAGGAAAACAAAGAAAAGCTGGTTTAGAGCGGAGGAAAACGAAGAAAAGCTGGGTTAGTGTGGAGGAGAACCAAGAAAAGCGGGGTTAGAGTGGAGGAAAACCAAGAAAATCGGGTTTAGAGAGGAGGAAAAGCATGAAAAGCGGGGTTAGAGTGGAGGAAAACCAAGAAAAGCGGGTTAGAGAGCAGGAAAACCAAGATAATCGGGGTTAGAGCGGAGGAAAACCAATAAAAAGAAGTTAGAGAGGAAGAAAACAAAGAAAAGCACGGTTAGAGCAGCAGAAATCCAAGTGTGCCCCGGTGGCGCAGTGGTTAAAGACGCCGCCTTGCAACACTGGGGCCCGTAGTTCGAATCCCCCCTATGGCGCAAGTGGTAGAAGTGCCGCTCTGCTACACAGAGGCTCGAATCCCGGGAGCTGGACTCGATGATCTGTAAGGTCCCTTCCAACCAGCACGAAACTATGAAACTATGAAAAGCATGGTTAGAGTGGAGAAAAACCAAGAAAAGCGAGGTTCATGCGGATGAAAACCAAGAAATGCAAGGTTAGAGTGGAGGAAAACCAAGAAAAGCAGAGTTAGAACGGAAGAAAACCAAGAAAAGCGGGTTAGAGAGCAGGAAAACCAAGATAATCGGGGTTAGAGCGGAGGAAAACCAATAAAAAGAAGTTAGAGAGGAAGAAAACAAAGAAAAGCGCGGTTAGAGCAGCAGAAATCCAAGTGTGCCCCGGTGGCGCAGTGGTTAAAGACGCCGCCTTGCAACACTGGGGCCCGTAGTTCGAATCCCCCCTATGGCGCAAGTGGTAGAAGTGCCGCTCTGCTACACAGAGGCTCGAATCCCGGGAGCTGGACTCGATGATCTGTAAGGTCCCTTCCAACCAGCACGAAACTATGAAACTATGAAAAGCATGGTTAGAGTGGAGAAAAACCAAGAAAAGCGAGGTTCATGCGGATGAAAACCAAGAAATGCGGAATAAGTGCAGAGGAAAACCAAGAAAAGCGGGGTTAGAGCGGAGGAAAACCAAGAAAAGCGAAGATAGAGCGGAGGAAAACCAAGAAAGGAGAGGTTAGAAAGGAGGAAAACCAAGAAAAGTGAAGTTAGAGCGGAGGAAAACCAAGAAAAGCGGAGTTAGAGCGGAGGAGAACCAAGAAAAGTTGGGTTAAGCGGAGGAAATCCAAGAAAAACGGGGTAGTGTGGAGGAGAACCAAGAAAAGCGGGGTTAGAGCGGAGGAAAACCAAAAAAATCGGGTTTAGGGAAGAGGAAAAGCATGAAAAGCGGGATTAGAGAGGAGGAAAAGAAAGAAAAGTGAAGTTAGAGGTGAGGAAAACCAAGAAAAGCGGAATAAGTGCGGAGGAAAACCGAGAAAAGCGTGGTTAGAGCGGAGGAAAACCAAGAAAAGCGGGGTTAGTTCGAAGGAAAACCAAGAAAAGTGAAGTTAGAGCAGAGGAAAACCAAGAAAAGCGGAGATAGAACGGAGGAAAACCAGGAAAAGCGGGGTTAGAGTGGAGGAAAACCATGATAATCGGGGATAGAGCGGAGGAAAACCAAGAAAAAGGAGTTAGAGGAAGAATACAAAGAAAAGCGCGGTTAGAGCAGCAGAAATCCAAGAAAAGAATGGTTAGAGTGGAGAAAAACCCAGAAAAGCTGGTTTAGAGCGGAGGAAAACCAAGAAAAGCGAAGTTAGATAAGAGGAAAACCAAGAAAAATGATGTTAGAGAGGAGGAAAACAAAGATAAGCAGGGTTAGAGCAGAGGAAATCCAAGAAAAGCGAAGTTAGAGCGGAGGAAAACCAAGAAAAGCTGGGTTAGAGCGGAGGAAAACCAAGAAAAGCGAGGTTCATGCGGATGAAAACCAAGAAATGCGGGGTTAGAGTGGAGGAAAACCAAGAAAAGCAGAGTTAGAACGGAAGAAAACCAAGAAAAGCGGGTTAGAGAGCAGGAAAACCAAGATAATTGGGGTTAGAGCGGAGGAAAACCAATAAAAAGAAGTTAGAGAGGAAGAAAACAAAGAAAAGCGCGGTTAGAGCAGCAGAAATCCAAGTGTGCCCCGGTGGCGCAGTGGTTAAAGACGCCGCCTTGCAACACTGGGGCCCGCAGTTCGAATCCCCCCTATCGCGCAAGTGGTAGAAGTGCCGCTCTGCTACACAGAGGCTCGAATCCTGGGAGCTGGACTCGATGATCTGTAAGGTCCCTTCTAACCGGCACGAAACTATGAAACTATGAAAAGCATGGTTAGAGTGGAGAAAAACCAAGAAAAGCTGGGTTAAAGTGGAGAAAAACCAAGAAAAGCGGGGTTAGAGGGGAGGAAAACCAAGGAAAGCGAGGTTAGAAAAGAGGAAAACCAAGAAAAGCGAAGTTAGAGCGGAGGAAAACCAAGAAAAACAGGGTTAGAGAGAAGGATAACCGAGAAAACCAGGGTTAGAGCGGAGGAAAAGAAAGAAAAGTGAAGATAGAGGTGAGGAAAACCAAGAAAAGCGGGGATAGAGTGGAGGAAAACCAAGAAAATCGAAGTTAGAGAAGAGGAATACCAAGAAAAATGATGTTAGAGAGGAGGAAAAGAAAGATAAGCAGGTTTACAGCGGAGGAAAACCAAGAAAAACGAACTTAGAACGGAGGAAAACCAAGAAAAGCGGAATAAGTGCAGAGGAAAACAAAGAAAAGCGGGGTTAGAGCGGAGGAAAACCAAGAAAAGCGGGGTTAGAGTGGAGGAAAACCAAGAAAAGCTGGGTTACAGCAGAGGAAAACCAAGAAAAGCGGGGTTAGAAAGGAGGAAAACCAAGAAAAGTGATCTTAGAGCAGAGGAAAACCAAGAAAAGCGGAATAAGTGCGGAGGAAAACCAAGAAATGAGGAATAAGTGCTGAGGAAAACCAAGAAAAGCAGGGTTAGAGCGGAGGAAAACAAAGAAAAGCTGGGATAGAGCGGAGGCAAACCAAGAAAAGCGGGGTTAGAGCGGAGGAAAACCAAGATAAGCGGGGTTAGAGAGAAAAAAAACCAAGAAAAACGGGGTTAGAGAGGAGGAAAAGAAAGAAAAGTTAAGTTAGAGGTGAGGAAAACCAAGAAAAGCGGGGATAGAGCGGAGGAAAACAAAGAAAAGCTGGGTTAGAGCGGACGAAAACGAAGAAAAGCGGGGTTAGTGTGGAGGAGAACCAAGAAAAGCGGGTTTAGAGCGGAGGAAAACCAAAAAAATCGGGGTTAGAGCGGAGGAAAACCAAGAAAAGTGAAGTTAGAGCGGAGGAAAACCGAGAAAAGCGGGGTTAGAGCGGAGGAAAACCAAGGAAAGTGAAGTTAGAGCGGAGGAAAGCCAAGAAAAGCGGGCTTAGATTGGAGGAAAACCAAGATAGTCGGGGTTACAGCGAAGGAAAACCAATAAAAAGAAGTTAGAGAGGAAGAAAACAAAGAAAAGCGCGGTTAGAGCAGCAAAAATCCAAGAAAACTATGGTTAGAGTGGTGGAAAACCAAGAAAAGCAGGGTTAGAGCGGATGAAAACGAAGAAAAGCGGGGTTAGTGTGGAGGAGAACCAAGAAAAGCGGGTTTAGAGCGGAGGAAAACCAAAAAAATCGGGTTTAGAGCGGAGGAAAACCAAGTAAAGCGGGGTTAGAGCGGAGGAAAACCAAGAAAAGTGAAGTTAGAGCGGAGGAAAACCGAGAAAAGCGGGGTTAGAGCGGAGGAAAACCAAGGAAAGTGAAGTTAGAGCGGAGGAAAGCCAAGAAAAGCGGGCTTAGATTGGAGGAAAACCAAGATAGTCGGGGTTACAGCGAAGGAAAACCAATAAAAAGAAGTTAGAGAGGAAGAAAACAAAGAAAAGCGCGGTTAGAGCAGCAAAAATCCAAGAAAACTATGGTTAGAGTGGTGGAAAACCAAGAAAAGCGGGGTTAGAAAGGAGAAAAACCAAGAACAGTGAAGTTAGAGTGGAGGAAAACCGAGAAAAGCGGGGTTAGAGCGGAGGAAAACCAGGAAAAGCTGGTTTAGAGCGTAGGAAATCCAAGAAAAGCAGGGTTAGTGTGGAGGAGAACCAAGAAAAGCGGAGTTAGAGCGGAGGAAAACCAAGAAAATCGGGGTTAGAGCGGAGGAAAACCAAGAAAAGCAGAGTAGAACGGAAGAAAACCAGGAAAAGCGGGGTTAGAGCGGAGGAAAACCAAGAAAAGTGGGTTAGAGTGAAGGAAAACCAAGAAAAGCTGGGTTAGAGCGGAGGAAAACCAAGAAAAGCGGGGTTAGAAAGGAGGAAAACCAAGAACAGTGAAGTTAGAGCGGAGGAAAACCGAGAAAAGCGGGGATAGAGCGAAGGAAAAAAAGGAAAAAGAAGTTAGAGAGGTGGAATACAAAGAAAAGCGCGGTTAGAGCAGCAGAAATCCAAGAAAAGCATGTTTAGAGTGGAGAAAAAACAAGAAAAGCTGGGTTGGAGCGGAGAAAAAACAAGAAAAGCGGGGTTAGAGCGGAGGAAAACCAAGAAATGCGGGGTTAGAGCGGAGGAAAACCAAGAAAAGCAGAGTTAGAACGGAAGAAAACCAGGAAAAGCGGGGTTAGAGCGGAGGAAAACCAAGAAAAGGGGGTTAGAGTGAAGGAAAACCAAGAAAAGCTAGGTTAGAGCGGAGGAAAACCAAGAAAAGCGGGGTTAGAAAGGAAGAAAACCAAGAAAAGCGGGGTTAGAGAGAAGGAAAACCAAGAAAACCGGGGTTAAAGCGGAGGAAAAGAAAGAAAAGTGAAGTTAGAGGTGAGGAAAACCAAGAAAAGTGGGGATAGAGTGGAGGAAAACCAAGAAAAACTGGTTTAGAGCGGAGGAAATCCAAGAAAAGCGGGGTTAGTGTGGTGGAGAACAAAGAAAAGCGGAGTATAGAGCGGAGGAAAACCAAGAAAATCGGGGTTAGATAGAAGGAAAACCAAGAAAACCGGGGTTAGAGCGAAGGAAAACTAGGAAATGCAAAGTTAGAGCGGAGGAAAACCAAGAAAAGTGAGGTTCATGCAGATGAAAACCAAGAAATGCGGGGTTAGAGCGGAGGAAAACCGAGAAAAGCAGAGTTAGAACGGAAGAAAACAAGGAAAAGCGGGGTTAGAGCGGAGGAAAACCAAGAAAAGTGGGTTAGAGTGATGGAAAACCAAGAAAAGCTGGGTTAGAGCGGAGGAAAAGAAAGAAAAGTGAAGTTAGAGGTGAGGAAAACCAAGAATAGTGGGGATAGAGCGGAGGAAAACAAAGAAAAGCTGGGTTAGAGCGGAAGAAAATCCAAGAAAAGCGGGGTTTAGAACAGAAGAAAACCAGGAAAAGCGGGGTTAGAAAGGAGGAAAACCAAGGTAATCGGGGATAGAGCGAAGGAAAACCAAGAAAAAGAAGTTAGAGAGGAAGAATACAAAGAAAAGCGCGGTTAGAGCAGCAGAAATCCAAGAAAAGCATGGTTAGAGTTGAGAAAAACCAAGAAAATCTGGGTTGGAGCGGAGGAAAAACAAGAAAAGCGAAGTTAGAGTGGCGGAAAACCAAGAAAAGCGAAGTTAGAGAAGAGGAATACCAAGAAAAATGAAGTTAGAGAGGAGGAAAACAAAGATAAGCAGGGATAGAGCGGAGGAAAACCAAGAAAAGTGAAGTTAGAGCGCAGAAAAACCAAGAAAAGTGGAATAAGTGTGGAGGAAAACCAAGAAACGCGGGGATAGAGCGGAGGAAAACCAAAAAAAGGGGGTTAGAGAGAAGGAAAACCAAGAAAAGTGAAGTTAGAGCAAAGGAAAACCAAGGAAAGCCGGGTAAGAGCGGAGGAAAACCAGGAAAAGCGGGGTTAGAGAGAAGGAAAACCAAGAAAACCGGGGTTAGAGCGGAGGAAACCATAGAAAAGCTGGGTTAGAGCGGAGGAAAACCAAGAAAAGCGGGGTTAGAACGGAAGAAAACCAGGAAAAGCAGGGTTAGAGTGGAGGAAAACCAAGATAATCGGGGATAGAGTGAATGAAAAGCAAGAAAAAGTAGTTAGAGAGGAAGAATACAACGAAAAGCGCGGTTAGAGCAACAAAAATCCAAGAAAAGCCTGGTTAGAGTGGAGAAAAACCCAGAAAAGCTGGGCTAGAACAAAGAAAAACCAAGAAAAGCGGGGTTAGAGCGGAGGAAAACCAAGAAAAGCGAAGTTAGAGAAGAGGAAATCCAAGAAAAATGATGTTAGAGAGGAGGAAAAGAAAGATAAGCTGGGATAGAGCCGAAGAAAACCAAGAAAAGCGAAGTTACAGCGAAGGAAAACCAAGAAAAGCGGGGCTAGAGCGGACGATAAGCAAGAAAAGCGGGTTAAGAGCGGAGGAAAACCAAGAAAAGCGGGGTTAGAGCAGAGGAAAATCAAGAAAAGTGAAGTTAGAGAAGAGGAATACCAAGAAAAATGAAGTTAGAGCGGAGGAAAAGAAAGATAAGCAGGTTTAGAGCGGAGGAAAACCAAGAAAAGCGAACTTAGAGCGGAGGAAAATCAAGAAAAGCGGAATAAGTGCAGAGGAAAACCAAGAAAAGCGGGGTTAGAGCGGAGGAAAACCAAGAAAAGCGAAGTTAGAGAAGAGGAAAACCAAGAAAAATGAAGTTAGAGAGGAGGAACACAAAGACAAGGAGGGTTAGAGCGGAGGAAAACCAAGAAAAGCGAACTTAGTGCGGAGGAAATCCAAGAACAGAGAGGAGGAAAAGCATGAAAAGCGGGGTTAGAGTAGAGGAAAACCAAGAAAAGCAGGGTTAGAGCGGAGGAAAACCAAGAACAGCTGGGTTAGAGCGGAGGAAATCCAAGAAAAGCGGAATAAGTGCAGAGGAAAACCAAGAAAAGCGGGGTTAGAGCAGAGGAAAACCAAGAAATGCTGGGTTGGAGCGGAGGAAAACCAAGAAAACCGGGGTTAGAGCGAAGGAAAAGAAAGAAAAGTGAAGTCAGAGGTGAGGAAAACCAAGAAAAGCGGGGTTAGAGCGGAGGAAATCCAAGAAAAGCGGGGTTAGAGCGGAGGAACACCAAGAAAAGCGAGGTTAGAAAGGAGGAAAACCAAGAAAAGTGAAGTTAGAGCGGAGGAAATCCAAGAAAAGCAGGGTTAGAGCGGAGGAAAACCAAGAAAAGTGAAGTTAGAGCGGAGGAAAACCAAGAAAAGCAGGGTTAGAGCGGAGGAAAACCAAGAAAAGAGGGTTAGAGAGAAGGAAAACCAAGAAAACCGGAGTTAGAGCGGAGGAAAAGAAAGAAAAGTGAAGTTGGAGGTGAGGAAACCAAGAAAAGCGGGGATAGAGCACAGAAAAACCAAGAAAAGCTGGTTTAGAGCGGAGCAAATCAAAGAAAAGCGGGGTTAGCGAGGAGGAAAACCAAGAAATGCGGGGTTAGAGCGGAGGAAAACCAAGAAAAGCGGGGTTAGAATGGAGGAAAACCAAGAACAGTGAAGGTAGAGCGGAGGAAAACCGAGAAAAGCGGGGTTAGAGCGGAGAAAAACCAAGAAAAGCGGGGTTAGAGAGAAGGAAAACCAAGAAAACCAGGGTTCAAGCGAAGGAAAAGAAAGAAAAGTGAAGTTAGAGGTGAGGAAAACCAAGAATAGCGGGGATAGAGCGGAGGAAAACAAAGAAAAGTTGGTTTAGAGCGGAGAAAAACGAAGAAAAGCGGGGTTAGTGTGGAGGAGAACCAAGAAAAACGGGGTTAGAGTGGAGGAAAACGAAGAAAATCAGGTTTAGAGAGGAGGAAAAGCATGAAAAGCGGGGTTAGAGTGGAGGAAAATCAAGAAAAGCGGAATAAGTGCGGAGGAAAACCAAGAAAATTGGGGTAAGTGCAGAGGAAAACCAAGAAAAGCTGGTATAGAGCGGAGGAAATCCAAGAAAAGCGTGGTTACTGAGACGGAAAACCAAGAAAACCAGGGTTAGAGCGGAGGAAAAGAAAGAAAAGTGAAGATAGAGGTGAGGAAAACCAAGAAAAGCGGGGATAGAGCGGAGGAAAACCAAGAAAAGCGGAATAAGTGCAGAGGAAAACCAAGAAAAGCAGGGTTAGAGCAGAGGAAAACCAAGAAAAGCTGGGTTGGAGCGGAGGAAAACCAAGAAAACCGGGGTTAGAGCGGAGGAAAAGAAAGAAAAGTGAAGTTAGAGATGAGCAAAACCAAGAAAAGCGGGGTTAGAGCGGAGGAAATCCAAGAAAAGCGGGGTTAGAGCGGAGGAAAACCAAGAAAAGCGGGGTTAGAGCGGAGGAAAACCAAGAAAAGCGAGGTTAGAAAGGAGGAAAACCAAGAAAAGTGAAGTTAGAGCGGAGGAAAACCAAGAAAAGCTGGTTTAGAGCGGAGGAAAACCAAGAAAAGGGGGTTAGAGAGAAGGAAAACCAAGAAAACCGGGGTTAGAGCGGAGGAAAAGAAAGAAAAGTGAAGTTAGAGGTGAGGAAACCAAGAAAAGCGAGGATAGAGCACAGGAAAACCAAGAAAAGCTGGTTTAGAGCGGAGGAAATCAAAGAAAAGCGGGGTTAGTGAGGAGGAAAACCAAGAAATGCGGGGTTAGAGCGGAGGAAAACCACGACAAGCTGGGTTAGAGCAGAGGAAAACCAAGAAAAGAGGGGTTACAGAGAAGGAAAACCAAGAAAACCGGGGATAGAGCGGAGGAAAAGAAAGAAAAGGGAGGTTAGAGGTGAGGAAAACCAAGAATAGCGGGGATAGAGCGAAGGAAAACAAAGAAAAGTTGGTTTAGAGCAGAGGAAAACGAAGAAAAGCGGGGTTAGTGTGGAGGAGAACCAAGATAAACGGGGTTAGAGTGGAGGAAAACCAAGAAAATCGGGTTTAGAGAGGAGGAAAAGCATGAAAAGCGGGGTTAGAGTGGAGGAAAACCAAGAAAAGCGGAATAAGTGCGGAGGAAAACCAAGAAAATCGGGGTAAGAGCGGAGGAAAACCAAGAAAAGCTGGTATAGAGCGGAGGAAAACCAAGAAAAGCAGAGTTAGAACGGAAGAAAACCAAAATAATCGGGGATAGAGCGAAGGAAAACCAGGAAAAAGAAGTTAGAGAGGAAGAATACAAAGAAAAGCGCGGATAGAGCAGCAGAAATCCAAGAAAAGCATGTTTAGAGTGGAGAAAAAACAAGAAAAGCTGGGTTGGAGAGGAGAAAAAACAAGAAAAGCGGGGTTAGAGCGGAGGAAAACCAAGAAAAGCGGGGTTAGAGCAGAGGAAAACCAAGAAAAGCAGAGTTAGAACAGAAGAAAACCAGGAAAAGCGGTGTTAGAGTGGAGAAAAACCAAGATAATCGGGGATAGAGCGAAGGAAAGCAAGGAAAAATAAGTTAGAGAGGAAGAATACAAAGAAAAGCGAGGTTAGAGCAGCAGAAATCCAAGAAAAGCATGGTTAGAGTGGAGAAAAACCAAGAAAAGCTGGGCTAGAGCGGAGGAAAACGAAGAAAAGCGGGGTTAGTGTGGAGGAGAACCAAGAAAAGCTGGGTTAGAGCAGAGGAAAACCAAGAAAACCGGGGTTAGAGCGGAGGAAAAGCATGAAAAGCATGGTTAGAGCGGAAGAAAACCAAGAAAAGCGGGGCTAGAGCATAGGAAAACCAAGAAAAGCGGGGTTAGAAAGGAGGAAAACCAAGAACATTGAAGGTAGAGCGGAGGAAAACCGAGAAAAGCGGGGTTAGAGCGGAGAAAAACCAAGAAAAGCGGGGTTAGAGAGAAGGAAAACCAAGAAAACCGGGGTTAAAGCGAAGGAAAAGAAAGAAAAGTGAAGTTAGAGGTGAGGAAAACCAAGAAAAGCGGGGATAGAGTGGAGGAAAACCAAGAAAAGCTGGTTTAGAGCGGAGGAAATCCAAGAAAAGCGGGGTTAGTGTGGAGGAGAACCAAGAAAAGCGGAGTTAGAGCGAAGGAAAACCAAGAAAATCGGGGTTAGAGCGGAGGAAAACCAAGAAAAGTGGAATTAGATAGAAGGAAAACCAAGAAAACCGGGGTTAGAGCGAAGGAAAACTAGGAAATGCAAAGTTAGAGCGGAGGAAAACCAAGAAAAGCGAGTTTCATGCAGATGAAAACCAAGAAATGCGGGGTTAGAGCAGAGGAAAACCAAGAAAAGCAGAGTTAGAACGGAAGAAAACCAGGAAAAGCGGGGTAAGAGTGGAGGAAAACCAAGAAAAGGGGGTTAGAGTGAAGGAAAACCAAGAAAAGCTGAGTTAGAGCGGAGGAAAAGAAAGAAAAGTGAAGTTAGAGGTAAGGAAAACCAAGAAAATCGGGGATAGAGTGGAGGAAAACCAAAAAAAGCTGGTTTAGAGCGGTGGAAATCCAAGAAAAGCGGGGTTAGTGTGGAGGAGAACCAATAAAAGCGGAGTTAGAGCGGAGGAAAACCAAGAAAATCGGGTTTAGAGCGGAGGAAAACCAAGAAAAGCGAGGTTCATGCCGATGAAAACCAAGAAATGCGGGGTTAGAGCGGAGGAAAACCAAGAAAAGCAGAGTTAGAACGGAAGAAAACCAGAAAAAGTGGGGTTAGAGCGGAGGAAAACCAAGAAAAGGGGGTTAGAGTGAAGGAAAACCAAGAAAAGCTGGGTTAGAGCGGAGGAAAACCAAGAAAAGCGAGGTTAGAAAGGAGGAAAACCAAGAACAGTGAAGTTAGAGCGGAGGAAAACCGAGAAAAGCGGGGTTAGAGCGGAGGAAAACCAAGAAAAGCGGGGTTAGAGAGAAGGAAAACCAAGAAAACCGGGGTTAAAGCGGAGGAAAAGAAAGAAAAGTGAAGTTAGAGGTGAGGAAAACCAAGAAAAGCAGGGATAGAGTGCAGGAAAACCAAGAAAAGCTGGTTTCGAGCGGAGGAAATCCAAGAAAAGCGGGGTTAGTGTGGAGGAGAACCAAGAAAAGCGGAGTTAGAGCGGAGGAAAACCAAGAAAATCGAGGTTAGAGCGGAGGAAAACCAAGAAAAGTGGGGTTAGATAGAAGGAAAACCAAGAAAACCGGGGTTAGAGCGAAGGAAAGGTAGGAAATGCAAAGTTAGAGCGGAGGAAAACCAAGAAAAGTGAGGTTCATGCAGATGAAAACCAAGAAATGCGGGGTTAGAGCGGAGGAAAACCAAGAAAAGCAGAGTTAGAACGGAAGAAAACCAGGAAAAGCGGGGTTAGAGCGGAGGAAAACCAAGAAAAGTGGGTTAGAGTGAAGGAAAACCAAGGAAAGCTGGGTTAGAGCGGAGGAAAAGAAAGAAAAGTGAAGTTACACGTGAGGAAAACCAAGAAAATCGGGGATAGAGTGGAGGAAAACCAAAAAAAGCTGGTTTAGAGCGGTGGAAATCCAAGAAAAGCGGGGTTAGTGTGGAGGAGAACCAATAAAAGCGGAGTTAGAGCGGAGGAAAACCAAGAAAATCGGGTTTAGAGCGGAGGAAAACCAAGAAAAGCGGGGTTTAGAACAGAAGAAAACCAGGAAAAGCGGGGTTAGAAAGGAGGAAAACCAAGGTAATCGGGGATAGAGCGAAGGAAAACCAAGAAAAAGAAGTTAGAGAGGAAGAATACAAAGAAAAGCGCGGTTAGAGCAGCAGAAATCCAAGAAAAGCATGGTTAGAGTGGAGAAAAACCAAGAAAATCTGGGTTGGAGCGGAGGAAAAACAAGAAAAGCGAAGTTAGAGTGGAGGAAAACCAAGAAAAGCGAAGTTAGAGAAGAGGAATACCAAGAAAAATGAAGTTAGAGAGGAGGAAAACAAAGATAAGCAGAGTTAGAGCGGAGGAAAACCAAGAAAAGTGAAGTTAGAGCGCAGGAAAACCAAGAAAAGTGGAATAAGTGTGGAGGAAAACCAAGAAAAGCGGAGATAGAGCGGAGGAAAACCAAGAAAAGGGGGTTAGAGAGAAGGAAAACCAAGAAAAGTGAAGTTAGAGCAAAGGAAAACCAAGGAAAGCCAAGTTAGAGCGGAGGAAAACCAAGAAAAGCGGGGTTAGAGAGAAGGAAAACCAAGAAAACCAGGGTTAGAGCGGAGGAAACCATAGAAAAGCTGGGTTAGAGCGGAGGAAAACCAAGAAAAGCAGGGTTAGAGCAGAGGAAAATCAAGAAAAGCGAAGTTAGAGAAGAGGAATACCAAGAAAAATGACGTTAGAGCGGAGGAAAAGAAAGATAAGCAGGTTTAGAGCGGAGGAAAACCAAGAAAAGCGAACTTAGAGCGGAGGAAAATCAAGAAAAGCGGAATAAGTGCAGAGGAAAACCAAGAAAAGCGGGGTTAGAGCGGAGGAAAACCAAGAAAAGCAAAGTTAGAGAAGAGGAAAACCATGAAAAATGAAGTTAGAGAGGAGGAACACAAAGACAAGGAGGGTTAGAGTGGAGAAAACCAATAAAAGCGAAGTTAGAGCGGAGGAAATCCAAGAACAGAGAGGAGGAAAAGCATGAAAAGCGGGGTTAGAGTGGAGGAAAACCAAGAAAAGCAGGGTTAGAGCGGAGGAAAACCAAGAACAGCTGGGTTAGAGCGGAGGAAAACCAAGAAAAGCGGAATAAGTGCAGAGGAAAACCAAGAAAAGCGGGGTTAGAGCAGAGGAAAACCAAGAAAAGCTGGGTTGGAGCGGAGGAAAACCAAGAAAACCGGGGTTAGAGCGGAGGAAAAGAAAGAAAAGTGAAGTTAGAGGTGAGGAAAACCAAGAATAGTGGGGATAGAGCGGAGGAAAACAAAGAAAAGCTGGGTTAGAGCGGAAGAAAATCCAAGAAAAGCGGGGTTTAGAACGGAAGAAAACCAGGAAAAGCGGGGTTAGAAAGGAGGAAAGCAAAGGTAATCGGTGATAGAGCGAAGGAAAACCAAGAAAAAGAAGTTAGAGAAGAAGAATACAAAGAAAAGCGCGGTTAGAGCAGCAGAAATCCAAGAAAAGCATGGTTAGAGTGGAGAAAAACCAAGAAAATCTGGGTTGGAGCGGAGGAAAACCAAGAAAAGCAGGCTTAGAGCAAAGGAAAACCAAGAAAAGCGAAGTTAGAGAAGAGGAATACCAAGAAAAATGAAGTTAGAGAGGAGGAAAACAAAGATAAGCAGGGTTAGAGCGGAGGAAAACCAAGAAAAGTGAAGTTAGAGCGCAGGAAAACCAAGAAAAGTGGAATAAGTGTGGAGGAAAACCAAGAAAAGCGGGGATAGAGCGGAGGAAAACCAAGAAAAGGGGGTTAGAGAGAAGGAAAACCAAGAAAAGTGAAGTTAGAGCAAAGGAAAACCAAGGAAAGCCGGGTAAGAGCGGAGGAAAACCAAGAAAAGCGGGGTTAGAGAGAAGGAAAACCAAGAAAACCAGGGTTAGAGCGGAGGAAACCATAGAAAAGCTGGGTTAGAGCGGAGGAAAACCAAGAAAAGCGGGGTTAGAGCAGAGGAAAATCAAGAAAAGCGAAGTTAGAGAAGAGGAATACCAAGAAAAATGACGTTAGAGCGGAGGAAAAGAAAGATAAGCAGGTTTAGAGCGGAGGAAAATCAAGAAAAGCGGAATAAGTGCAGAGGAAAACCAAGAAAAGCGGGGTTAGAGCGGAGGAAAACCAAGAAAAGCGAAGTTAGAGAAGAGGAAAACCAAGAAAAATGAAGTTAGATAGGAGGAACACAAAGACAAGGAGGGTTAGAGCGGAGGAAAACCAAGAAAAGCGAAGTTAGAGCGGAGGAAATCCAAGAACAGAGAGGAGGAAAAGCATGAAAAGCAGGGTTAGAGCGAAGGAAAACCAAGAACAGCTGGGTTAGAGCGGAGGAAAACCAAGAAAAGCGGAATAAGTGCAGAGGAAAACCAAGAAAAGCGGGGTTAGAGCAGAGGAAAACCAAGAAAAGCTGGGTTGGAGCGGAGGAAAACCAAGAAAACCGGGGTTAGAGCGGAGGAAAAGAAAGAAAAGTGAAGTTAGAGGTGAGGAAAACCAAGAATAGTGGGGATAGAGCGGAGGAAAACAAAGAAAAGCTGGGTTAGAGCGGAAGAACATCCAAGAAAAGCGGGGTTTAGAACGGAAGAAAACCAGGAAAAGCGGGGTTAGAAAGGAGGAAAACAAAGGTAATCGGGGATAGAGCGAAGGAAAACCAAGAAAAAGAAGTTAGAGAGGAAGAATACAAAGAAAAGCGCGGTTAGAGCAGCAGAAATCCAAGAAAAGCAAGGTTAGAGTGGAGAAAAACCAAGAAAATCTGGGTTGGAGCGGAGGAAAAACAAGAAAAGCGAAGTTAGAGTGGAGGAAAACCAAGAAAAGCGAAGTTAGAGAAGAGGAATACCAAGAAAAATGAAGTTAGAGAGGAGGAAAACAAAGATAAGCAGGGTTAGAGCGGAGGAAAACTAAGAAAAGTGAAGTTAGAGCGCAGGAAAACCAAGAAAAGTGGAATAAGTGTGGAGGAAAACCAAGAAAAGCGGGGATAGAGCGGAGGAAAACCAAGAAAAGGGGGTTAGAGAGAAGGAAAACCAAGAAAAGTGAAGATAGAGCAAAGGAAAACCAAGGAAAGCCAAGTTAGAGCGGAGGAAAACCAAGAAAAGCGGGGTTAGAGAGAAGGAAAACCAAGAAAACCAGGGTTAGAGCGGAGGAAACCATAGAAAAGAGGGTTAGAGAGAAGGAAAACCAAGAAAACCGGAGTTAGAGCGGAGGAAAAGAAAGAAAAGTGAAGTCAGAGGTGAGGAAAACCAAGAAAAGCGGGGTTAGAGCGGAGGAAATCCAAGAAAAGCGGGGTTAGAGCGGAGGAACACCAAGAAAAGCGAGGTTAGAAAGGAGGAAAACCAAGAAAAGTGAAGTTAGAGCGGAGGAAAACCAAGAAAAGCAGGGTTAGAGCGGAGGAAAACCAAGAAAAGAGGGTTAGAGAGAAGGAAAACCAAGAAAAGGGGGTTAGAGAGAAAAAAAACCAAGAAAACCGGGGTTGGAGCGGAGGAAAAGAAAGAAAAGTGAAGTTGGAGGTGAGGAAACCAAGAAAAGCGGGGATAGAGCACAGGAAAACCAAGAAAGGCTGGTTTAGAGCGGAGGAAATCAAAGAAAAGCGGGGTTAGTGAGGAGGAAAACCAAGAAATGCGGGGTTAGAGCGGAGGAAAACCAAGAAAAGCAGGGTTAGAAAGGAGGAAAACCAAGAAAAGTGAAGTTAGAGCGGACGAAAACCACGACAAGCGGGGTTAGAGCAGAGGAAAACCAAGAAAAGAGGGGTTACAGAGAAGGAAAACCAAGAAAACCAGGGATAGAGTGGAGGAAAACAAAGAAAAGGGAAGTTAGAGGTGAGGAAAACCAAGAATAGCTAGGATAGAGCGGAGGAAAACAAAGAAAAGCTGGTTTAGAGCGGAGGAAAACGAAGAAAAGCGGGGTTAGTGTGGAGGAGAACCAAGAAAAACGGGGTTAGAGTGGAGGAAAACCAAGAAAATCGGGTTTAGAGAGAAGGAAAAGCATGAAAAGCGGGGTTAGAGTGGAGGAAAACCAAGAAAAGCGGAATAAGTGCGGAGGAAAACAAAGATAAGCAGGGTTAGAGCGGAGGAAAACCAAGAAAATTGAAGTTAGAGCGGAGGAAAACCAAGAAAAGCGTGGTTACTGAGACGGAAAACCAAGAAAAGCAGGGTTAGAGCGGAGGAAAAGAAAGAAAAGTGAAGATAGAGGTGAGGAAAACCAAGAAAAGCGGGGATAGAGCGGAGGAAAACCAAGAAAAGCGAAGTTAGAGAAGAGGAATACCAAGAAAAATGATGTTAGAGAGGAGGAAAAGAAAGATAAGCAGGTTTAGAGCGGAGGAAAACCAAGAAAAGCGGAATAAGTGCAGAGGAAAACCAAGAAAAGCGGGATTAGAGCGGAGGAAAACCAAGAAAAGCGAAGATAGAGCCGAGGAAAACCAAGAAAAGAGGGGTTAGAAAGGAGGAAAACCAAGAAAACTGAAGTTAGAGCGGAGGAAAACCAAGAAAAGCGGGGTTAGAGAGGAGGAAACCAAAGAAAAGCGTGGTTAGTGTGGAGGAGAACCAAGAAAAGCGGAGTTAGAGCGGAGGAAAACCACGAAAATCGGGGTTAGAGCGGAGGAATGGCATGAAAAGCGGGGTTAGAGCAGAGGAAAATCAAGAAAAGCAAAATTAGAGAAGAGGAATACCAAGAAAAATGACGTTAGAGCGGAGGAAAAGAAAGATAAGCAGGTTTAAAGCGGAGGAAAACCAAGAAAAGCGAACTTAGAGCGGAGGAAAATCAAGAAAAGCGGAATAAGTGCAGAGGAAAACCAAGAAAAGCGGGGTTAGAGCGGAGGAAAACCAAGAAAAGCGGGGTTAGAGAGAAGGAAAACCAAGAAAACCAGGGTTAGAGCGGAGGAAACCATAGAAAAGCTGGGCTAGAACGGAGAAAAACCAAGAAAAGCGGGGTTAGAGCGGAGGAAAACCAGGAAAAGCGAAGTTAGAGAATTGGAAATCCAAGAAAAATGATGTAAGAGAGGAAGAAAAGAAAGATAAGCTGGGATAGAGCCGAAGAAAACCAAGATAAGCGAAGTTACAGCGAAGGAAAACCAAGAAAAGCGGGGCTAGAGCGGACGATAAGCAAGAAAAGCGGGTTAAGAGCGGAGGAAAACCAAGAAAAGCGGGGATAGAGCAGAGGAAAATCAAGAAAAGCGAAGTTAGAGAAGAGGAATACCAAGAAAAATGACGTGAGAGAGGAGGAAAAGAAAGATAAGCAGGTTTAGAGCGGAGGAAAACCAAGAAAAGCGAACTTAGAGCGGAGGAAAATCAAGAAAAGCGGAATAAGTGCAGAGGAAAACCAAGAAAAGCAGGGTTAGAGCGGAGGAAAACCAAGAAAAGCGAAGTTAGAGAAGAGGAAAACCAAGAAAAATGAAGTTAGAGAGGAGGAACACAAAGACAAGGAGGGTTAGAGCGGAGGAAAACCAAGAAAAGCGAAGTTAGAGCGGAGGAAATCCAAGAAGAGAGAGGAGGAAAAGCATGAAAAGCAGGGTTAGAGTGGAGGAAAACCAAGAATAGCAGGGTTAGAGCGGAGGAAAACCAAGAACAGCTGGGTTAGAGCGGAGGAAAACCAAGAAAAGCGGAATAAGTGCAGAGGAAAACCAAGAAAAGCGGGGTTAGAGCAGAGGAAAACCAAGAAAAGCTGGGTTGGAGCGCAGGAAAACCAAGAAAACCGGGGTTAGAGCCGAGGGAAAAGAAAGAAAAGTGAAATTAGAGGTGAGGAAAACCAAGAAAAGCGGGGTTAGAGCGGAGGAAATCCAAGAAAAGCTGGGTTAGAGCGGAGGAAAACCAAGAAAAGCGAGGTTAGAAAGGAGGAAAACCAAGAAAAGCGGGGTTAGACAGGAGGAAAACCAAGAAAAGCTGGGTTAGAGTGGAGGAAAACCAAGAAAAGCGAGGTTAGAAAGGAGGAAAACAAAGAAAAGGGGGTGAGAGAGAAAAAAAACCAAGAAAACCGGGGTTGGAGCGGAGGAAAAGAAAGAAAAGTGAAGTTGGAGGTGAGGAAACCAAGAAAAGCGGGGATAGAGCACAGGAAAACCAAGAAAGGCTGGTTTAGAGCGGAGGAAATCAAAGAAAAGCGGGGTTAGTGAGGAGGAAAACCAAGAAATGCGGGGTTAGAGCGGAGGAAAACCAAGAAAAGCAGGGTTAGAAAGGAGGAAAACCAAGAAAAGTGAAGTTAGAGCGGACGAAAACCACGACAAGCGGGGTTAGAGCAGAGGAAAACAAAGAAAAGAGGGGTTACAGAGAAGGAAAACCAAGAAAACCGGGGATAGAGTGGAGGAAAACAAAGAAAAGGGAAGTTAGAGGTGAGGAAAACCAAGAATAGCGGGGATAGAGCGGAGGAAAACAAAGAAAAGCTGGTTTAGAGCGGAGGAAAACGAAGAAAAGCGGGGTTAGTGTTGAGGAGAACCAAGAAAAATGGGGTTAGAGTGGAGGAAAACCAAGAAAATCGGGTTTAGAGAGAAGGAAAAGCATGAAAAGCGGGGTTAGAGTGGAGGAAAACCAAGAAAAGCGGAATAAGTGCGGAGGAAAACAAAGATAAGCAGGGTTAGAGCGGAGGAAAACCAAGAAAATTGAAGTTAGAGCGGAGGAAAACCAAGAAAAGCGTGGTTACTGAGACGGAAAACCAAGAAAACCAGGGTTAGAGCGGAGGAAAAGAAAGAAAAGTGAAGATAGAGGTGAGGAAAACCAAGAAAAGCGGGGATAGAGCGGAGGAAAACCAAGAAAAGCGAAGTTAGAGAAGAGGAATACCAAGAAAAATGATGTTAGAGAGGAGGAAAAGAAAGATAAGCAGGTTTAGAGCGGAGGAAAACCAAGAAAAGCGGAATAAGTGCAGAGGAAAACCAAGAAAAGCGGGATTAGAGCGGAGGAAAACCAAGAAAAGCGAAGATAGAGCCGAGGAAAACCAAGAAAAGAGGGGTTAGAAAGGAGGAAAACCAAGAAAACTGAAGTTAGAGCGGAGGAAAACCAAGAAAAGCGGGGTTAGAGAGGAGGAAACCAAAGAAAAGCGTGGTTAGTGTGGAGGAGAACCAAGAAAAGCGGAGTTAGAGCGGAGGAAAACCACGAAAATCGGGGTTAGAGCGGAGGAATGGCATGAAAAGCGAGGCTAGAGCGGAGGAAAACCAAGAAATGCGGGGTTAGAGCGAGGGAAAACTTGGAAATGCAAAGTTAGTGCGGAGGAAAACCAAGAAAAGCAGAGTTAGAATGGACGAAAACCAAGAAAAGCGGGGTTAGAGAGCAGGAAAACCAAGATAATCGGGGTTAGAGCGGAGGAAAATAAAGAAAAGCAGTGTTAGAGAGGAGGAAAACAAAGACAAGGAGGGTTAGAGCGGAGGAAAACCAAGAAAAGCGAAGTTAGAGCGGAGGAAATCCAAGAACAGAGAGGAGGAAAAGCATGAAAAGCGGGGTTAGAGTGGAGGAAAACCAAGAAAAGCAGGGTTAGAGCGGAGGAAAACCAAGAACAGCTGGGTTAGAGCGGAGGAAAAACCAAGAAAAGCGGAATAAGTGCAGAGGAAAACCAAGAAAAGCGGGCTTAGAGCAGAGGAAAACCAAGAAAAGCTGGGTTGGAGCGGAGGAAAACAAAGAAAAGCGGGGTTAGAAAGGAGGAAAACCAAGAAAAGTGAAGTTAGAGAGGAGGAAAACAACGAAAAGCGGGTTTAGAACGGAGGAAAACCTAGAAAAGAGGAGATACAGAGAAGGAAAACCAAGAAAACCGGGGTTAGAGCGGAGGAAAAGAAAGAAAAATGAAGTTAGAGGTGAGGAAAACCAAGAAAAGCGGGGTTAGAGCGGAGGAAAACCAAGAAAAGCGGGGTTAAAGCAGAGGAAAACCAAGAAAACCAGGGTTAGAGCGGAGGAAAACCAAGAAAAGTGACGTTAGAGCGGAGGAAAACCAAGAAAAGCAGGGTTAGAGAGGAGGAAAACCAAGAAAAGGGGGTTAGAGAGAAGGAAAACCAAGAAAACCGGGGTAAGAGCGGAGGAAAAGAAAGAAAAGCGGGGATAGAGCGGAGGAAAATAAAGAAAAGCAGGGTTAGAGCGGAGGAAAACCAAGAAAAGCGGGGTTAGAGCGAAGGAAAACCAAGAAAAACGAAGTTAGAGAAGAGGAAAACCAAGAAAAATGAAGTTAGAGAGGAGGAAAACAAAGAAAAGCAGGGTTAGAGCGGAGGAAAACCAAGAAAAGCGAACTTAGAGCGGAGGAAAACCAAGAAAAGCTGGGTTAGAGCGGTGGAAAACCAAGAAAAGCGAGGTTCATGCAGATTAAAACCAAGAAATGCGGGGTTAGAGTATAGGAAAACCAAGAAAAGCAGAGTTAGAACGGAAGAAAACCAAGAAAAGCGGGTTAGAGAGCAGGAAAACCAAGATAATCGGGGTTAGAGCGGAGGAAAACCAATAAAAAGAAGTTAGAGAGGAAGAAAACAAAGAAAAGCGCGGTTAGAGCAGCAGAAATCCAAGTGTGCCCCGGTGGCGCAGTGGTTAAAGACGCCGCCTTGCAACACTGGGGCCCGTAGTTCGAATCCCCCCTATGGCGCAAGTGGTAGAAGTGCCGCTCTGCTACACAGAGGCTCGAATCCCGGGAGCTGGACTCGATGATCTGTAAGGTCCCTTCCAACCAGCACGAAACTATGAAACTATGAAAAGCATGGTTAGAGTGGAGAAAAACCAAGAAAAGCTGGGTTAAAGTGGAGGAAAACCAAGAAAAGCGAACTTAGAGCGGAGAAAAACCAAGAAAAGCGGAATAAGTGCAGAGGAAAACCAAGAAAAGCGGGGTTAGAGCGGAGGAAAACCAAGAAAAGCGAAGATAGAGCGGAGGAAAACCAAGAAAAGAGAGGTTAGAAAGGAGGAAAACCAAGAAAAGTGAAGTTAGAGCGGAGGAAAACCAAGAAAAGCGGGGTTAGAGCAGAGGAAAACCAAGAAAAGCTGGGTTAGAGCGGAGGAAATCGAAGAAAAACGGGGTTAGTGTGGAGGAGAACCAAGAAAAGCGGGGTTAGAGCGGAGGAAAACCAAGAAAATCGGGTTTAGAGAGGAGGAAAAGCATGAAAAGCGGGGTTAGAGCGGAGGAAAAGAAAGAAAAGTGAAGTTAGAGGTGAGGAAAACCAAGAAAAGCGGGGTTAGAGCGGAGGAAAAGCATGAAAAGCGGGGTTAGAGCGGAGTAAGACCAATAAATGCTGGGTTAGAGCGAAGGAAAACTAGGAAATGCATAGTTAGAGCGGAGGAAAACCAAGAAAAGCGAGGTTCATGCGGATCAAAACCAAGAATGGCGGGGTTAGAGCGGTGGGAAACCAAGAAAAGCAGAGTTAGAACGGAAGAAAACCAAGAAAAGAGGGGTTAGAGTGGAGGAAAACCAAGATAATCGGGGTTAGAGTGGAGGAAAAGAAAGAAAAGCGAAGTTAGAGGTGAGGAAAACCAAGAGAAGCGGGGATAGAGCGGAAGAAAACCAGTAAAAGCTGGGTTAGAGTGGAGGAAAACCAAGATAATCGGGGTTAGAGCGAGGGAAAACTTGGAAATGCAAAGTTAGTGCGGAGGAAAACCAAGAAAAGCAGAGTTAGAATGGACGAAAACCAAGAAAAGCGGGGTTAGAGAGCAGGAAAACCAAGATAATCGGGGTTAGAGCGGAGGAAAATAAAGAAAAGCAGTGTTAGAGAGGAGGAAAACAAAGACAAGGAGGGTTAGAGCGGAGGAAAACCAAGAAAAGCGAAATTAGAGCGGAGGAAATCCAAGAACAGAGAGGAGGAAAAGCATGAAAAGCGGGGTTAGAGTGGAGGAAAACCAAGAAAAGCAGGGTTAGAGCGGAGGAAAACCAAGAACAGCTGGGTTAGAGCGGAGGAAAAACCAAGAAAAGCGGAATAAGTGCAGAGGAAAACCAAGAAAAGCGGGCTTAGAGCAGAGGAAAACCAAGAAAAGCTGGGTTGGAGCGGAGGAAAACAAAGAAAAGAGGGGTTAGAAAGGAGGAAAACCAAGAAAAGTGAAGTTAGAGAGGAGGAAAACCACGAAAAGCGGGTTTAGAACGGAGGAAAACCTAGAAAAGAGGAGATACAGAGAAGGAAAACCAAGAAAACCGGGGTTAGAGCGGAGGAAAAGAAAGAAAAGTGAAGTTAGAGGTGAGGAAAACCAAGAAAAGCGGGGTTAGAGCGGAGGAAAACCAAGAAAAGCGGAGTTAAAGCAGAGGAAAACCAAGAAAACCAGGGTTAGAGCGGAGGAAAACCAAGAAAAGTGACGTTAGAGCGGAGGAAAACCAAGAAAAGCAGGGTTAGAGAGGAGGAAAACCAAGAAAAGGGGGTTAGAGAGAAGGAAAACCAAGAAAACCGGGGTAAGAGCGGAGGAAAAGAAAGAAAAGCGGGGATAGAGCGGAGGAAAATAAAGAAAAGCAGGGTTAGAGCGGAGGAAAACCAAGAAAAGCGGGGTTAGAGCGAAGGAAAACCAAGAAAAACGAAGTTAGAGAAGAGGAAAACCAAGAAAAATGAAGTTAGAGAGGAGGAAAACAAAGACAAGGAGGGTTAGAGCGGAGGAAATCTAAGAAAAGCGAAGTTAGAGCGGAGGAAAACCAAGAAAAGCTGGGTTAGAGCGGTGGAAAACCAAGAAAAGCGAGGTTCATGCAGATTAAAACCAAGAAATGCGGGGTTAGAGTATAGGAAAACCAAGAAAAGCAGAGTTAGAACGGAAGAAAACCAAGAAAAGCGGGTTAGAGAGCAGGAAAACCAAGATAATCGGGGTTAGAGCAGAGGAAAACCAATAAAAAGAAGTTAGAGAGGAAGAAAACAAAGAAAAGCGCGGTTAGAGCAGCAGAAATCCAAGTGTGCCCCGGTGGCGCAGTGGTTAAAGACGCCGCCTTGCAACACTGGGGCCCGTAGTTCGAATCCCCCCTATGGCGCAAGTGGTAGAAGTGCCGCTCTGCTACACAGAGGCTCGAATCCCGGGAGCTGGACTCGATGATCTGTAAGGTCCCTTCCAACCAGCACGAAACTATGAAACTATGAAAAGCATGGTTAGAGTGGAGAAAAACCAAGAAAAGCTGGGTTAAAGTGGAGGAAAACCAAAAAAAGCGAACTTAGAGCGGAGAAAAACCAAGAAAAGCGGAATAAGTGCAGAGGAAAACCAAGAAAAGCGGGGTTAGAGCGGAGGAAAACCAAGAAAAGCGAAGATAGAGCGGAGGAAAACCAAGAAAAGAGAGGTTAGAAAGGAGGAAAACCAAGAAAAGTGAAGTTAGAGCGGAGGAAAACCAAGAAAAGCGGGGTTAGAGCAGAGGAAAACCAAGAAAAGCTGGGTTAGAGCGGAGGAAATCGAAGAAAAACGGGGTTAGTGTGGAGGAGAACCAAGAAAAGCAGGGTTAGAGCGGAGGAAAACCAAGAAAATCGGGTTTAGAGAGGAGGAAAAGCATGAAAAGCGGGGTTAGAGCGGAGGAAAAGAAAGAAAAGTGAAGTTAGAGGTGAGGAAAACCAAGAAAAGCGGGGTTAGAGCGGAGGAAAAGCATGAAAAGCGGGGTTAGAGCGGAGTAAGACCAATAAATGCTGGGTTAGAGCGAAGGAAAACTAGGAAATGCATAGTTAGAGCGGAGGAAAACCAAGAAAAGCGAGGTTCATGCGGATCAAAACCAAGAATGGCGGGGTTAGAGCGGTGGGAAACCAAGAAAAGCAGAGTTAGAACGGAAGAAAACCAAGAAAAGAGGGGTTAGAGTGGAGGAAAACCAAGATAATCGGGGTTAG
Organism: Coturnix japonica; assembly: GCF_054131305.1. NCBI lineage: Eukaryota > Metazoa > Chordata > Aves > Galliformes > Phasianidae > Coturnix > Coturnix japonica. The sequence goes on along the minus strand of NC_140676.1, from coordinate 20,275,639 downwards.
AGTGGAGGAAAAGAAAGAAAAGCGAAGTTAGAGGTGAGGAAAACCAAGAGAAGCGGGGATAGAGCGGAAGAAAACCAGTAAAAGCTGGGTTAGAGTGGAGGAAAACCAAGATAATCGGGGTTAGAGTGGAGGAAAACGAAGAAAAGTGAGGTTAGTGAGAAGGAAAACCAAGAAAACTGGGGTTAGAGCGGAGGAAAAGAAAGAAAAGTGAAGTTAGAGGAGAGGAAAACCAAGAAAAGCGGGGTTAGAGCGGAGGAAATCCAAGAAAAGCGGGGTTAGAGCGGAGGAAAACCAAGAAAAGCGGGGTTAGAGCGGAGGAAAACCAAGAAAAGCGGGGTTAGAGCGGAGGAAAACCAAGAAAAGTGACGTTAGAGCGGAGGAAAACCACGACAAGCAGGGTTAGAGCGGAGGAAAACCAAGAAAAGCGGGGTTACAGAGAAGGAAAACCAAGAAAACCGGGGATAGAGTGGAGGAAAAGAAAGAAAAGTGAAGTTAGAGGTGAGGAAAACCAAGAAAAGCGGGGTTAGAGCGGAGGAAATCCAAGAAAAGCGGGGTTAGAGCGGAGGAAAACCTAGAAAAGCGGGGTTAAAGCAGAGGAAAACCAAGAAAACCAGGGTTAGAGCGGAGGAAAACCAAGAAAAGTGACGTTAGAGCGGAGGAAAACCACGACAAGCAGGGTTAGAGCGGAGGAAAACCAAGAAAAGCGGGGTTACAGAGAAGGAAAACCAAGAAAACCGGGGATAGAGTGGAGGAAAAGAAAGAAAAGTGAAGTTAGAGGTGAGGAAAACCAAGAAAAGCGGGGTTAGAGCGGAGGAAATCCAAGAAAAGCGGGGTTAGAGCGGAGGAAAACCAAGAAAAGCGGGGTTACAGAGAAGGAAAACCAAGAAAACTGGGGTTAGAGCGGAGGAAAAGAAAGAAAAGTGAAGTTAGAGGTGAGGAAAACCAAGAAAAGCGGGGTTAGAGCGGAGGAAAACCAAGAAAAGTGACGTTAGAGCGGAGGAAAACCACGACAAGCAGGGTTAGAGCGGAGGAAAACCAAGAAAAGCGGGGTTACAGAGAAGGAAAACCAAGAAAACCGGGGATAGAGTGGAGGAAAAGAAAGAAAAGGGAAGTTAGAGGTGAGGAAAACCAAGAATAGCGGGGATAGAGCGGAGGAAAACAAAGAAAAGCTGGTTTAGAGCGGAGGAAAACGAAGAAAAGCGGGGTTAGTGTGGAGGAGAACCAAGAAAAACGGGGTTAGAGTGGAGGAAAACCAAGAAAATCGGGTTTAGAGAGGAGGAAAAGCATGAAAAGCGGGGTTAGAGTGGAGGAAAACCAAGAAAAGCGGAATAAGTGCGGAGGAAAACCAAGAAAATCGGGGAAAGAGCGGAGGAAAACCAAGAAAAGCTGGGATAGAGCGGAGGAAAACCAAGAAAAGCGTGGTTACTGAGACGGAAAACCAAGAAAAGCAGGGTTAGAGCGGAGGAAAAGAAAGAAAAGTGAAGATAGAGGTGAGGAAAACCAAGAAAAGCGGGGATAGAGCGGAGGAAAACCAAGAAAAGCGAAGTTAGAGAAGAGGAATACCAAGAAAAATGATGTTAGAGAGGAGGAAAAGAAAGATAAGCAGGTTTAGAGCGGAGGAAAACCAAGAAAAGCAGGGTTAGTGTGGAGGAGAACCAAGAAAAGCGGAGTTAGAGCGGAGAAAAACCACGAAAATCGGGGTTAGAGCAGAGGAATGGCATGAAAAGCGAGGCTAGAGCGGAGGAAAACCAAGAAATGCGGGGTTAGAGCGAGGGAAAACTTGGAAATGCAAAGTTAGTGCGGAGGAAAACCAAGAAAAGCAGAGTTAGAATGGAAGAAAACCAAGAAAAGCGGGGTTAGAGAGCAGGAAAACCAAGATAATCGGGGTTAGAGCGGAGGAAAAGAAAGAAAAGCTGGGTTAGAGCGGTGGAAAACCAAGAAAAGCGGGGATAGAGCGGAGGAAAATAAAGAAAAGCAGGGTTAGAGCGGAGGAAAACCAAGAAAAGCGGGGTTAGAGCGAAGGAAAACCAAGAAAAGCGAAGTTAGCGAAGAGGAAAACCAAGAAAAATGAAGTTAGAGAGGAGGAAAACAAAGACAAGGAGGGTTAGAGCGGAGGAAAACCAAGAAAAGCGAAGTTAGAGCGGAGGAAATCCAAGAACAGAGAGGAGGAAAAGCATGAAAAGCGGGGTTAGAGTGGAGGAAAACCAAGAAAAGCAGGGTTAGAGCGGAGGAAAACCAAGAACAGCTGGGTTACAGTGGAGGAAAAACCAAGAAAAGCGGAATAAGTGCAGAGGAAAACCAAGAAAAGCGGGCTTAGAGCAGAGGAAAACCAAGAAAAGCTGGGTGGGACGGAGGAAAACAAAGAAAAGAGGGGTTAGAAAGGAGGAAAACCAAGAAAAGTGAAGTTAGAGCGGAGGAAAACCACGAAAAGCGGGTTTAGAACGGAGGAAAACCTAGAAAAGAGGAGATAGAGAGAAGGAAAACCAAGAAAACCGGGGTTATAGCGGAGGAAAAGAAAGAAAAGTGAAGTTAAAGGTGAGGAAAACCAAGAAAAGCGGGGTTAGAGCGGAGGAAATCCAAGAAAAGCGGGGTTAGAGCGGAGGAAAACCAAGAAAAGCGGGGTTAGAGCGGAGGAAAACCAAGAAAAGCGGGGTTAGAGCGGAGGAAAACCAAGAAAAGTGACGTTAGAGCGGAGGAAAACCACGACAAGCAGGGTTAGAGCGGAGGAAAACCAAGAAAAGCGGGTTACAGAGAAGGAAAACCAAGAAAACCGGGGATAGAGTGGAGGAAAAGAAAGAAAAGGGAAGTTAGAGGTGAGGAAAACCAAGAATAGCGGGGATAGAGCGGAGGAAAACAAAGAAAAGCTGGTTTAGAGCGGAGGAAAACGAAGAAAAGCGGGGTTAGTGTGGAGGAGAACCAAGAAAAACGGGGTTAGAGTGGAGGAAAACCAAGAAAATCGGGTTTAGAGAGGAGGAAAAGCATGAAAAGCGGGGTTAGAGTGAAGAAAAACCAAGAAAAGCAGAATAAGTGCGGAGGAAAACCAAGAAAATCGGGGTAAGAGCGGAGGAAAACCAAGAAAAGCTGGGATAGAGCGGAGGAAAACCAAGAAAAGCGTGGTTACTGAGACGGAAAACCAAGAAAACCACGGTTAGAGCGGAGGAAAAGAAAGAAAAGTGAAGATAGAGGTGAGGAAAACCAAGAAAAGCGGGGATAGAGCGGAGGAAAACCAAGAAAAGCGAAGTTAGAGAAGAGGAATACCAAGAAAAATGATGTTAGAGAGGAGGAAAAGAAAGATAAGCAGGTTTAGAGCGGAGGAAAACCAAGAAAAGCGAACTTAGAGCGGAGGAAAACCAAGAAAAGCGAAGATAGAACGGAGGGAAACGAAGAAACGGGGTTAGTTCGGAGGAAAACCAAGAAAAGTGAAGTTAGAGCAGAGGAAAACCAAGAAAAGCGGGGTAAGTGCGGAGGAAAAGCAAGAAAAGCGGAGATAGAACGGAAGAAAACCAGGAAAAGCGGGGTTAGAGTGGAGGAAAACCATGATAATCGGGGATAGAGCGAAGGAAAACCAAGATAAAGGAGTTAGAGGAAGAATACAAAGAAAAGCGTGGTTAGAGCAGCAGAAATCCAAGAAAAGAATGGTTAGAGTGGAGAAAAACCCAGAAAAGCTGGTTTAGAGCGGAGGAAAACCAAGAAAAGCGAAGTTCGATAAGAGGAAAACCAAGAAAAATGATGTTAGAGAGGAGGAAAACAAAGATAAGCAGGGTTAGAGCGGAGGAAAACCAAGAAAAGCGAAGTTAGAGCGGAGGAAAACCAAGAAAAGCAGGGTTTGAGCGGAGGAAAACCAAGAAAAGCGAGGTTCATGCGGATGAAAACCGAGAAAAGCGGAGTTAGAGCGGAGGAAAACCATGGAAAGTGAAGTTAGAGCGGAGGAAAGCCAAGAAAAGCGGGCTTAGATTAGAGGAAAACCAAGATAGTCGGGGTTACAGCGAAGGAAAATCAATAAAAAGAAGTTAGAGAGGAAGAAAACAAAGAAAAGCGCGGTTAGAGCAGCAGAAATCCAAGTGTGCCCCGGTGGCGCAGTGGTTAAAGACGCCGCCTTGCAACACCGGGGCCCGTAGTTCGAATCCCCCCTATGGCGCAAGTGGTAGAAGTGCCGCTCTGCTACACAGAGGCTCGAATCCCGGGAGCTGGACTCGATGATCTGTAAGGTCCCTTCCAACCAGCACGAAACTACGAAACTATGAAAAGCATGGTTAGAGTGGAGAAAAACCAAGAAAAGCTGGGTTAAAGTGGAGAAATACCAAGAAAAACTGGGTTAAAGTGGAGAAAAACCTAGATAAGCGGGGTTAGAGGGGAGGAAATCCGAGGAAAGCGAGGTTAGAAAAGAGGAAAACCAAGAAAAGTGAAGTTAGTGTGGAGGAAAACCAAGGAAAGTGAAGTTAGAGCGGAGGAAAACCAAGAAAAGCGGAGATAGAACGGAAGAAAACCAGGAAAAGCGGGGTTAGAGTGGAGGAAAACCATGATAATCGGGGATAGAGCGAAGGAAAACCAAGAAAAAGGAGTTAGAGGAAGAATACAAAGAAAAGCGCGGTTAGAGCAGCAGAAATCCAAGAAAAGAATGGTTAGAGTGGAGAAAAACCCAGAAAAGCTGGTTTAGAGCGGAGGAAAACCAAGAAAAGCGAAGTTAGATAAGAGGAAAACCAAGAAAAATGATGTTAGAGAGGAGGAAAACAAAGATAAGCAGGGTTAGAGCGGAGGAAATCCAAGAAAAGCGAATTTAGAGCAGAGGAAAACCAAGAAAAGCTGGGTTAGAGCGGTGGAAAACCAAGAAAAGCGAGGTTCATGCAGATGAAAACCAAGAAATGCGGGGTTAGAGTGGAGGAAAACCAAGAAAAGCAGAGTTAGAACGGAAGAAAACCAAGAAAAGCGGGTTAGAGAGCAGGAAAACCAAGATAATCGGGGTTAGAGCGGAGGAAAACCAATAAAAAGAAGTTAGAGAGGAAGAAAACAAAGAAAAGCGCGGTTAGAGCAGCAGAAATCCAAGTGTGCCCCGGTGGCGCAGTGGTTAAAGACACCGCCTTGCAACACTGGGGCCCGTAGTTCGAATCCCCCCTATGGCGCAAGTGGTAGAAGTGCCGCTCTGCTACACAGAGGCTCGAATCCCGGGAGCTGGACTCGATGATCTGTAAGGTCCCTTCCAACAAGCACGAAACTATGAAACTATGAAAAGCATGGTTAGAGTGGAGAAAAACCAAGAAAAGCTGGGTAAAAGTGGAGGAAAACCAAGAAAAGCGAACTTAGAGCGGAGGAAAACCAAGAAAAGCAGAATAAGTGCAGAGGAAAACCAAGAAAAGTGGGGTTAGAGCGGAGGAAAACCAAGAAAAGCAAAGATAGAGCGGAGGAAAACCAAGAAAAGAGAGGTTAGAAAGGAGGAAAACCAAGAAAAGTGAAGTTAGAGCGGAGGAAAACCAAGAAAAGCGGGGTTAGAGCAGAGGAAAACCAAGAAAAGCTGGGTTAGAGCGGAGGAAATCCAAGAAAAACGGGGTTAGTGTGGAGGAGTACCAAGAAAAGCGGGGTTAGAGAGGAGGAAAACCAAGAAAATCGGGTTTAGAGAGGAGGAAAAGCATGAAAAGCGGGGTTAGAGCGGAGGAAAAGAAAGAAAAGTGAAGTTAGAGGTGAGGAAAACCAAGAAAAGCGGGGTTAGAGCGGAGGAAAAGCATGAAAAGCGGGGTTAGAGCGGAGTAAGACCAATAAATGCTAGGTTAGAGCGAAGGAAAACTAGGAAATGCATAGTTAGAGCGGAGGAAAACCAAGAAAAGCGAGGTTCATGCGGATCAAAACCAGGAATGGCGGGGTTAGAGCGGTGGGAAACCAAGAAAAGCAGAGTTAGAACGGAAGAAAACCAAGAAAAGCAGGGTTAGAGTGGAGGAAAACCAAGATAATCGGGGTTAGAGTGGAGGAAAAGAAAGAAAAGCGAAGTTAGAGGTGAGGAAAACCAAGAGAAGCGGGGATAGAGCGGAAGAAAACCAGTAAAAGCTGGGTTAGAGAGAAGGAAAACCAAGAAAACTGGGGTTAGAGCGGAGGAAAAGAAAGAAAAGGGAAGTTAGAGGTGAGGAAAACCAAGAATAGCGGGGATAGAGAGGAGGAAATCCAAGAAAAGCGGGGTTAGAGCGGAGGAAAACCAAGAAAAGCGGGGTTAGAGCGGAGGAAAACCAAGAAAAGCGGGGTTAGAGCGGAGGAAAACCAAGAAAAGTGACGTTAGAGCGGAGGAAAACCACGACAAGCAGGGTTAGAGCGGAGGAAAACCAAGAAAAGCGGGGTTACAGAGAAGGAAAACCAAGAAAACCGGGGATAGAGTGGAGGAAAAGAAAGAAAAGTGAAGTTAGAGGTGAGGAAAACCAAGAAAAGCGGGGTTAGAGCGGAGGAAATCCAAGAAAAGCGGGGTTAGAGCGGAGGAAAACCAAGAAAAGCGGGGTTACAGAGAAGGAAAACCAAGAAAACTGGGGTTAGAGCGGAGGAAAAGAAAGAAAAGTGAAGTTAGAGGTGAGGAAAACCAAGAAAAGCGGGGTTAGAGCGGAGGAAATCCAAGAAAAGCTGGGTTAGAGCATAGGAAAACCAAGAAAAGCGGGGTTAGAGCGGAGGAAAACCAAGAAAAGCGGGGTTAGAGCGGAGGAAAACCAAGAAAAGTGACGTTAGAGCGGAGGAAAACCACGACAAGCAGGGTTAGAGCGGAGGAAAACCAAGAAAAGCGGGGTTACAGAGAAGGAAAACCAAGAAAACCGGGGATAGAGTGGAGGAAAAGAAAGAAAAGGGAAGTTAGAGGTGAGGAAAACCAAGAATAGTGGGGATAGAGCGGAGGAAAACAAAGAAAAGCTGGTTTAGAGCGGAGGAAAACGAAGAAAAGCGGGGTTAGTGTGGAGGAGAACCAAGAAAAACGGGGTTAGAGTGGAGGAAAACCAAGAAAATCGGGTTTAGAGAGGAGGAAAAGCATGAAAAGCGGGGTTAGAGTGGAGGAAAACCAAGAAAAGCGGAATAAGTGCGGAGGAAAACCAAGAAAATCGGGGAAAGAGCGGAGGAAAACCAAGAAAAGCTGGGATAGAGCGGAGGAAAACCAAGAAAAGCGTGGTTACTGAGACGGAAAACCAAGAAAACCAGGGTTAGAGCAGAGGAAAAGAAAGAAAAGTGAAGATAGAGGTGAGGAAAACCAAGAAAAGCGGGGATAGAGCGGAGGAAAACCAAGAAAAGCGAAGTTAGACAAGAGGAATACCAAGAAAAATGATGTTAGAGAGGAGGAAAAGAAAGATAAGCAGGTTTAGAGCGGAGGAAAACCAAGAAAAGCAGGGTTAGTGTGGAGAACCAAGAAAAGCGGAGTTAGAGCGGAGAAAAACCACGAAAATCGGGGTTAGAGCGGAGGAATGGCATGAAAAGCGAGGCTAGAGCGGAGGAAAACCAAGAAATGCGGGGTTAGAGCGAGGGAAAACTTGGAAATGCAAAGTTAGTGCGGAGGAAAACCAAGAAAAGCAGAGTTAGAATGGAAGAAAACCAAGAAAAGCGGGGTTAGAGCGCAGGAAAACCAAGATAATCGGGGTTAGAGCGGAGGAAAAGAAAGAAAAGTGAAGTTAGAGCGGAGGAAAACCAAGAAAAGCGGGGATAGAGCGGAGGAAAATAAAGAAAAGCAGGGTTAGAGCGGAGGAAAACCAAGAAAAGCGGGGTTAGAGCGAAGGAAAACCAAGAAAAGCGAAGTTAGAGAAGAGGAAAACCAAGAAAAATGAAGTTAGAGAGGAGGAAAACAAAGACAAGGAGGGTTAGAGCGGAGGAAAACCAAGAAAAGCGAAGTTAGAGCGGAGGAAATCCAAGAACAGAGAGGAGGAAAAGCATGAAAAGCGGGGTTAGAGTGGAGGAAAACCAAGAAAAGCAGGGTTAGAGCGGAGGAAAACCAAGAACAGCTGGGTTACAGTGGAGGAAAAACCAAGAAAAGCGGAATAAGTGCAGAGGAAAACCAAGAAAAGCGGGGTTAGAGCAGAGGAAAACCAAGAAAAGCTGGGTTGGAGCGGAGGAAAACAAAGAAAAGCGGGGTTAGAAAGGAGGAAAACCAAGAAAAGTGAAGTTAGAGCGGAGGAAAACCACGAAAAGCGGGTTTAGAACGGAGGAAAACCTAGAAAAGAGGAGATAGAGAGAAGGAAAACCAAGAAAACCGGGGTTAGAGCGGAGGAAAAGAAAGAAAAGTGAAGTTAGAGGTGAGGAAAACCAAGAAAAGCGGGGTTAGAGCGGAGGAAGTCCAAGAAAAGCGGGGTTAGAGCGGAGGAAAACCAAGAAAAGCGGGGTTAGAGCGGAGGAAAACCAAGAAAAGCGGGGTTAGAGCGGAGGAAAACCAAGAAAAGTGACGTTAGAGCGGAGGAAAACCACGACAAGCAGGGTTAGAGCGGAGGAAAACCAAGAAAAGCGAACTTAGAGTGGAGGAAAACCAAGAAAAGCGAAGATAGAGCGGAGGGAAACGAAGAAAAGCGGGGTTAGTTCGGAGGAAAACCAAGAAAAGTGAAGTTAGAGCAGAGGAAAACCAAGAAACGCGGGGTAAGTGCGGAGGAAAACCAAGAAAAGCGGAGATAGAACGGAAGAAAACCAGGAAAAGCGGGGTTAGAGTGGAGGAAAACCACGATAATCGGGGATAGAGCGAAGGAAAACCAAGAAAAAGGAGTTAGAGGAAGAATACAAAGAAAAGCGTGGTTAGAGCAGCAGAAATCCAAGAAAAGAATGGTTGGAGTGGAGAAAAACCCAGAAAAGCTGGTTTAGAGCGGAAGAAAACCAAGAAAAGCGAAGTTCGATAAGAGGAAAACCAAGAAAAATGATGTTAGAGAGGAGGAAAACAAAGATAAGCAGGGTTAGAGTGGAGGAAAACCAAGAAAAGCGAAGTTAGAGCGGAGGAAAACCAAGAAAAGCAGGGTTTGAGCGGAGGAAAACCAAGAAAAGCGAGGTTCATGCGGATGAAAACCGAGAAAAGCGGAGTTAGAGCGGAGGAAAACCATGGAAAGTGAAGTTAGAGCGGAGGAAAGCCAAGAAAAGCGGGCTTAGATTAGAGGAAAACCAAGATAGTCGGGGTTACAGCGAAGGAAAATCAATAAAAAGAAGTTAGAGAGGAAGAAAACAAAGAAAAGCACGGTTAGAGCAGCAGAAATCCAAGTGTGCCCCGGTGGCGCAGTGGTTAAAGACGCCGCCTTGCAACACTGGGGCCCGTAGTTCGAATCCCCCCTATGGCGCAAGTGGTAGAAGTGCCGCTCTGCTACACAGAGGCTCGAATCCCGGGAGCTGGACTCGATGATCTGTAAGGTCCCTTCCAACCAGCACGAAACTACGAAACTATGAAAAGCATGGTTAGAGTGGAGAAAAACCAAGAAAAGCGAACTTAGAGCAGAGGAAAACCAAGAAAAGCGGAATAAGTGCAGAGGAAAACCAAGAAAAGCGGGGTTGGAGCGGAGGAAAACCAAGAAAAGCAGAATAAGTGCAGAGGAAAACCAAGAAAAGCGGGGTTAGAGCGGAGGAAAACCAAGAAAAGCGAAGATAGAGCGGAGGAAAACCAAGAAAAGAGAGGTTAGAAAGGAGGAAAACCAAGAAAAGTGAAGTTAGAGCGGAGGAAAACCAAGAAAAGCGGGGTTAGAGAGGAGGAAAACCAAGAAAAGCTGGGTTAGAGCGGAGGAAATCCAAGAAAAACGGGGTTAGTGTGGAGGAGAACCAAGAAAAGCGGGGTTAGAGAGGAGGAAAACCAAGAAAATCGGGTTTAGAGAGGAGGAAAAGCATGAAAAGCGGGGTTAGAGCGGAGGAAAAGAAAGAAAAGTGAAGTTAGAGGTGAGGAAAACCAAGAAAAGCGGGGTTAGAGCGGAGGAAAAGCATGAAAAGCGGGGTTAGAGCGGAGTAAGACCAATAAATGCTGGGTTAGAGCGAAGGAAAACTAGGAAATGCATAGTTAGAGCGGAGGAAAACCAAGAAAAGCGAGGTTCATGCGGATCAAAACCAGGAATGGCGGGGTTAGAGCGGTGGGAAACCAAGAAAAGCAGAGTTAGAACGGAAGAAAACCAAGAAAAGCAGGGTTAGAGTGGAGGAAAACCAAGATAATCGGGGTTAGAGTGGAGGAAAAGAAAGAAAAGCGAAGTTAGAGGTGAGGAAAACCAAGAGAAGCGGGGATAGAGCGGAAGAAAACCAGTAAAAGCTGGGTTAGAGTGGAGGAAAACCAAGATAATCGGGGTTAGAGCGGAGGAAAACGAAGAAAAGCGAGGTTAGAGAGAAGGAAAACCAAGAAAACTGGGGTTAGAGCGGAGGAAAAGAAAGAAAAGGGACGTTAGAGGTGAGGAAAACCAAGAATAGCGGGGATAGAGCGGAGGAAAACAAAGAAAAGCTGGTTTAGAGCGGAGGAAAACGAAGAAAAGCTGGGTTAGTGTGGAGGAGAACCAAGAAAAGCGGGGTTAGAGTGGAGGAAAACCAAGAAAATCGGGTTTAGAGAGGAGGAAAAGCATGAAAAGCGGGGTTAGAGTGGAGGAAAACCAAGAAAAGCGGGTTAGAGAGCAGGAAAACCAAGATAATCGGGGTTAGAGCGGAGGAAAACCAATAAAAAGAAGTTAGAGAGGAAGAAAACAAAGAAAAGCACGGTTAGAGCAGCAGAAATCCAAGTGTGCCCCGGTGGCGCAGTGGTTAAAGACGCCGCCTTGCAACACTGGGGCCCGTAGTTCGAATCCCCCCTATGGCGCAAGTGGTAGAAGTGCCGCTCTGCTACACAGAGGCTCGAATCCCGGGAGCTGGACTCGATGATCTGTAAGGTCCCTTCCAACCAGCACGAAACTATGAAACTATGAAAAGCATGGTTAGAGTGGAGAAAAACCAAGAAAAGCGAGGTTCATGCGGATGAAAACCAAGAAATGCAAGGTTAGAGTGGAGGAAAACCAAGAAAAGCAGAGTTAGAACGGAAGAAAACCAAGAAAAGCGGGTTAGAGAGCAGGAAAACCAAGATAATCGGGGTTAGAGCGGAGGAAAACCAATAAAAAGAAGTTAGAGAGGAAGAAAACAAAGAAAAGCGCGGTTAGAGCAGCAGAAATCCAAGTGTGCCCCGGTGGCGCAGTGGTTAAAGACGCCGCCTTGCAACACTGGGGCCCGTAGTTCGAATCCCCCCTATGGCGCAAGTGGTAGAAGTGCCGCTCTGCTACACAGAGGCTCGAATCCCGGGAGCTGGACTCGATGATCTGTAAGGTCCCTTCCAACCAGCACGAAACTATGAAACTATGAAAAGCATGGTTAGAGTGGAGAAAAACCAAGAAAAGCGAGGTTCATGCGGATGAAAACCAAGAAATGCGGAATAAGTGCAGAGGAAAACCAAGAAAAGCGGGGTTAGAGCGGAGGAAAACCAAGAAAAGCGAAGATAGAGCGGAGGAAAACCAAGAAAGGAGAGGTTAGAAAGGAGGAAAACCAAGAAAAGTGAAGTTAGAGCGGAGGAAAACCAAGAAAAGCGGAGTTAGAGCGGAGGAGAACCAAGAAAAGTTGGGTTAAGCGGAGGAAATCCAAGAAAAACGGGGTAGTGTGGAGGAGAACCAAGAAAAGCGGGGTTAGAGCGGAGGAAAACCAAAAAAATCGGGTTTAGGGAAGAGGAAAAGCATGAAAAGCGGGATTAGAGAGGAGGAAAAGAAAGAAAAGTGAAGTTAGAGGTGAGGAAAACCAAGAAAAGCGGAATAAGTGCGGAGGAAAACCGAGAAAAGCGTGGTTAGAGCGGAGGAAAACCAAGAAAAGCGGGGTTAGTTCGAAGGAAAACCAAGAAAAGTGAAGTTAGAGCAGAGGAAAACCAAGAAAAGCGGAGATAGAACGGAGGAAAACCAGGAAAAGCGGGGTTAGAGTGGAGGAAAACCATGATAATCGGGGATAGAGCGGAGGAAAACCAAGAAAAAGGAGTTAGAGGAAGAATACAAAGAAAAGCGCGGTTAGAGCAGCAGAAATCCAAGAAAAGAATGGTTAGAGTGGAGAAAAACCCAGAAAAGCTGGTTTAGAGCGGAGGAAAACCAAGAAAAGCGAAGTTAGATAAGAGGAAAACCAAGAAAAATGATGTTAGAGAGGAGGAAAACAAAGATAAGCAGGGTTAGAGCAGAGGAAATCCAAGAAAAGCGAAGTTAGAGCGGATGAAAACCAAGAAAAGCTGGGTTAGAGCGGAGGAAAACCAAGAAAAGCGAGGTTCATGCGGATGAAAACCAAGAAATGCGGGGTTAGAGTGGAGGAAAACCAAGAAAAGCAGAGTTAGAACGGAAGAAAACCAAGAAAAGCGGGTTAGAGAGCAGGAAAACCAAGATAATTGGGGTTAGAGCGGAGGAAAACCAATAAAAAGAAGTTAGAGAGGAAGAAAACAAAGAAAAGCGCGGTTAGAGCAGCAGAAATCCAAGTGTGCCCCGGTGGCGCAGTGGTTAAAGACGCCGCCTTGCAACACTGGGGCCCGCAGTTCGAATCCCCCCTATCGCGCAAGTGGTAGAAGTGCCGCTCTGCTACACAGAGGCTCGAATCCTGGGAGCTGGACTCGATGATCTGTAAGGTCCCTTCTAACCGGCACGAAACTATGAAACTATGAAAAGCATGGTTAGAGTGGAGAAAAACCAAGAAAAGCTGGGTTAAAGTGGAGAAAAACCAAGAAAAGCGGGGTTAGAGGGGAGGAAAACCAAGGAAAGCGAGGTTAGAAAAGAGGAAAACCAAGAAAAGCGAAGTTAGAGCGGAGGAAAACCAAGAAAAACAGGGTTAGAGAGAAGGATAACCGAGAAAACCAGGGTTAGAGCGGAGGAAAAGAAAGAAAAGTGAAGATAGAGGTGAGGAAAACCAAGAAAAGCGGGGATAGAGTGGAGGAAAACCAAGAAAATCGAAGTTAGAGAAGAGGAATACCAAGAAAAATGATGTTAGAGAGGAGGAAAAGAAAGATAAGCAGGTTTACAGCGGAGGAAAACCAAGAAAAGCGAACTTAGAACGGAGGAAAACCAAGAAAAGCGGAATAAGTGCAGAGGAAAACAAAGAAAAGCGGGGTTAGAGCGGAGGAAAACCAAGAAATGCGGGGTTAGAGTGGAGGAAAACCAAGAAAAGCTGGGTTACAGCAGAGGAAAACCAAGAAAAGCGGGGTTAGAAAGGAGGAAAACCAAGAAAAGTGATCTTAGAGCAGAGGAAAACCAAGAAAAGCGGAATAAGTGCGGAGGAAAACCAAGAAATGAGGAATAAGTGCTGAGGAAAACCAAGAAAAGCAGGGTTAGAGCGGAGGAAAACAAAGAAAAGCTGGGATAGAGCGGAGGCAAACCAAGAAAAGCGGGGTTAGAGCGGAGGAAAACCAAGATAAGCGGGGTTAGAGAGAAAAAAAACCAAGAAAAACGGGGTTAGAGAGGAGGAAAAGAAAGAAAAGTTAAGTTAGAGGTGAGGAAAACCAAGAAAAGCGGGGATAGAGCGGAGGAAAACAAAGAAAAGCTGGGTTAGAGCGGACGAAAACGAAGAAAAGCGGGGTTAGTGTGGAGGAGAACCAAGAAAAGCGGGTTTAGAGCGGAGGAAAACCAAAAAAATCGGGTTTAGAGCGGAGGAAAACCAAGTAAAGCGGGGTTAGAGCGGAGGAAAACCAAGAAAAGTGAAGTTAGAGCGGAGGAAAACCGAGAAAAGCGGGGTTAGAGCGGAGGAAAACCAAGGAAAGTGAAGTTAGAGCGGAGGAAAGCCAAGAAAAGCGGGCTTAGATTGGAGGAAAACCAAGATAGTCGGGGTTACAGCGAAGGAAAACCAATAAAAAGAAGTTAGAGAGGAAGAAAACAAAGAAAAGCGCGGTTAGAGCAGCAAAAATCCAAGAAAACTATGGTTAGAGTGGTGGAAAACCAAGAAAAGCAAGGTTAGAGCGGAGAAAAACCAAGAAAAGCGGGGTTAGAGCGGAGGAAAACGAAGAAAAGCGGGGTTAGTTCGGAGGAAGACCAAGAAAAGTGAAGTTAGAGCAAAGGAAAACCAAGAAAAGCGGGGTTAGTGTGCAGGAAAACCAAGGAAAGTGAAGTTAGAGCGGAGGAAAACCAAGAAAAGCGGAGATAGAACGGAAGAAAACCAGGAAAAGCGGGGTTAGAGTGGAGGAAAACCATGATAATCGGGGATAGAGCGAAGGAAAACCAAGAAAAAGGAGTTAGAGGAAGAATACAAAGAAAAGCGCGGTTAGAGCAGCAGAAATCCAAGAAAAGAATGGTTAGAGTGGAGAAAAACCCAGAAAAGCTGGTTTAGAGCGGAGGAAAACAAAGAAAAGTGAAGTTAGATAAGAGGAAAACCAACAAAAATGATGTTAGAGAGGAGAAAAACAAAGATAAGCAGGGTTAGAGCGGAGGAAATCCAAGAAAAGCGAAGTTAGAGCGGAGGAAAACCAAGAAAAGCTGGGTTAGAGCGGTGGAAAACCAAGAAAAGCGACGTTCATGCGGATGAAAACCAAGAAATGCGGGGTTAGAGTGGAGGAAAACCAAGAAAAGCAGTGTTAGAACGGAAGAAAACCAAGAAAAGCGGGTTAGAGAGCAGGAAAACCAAGATAATCGGGGTTAGAGCGGAGGAAAACCAATAAAAAGAAGTTAGAGAGGAAGAAAACAAAGAAAAGCGCGGTTAGAGCAGCAGAAATCCAAGTGTGCCCCGGTGGCGCAGTGGTTAAAGACGCCGCCTTGCAACACTGGGGCCCGTAGTTCGAATCCCCCCTATGGCGCAAGTGGTAGAAGTGCCGCTCTGCTACACAGAGGCTCGAATCCCGGGAGCTGGACTCGATGATCTGTAAGGTCCCTTCCAACCAGCACGAAACTATGAAACTATGAAAAGCATGGTTAGAGTGGAGAAAAACCAAGGAAAGCTGGGTTAAAGTGGAGAAAAACCAAGAAAAGCGAGGTTCATGCGGATGAAAACCAAGAAATGCGGGGTTAGAGTGGAGGAAAACCAAGAAAAGCAGAGTTAGAACGGAAGAAAACCAAGAAAAGCGGGTTAGAGAGCAGGAAAACCAAGATAATCGGGGTTAGAGCGGAGGAAAACCAATAAAAAGAAGTTAGAGAGGAAGAAAACAAAGAAAAGCGCGGTTAGAGCAGCAAAAATCCAAGAAAACTATGGTTAGAGTGGTGGAAAACCAAGAAAAGCAGGGTTAGAGCGGAGAAAAACCAAGAAAAGCGGGGTTAGAGCGGAGGAAAACGAAGAAAAGCGGGGTTAGTTCGGAGGAAGACCAAGAAAAGTGAAGTTAGAGCAAAGGAAAACCAAGAAAAGCGGGGTTAGTGTGCAGGAAAACCAAGGAAAGTGAAGTTAGAGCGGAGGAAAACCAAGAAAAGCGGAGATAGAACGGAAGAAAACCAGGAAAAGCGGGGTTAGAGTGGAGGAAAACCATGATAATCGGGGATAGAGCGAAGGAAAACCAAGAAAAAGGAGTTAGAGGAAGAATACAAAGAAAAGCGCGGTTAGAGCAGCAGAAATCCAAGAAAAGAATGGTTAGAGTGGAGAAAAACCCAGAAAAGCTGGTTTAGAGCGGAGGAAAACAAAGAAAAGTGAAGTTAGATAAGAGGAAAACCAACAAAAATGATGTTAGAGAGGAGAAAAACAAAGATAAGCAGGGTTAGAGCGGAGGAAATCCAAGAAAAGCGAAGTTAGAGCGGAGGAAAACCAAGAAAAGCTGGGTTAGAGCGGTGGAAAACCAAGAAAAGCGACGTTCATGCGGATGAAAACCAAGAAATGCGGGGTTAGAGTGGAGGAAAACCAAGAAAAGCAGTGTTAGAACGGAAGAAAACCAAGAAAAGCGGGTTAGAGAGCAGGAAAACCAAGATAATCGGGGTTAGAGCGGAGGAAAACCAATAAAAAGAAGTTAGAGAGGAAGAAAACAAAGAAAAGCGCGGTTAGAGCAGCAGAAATCCAAGTGTGCCCCGGTGGCGCAGTGGTTAAAGACGCCGCCTTGCAACACTGGGGCCCGTAGTTCGAATCCCCCCTATGGCGCAAGTGGTAGAAGTGCCGCTCTGCTACACAGAGGCTCGAATCCCGGGAGCTGGACTCGATGATCTGTAAGGTCCCTTCCAACCAGCACGAAACTATGAAACTATGAAAAGCATGGTTAGAGTGGAGAAAAACCAAGAAAAGCGAGGTTCATGCGGATGAAAACCAAGAAATGCGGGGTTAGAGTGGAGGAAAACCAAGAAAAGCAGAGTTAGAACGGAAGAAAACCAAGAAAAGCGGGTTAGAGAGCAGGAAAACCAAGATAATCGGGGTTAGAGCGGAGGAAAACCAATAAAAAGAAGTTAGAGAGGAAGAAAACAAAGAAAAGCGCGGTTAGAGCAGCAGAAATCCAAGTGTGCCCCGGTGGCGCAGTGGTTAAAGACGCCGCCTTGCAACACTGGGGCCCGTAGTTCGAATCCCCCCTATGGCGCAAGTGGTAGAAGTGCCGCTCTGCTACACAGAGGCTCGAATCCCGGGAGCTGGACTCGATGATCTGTAAGGTCCCTTCCAACCAGCACGAAACTATGAAACTATGAAAAGCATGGTTAGAGTGGAGAAAAACCAAGAAAAGCGAACTTAGAGAGGAGGAAAACCAAGAAAAGCGGAATAAGTGCAGAGGAAAACCAAGAAAAGCGGGGTTAGAGCGGAGGAAAACCAAGAAAAGCGTAGATAGAGCGGAGGAAAACCAAGAAAAGAGAGGTTAGAAAGGAGGAAAACCAAGAAAAGTGAAGTTAGAGCGGAGGAAAACCAAGATAAGCGGGGTTAGAGAGAAAAAAAAACAAGAAAAACGGGGTTAGAGCGGAGGAAAAGAAAGAAAAGGTAAGTTAGAGGTGAGGAAAACCTAGAAAAGCGGGGATAGAGCGGAGGAAAACAAAGAAAAGCTGGGTTAGAGCGGACGAAAACGAAGAAAAGCGGGGTTAGTGTGGAGGAGAACCAATAAAAGCGGGTTTAGAGCGGAGGAAAACCAAAAAAATCGGGTTTAGAGCGGAGGAAAACCAAGTAAAGCGGGGTTAGAGCGGAGGAAAACCAAGAAAAGTGAAGTTAGAGCGGAGGAAAACCGAGAAAAGCGGGGTTAGAGTGGAGGAAAACCAAGGAAAGTGAAGTTAGAGCGGAGGAAAGCCAAGAAAAGCGGGCTTAGATTGGAGGAAAACCAAGATAGTCGGGGTTACAGCGAAGGAAAACCAATAAAAAGAAGTTAGAGAGGAAGAAAACAAAGAAAAGCGCGGTTAGAGCAGCAAAAATCCAAGAAAAGTATGGTTAGAGTGGAGGAAAACCAAGAAAAGCAGGGTTAGAGCGGAGAAAAACCAAGAAAAGCGGGGTTAGAGCGGAGGAAAACGAAGAAAAGCAGGGTTAGTTCGGAGGAAGACCAAGAAAAGTGAAGTTAGAGCAAAGGAAAACCAAGAAAAGCGGGGTTTGTGTGGAGGAAAACCAAGGAAAGTGAAGTTAGAGCGGAGGAAAACCAAGAAAAGCGGAGATAGAACGGAAGAAAACCAGGAAAAGCGGGGTTAGAGTGGAGGAAAACCATGATAATCGGGGATAGAGCGAAGGAAAACCAAGAAAAAGGAGTTAGAGGAAGAATACAAAGAAAAGCGCGGTTAGAGCAGCAGAAATCCAAGAAAAGAATGGTTAGAGTGGAGAAAAACCCAGAAAAGCTGGTTTAGAGCGGAGGAAAACCAAGAAAAGCGAAGTTAGATAAGAGGAAAACCAAGAAAAATGATGTTAGAGAGGAGAAAAACAAAGATAAGCAGGGTTAGAGCAGAGGAAATCCAAGAAAAGCGAAGTTAGAGCGGAGGAAAACCAAGAAAAGCTGGGTTAGAGCGGAGGAAAACCAAGAAAAGCGAGGTTCATGCGGATGAAAACCAAGAAATGCGGGGTTAGAGTGGAGGAAAACCAAGAAAAGCAGAGTTAGAACGGAAGAAAACCAAGAAAAGCGGGTTAGAGAGCAGGAAAACAAAGATAATCGGGGTTAGAGCGGAGGAAAACCAATAAAAAGAAGTTAGAGAGGAAGAAAACAAAGAAAAGCGCGGTTAGAGCAGCAGAAATCCAAGTGTGCCCCGGTGGCGCAGTGGTTAAAGACGCCGCCTTGCAACACTGGGGCCCGTAGTTCGAATCCCCCCTATGGCGCAAGTGGTAGAAGTGCCGCTCTGCTACACAGAGGCTCGAATCCCGGGAGCTGGACTCGATGATCTGTAAGGTCCCTTCCAACCAGCACGAAACTATGAAACTATGAAAAGCATGGTTAGAGTGGAGAAAAACCAAGAAAAGCGAGGTTCATGCGGATGAAAACCAAGAAATGCGGGGTTAGAGTGGAGGAAAACCAAGAAAAGCAGAGTTAGAACGGAAGAAAACCAAGAAAAGCGGGTTAGAGAGCAGGAAAACCAAGATAATCGGGGTTAGAGCGGAGGAAAACCAATAAAAAGAAGTTAGAGAGGAAGAAAACAAAGAAAAGCGCGGTTAGAGCAGCAGAAATCCAAGTGTGCCCCGGTGGCGCAGTGGTTAAAGACGCCGCCTTGCAACACTGGGGCCCGTAGTTCGAATCCCCCCTATGGCGCAAGTGGTAGAAGTGCCGCTCTGCTACACAGAGGCTCGAATCCCGGGAGCTGGACTCGATGATCTGTAAGGTCCCTTCCAACCAGCACGAAACTATGAAACTATGAAAAGCATGGTTAGAGTGGAGAAAAACCAAGAAAAGCGAACTTAGAGAGGAGGAAAACCAAGAAAAGCGGAATAAGTGCAGAGGAAAACCAAGAAAAGCGGGGTTAGAGCGGAGGAAAACCAAGAAAAGTGTAGATAGAGCGGAGGAAAACCAAGAAAAGAGAGGTTAGAAAGGAGGAAAACCAAGAAAAGTGAAGTTAGAGCGGAGGAAAACCAAGATAAGCGGGGTTAGAGAGAAAAAAAAACAAGAAAAACGGGGTTAGAGCGGAGGAAAAGAAAGAAAAGGTAAGTTAGAGGTGAGGAAAACCTAGAAAAGCGGGGATAGAGCGGAGGAAAACAAAGAAAAGCTGGGTTAGAGCGGACGAAAACGAAGAAAAGCGGGGTTAGTGTGGAGGAGAACCAATAAAAGCGGGTTTAGAGCGGAGGAAAACCAAAAAAATCGGGTTTAGAGCGGAGGAAAACCAAGTAAAGCGGGGTTAGAGCGGAGGAAAACCAAGAAAAGTGAAGTTAGAGCGGAGGAAAACCGAGAAAAGCGGGGTTAGAGTGGAGGAAAACCAAGGAAAGTGAAGTTAGAGCGGAGGAAAGCCAAGAAAAGCGGGCTTAGATTGGAGGAAAACCAAGATAGTCGGGGTTACAGCGAAGGAAAACCAATAAAAAGAAGTTAGAGAGGAAGAAAACAAAGAAAAGCGCGGTTAGAGCAGCAAAAATCCAAGAAAAGTATGGTTAGAGTGGAGGAAAACCAAGAAAAGCAGGGTTAGAGCGGAGAAAAACCAAGAAAAGCGGGGTTAGAGCGGAGGAAAACGAAGAAAAGCAGGGTTAGTTCGGAGGAAGACCAAGAAAAGTGAAGTTAGAGCAAAGGAAAACCAAGAAAAGCGGGGTTTGTGTGGAGGAAAACCAAGGAAAGTGAAGTTAGAGCGGAGGAAAACCAAGAAAAGCGGAGATAGAACGGAAGAAAACCAGGAAAAGCGGGGTTAGAGTGGAGGAAAACCATGATAATCGGGGATAGAGCGAAGGAAAACCAAGAAAAAGGAGTTAGAGGAAGAATACAAAGAAAAGCGCGGTTAGAGCAGCAGAAATCCAAGAAAAGAATGGTTAGAGTGGAGAAAAACCCAGAAAAGCTGGTTTAGAGCGGAGGAAAACCAAGAAAAGCGAAGTTAGATAAGAGGAGAAACAAGAAAAAATGATGTTAGAGAGGAGAAAAACAAAGATAAGCAGGGTTAGAGCAGAGGAAATCCAAGAAAAGCGAAGTTAGAGCGGAGGAAAACCAAGAAAAGCCTGGTTAGAGCGGAGGAAAACCAAGAAAAGCGAGGTTCATGCGGATGAAAACCAAGAAATGCGGGGTTAGAGTGGAGGAAAACCAAGAAAAGCAGAGTTAGAACGGAAGAAAACCAAGAAAAGCGGGTTAGAAAGCAGGAAAACCAAGATAATCGGGGTTAGAGCGGAGGAAAACCAATAAAAAGAAGTTAGAGAGGAAGAAAACAAAGAAAAGCGCGGTTAGAGCAGCAGAAATCCAAGTGTGCCCCGGTGGCGCAGTGGTTAAAGACGCCGCCTTGCAACACTGGGGCCCGTAGTTCGAATCCCCCCTATGGCGCAAGTGGTAGAAGTGCCGCTCTGCTACACAGAGGCTCGAATCCCGGGAGCTGGACTCGATAATCTGTAAGGTCCCTTCCAACCAGCACGAAACTATGAAACTATGAAAAGCATGGTTAGAGTGGAGAAAAACCAAGAAAAGCGGAATAAGTGCAGAGGAAAACCAAGAAAAGCAGAATAAGTGCAGAGGAAAACCAAGAAAAGCGGGGTTAGAGCGGAGGAAAACCAAGAAAAGCGAAGATAGAGGTGAGGAAAACCAAGAAAAGAGAGGTTAGAAAGGAGGAAAACCAAGAAAAGTGAAGTTAGAGCGGAGGAAAACCAAGAAAAGCGGAGTTAGAGCGGAGGAGAACCAAGAAAAGTTGGGTTAAGCGGAGGAAATCGAAGAAAAACGGGGTAGTGTGGAGGAGAACCAAGAAAAGCGGGGTTAGAGCGGAGGAAAACCAAAAAAATCGGGTTTAGAGAGGAGGAAAAGCATGAAAAGCAGGATTAGAGAGGAGGAAATAAAAGAAAAGTGAAGTTAGAGGTGAGGAAAACCAAGAAAAGCGGAATAAGTGCGGAGGAAAACCGAGAAAAGCGTGGTTAGAGCGGAGGAAAACCAAGAAAAGCGGGGTTAGTTCGGAGGAAAACCAAGAAAAGTGAAGTAAGAGCAGAGGAAAACCAAGAAAAGCGGAGATAGAAAGGAGGAAAACCAGGAAAAGCGGGGTTAGAGTGGAGGAAAACCTTGATAATCGGGGATAGAGCGAAGGAAAACCAAGAAAAAGGAGTTAGAGGAAGAATACAAAGAAAAGCGCGGTTAGAGCAGCAGAAATCCAAGAAAAGAATGGTTAGAGTGTAGAAAAACCCAGAAAAGCTGGTTTAGAGCGGAGGAAAACCAAGAAAAGCGAAGTTAGATAAGAGGAAAACCAAGAAAAATGATGTTAGAGAGGAGGAAAACAAAGATAAGCAGGGTTAGAGCGGAGGAAAACCAAGAAAAGCGAAGTTAGTGCGGAGGAAAACCAAGAAAAGCTGGGTTAGAGCGGAGGAAAACCAAGAAAAGCGAGGTTCATGCGGATGAAAACCAAGAAATGCGGGGTTAGAGTGGAGGAAAACCGAGAAAAGCAGAGTTAGAACGGAAGAAAACCAAGAAAAGCGGGTTAGAGAGCAGGAAAACCAAGATAATCGGGGTTAGAGCGAAGGAAAACCAATAAAGTTAGAGAGGAAGAAAACAAAGAAAAGCGCGGTTAGAGCAGCAGAAATCCAAGTGTGCCCCGGTGGCGCAGTGGTTAAAGACGCCGCCTTGCAACACTGGGGCCCGTAGTTCGAATCCCCCCTATGGCGCAAGTGGTAGAAGTGCCGCTCTGCTACACAGAGGCTCGAATCCCGGGAGCTGGACTCGATGATCTGTAAGGTCCCTTCCAACCAGCACGAAACTATGAAACTATGAAAAGCATGGTTAGAGTGGAGAAAAACCAAGAAAAGCTGGGTTAAAGTGGAGAAAAACCAAGAAAAGCGGGGTTAGAGGGGAGGAAAACCAAGGAAAGCGAGGTTAGAAAAGAGGAAAACCAAGAAAAGTGAAGTTAGTGCGGAGGAAAACCAAGGAAAGCGGAGATAGAATGGAAGAAAACCAGGAAAAGCGGGGTTAGAGTGGAGGAAAACCAAGAAAAGCGAAGTTAGATAAGAGGAAAACCAAGAAAAATGATGTTAGAGAGGAGGAAAACAAAGATAAGCAGGGTTAGAGCGGAGGAAATCCAAGAAAAGCGAAGTTAGAGCGGAGGAAAACCAAGAAAAGCTGGGTTAGAGCGGAGGAAAACCAAGAAAAGCGAGGTTCATGCGGATGAAAACCAAGAAATGCGGGGTTAGAGTGGAGGAAAACCAAGAAAAGCAGAGTTAGAACGGAAGAAAACCAAGAAAAGCGGGTTAGAGAGCAGGAAAACCAAGATAATCGGGGTTAGAGCGAAGGAAAACCAATAAAGTTAGAGAGGAAGAAAACAAAGAAAAGCGCGGTTAGAGTAGCAGAAATCCAAGTGTGCCCCGGTGGCGCAGTGGTTAAAGACGCCGCCTTGCAACACTGGGGCCCGCAGTTCGAATCCCCCCTATGGCGCAAGTGGTAGAAGTGCCGCTCTGCTACACAGAGGCTCGAATCCCGGGAGCTGGACTCGATGATCTGTAAGGTCCCTTCCAACCAGCACGAAACTATGAAACTATGAAAAGCATGGTTAGAGTGGAGAAAAACCAAGAAAAGCGGGGTTAGAGGGGAGGAAAACAAAGGAAAGCAAGGTTAGCAAAGAGGAAAACCAAGAAAAGTGAAGTTAGTGCAGAGGAAAACCAAGGAAAGCGGAGATAGAATGGAAGAAAACCAGGAAAAGCGGGGTTAGAGTGGAGGAAAACCAAGAAAAGCGAAGTTAGATAAGAGGAAAACCAAGAAAAATGATGTTAGAGAGGAGGAAAACAAAGATAAGCAGGGTTAGAGCGGAGGAAAACCAAGAAAAGCGAAGTTAGAGCGGAGGAAAACCAAGAAAAGCTGGGTTAGAGCGGAGGAAAACCAAGAAAAGCGAGGTTCATGCAGATGAAAACCAAGAAATGCGGGGTTAGAGTGGAGGAAAACCAAGAAAAGCAGAGTTAGAACGGAAGAAAACCAAGAAAAGCGGGTTAGAGAGCAGGAAAACCAAGATAATCGGGGTTAGAGCGAAGGAAAACCAATAAAGTTAGAGAGGAAGAAAACAAAAGCACGGTTAGAGCAGCAGAAATCCAAGTGTGCCCCGGTGGCGCAGTGGTTAAAGACGCCGCCTTGCAACACTGGGGCCCGCAGTTCGAATCCCCCCTATGGCGCAAGTGGTAGAAGTGCCGCTCTGCTACACAGAGGCTCGAATCCCGGGAGCTGGACTCGATGATCTGTAAGGTCCCTTCCAACCAGCACGAAACTATGAAACTATGAAAAGCATGGTTAGAGTGGAGAAAAACCAAGAAAAGCTGGGTTAAAGTGGAGAAAAACCAAGAAAAGCGGGGTTAGAGGGGAGGAAAACCAAGGAAAGCGAGGTTAGAAAAGAGGAAAACCAAGAAAAGTGAAGTTAGTGCGGAGGAAAACCAAGGAAAGCGGAGATAGAATGGAAGAAAACCAGGAAAAGCGGGGTTAGAGTGGAGGAAAACCAAGAAAAGCGAAGTTAGATAAGAGGAAAACCAAGAAAAATGATGTTAGAGAGGAGGAAAACAAAGATAAGCAGGGTTAGAGCGGAGGAAATCCAAGAAAAGCGAAGTTAGAGCGGAGGAAAACCAAGAAAAGCTGGGTTAGAGCGGAGGAAAACCAAGAAAAGCGAGGTTCATGCGGATGAAAACCAAGAAATGCGGGGTTAGAGTGGAGGAAAACCAAGAAAAGCAGAGTTAGAACGGAAGAAAACCAAGAAAAGCGGGTTAGAGAGCAGGAAAACCAAGATAATCGGGGTTAGAGCGAAGGAAAACCAATAAAGTTAGAGAGGAAGAAAACAAAGAAAAGCGCGGTTAGAGCAGCAGAAATCCAAGTGTGCCCCGGTGGCGCAGTGGTTAAAGACGCCGCCTTGCAACACTGGGGCCCGCAGTTCGAATCCCCCCTATGGCGCAAGTGGTAGAAGTGCCGCTCTGCTACACAGAGGCTCGAATCCCGGGAGCTGGACTCGATGATCTGTAAGGTCCCTTCCAACCAGCACGAAACTATGAAACTATGAAAAGCATGGTTAGAGTGGAGAAAAACCAAGAAAAGCTGGGTTAAAGTGGAGAAAAACCAAGAAAAGCGGGGTTAGAGGGGAGGAAAACCAAGGAAAGCGAGGTTAGAAAAGAGGAAAACCAAGAAAAGTGAAGTTAGTGCGGAGGAAAACCAAGGAAAGCGGAGATAGAATGGAAGAAAACCAGGAAAAGCGGGGTTAGAGTGGAGGAAAACCAAGAAAAGCGAAGTTAGATAAGAGGAAAACCAAGAAAAATGATGTTAGAGAGGAGGAAAACAAAGATAAGCAGGGTTAGAGCGGAGGAAATCCAAGAAAAGCGGTTAGAGCGGAGGAAAACCAAGAAAAGCTGGGTTAGAGCGGAGGAAAACCAAGAAAAGCGAGGTTCATGCGGATGAAAACCAAGAAATGCGGGGTTAGAGTGGAGGAAAACCAAGAAAAGCAGAGTTAGAACGGAAGAAAACCAAGAAAAGCGGGTTAGAGAGCAGGAAAACCAAGATAATCGGGGTTAGAGCGAAGGAAAACCAATAAAGTTAGAGAGGAAGAAAACAAAGAAAAGCGCGGTTAGAGCAGCAGAAATCCAAGTGTGCCCCGGTGGCGCAGTGGTTAAAGACGCCGCCTTGCAACACTGGGGCCCGCAGTTCGAATCCCCCCTATGGCGCAAGTGGTAGAAGTGCCGCTCTGCTACACAGAGGCTCGAATCCCGGGAGCTGGACTCGATGATCTGTAAGGTCCCTTCCAACTAGCACGAAGCTATGAAACTATGAAAAGCATGGTTAGAGCGGAGAAAAACCAAGAAAAGCGAGGTTCATGCGGATGAAAACCAAGAAATGCGGGGTTAGAGTGGAGGAAAACCAAGAAAAGCAGAGTTAGAACGGAAGAAAACCAAGAAAAGCGGGTTAGAGAGCAGGAAAACCAAGATAATCGGGGTTAGAGCGGAGGAAAACCAATAAAAAGAAGTTAGAGTGGAAGAAAACAAAGAAAAGCGCGGTTAGAGCAGCAGAAATCCAAGTGTGCCCCGGTGGCGCAGTGGTTAAAGACGCCGCCTTGCAACACTGGGGCCCGCAGTTCGAATCCCCCCTATGGCGCAAGTGGTAGAAGTGCCGCTCTGCTACACAGAGGCTCGAATCCCGGGAGCTGGACTCGATGATCTGTAAGGTCCCTTCCAACCAGCACGAAACTATGAAACTATGAAAAGCATGGTTAGAGTGGAGAAAAACCAAGAAAAGCTGGGTTAAAGTGGAGAAAAACCAAGAAAAGCGGGGTTAGAGGGGAGGAAAACCAAGGAAAGCGAGGTTAGAAAAGAGGAAAACCAAGAAAAGTGAAGTTAGTGCGGAGGAAAACCAAGGAAAGCGGAGATAGAATGGAAGAAAACCAGGAAAAGCGGGGTTAGAGTGGAGGAAAACCAAGAAAAGCGAAGTTAGATAAGAGGAAAACCAAGAAAAATGATGTTAGAGAGGAGGAAAACAAAGATAAGCAGGGTTAGAGCGGAGGAAATCCAAGAAAAGCGGTTAGAGCGGAGGAAAACCAAGAAAAGCTGGGTTAGAGCGGAGGAAAACCAAGAAAAGCGAGGTTCATGCGGATGAAAACCAAGAAATGCGGGGTTAGAGTGGAGGAAAACCAAGAAAAGCAGAGTTAGAACGGAAGAAAACCAAGAAAAGCGGGTTAGAGAGCAGGAAAACCAAGATAATCGGGGTTAGAGCGAAGGAAAACCAATAAAGTTAGAGAGGAAGAAAACAAAGAAAAGCGCGGTTAGAGCAGCAGAAATCCAAGTGTGCCCCGGTGGCGCAGTGGTTAAAGACGCCGCCTTGCAACACTGGGGCCCGCAGTTCGAATCCCCCCTATGGCGCAAGTGGTAGAAGTGCCGCTCTGCTACACAGAGGCTCGAATCCCGGGAGCTGGACTCGATGATCTGTAAGGTCCCTTCCAACTAGCACGAAGCTATGAAACTATGAAAAGCATGGTTAGAGCGGAGAAAAACCAAGAAAAGCGAGGTTCATGCGGATGAAAACCAAGAAATGCGGGGTTAGAGTGGAGGAAAACCAAGAAAAGCAGAGTTAGAACGGAAGAAAACCAAGAAAAGCGGGTTAGAGAGCAGGAAAACCAAGATAATCGGGGTTAGAGCGGAGGAAAACCAATAAAAAGAAGTTAGAGTGGAAGAAAACAAAGAAAAGCGCGGTTAGAGCAGCAGAAATCCAAGTGTGCCCCGGTGGCGCAGTGGTTAAAGACGCCGCCTTGCAACACTGGGGCCCGTAGTTCGAATCCCCCCTATGGCGCAAGTGGTAGAAGTGCCGCTCTGCTACACAGAGGCTCGAATCCCGGGAGCTGGACTCGATGATCTGTAAGGTCCCTTCCAACCAGCACGAAACTATGAAACTATGAAAAGCATGGTTAGAGTGGAGAAAAACCAAGAAAAGCGAGGTTCATGCGGATGAAAACCAAGAAATGCGGAATAAGTGCAGAGGAAAACCAAGAAAAGCGGGGTTAGAGCGGAGGAAAACCAAGAAAAGCGAAGATAGAGCGGAGGAAAACCAAGAAAGGAGAGGTTAGAAAGGAGGAAAACCAAGAAAAGTGAAGTTAGAGCGGAGGAAAACCAAGAAAAGCGGAGTTAGAGCGGAGGAGAACCAAGAAAAGTTGGGTTAAGCGGAGGAAATCCAAGAAAAACGGGGTAGTGTGGAGGAGAACCAAGAAAAGCGGGGTTAGAGCGGAGGAAAACCAAAAAAATCGGGTTTAGAGAGGAGGAAAAGCATGAAAAGCGGGATTAGAGAGGAGGAAAAGAAAGAAAAGTGAAGTTAGAGGTGAGGAAAACCAAGAAAAGCGGAATAAGTGCGGAGGAAAACCGAGAAAAGCGTGGTTAGAGCGGAGGAAAACCAAGAAAAGCGGGGTTAGTTCGAAGGAAAACCAAGAAAAGTGAAGTTAGAGCAGAGGAAAACCAAGAAAAGCGGAGATAGAACGGAGGAAAACCAGGAAAAGCGGGGTTAGAGTGGAGGAAAACCATGATAATCGGGGATAGAGCGGAGGAAAACCAAGAAAAAGGAGTTAGAGGAAGAATACAAAGAAAAGCGCGGTTAGAGCAGCAGAAATCCAAGAAAAGAATGGTTAGAGTGGAGAAAAACCCAGAAAAGCTGGTTTAGAGCGGAGGAAAACCAAGAAAAGCGAAGTTAGATAAGAGGAAAACCAAGAAAAATGATGTTAGAGAGGAGGAAAACAAAGATAAGCAGGGTTAGAGCAGAGGAAATCCAAGAAAAGCGAAGTTAGAGCGGAGGAAAACCAAGAAAAGCTGGGTTAGAGCGGAGGAAAACCAAGAAAAGCGAGGTTCATGCGGATGAAAACCAAGAAATGCGGGGTTAGAGTGGAGGAAAACCAAGAAAAGCAGAGTTAGAACGGAAGAAAACCAAGAAAAGCGGGTTAGAGAGCAGGAAAACCAAGATAATTGGGGTTAGAGCGGAGGAAAACCAATAAAAAGAAGTTAGAGAGGAAGAAAACAAAGAAAAGCGCGGTTAGAGCAGCAGAAATCCAAGTGTGCCCCGGTGGCGCAGTGGTTAAAGACGCCGCCTTGCAACACTGGGGCCCGCAGTTCGAATCCCCCCTATGGCGCAAGTGGTAGAAGTGCCGCTCTGCTACACAGAGGCTCGAATCCTGGGAGCTGGACTCGATGATCTGTAAGGTCCCTTCTAACCGGCACGAAACTATGAAACTATGAAAAGCATGATTAGAGTGGAGAAAAACCAAGAAAAGCTGGGTTAAAGTGGAGAAAAACCAAGAAAAGCGGGGTTAGAGGGGAGGAAAACCAAGGAAAGCGAGGTTAGAAAAGAGGAAAACCAAGAAAAGCGAAGTTAGAGCGGAGGAAAACCAAGAAAAACAGGGTTAGAGAGAAGGATAACCGAGAAAACCAGGGTTAGAGCGGAGGAAAAGAAAGAAAAGTGAAGATAGAGGTGAGGAAAACCAAGAAAAGCGGGGATAGAGTGGAGGAAAACCAAGAAAATCGAAGTTAGAGAAGAGGAATACCAAGAAAAATGATGTTAGAGAGGAGGAAAAGAAAGATAAGCAGGTTTAGAGCGGAGGAAAACCAAGAAAAGCGAACTTAGAACGGAGGAAAACCAAGAAAAGCGGAATAAGTGCAGAGGAAAACAAAGAAAAGCGGGGTTAGAGCGGAGGAAAACCAAGAAAAGCGGGGTTAGAGTGGAGGAAAACCAAGAAAAGCTGGGTTACAGCAGAGGAAAACCAAGAAAAGCGGGGTTAGAAAGGAGGAAAACCAAGAAAAGTGATCTTAGAGCAGAGGAAAACCAAGAAAAGCGGAATAAGTGCGGAGGAAAACCAAGAAATGAGGAATAAGTGCTGAGGAAAACCAAGAAAAGCAGGGTTAGAGCGGAGGAAAACAAAGAAAAGCTGGGATAGAGCGGAGGCAAACCAAGAAAAGCGGGGTTACAGCGGAGGAAAACCAAGATAAGCGGGGTTAGAGAGAAAAAAAACCAAGAAAAACGGGGTTAGAGAGGAGGAAAAGAAAGAAAAGTTAAGTTAGAGGTGAGGAAAACCAAGAAAAGCGGGGATAGAGCGGAGGAAAACAAAGAAAAGCTGGGTTAGAGCGGACGAAATCGAAGAAAAGCGGGGTTAGTGTGGAGGAGAACCAAGAAAAGCGGGTTTAGAGCGGAGGAAAACCAAAAAAATCGGGTTTAGAGCGGAGGAAAACCAAGTAAAGCGGGGTTAGAGCGGAGGAAAACCAAGAAAAGTGAAGTTAGAGCGGAGGAAAACCGAGAAAAGCGGGGTTAGAGCGGAGGAAAACCAAGGAAAGTGAAGTTAGAGCGGAGGAAAGCCAAGAAAAGCGGGCTTAGATTGGAGGAAAACCAAGATAGTCGGGGTTACAGCGAAGGAAAACCAATAAAAAGAAGTTAGAGAGGAAGAAAACAAAGAAAAGCGCGGTTAGAGCAGCAAAAATCCAAGAAAACTATGGTTAGAGTGGTGGAAAACCAAGAAAAGCAGGGTTAGAGCGGAGAAAAACCAAGAAAAGCGGGGTTAGAGCGGAGGAAAACGAAGAAAAGCGGGGTTAGTTCGGAGGAAGACCAAGAAAAGTGAAGTTAGAGCAAAGGAAAACCAAGAAAAGCGGGGTTAGTGTGGAGGAAAACCAAGGAAAGTGAAGTTAGAGCGGAGGAAAACCAAGAAAAGCGGAGATAGAACGGAAGAAAACCAGGAAAAGCGGGGTTAGAGTGGAGGAAAACCATGATAATCGGGGATAGAGCGAAGGAAAACCAAGAAAAAGGAGTTAGAGGAAGAATACAAAGAAAAGCGCGGTTAGAGCAGCAGAAATCCAAGAAAAGAATGGTTAGAGTGGAGAAAAACCCAGAAAAGCTGGTTTAGAGCGGAGGAAAACCAAGAAAAGTGAAGTTAGATAAGAGGAAAACCAACAAAAATGATGTTAGAGAGGAGAAAAACAAAGATAAGCAGGGTTAGAGCGGAGGAAATCCAAGAAAAGCGAAGTTAGAGCGGAGGAAAACCAAGAAAAGCTGGGTTAGAGCGGTGGAAAACCAAGAAAAGCGAGGTTCATGCGGATGAAAACCAAGAAATGCGGGGTTAGAGTGGAGGAAAACCAAGAAAAGCAGTGTTAGAACGGAAGAAAACCAAGAAAAGCGGGTTAGAGAGCAGGAAAACCAAGATAATCGGGGTTAGAGCGGAGGAAAACCAATAAAAAGAAGTTAGAGAGGAAGAAAACAAAGAAAAGCGCGGTTAGAGCAGCAGAAATCCAAGTGTGCCCCGGTGGCGCAGTGGTTAAAGACGCCGCCTTGCAACACTGGGGCCCGTAGTTCGAATCCCCCCTATGGCGCAAGTGGTAGAAGTGCCGCTCTGCTACACAGAGGCTCGAATCCCGGGAGCTGGACTCGATGATCTGTAAGGTCCCTTCCAACCAGCACGAAACTATGAAACTATGAAAAGCATGGTTAGAGTGGAGAAAAACCAAGAAAAGCGAGGTTCATGCGGATGAAAACCAAGAAATGCGGGGTTAGAGTGGAGGAAAACCAAGAAAAGCAGAGTTAGAACGGAAGAAAACCAAGAAAAGCGGGTTAGAGAGCAGGAAAACCAAGATAATCGGGGTTAGAGCGGAGGAAAACCAATAAAAAGAAGTTAGAGAGGAAGAAAACAAAGAAAAGCGCGGTTAGAGCAGCAGAAATCCAAGTGTGCCCCGGTGGCGCAGTGGTTAAAGACGCCGCCTTGCAACACTGGGGCCCGCAGTTCGAATCCCCCCTATGGCGCAAGTGGTAGAAGTGCCGCTCTGCTACACAGAGGCTCGAATCCCGGGAGCTGGACTCGATGATCTGTAAGGTCCCTTCCAACCAGCACGAAACTATGAAACTATGAAAAGCATGGTTAGAGTGGAGAAAAACCAAGAAAAGCGAGGTTCATGCGGATGAAAACCAAGAAATGCGGAATAAGTGCAGAGGAAAACCAAGAAAAGCGGGGTTAGAGCGGAGGAAAACCAAGAAAAGCGAAGATAGAGCGGAGGAAAACCAAGAAAGGAGAGGTTAGAAAGGAGGAAAACCAAGAAAAGTGAAGTTAGAGCGGAGGAAAACCAAGAAAAGCGGAGTTAGAGCGGAGGAGAACCAAGAAAAGTTGGGTTAAGCGGAGGAAATCCAAGAAAAACGGGGTAGTGTGGAGGAGAACCAAGAAAAGCGGGGTTAGAGCGGAGGAAAACCAAAAAAATCGGGTTTAGAGAGGAGGAAAAGCATGAAAAGCGGGATTAGAGAGGAGGAAAAGAAAGAAAAGTGAAGTTAGAGGTGAGGAAAACCAAGAAAAGCGGAATAAGTGCGGAGGAAAACCGAGAAAAGCGTGGTTAGAGCGGAGGAAAACCAAGAAAAGCGGGGTTAGTTCGAAGGAAAACCAAGAAAAGTGAAGTTAGAGCAGAGGAAAACCAAGAAAAGCGGAGATAGAACGGAGGAAAACCAGGAAAAGCGGGGTTAGAGTGGAGGAAAACCATGATAATCGGGGATAGAGCGGAGGAAAACCAAGAAAAAGGAGTTAGAGGAAGAATACAAAGAAAAGCGCGGTTAGAGCAGCAGAAATCCAAGAAAAGAATGGTTAGAGTGGAGAAAAACCCAGAAAAGCTGGTTTAGAGCGGAGGAAAACCAAGAAAAGCGAAGTTAGATAAGAGGAAAACCAAGAAAAATGATGTTAGAGAGGAGGAAAACAAAGATAAGCAGGGTTAGAGCAGAGGAAATCCAAGAAAAGCGAAGTTAGAGCGGAGGAAAACCAAGAAAAGCTGGGTTAGAGCGGAGGAAAACCAAGAAAAGCGAGGTTCATGCGGATGAAAACCAAGAAATGCGGGGTTAGAGTGGAGGAAAACCAAGAAAAGCAGAGTTAGAACGGAAGAAAACCAAGAAAAGCGGGTTAGAGAGCAGGAAAACCAAGATAATTGGGGTTAGAGCGGAGGAAAACCAATAAAAAGAAGTTAGAGAGGAAGAAAACAAAGAAAAGCGCGGTTAGAGCAGCAGAAATCCAAGTGTGCCCCGGTGGCGCAGTGGTTAAAGACGCCGCCTTGCAACACTGGGGCCCGCAGTTCGAATCCCCCCTATGGCGCAAGTGGTAGAAGTGCCGCTCTGCTACACAGAGGCTCGAATCCTGGGAGCTGGACTCGATGATCTGTAAGGTCCCTTCTAACCGGCACGAAACTATGAAACTATGAAAAGCATGATTAGAGTGGAGAAAAACCAAGAAAAGCTGGGTTAAAGTGGAGAAAAACCAAGAAAAGCGGGGTTAGAGGGGAGGAAAACCAAGGAAAGCGAGGTTAGAAAAGAGGAAAACCAAGAAAAGCGAAGTTAGAGCGGAGGAAAACCAAGAAAAACAGGGTTAGAGAGAAGGATAACCGAGAAAACCAGGGTTAGAGCGGAGGAAAAGAAAGAAAAGTGAAGATAGAGGTGAGGAAAACCAAGAAAAGCGGGGATAGAGTGGAGGAAAACCAAGAAAATCGAAGTTAGAGAAGAGGAATACCAAGAAAAATGATGTTAGAGAGGAGGAAAAGAAAGATAAGCAGGTTTAGAGCGGAGGAAAACCAAGAAAAGCGAACTTAGAACGGAGGAAAACCAAGAAAAGCGGAATAAGTGCAGAGGAAAACAAAGAAAAGCGGGGTTAGAGCGGAGGAAAACCAAGAAAAGCGGGGTTAGAGTGGAGGAAAACCAAGAAAAGCTGGGTTACAGCAGAGGAAAACCAAGAAAAGCGGGGTTAGAAAGGAGGAAAACCAAGAAAAGTGATCTTAGAGCAGAGGAAAACCAAGAAAAGCGGAATAAGTGCGGAGGAAAACCAAGAAATGAGGAATAAGTGCTGAGGAAAACCAAGAAAAGCAGGGTTAGAGCGGAGGAAAACAAAGAAAAGCTGGGATAGAGCGGAGGCAAACCAAGAAAAGCGGGGTTACAGCGGAGGAAAACCAAGATAAGCGGGGTTAGAGAGAAAAAAAACCAAGAAAAACGGGGTTAGAGAGGAGGAAAAGAAAGAAAAGTTAAGTTAGAGGTGAGGAAAACCAAGAAAAGCGGGGATAGAGCGGAGGAAAACAAAGAAAAGCTGGGTTAGAGCGGACGAAATCGAAGAAAAGCGGGGTTAGTGTGGAGGAGAACCAAGAAAAGCGGGTTTAGAGCGGAGGAAAACCAAAAAAATCGGGTTTAGAGCGGAGGAAAACCAAGTAAAGCGGGGTTAGAGCGGAGGAAAACCAAGAAAAGTGAAGTTAGAGCGGAGGAAAACCGAGAAAAGCGGGGTTAGAGCGGAGGAAAACCAAGGAAAGTGAAGTTAGAGCGGAGGAAAGCCAAGAAAAGCGGGCTTAGATTGGAGGAAAACCAAGATAGTCGGGGTTACAGCGAAGGAAAACCAATAAAAAGAAGTTAGAGAGGAAGAAAACAAAGAAAAGCGCGGTTAGAGCAGCAAAAATCCAAGAAAACTATGGTTAGAGTGGTGGAAAACCAAGAAAAGCAGGGTTAGAGCGGAGAAAAACCAAGAAAAGCGGGGTTAGAGCGGAGGAAAGCGAAGAAAAGCGGGGTTAGTTCGGAGGAAGACCAAGAAAAGTGAAGTTAGAGCAAAGGAAAACCAAGAAAAGCGGGGTTAGTGTGCAGGAAAACCAAGGAAAGTGAAGTTAGAGCGGAGGAAAACCAAGAAAAGCGGAGATAGAACGGAAGAAAACCAGGAAAAGCGGGGTTAGAGTGGAGGAAAACCATGATAATCGGGGATAGAGCGAAGGAAAACCAAGAAAAAGGAGTTAGAGGAAGAATACAAAGAAAAGCGCGGTTAGAGCAGCAGAAATCCAAGAAAAGAATGGTTAGAGTGGAGAAAAACCCAGAAAAGCTGGTTTAGAGCGGAGGAAAACAAAGAAAAGTGAAGTTAGATAAGAGGAAAACCAACAAAAATGATGTTAGAGAGGAGAAAAACAAAGATAAGCAGGGTTAGAGCGGAGGAAATCCAAGAAAAGCGAAGTTAGAGCGGAGGAAAACCAAGAAAAGCTGGGTTAGAGCGGTGGAAAACCAAGAAAAGCGAGGTTCATGCGGATGAAAACCAAGAAATGCGGGGTTAGAGTGGAGGAAAACCAAGAAAAGCAGTGTTAGAACGGAAGAAAACCAAGAAAAGCGGGTTAGAGAGCAGGAAAACCAAGATAATCGGGGTTAGAGCGGAGGAAAACCAATAAAAAGAAGTTAGAGAGGAAGAAAACAAAGAAAAGCGCGGTTAGAGCAGCAGAAATCCAAGTGTGCCCCGGTGGCGCAGTGGTTAAAGACGCCGCCTTGCAACACTGGGGCCCGTAGTTCGAATCCCCCCTATGGCGCAAGTGGTAGAAGTGCCGCTCTGCTACACAGAGGCTCGAATCCCGGGAGCTGGACTCGATGATCTGTAAGGTCCCTTCCAACCAGCACGAAACTATGAAACTATGAAAAGCATGGTTAGAGTGGAGAAAAACCAAGAAAAGCGAGGTTCATGCGGATGAAAACCAAGAAATGCGGGGTTAGAGTGGAGGAAAACCAAGAAAAGCAGAGTTAGAACGGAAGAAAACCAAGAAAAGCGGGTTAGAGAGCAGGAAAACCAAGATAATCGGGGTTAGAGCGGAGGAAAACCAATAAAAAGAAGTTAGAGAGGAAGAAAACAAAGAAAAGCGCGGTTAGAGCAGCAGAAATCCAAGTGTGCCCCGGTGGCGCAGTGGTTAAAGACGCCGCCTTGCAACACTGGGGCCCGTAGTTCGAATCCCCCCTATGGCGCAAGTGGTAGAAGTGCCGCTCTGCTACACAGAGGCTCGAATCCCGGGAGCTGGACTCGATGATCTGTAAGGTCCCTTCCAACCAGCACGAAACTATGAAACTATGAAAAGCATGGTTAGAGTGGAGAAAAACCAAGAAAAGCGAACTTAGAGAGGAGGAAAACCAAGAAAAGCGGAATAAGTGCAGAGGAAAACCAAGAAAAGCGGGGTTAGAGCGGAGGAAAACCAAGAAAAGCGTAGATAGAGCGGAGGAAAACCAAGAAAAGAGAGGTTAGAAAGGAGGAAAACCAAGAAAAGTGAAGTTAGAGCGGAGGAAAACCAAGATAAGCGGGGTTAGAGAGAAAAAAAAACAAGAAAAACGGGGTTAGAGCGGAGGAAAAGAAAAAAAAGGTAAGTTAGAGGTGAGGAAAACCTAGAAAAGCGGGGATAGAGCGGAGGAAAACAAAGAAAAGCTGGGTTAGAGCGGACGAAAACGAAGAAAAGCGGGGTTAGTGTGGAGGAGAACCAATAAAAGCGGGTTTAGAGCGGAGGAAAACCAAAAAAATCGGGTTTAGAGCGGAGGAAAACCAAGTAAAGCGGGGTTAGAGCGGAGGAAAACCAAGAAAAGTGAAGTTAGAGCGGAGGAAAACCGAGAAAAGCGGGGTTAGAGTGGAGGAAAACCAAGGAAAGTGAAGTTAGAGCGGAGGAAAGCCAAGAAAAGCGGGCTTAGATTGGAGGAAAACCAAGATAGTCGGGGTTACAGCGAAGGAAAACCAATAAAAAGAAGTTAGAGAGGAAGAAAACAAAGAAAAGCGCGGTTAGAGCAGCAAAAATCCAAGAAAAGTATGGTTAGAGTGGAGGAAAACCAAGAAAAGCAGGGTTAGAGCGGAGAAAAACCAAGAAAAGCGGGGTTAGAGCGGAGGAAAACGAAGAAAAGCAGGGTTAGTTCGGAGGAAGACCAAGAAAAGTGAAGTTAGAGCAAAGGAAAACCAAGAAAAGCGGGGTTTGTGTGGAGGAAAACCAAGGAAAGTGAAGTTAGAGCGGAGGAAAACCAAGAAAAGCGGAGATAGAACGGAAGAAAACCAGGAAAAGCGGGGTTAGAGTGGAGGAAAACCATGATAATCGGGGATAGAGCGAAGGAAAACCAAGAAAAAGGAGTTAGAGGAAGAATACAAAGAAAAGCGCGGTTAGAGCAGCAGAAATCCAAGAAAAGAATGGTTAGAGTGGAGAAAAACCCAGAAAAGCTGGTTTAGAGCGGAGGAAAACCAAGAAAAGCGAAGTTAGATAAGAGGAGAAACAAGAAAAAATGATGTTAGAGAGGAGAAAAACAAAGATAAGCAGGGTTAGAGCAGAGGAAATCCAAGAAAAGCGAAGTTAGAGCGGAGGAAAACCAAGAAAAGCCTGGTTAGAGCGGAGGAAAACCAAGAAAAGCAGAGTTAGAACGGAAGAAAACCAAGAAAAGCGGGTTAGAAAGCAGGAAAACCAAGATAATCGGGGTTAGAGCGGAGGAAAACCAATAAAAAGAAGTTAGAGAGGAAGAAAACAAAGAAAAGCGCGGTTAGAGCAGCAGAAATCCAAGTGTGCCCCGGTGGCGCAGTGGTTAAAGACGCCGCCTTGCAACACTGGGGCCCGTAGTTCGAATCCCCCCTATGGCGCAAGTGGTAGAAGTGCCGCTCTGCTACACAGAGGCTCGAATCCCGGGAGCTGGACTCGATAATCTGTAAGGTCCCTTCCAACCAGCACGAAACTATGAAACTATGAAAAGCATGGTTAGAGTGGAGAAAAACCAAGAAAAGCGGAATAAGTGCAGAGGAAAACCAAGAAAAGCAGAATAAGTGCAGAGGAAAACCAAGAAAAGCGGGGTTAGAGCGGAGGAAAACCAAGAAAAGCGAAGATAGAGGTGAGGAAAACCAAGAAAAGAGAGGTTAGAAAGGAGGAAAACCAAGAAAAGTGAAGTTAGAGCGGAGGAAAACCAAGAAAAGCGGAGTTAGAGCGGAGGAGAACCAAGAAAAGTTGGGTTAAGCGGAGGAAATCGAAGAAAAACGGGGTAGTGTGGAGGAGAACCAAGAAAAGCGGGGTTAGAGCGGAGGAAAACCAAAAAAATCGGGTTTAGAGAGGAGGAAAAGCATGAAAAGCAGGATTAGAGAGGAGGAAATAAAAGAAAAGTGAAGTTAGAGGTGAGGAAACCCAAGAAAAGCGGAATAAGTGCGGAGGAAAACCGAGAAAAGCGTGGTTAGAGCGGAGGAAAACCAAGAAAAGCGGGGTTAGTTCGGAGGAAAACCAAGAAAAGTGAAGTTAGAGCAGAGGAAAACCAAGAAAAGCGGAGATAGAACGGAGGAAAACCAGGAAAAGCGGGGTTAGAGTGGAGGAAAACCATGATAATCAGGGATAGAGCGAAGGAAAACCAAGAAAAAGGAGTTAGAGGAAGAATCCAAAGAAAAGCGCGGTTAGAGCAGCAGAAATCCAAGAAAAGAATGGTTAGAGTGGAGAAAAACCCAGAAAAGCTGGTTTAGAGCGGAGGAAAACCAAGAAAAGCGAAGTTAGATAAGAGGAAAACCAAGAAAAATGATGTTAGAGAGGAGGAAAACAAAGATAAGCAGGGTTAGAGCGGAGGAAATCCAAGAAAAGCGAAGTTAGAGCGGAGGAAAACCAAGAAAAGCTGGGTTAGAGCGGAGGAAAACCAAGAAAAGCGAGGTTCATGCGGATGAAAACCAAGAAATGCGGGGTTAGAGTGGAGGAAAACCAAGAAAAGCAGAGTTAGAACAGAAGATAACCAAGAAAAGCGGGTTAGAGAGCAGGAAAACCAAGATAATCGGGGTTAGAGCGGAGGAAAACCAATAAAAAGAAGTTAGAGAGGAAGAAAACAAAGAAAAGCGCGGTTAGAGCAGCAGAAATCCAAGTGTGCCCCGGTGGCGCAGTGGTTAAAGACGCCGCCTTGCAACACTGGGGCCCGTAGTTCGAATCCCCCCTATGGCGCAAGTGGTAGAAGTGCCGCTCTGCTACACAGAGGCTCGAATCCCGGGAGCTGGACTCGATGATCTGTAAGGTCCCTTCCAACCAGCACGAAACTATGAAACTATGAAAAGCATGGTTAGAGTGGAGAAAAACCAAGAAAAGCGAACTTAGAGCGGAGGAAAACCAAGAAAAGCGGAATAAGTGCAGAGGAAAACCAAGAAAAGCGGGGTTAGAGCGGAGGAAAACCAAGAAAAGCGAAGATAGAGCGGAGGAAAACCAAGAAAACAGAGGTTAGAAAGGAGGAAAACCAAGAAAAGTGAAGTTAGAGCAGAGGAAAACCAAGATAAGCGGGGTTAGAGAGAAAAAAAAACAAGAAAAACGGGGTTAGAGCGGAGGAAAACCAAGAAAAGGTAAGTTAGAGGTGAGGAAAACCTAGAAAAGCTGGGTTAGAGCGGACGAAAACGAAGAAAAGCGGGGTTAGTGTGGAGGAGAACCAATAAAAGCGGGTTTAGAGCGGAGGAAAACCAAAAAAATCGGGTTTAGAGCGGAGGAAAACCAAGTAAAGCGGGGTTAGAGCGGAGGAAAACCAAGAAAAGTGAAGTTAGAGCGGAGGAAAACCGAGAAAAGCGGGGTTAGAGCGGAGGAAAACCAAGGAAAGTGAAGTTAGAGCGGAGGAAAGCCAAGAAAAGCGGGCTTAGATTGGAGGAAAACCAAGATAGTCGGGGTTACAGCGAAGGAAAACCAATAAAAAGAAGTTAGAGAGGAAGAAAACAAAGAAAAGCGCGGTTAGAGCAGCAAAAATCCAAGAAAAGTATGGTTAGAGTGGAGGAAAACCAAGAAAAGCAGGGTTAGAGCGGAGAAAAACCAAGAAAAGCGGGGTTAGAGCGGAGGAAAACGAGGAAAAGCGGGGTTAGTTCGGAGGAAGACCAAGAAAAGTGAAGTTAGAGCAAAGGAAAACCAAGAAAAGCGGGGTTTGTGTGGAGGAAAACCAAGGAAAGTGAAGTTAGAGCGGAGGAAAACCAAGAAAAGCGGAGATAGAACGGAAGAAAACCAGGAAAAGCGGGGTTAGAGTGGAGGAAAACCATGATAATCGGGGATAGAGCGAAGGAAAACCAAGAAAAAGGAGTTAGAGGAAGAATACAAAGAAAAGCGCGGTTAGAGCAGCAGAAATCCAAGAAAAGAATGGTTAGAGTGGAGAAAAACCCAGAAAAGCTGGTTTAGAGCGGAGGAAAACCAAGAAAAGCGAAGTTAGATAAGAGGAGAAACAAGAAAAAATGATGTTAGAGAGGAGAAAAACAAAGATAAGCAGGGTTAGAGCAGAGGAAATCCAAGAAAAGCGAAGTTAGAGCGGAGGAAAACCAAGAAAAGCCTGGTTAGAGCGGAGGAAAACCAAGAAAAGCGAGGTTCATGCGGATGAAAACCAAGAAATGCGGGGTTAGAGTGGAGGAAAACCAAGAAAAGCAGAGTTAGAACGGAAGAAAACCAAGAAAAGCGGGTTAGAAAGCAGGAAAACCAAGATAATCGGGGTTAGAGCGGAGGAAAACCAATAAAAAGAAGTTAGAGAGGAAGAAAACAAAGAAAAGCGCGGTTAGAGCAGCAGAAATCCAAGTGTGCCCCGGTGGCGCAGTGGTTAAAGACGCCGCCTTGCAACACTGGGGCCCGTAGTTCGAATCCCCCCTATGGCGCAAGTGGTAGAAGTGCCGCTCTGCTACACAGAGGCTCGAATCCCGGGAGCTGGACTCGATAATCTGTAAGGTCCCTTCCAACCAGCACGAAACTATGAAACTATGAAAAGCATGGTTAGAGTGGAGAAAAACCAAGAAAAGCGGAATAAGTGCAGAGGAAAACCAAGAAAAGCAGAATAAGTGCAGAGGAAAACCAAGAAAAGCGGAATTAGAGCGCAGGAAAACCAAGAAAAGCGAAGATAGAGGTGAGGAAAACCAAGAAAAGAGAGGTTAGAAAGGAGGAAAACCAAGAAAAGTGAAGTTAGAGCGGAGGAAAACCAAGAAAAGCGGAGTTAGAGCGGAGGAGAACCAAGAAAAGTTGGGTTAAGCGGAGGAAATCCAAGAAAAACGGGGTAGTGTGGAGGAGAACCAAGAAAAGCGGGGTTAGAGCGGAGGAAAACCAAAAAAATCGGGTTTAGAGAGGAGGAAAAGCATGAAAAGCGGGATTAGAGAGGAGGAAAAGAAAGAAAAGTGAAGTTAGAGGTGAGGAAAACCAAGAAGAGCGGAATAAGTGCGGAGGAAAACCGAGAAAAGCGTGGTTAGAGCGGAGGAAAACCAAGAAAAGCGAAGTTAGATAAGAGGAAAACCAAGAAAAATGATGTTAGAGAGGAGGAAAACAAAGATAAGCAGGGTTAGAGCGGAGGAAATCCAAGAAAAGCGAAGTTAGAGCGGAGGAAAACCAAGAAAAGCTGGGTTAGAGCGGAGGAAAACCAAGAAAAGCGAGGTTCATGCGGATGAAAACCAAGAAATGCGGGGTTAGAGTGGAGGAAAACCAAGAAAAGCAGAGTTAGAACGGAAGAAAACCAAGAAAAGCGGGTTAGAGAGCAGGAAAACCAAGATAATCGGGGTTAGAGCGAAGGAAAACCAATAAAGTTAGAGAGGAAGAAAACAAAGAAAAGCGCGGTTAGAGCAGCAGAAATCCAAGTGTGCCCCGGTGGCGCAGTGGTTAAAGACGCCGCCTTGCAACACTGGGGCCCGCAGTTCGAATCCCCCCTATGGCGCAAGTGGTAGAAGTGCCGCTCTGCTACACAGAGGCTCGAATCCCGGGAGCTGGACTCGATGATCTGTAAGGTCCCTTCCAACCAGCACGAAACTATGAAACTATGAAAAGCATGGTTAGAGTGGAGAAAAACCAAGAAAAGCTGGATTAAAGTGGAGAAAAACCAAGAAAAGCGGGGTTAGAGGGGAGGAAAACCAAGGAAAGCGAGGTTAGAAAAGAGGAAAACCTAGAAAAGTGAAGTTAGTGCGGAGGAAAACCAAGGAAAGCGGAGATAGAATGGAAAAAAACCAGGAAAAGCGGGGTTAGAGTGGAGGAAAACCAAGAAAAGCGAAGTTAGATAAGAGGAAAACCAAGAAAAATGATGTTAGAGAGGAGGAAAACAAAGATAAGCAGGGTTAGAGCGGAGGAAATCCAAGAAAAGCGAAGTTAGAGCGGAGGAAAACCAAGAAAAGCTGGGTTAGAGCGGAGGAAAACCAAGAAAAGCGAGGTTCATGCGGATGAAAACCAAGAAATGCGGGGTTAGAGTGGAGGAAAACCAAGAAAAGCAGAGTTAGAACGGAAGAAAACCAAGAAAAGCGGGTTAGAGAGCAGGAAAACCAAGATAATCGGGGTTAGAGCGAAGGAAAACCAATAAAGTTAGAGAGGAAGAAAACAAAGAAAAGCGCGGTTAGAGCAGCAGAAATCCAAGTGTGCCCCGGTGGCGCAGTGGTTAAAGACGCCGCCTTGCAACACTGGGGCCCGCAGTTCGAATCCCCCCTATGGCGCAAGTGGTAGAAGTGCCGCTCTGCTACACAGAGGCTCGAATCCCGGGAGCTGGACTCGATGATCTGTAAGGTCCCTTCCAACCAGCACGAAACTATGAAACTATGAAAAGCATGGTTAGAGTGGAGAAAAACCAAGAAAAGCTGGGTTAAAGTGGAGAAAAACCAAGAAAAGCGGGGTTAGAGGGGAGGAAAACAAAGGAAAGCGAGGTTAGCAAAGAGGAAAACCAAGAAAAGTGAAGTTAGTGCGGAGGAAAACCAAGGAAAGCGGAGATAGAATGGAAGAAAACCAGGAAAAGCGGGGTTAGAGTGGAGGAAAACCAAGAAAAGCGAAGTTAGATAAGAGGAAAACCAAGAAAAATGATGTTAGAGAGGAGGAAAACAAAGATAAGCAGGGTTAGAGCGGAGGAAATCCAAGAAAAGCGAAGTTAGAGCGGAGGAAAACCAAGAAAAGCTGGGTTAGAGCGGAGGAAAACCAAGAAAAGCGAGGTTCATGCAGATGAAAACCAAGAAATGCGGGGTTAGAGTGGAGGAAAACCAAGAAAAGCAGA
Source organism: Coturnix japonica (assembly GCF_054131305.1). Taxonomy (NCBI): domain Eukaryota; kingdom Metazoa; phylum Chordata; class Aves; order Galliformes; family Phasianidae; genus Coturnix; species Coturnix japonica. The sequence continues at coordinate 20,234,580 of NC_140676.1, read as the reverse complement.
GTTAGAACGGAAGAAAACCAAGAAAAGCGGGTTAGAGAGCAGGAAAACCAAGATAATCGGGGTTAGAGCGAAGGAAAACCAATAAAGTTAGAGAGGAAGAAAACAAAAGCGCGGTTAGAGCAGCAGAAATCCAAGTGTGCCCCGGTGGCGCAGTGGTTAAAGACGCCGCCTTGCAACACTGGGGCCCGCAGTTCGAATCCCCCCTATGGCGCAAGTGGTAGAAGTGCCGCTCTGCTACACAGAGGCTCGAATCCCAGGAGCTGGACTCGATGATCTGTAAGGTCCCTTCCAACCAGCACGAAACTATGAAACTATGAAAAGCATGGTTAGAGTGGAGAAAAACCAAGAAAAGCTGGGTTAAAGTGGAGAAAAACCAAGAAAAGCGGGGTTAGAGGGGAGGAAAACCAAGGAAAGCGAGGTTAGAAAAGAGGAAAACCAAGAAAAGTGAAGTTAGTGCGGAGGAAAACCAAGGAAAGCGGAGATAGAATGGAAGAAAACCAGGAAAAGCGGGGTTAGAGTGGAGGAAAACCAAGAAAAGCGAAGTTAGATAAGAGGAAAACCAAGAAAAATGATGTTAGAGAGGAGGAAAACAAAGATAAGCAGGGTTAGAGCGGAGGAAATCCAAGAAAAGCGAAGTTAGAGCGGAGGAAAACCAAGAAAAGCGAAGTTAGAGCGGAGGAAAACCAAGAAAAGCGAGGTTCATGCGGATGAAAACCAAGAAATGCGGGGTTAGAGTGGAGGAAAACCAAGAAAAGCAGAGTTAGAACGGAAGAAAACCAAGAAAAGCGGGTTAGAGAGCAGGAAAACCAAGATAATCGGGGTTAGAGCGAAGGAAAACCAATAAAGTTAGAGAGGAAGAAAACAAAGAAAAGCGCGGTTAGAGCAGCAGAAATCCAAGTGTGCCCCGGTGGCGCAGTGGTTAAAGACGCCGCCTTGCAACACTGGGGCCCGCAGTTCGAATCCCCCCTATGGCGCAAGTGGTAGAAGTGCCGCTCTGCTACACAGAGGCTCGAATCCCGGGAGCTGGACTCGATGATCTGTAAGGTCCCTTCCAACTAGCACGAAGCTATGAAACTATGAAAAGCATGGTTAGAGTGGAGAAAAACCAAGAAAAGCTGGGTTAAAGTGGAGAAAAACCAAGAAAAGCGGGGTTAGAGGGGAGAAAAACCAAGAAAAGCGGGGTTAGAGGGGAGGAAAACCAAGGAAAGCGAGGTTAGAAAAGAGGAAAACCAAGAAAAGTGAAGTTAGTGCGGAGGAAAACCAAGGAAAGCGGAGATAGAATGGAAGAAAACCAGGAAAAGCGGGGTTAGAGTGGAGGAAAACCAAGAAAAGCGAAGTTAGATAAGAGGAAAACCAAGAAAAATGATGTTAGAGAGGAGGAAAACAAAGATAAGCAGGTTTAGAGCGGAGGAAATCCAAGAAAAGCGAAGTTAGAGCGGAGGAAAACCAAGAAAAGCTGGGTTAGAGCGGAGGAAAACCAAGAAAAGCGAGGTTCATGCGGATGAAAACCAAGAAATGCGGGGTTAGAGTGGAGGAAAACCAAGAAAAGCAGAGTTAGAACGGAAGAAAACCAAGAAAAGCGGGTTAGAGAGCAGGAAAACCAAGATAATCGGGGTTAGAGCGAAGGAAAACCAATAAAGTTAGAGAGGAAGAAAACAAAAGCGCGGTTAGAGCAGCAGAAATCCAAGTGTGCCCCGGTGGCGCAGTGGTTAAAGACGCCGCCTTGCAACACTGGGGCCCGCAGTTCGAATCCCCCCTATGGCGCAAGTGGTAGAAGTGCCGCTCTGCTACACAGAGGCTCGAATCCCGGGAGCTGGACTCGATGATCTGTAAGGTCCCTTCCAACCAGCACGAAGCTATGAAACTATGAAAAGCATGGTTAGAGTGGAGAAAAACCAAGAAAAGCTGGGTTAAAGTGGAGAAAAACCAAGAAAAGCGGGGTTAGAGGGGAGGAAAACCAAGGAAAGCGAGGTTAGAAAAGAGGAAAACCAAGAAAAGTGAAGTTAGTGCGGAGGAAAACCAAGGAAAGCGGAGATAGAATGGAAGAAAACCAGGAAAAGCGGGGTTAGAGTGGAGGAAAACCAAGAAAAGCTGGGTTAAAGTGGAGAAAAACCAAGAAAAGCGGGGTTAGAGGGGAGGAAAACCAAGGAAAGCGAGGTTAGAGGGGAGGAAAACCAAGGAAAGCGAGGTTAGAAAAGAGGAAAACCAAGAAAAGTGAAGTTAGTGCGGAGGAAAACCAAGGAAAGCGGAGATAGAATGGAAGAAAACCAGGAAAAGCGGGGTTAGAGTGGAGGAAAACCAAGAAAAGCGAAGTTAGATAAGAGGAAAACCAAGAAAAATGATGTTAGAGAGGAGGAAAACAAAGATAAGCAGGTTTAGAGCGGAGGAAATCCAAGAAAAGCGAAGTTAGAGCGGAGGAAAACCAAGAAAAGCTGGGTTAGAGCGGAGGAAAACCAAGAAAAGCGAGGTTCATGCGGATGAAAACCAAGAAATGCGGGGTTAGAGTGGAGGAAAACCAAGAAAAGCAGAGTTAGAACGGAAGAAAACCAAGAAAAGCGGGTTAGAGAGCAGGAAAACCAAGATAATCGGGGTTAGAGCGAAGGAAAACCAATAAAGTTAGAGAGGAAGAAAACAAAAGCGCGGTTAGAGCAGCAGAAATCCAAGTGTGCCCCGGTGGCGCAGTGGTTAAAGACGCCGCCTTGCAACACTGGGGCCCGCAGTTCGAATCCCCCCTATGGCGCAAGTGGTAGAAGTGCCGCTCTGCTACACAGAGGCTCGAATCCCGGGAGCTGGACTCGATGATCTGTAAGGTCCCTTCCAACCAGCACGAAGCTATGAAACTATGAAAAGCATGGTTAGAGTGGAGAAAAACCAAGAAAAGCTGGGTTAAAGTGGAGAAAAACCAAGAAAAGCGGGGTTAGAGGGGAGGAAAACCAAGGAAAGCGAGGTTAGAAAAGAGGAAAACCAAGAAAAGTGAAGTTAGTGCGGAGGAAAACCAAGGAAAGCGGAGATAGAATGGAAGAAAACCAGGAAAAGCGGGCTTAGAGTGGAGGAAAACCAAGAAAAGCGAAGTTAGATAAGAGGAAAACCAAGAAAAATGATGTTAGAGAGGAGGAAAACAAAGATAAGCAGGTTTAGAGCGGAGGAAATCCAAGAAAAGCGAAGTTAGAGCGGAGGAAAACCAAGAAAAGCTGGGTTAGAGCGGAGAAAAACCAAGAAAAGCGAAAAACCCAACCATTATTGTTTCCAGCTCAATTTAAGGACTCCCCCCAGTTGTTTGGACCGCTCCCCATTTAAGATCCCCCCCATTTAAAGACCGTCTGCATTTAAACACCTCCCCCCATTTTAAGAGCCTCTTCAGCTGTCTCCCGTCTTTAAAATGGGAGGAGT